>NC_083278.1:27198620-27799246 GCF_963506605.1 Zootoca vivipara | reverse complement strand
TTTGCTTGGAGACAGTTGCTCCCTGGGGTGAGAGCTGGTGACTGTCTATATACGGTATATAGAAAGACTGAGTTAGAGAATTCTGGCTTTTCAATATAACATTGCTCAGAAGCTACACATCTAGTGTCGGGTGTGTCGCTATAACAGAAGTCCTACTTGCCTGTTCTATTTACATGTGGTCTATGTGCTATTTGGGTGTTCTGCTAATGTGAAATTTACATGGAAGCATGGATGGGTGTGTTAAGCTCTGCTTCCCCCAGGCCATCTCTGTCTCTTTCCAATGCATGTAGAGCAAGAATCTGAAACGGAGTCTCCATGAGGTTTCAAAATCATACCTTTAACCTCCATAAGTCGAGGGCCAGTTGAGAGGGCCTTAAGTGGGCTTGCCCTCATTCTTCCTAGTTGTGTGTAGGTTTGCAACTGAGCAGATTGCCCAAATAGGGCTAGAATGAAAGGCATTTCTTGTCATCCAGATTCTGTTTTGTACAAAGCTGTATTCGGATTTTTATCCAGATGTGAGAAGGCTTAAAAAGTGCTCCCCCACCCCAAGGATCCTTGGTTGCACAGGCTCCTCTTCAGACCTTAACATGTTTGTCTTATCTGGGCTCCTGATTATGGGATGTTTTCTAACCGTGTTCACTGAATGTCCATAGAAACCTTCAGATCTTCATGCTAAACACAGAAAGGTCTGAAAGGAAGCCTACAGACCTGGGGAAGTTGAGGTGAGATTTCCATCCCTGTCCCACTACACATTTTACAACAACAACAACAACAACAACTTATTATTATTATTTATATCCCGCCCATTATTATTTATATCCCGCCCATCTGGCTGGGTTTCCCCAGCCACTCTGGGCAGCTTCCAACAAAATATTAAAATACAATAGTCAGTTAAACATTAAATGCTTCCCTAAACAGGGCTGCCTTCAGATTTAAACCCTCACATATCCAGACAAATGCTTTAATTGGCCTCAAAGTGTCTTTGGCCTTGTAATTTAAAAATTGTGGAGCTGTCATTCATGCAACAGCACCTATGGGTTGTATCCAATATTAGTCATAGAGTACACCCATTTAAATGAATAACATGATGTAACATAGATATATTAATAAAATTTAGTTGCATACAAAACAGCCATACCACCATCCTGAAAACAAGTAGCAAATTTGGAAGAAACAACAGTAGCTGGCTATTTCTCTCTGATACTTAGTTTTCAACATGTAGGGAAGTTTATTTTTTGTGGGAAAGAGTTGAAAGATTCTTTATCTGTACTGTAGTGTGAAGGAGTACAGTTCACCACTAGATTCTGATGAAGATATAACTTGTGAGTTGCACTCGATGCTGCCAAAGGAGAATTATCTTGCCTTGAGCTAGGAATATAGTATGATAATAACCTCTATTAATTCACCTGTCTCCTTGTAGTTAGTGTGTTATTAAAGAACCATATTCTCTAGTGATTAAAAGCAGTATGCAAACAAATGCTTCCATAAATATCCTTGCGCTGTGCAAACCAATAAAACCCGCACAAGAAAGTTGTGAAGCAATCAAGCAGATAACATACATATAAAATGCATAATTGACTGCTTGGAGGTGGTTCCTTTTTGTTTATCTGGTTGATTATACTTCACATTTCTGTCTCAGTGCAAAAATACAGCTTACATCCTTCAGCAGATGCACACACAAAAAATCCTTCATGCAAAATCACATTTTAAAGCAGCTTTTGGGACAGCTACTTTGCCCTCTTCACTGCGTTCCGCTCTGCCAACCTGTTTGGGTCTTGAGCTGCCCCCTACCCCCTGCTATTCTGTTCTGCCAAACCCAATTTGCCAAGTACTGTATTGCTTTCTTACTGTTGTGCTTTTTTGTAAGTACTAGGTAAGAGACTATTTGGTCATGTTTTGATTTAAGGGAAAGCATTATTGGGCACTGATTCTAAAACAGGGTTAACTTGTTGGTAGTGCACAGTTGCAGTCAATTGTTAACTGACCATGTTCTTCTTCTTTGGCGATCACTTGTAGCCGAGTAGGATTTTAAACCACGAATATGGTCCTAACAGTGGATCTGTAAGTGACTGTGGAGGCCAATTCTGGATTCACACATCCTTCCACAGTAGGGACATAGGTTTCTGGGTGGGAGTTGATCATGGTGAGGGTTTGCCAAATGTGCCTTCCTCTTAGCTTGTTTCTACTTCTCGCCAAGTTTGTGCTTCTTCAAAGTCCAGGACGCCTTTGGTAAAGGATGTTCTCTAATTGGAGCACTCACAGGCCAGTTTTCCCCAGTTATCAGTGTTTATATTACATTTGTAAAGATTTGTATTGAGAGAGCCTTTAAACTTCCTTTGTTGTCCACCAATATTTCAATTTCCATTCTTAAGTTGGGAATAGAATACTTGCTATTATAATTAGGCATCTGAACAACATGACAGTCCAACAAAGTTGAAGTTGAAGAATCATTGCTTCAACACTGGTGATCTTTGCTTCTTCCAGTACACTGACTTAGTTAACAAAGGCAATGTTATAGTATGGTTTGCTCACACATCAACAAGATTTGTAATTTATTGACTCTTTTTCTCCTACTGTTTGTGCAATGGGTGAATGAAAATAACATATATTCTCCTGTGAAAGCAGAGAGGTGCTGACAGTTTGTTCTTGTATCATCTTGATGTGGGTATTTAAATAGCTCATGCTGCCTCTTTTCTCCTGGGAACTATGGGTGATTATGAAACATAAAGTTTGAGCTATACCCCCACCAGTGTTCTGTACACTTGAAAACACACCATGCTTGTAAGGAGTCACAAGGAACATGGTTACTCACATTCTTGAACACTGGCACTTTGACAGCTTGCACATTAAAATTAATATACTGTAGAGTTAAATGTCACAAATGCCACCTTCTGTAGGAAGTGTTAATGTGCAGGGCCTTAATTTTGAAGTGTCCTGTCAATAATTTTTCACTTTTCATTAACCAGTTTAATTGTGGCTACAGCTTTATTGTGTTTGGATGCTTTTTTTGTTTTTTAAAATAACACTGCAAAAGTTAATTTTTCTAAAGAAGCCATAGGTTGTTGATTTATCCTCTCCTGAGAGGAGTCTGATTAACAGCTGTTCCACTTTTGAAGGGATTTCTCCTTATTTTAATGGAAGATGTTGCTGCACAACTTAGCAAATAGCTCTTTCTCAGAATACAAATTGAGAACTCACATATTCAGAAACTCTTAGTCCACTTTAGTTTTGCAGTTCTTGACTGAATTACCTGTTCAAACTGTTTATTGCATATTTGTCTTAGAAGTTTACTGTCAACTTCAAGTAGTATTGGTTAAATCAGTTCTCAGATTCTCTTTCTCTCCACACAAGTGGTCTCTGCTGCCTTAAGAATACATTTTGTGGTCAGTGTAAGGTGTAAATCAATCATGAATATAACTGGCAAGAATTTCAATGAGTGTTGTGGTAGTTTGGAAAAGTGCTGCTATGATTGCAGAAATCACTGCTGTTAACTCTGATTAGCAGATTCACATGTAATAGTTGTCTGTGCAAGCAATGTGGAATAACTGCCGTCTTTCCCCTTTTTTAAGACACCGTCTTATAACTTTTTTTCCTCAAAAAAAACACAGGGTGGCTTACTTTCGGTGGGATGTCTTATTTTTTTTATTACCGGTACAGTTTTTACAGCTCAGGGCGCTGGCTCAGGGCGCTGCTCGGTTCTCTTGAGTGCTCGGCGCTGCAGCAGCCACTGGTTCCGGGTGGCGGGGCAGCAGGCATCCTAGGCCGGGCCAGGCAGAGGCCGCTGGCTCAGGCGCTCCGCCTGCCGCTGCAGGGCGCTCCAAGCTCCTTGGCCAGGCCAGGCAAGGAAGAAGCAGTGAGCCCAGCGGTGGCGACAAGCACAGAAGCGGCAGGGCGGCGATGGACGAGAAGGCGGAGCGCGGGGATGCAGCCAGCAAGGCGGGAGCGCGATCAGCTGTTAAGCGGAGCTCTTGGAGCGCCACTTCAGAGCTGATCGCGCTCCTGCAGTGCCAGCTGCATGGAGTGACTCTGTGAGTGGAGGTGCCTGTGGGGGTTGGTTTCCGCGGAGCGGAAGTATGGCTTATTTTGGGGGTATGTCTTATATTTCTCAAATGCTTAAAAACCCTGCCATGGCTTACTTTCTGACTACGTATTAAAAAAGGGGAAACAGGGTGTTTTACATGTACAGTACTGGAAAATGTCTTGTGTGTCTTGTGGCTTCCAGAGAGTGGTAGGGGATGTTTTATCCCATGTTGATGGCCTTTCAGCTGATTCACTGGTGGCCCGCTGGAATGTGGAGTTAACCAGGGCTATTGACTGTCTGGCTCCGAAGCGCCCTCTCCAATTGCATGGAGCCCGGACAGCTCCGTGGTTTTCCCCGGAGCTGAGGGTGATGAAACAATTGCTGAGATGGCTAGAGCGCCAGTGGCGGAAAACTCATTTTGAATCAACCAGACACGGGTTAGAGCTCAACATCAAGCCTACCAAGTGGCAACGGCGACAGCGAAGAGGACCTTCTTCACCGTTTCTATTGCATCTGCAGAAAACAGCAGCAGGAGACTTTTTCAGGTGGTTCGCAATCTTATCGGAACCACCTTCATCATCAGGGCCTGGTAGGGACCCCAAGATCTCATGCAATGCTTTTGCAAAGTTTTTTGCAGATAAAGTCGCTCAGATTCGGAAGGAGGTAGACTCCACTGTAGGAGCAGGACCAGGGCGAGAGAGTGCTAGAGCCCTGTCTAGTCATGTTATATGGGATCAATTCCAATCTGTTACCTCCGAGGATGTGGACAGGCTGCTTGGATGAGTGAAACCGACCACCTGTCTCCTTGATCCTTGCCCATCCTGGCTAATAAAAGCGAGCCGGGAAGGGCTGGGTGATGGGCTCCGCGGGGTGGTGAATGCTTCCCTCTACGAGGGAGCCTTCCCAGACCCACTGAAAGAGGCGGTCATTAAACTGCTTCTTAAAGAAACATCTTTAGACCCGGCCAATATGGCCAACTACCACCCAGTCTCAAATCTACCATTCTTGGGCAAGGTGATTGAGCGGGTGGTTGCTGAACAACTCCAAACACGCCTGGAAGTGGACCATTTGGATCCCTTCCATTCGGGATTCAGGCCTTACCATGGGACTGAAACTGCCTTGGTCGTGCTGGTCGATGCTCTCCGGCGAGCTAGGGACAAAGGTGAGAGCTGTTTCCTAGTTCTGCTGGATCTCTCAGCGGCCTTTGACACCATCGACCATAACATCCTTCTGGGCCGTCTAGAGGGGCTGGGAGCTGGGGGCACTGTCATACAGTGGTTCCGCTCCTTCACCCTGGGCCGTGTTCAGAAAGTGGTGTTGGGGGATGAGTGTTCAGACCCCTGAGCACTCACTTGTGGGGTGCTTCAGGGTTCCGTTCTCTTCCCCATGCTTTTTAATATCTATATGAAGCCGCTGGGAGAGATCATCAGGGGGTTTGGGCTGGGTGTTCATCAGTGTGCAGATGACACCCAGCTCTACCTCTCTTTTAAATCAGAACCAGTGAAGGTCCTGTGTTGAGTGCCTGGAGGTGGTTGGAAGATGGATGGTGGCTAACAGATTGAGATTGAATCCTGACAAGACAGAAGTACTGTTTTGGGGGGACAGAAGGCGGGCAGGTGTGGAGGACTCCCTGGTCTTGAATGGGGTAACTGTGCCCCTGAAGGACCAGGTGCGCAGCCTGGGAGTCATTTTGGACTCACAGCTGTCCATGGAGGCACAGGTTACTTCTGTGTCCAGGGCGGCTGTCTACCAGCTCCATCTGGTACGCAGGCTGAGACCGTACCTGCCCGCAGACTGTCTTGCCAGAGTGGTGCATGCTCTGGTTATCTCCCGCTTGGACTACTGCAATGCGCTCTATGTGGGGCCACCTTTGAAGGTGACCCGGAAACTGCAATTAATCCAGAATGCGGCAGCTAGACTAGTGACTGGGAGTGGCTGCTGGGACCACATAACACCGGTCCTGAGAGATCTACACTGGCTCCCAGTATGTTTCCGAGCACAATTCAAAGTGTTGGTACTGACCTTTAAAGCCCTAAACGGCCTTGGTCCTGTATACCTGAAGGAGCGTCTTCACCCCCACCATTCAGCCCGGACACTGAGATCCAGCACCGAGGGCCTTCTGGCGGTTCCCCCATTGCGAGAAGTGAGGTTACAGGGAACCAGACAGAGGGCCTTCTCGGTAGTGGCACCCATCCTGTGGAACCCCCTCCCAGCAGATGTCAAGGCAATAAGTAACTATTTTACTTTTAGAAGACAACTGAAGGTGGCCCTGTTTAGGGAAGTTTTTAATGTTTGATGCTGTACTGTTTTTAATATTCGGTTGGAAACCGCCCAGAGTGGCTGGGGAAACCCAGCCAGATGGGCAGGGTATAAATAATAAATTATTATAATATTATTATTGCGTGATGCAGTCATAAGCGATAGGTAAATCAGATGTTCCTTTTAAGTTAAGTGTAGAGTATTGATTCCTTCCCAATAACAAATGTATAAATTAAGCATCTGTTTATTCCAGTTAACTCTGGCTGTGTTGTGTGGGAAAGGATATTGACTTTAAGATTATGTGCAAACTATGGGACTGTTTCCAGTTGTGATCTGAGGAAGTCTTTGAGGACTAGAAAGCCTTATTTGTTCATTTTGCATCAGGATGTGACTTCCCGCCCTTTCTCTCTCCCTTGTGCTTGTTCCTGATTCTTATGGCAGGAAAATACAAAAGTAAACTTCTTGCAGTCTGTTTCCCTGTGGGGGGAAAATAACCCTTGAATTTATGTAAACTCATCTATTGATATGTGATGGTAATGCTGTATGAATTCTTTTTAAGCAACTCAGCAAATTATGCTACATTTATATGAGACAATAATACCACTTTTAGTGATACTAGATTATTACTTGAGATGTGTACTGAAAATATGTGACAGTTTTAGTGAAAATAATTTTCATTTCTGGGCTATTTAAAATATGCAATTTATTTAAAAGCAGTATCAAATGTGTGTTACAGTTTGTACTATAAATTGAATTTCCAAGTTAGGCGTCTACATTTGTTCTTGTCTAAAGGCCAGTTCTCAGACATTCTTTTGACTCCCCTCCCCCAGCCCTGCATGCAGTTACCCCAGAGAAACATTGTGTGAACTGGAAGTACGGTATGTAGGCAGGTTAGCTGCCATGATCACACTGTTGAGTTCTTCTATGCAGTTACATTCTTCTGTGTGCATTTGGGGGGAAATATGGGCTCAAAGTCTAATTAGTTTGCACTATGTGTTAGAAATGTTTGTTCAAATAAACAGAAAGCAGGACTGGTTCAGAGGGCTATTTATCCTAGGTAGTTGGGACCAGTTATTGAATAGTAATGGACACCTCCATAAAGCACCAGGTTTTGCCAAACTTAACACGGAGTGTGAATATGTTACAAGGTTCAGAGTTTTAAAAGAAATTGGTTTACAACTTTACTGTGTTTAGAGAGACTGTTTTATTTTATGAATGAACATTGTGGAAATACAGAGATACATTTTAGTTCCTTTTTTAAGCTACTCCATTTCCTCTAGTTCTGTCTCCAGCCTGGGCTACATAAAAGCAAGGAATCTTCTGGCTATTGCTTACTCTTGCTTTTGCACCTGCAGTGTGTCTCCTTCACAGTGTATATGAGTTTGACATTGCCCCCTTTACTTCTGTATTTGGCAGACGTTTTGGCCAGTGATTATGGGGGATGTTTATATGGAACACAAACTATAGGTAAATGGAGTCATTTTTCTATAGTGGATGTCTTAACATCTGCTTTCATGATAATATTGAATGAGTGGAGAGTAAAAAGTCTGTCTTAATGTAGAACAGTTCTGGGGAATTGTGGTCCTATGTTCAGTCCTTGTTTCTGACATCCTGTGCCTGAAGATACTTCCCATAGCACTTTTCATGGAGGTATTTAATGCTTTTGAAACACATTTTGATAGCTGGACCCCTGACTATTTAATTTAGAAGCTGGATAAAATGGACCTGCTCATTTTAATAGCAAACTCATAGCTTTGTTAAGTTAGCAATGGCCACAAAACATCAGTTAGTATTATTTGGCTTGGAAATAGGAGATAGTACTGATATTGTCAGCATTCCCATAGTGAAATGACTAGCATTTTATTGACATACACAGGTTACAAGACAGGAATCAAATTCTTGTGTTGTGAGATTTCAACAGTGTTTTGCATGTTCTGTTAATAGGTAGCAAAAGAGGTTCCTGGGTTGCATGTAATTTTTTGCTGAGTGGATGGCACAGGCAGCAAGCCAGTTGAAAAGCAATACAATGTTTATGTAACCCTTTTCAGTTTGAACCTAGTCAGGAAATGCAATACTATGCCGTGAAGGACTTTTGTGCAAACTAATTACACAGCTCAGCACTGTAGAATATTTTGTATTTGTTGCAAGGAATTTTATCTCAGGTTGGTAGACTAATATCCGTGTAGGTAAAATCTCTTAGGAGTTGCTTTTAAAAAGGTTAAATAACCGTGCATGTGGAACAACTTCCAGAAGCATAGCAGAATCTCTCCCCCCCCCCTCCACGCCCTGTCTCTAAATTCTCCTCTAGGGGGTTGGGGTAACTCCTATATTTGAAGGGGATGGGGAGGAGAGTTGTGAGTATCGGGGAGGGCACCAAGCTGGAGAAAGCAGCTCTAGAACAAGAAAAAGGTATGGGTTTATTGTGTATATATGCTGTAAGGAAGCTTAAATGCTGTTATAAACATATATCCTTGATAGAAAGAGCCATTGGATCATTGAGGCAGAATTCAGATAATAGGATTTGAATGTAGGCTTTTGAAGACTTAGCATGAAAGCTTAGAGAGTTTATTTTCACAACCACAAATGTAACTGTAAAAACATCAAGATTGAAAAGGATTAGTTTCCCTCTTTAAAAAAACACCAAAACTATTAACTTGTGTCAAAAGTGTTGGTATGACAAACTTCCTTTTTGGAATTTGGAGCATGAGTTCACTTTGTTCAGTGTCTAATTCAAAAAATATTTTCCATTACATCTATTACTGAAAAGCAGAGAACTTCAAACTTGCTTCCCACTAAAGTACTTTTTTGGGGGGGAGGGAGGGGGGAATTCATCGCCTTGAGTTTGAAAACTGTTGGCAGTTTACTTCTTTAAAGGCGCTCCAAATATGATTCCATTTCTGAAAGTGGATATTAAAAGCTTTATTCAGAAAAATATTTATTCTGAAGATTCTGAAAATGTTCATCTGCTGTCAAATTACTGATAGATGCTACATTTTATCTTAAGAATGTGCTATAAAGACTCCAGAGTGGGTCCTAATTTGTTTTGGTCCTAGAGAAATTTGGAGCAAAGAGCCTTTCTTGTGGGATGAATAGCAAAGCTGGTTTAACAAATAAACCCTCATAGTCTCTGTGCTTCCACACCATATTTTGTAAATGTGAACATGGATCTTGAGTTCAAGTTCTCTCCATAGATGGAGGTGTTGTCTAAACTTTAAAAATAATATCTTAAGCAGCTTCTTAAAATGTTCATTCCAGGGGTCATATTTTTGCACAGAGGTAAGCAGTATGATGTCAAGCCTGACTGCTGCCATTTGAATTTGGCAGTTAACTGAAAATGAATACTGATAATACAGTGCTGTGGGTAAATGATTTTTGGGCTGAGGAATTGGCATTTGGTCTGTTTTGGATGTGGCTGCTCTTTCTTCCCCTGAAAAAGCAGGTGGGCATGTAGAATAGTCTTAGATCCAGCTTTGTTTCTAGAGGCCAAGCTGCCCTTGTTGGCACAAAGCACCAGCTGATTCCTTAGTTGTGGTCATTTCTGGACAGGGACAGTTTGACTACAGTGATTAAATCTCTGTTGCGTTTTATAGTTCCTGCTGAAGGTGATTTGGAAGCAACCAGGTCTTGACTGGTATAGCTGGATTTATGTATATCTTGCCAATTTTAAAATAACTGCTGGTATTTAACTTTGAAGCCCTAAATGGCTTGGGACCCAAATACCTAAGGGATCTCCTCTTATTGTATCTATGTGCCCAGAGTGCCCCTTCCTTTGCAATAAGTTTAAAATCGATCAAATTAAAAGCCAAGAAAATAAATCTGCTGTGGCTTTATGATCAGATGAGGCCCTCTCCAGTTTCCTCTTTTTTCAGAGGTACAGTATACAGCATCATTGAACAAGAAAGGGCAAAAAAGAGGGGGGGGGGGTTCCTTGCAATGGAAATTTGGTTGTGGAATGCCCTCCCTAAAGTGGCTCACCTCACTTCAAAATTGCAATCTTTATTGGCACTAGGCAAAAGTGGTCTTTTTCATTTTAGCTTGCAAATTTAGTTGTGTTAAAGATTTTTATCTATTCTGTCTTTGTATTTGTACTATGGAAGAATTGATTGTACTCTGCCCTGAAATACTGAACAGGATGAAGGGTGGTAAAATGTTTTGAATAAATAAAACATTGAGTAATCCTAATATTCCTATCACTACCACCTTCAGCACACTCAAGGCTAGAGCTCCACCCTCTTCCATTATGTTGAAGATGATGTGCTTTTATTTACGCTGTTAGTTGCTGAATGTTTTAGGAATTTGTATTTAATTTTTGCACTGTTTTAATTTTATATGCTGCCTCAAGTTTTAAGTCTGTGCAGAAAGGAGGGATATACATTAACAAATAAATAAAACAGTGATACCACTTAATATGTCTAAAATAAAGAAAACATTTACTAATGAAAGCAATAATCACCATGCTATCTCCTCTCAGGGAAAAGACCTTCAGTGCAGAAAAGTTTTCAGTGATTATTTGCAAATACGTCAGTTGACCTCCCCTAGACTTTTTTTTTTGAAGACTACATTCTGAGAGTTGATGCAGATGTTCAGTAGGGCACATGCTATTCTTGATGACATTGTAAAACACCAGAGATTCACATGCAGGGTTACATGTTTGAATTTTTTAATGTTAAGATCTCACTGTATGTGAGACTCTTGCATCAGACGTTTTTACTTGGCATGCTAGCGGTTCATTCCTGAGCAAGTATATACGCTTGCTTCTGAATATTCTTTTGCATAAATAGAAGGCAATTCTGTTACCACAAAGTGACCCTTCCCCATGCTATTAATGGCTAGTAATCGTGATTGCTATAAGTTACCTCCATTATCAAAGGCAGCATTTCCCTAAATCCCAGTTGCTGGGGAATAACAGCAGGAGAGTGCTATTGCTCTGGTGCCCTGCTTGTGAGTTTCGCAATCTGATTTGCCACTGGAGAAAAGAGGATTCTGAACTAAATCGACCTTTGCTGGTCAGATCCAGCATAGCTTTTCTTTGGTTCTGTGATTTCACCTCTTACTGTAGCTCTCAGTTTCTCATCCCATATAGTTCAGTGGCTTCATCAAGGAATCTTTTGCCTAAAGCTGGGCTTGAACCCACTTCCCTGAGATTAAGAGTCTCATGTTCTACCAATTGATCTAGCTATGATGACAATAGACCCATTGCAAGAGCAAACTTCTCACACAATTCAGGATCTAATTTGCAGATGCCCAAGATGCTGTAATACTAACTTCAAATTAGCATGTAACCACATGCATACACACTCTTTTTTCTTATTTGCTCATAAGGAAAAGTGCTAAAAAGTAAACTCCATTGCTTTGCCATAAGCAGCAATATGTTCAGTACAGGGCTCCTTTTTGGGGTCCTTGTCCAGTCCCTGGTATCCATTCTGCATTTGTCTTCCTGCTCTAGGAATATTATAGAACTTTAGCTTTTTACAATCCATTACCCACCGTGAGAGCCAGTGTGGTGTAGTGGTTAAGAGTGGAAGACTCGTAATCTGGGGAACCGGGTTCATGTCTCTGCTCCTCCACATGCAGCTGCTGGGTGACCTTGGGCTAGTCACACTTCTTTGAAGTCTCTCAGCCCCACTCACCTCACAGAGTGTTTGTTGTGGGGGAGGAAGGGAAAGGAGAATGTTAGCCACTTTGAGACTCCTTCGGGTAGTGATAAAGCAGGATATCAAATCCAAACTCCTCCTCCTCTTCTTTAGCTCAAACATGCATTTTGAGGATCTACTTCTTAATCTTTTACTATATGTTTGTATGATGTTACTGTTGCTGTTGCAACCAGCCTTTTGTCAGACAGCAGTCCAGTAATGAATGGGTCCAGAACTTAATCTACCAGCTGAAGACCAGTGTTGTAGAACTCTAGCCAGAAAGTTGGTGTTCATAAACTCCTTTAAGAAGAGACATGGAGAAAACCTTTAAACAAAACAATTAAAAAGAAGAGAGAGAGAGAGAGAGAGAGAGAGAGAGAGAGAGAGATGGAGCATATGTGCATGTATCAAGGGGTGTGTCAAGTGTTGTCTCATTTAGTTCTCTATTTACACTTCCATAAAGCCTCAGGCCTGTTACTGCAACTTTTTATGACACTGTCTGCTTTAATGTGCAAGCTAATGACAACCTATTCCTTATCATTCATAATGGCCTCTCTAGCATAAGGTCTGGCAGGCATTATTGTGAGTTGTGTGCTTTGTGGTATAATGTCCCTTTCTTTGTATAAGGTTGTCTTGTGTCCAGACCTGGATTTTCTTCATTAGGTGGTTTTTTTTTATTCTTACCTTGCCAGTGGTGTTTTCTCTGCCACCAAATCCCCAGGAGGTCAGAATGCATGACTTGCATACTTTGAAAGAGTGACGGGGCAAGCAGCTGTCTACCCAGATAGGACAGCAACCTTGTGGAAGGATCGCGTCATATTTGTGTGCTGTGCTTGTGTGTTGCTATTCAGACTTTCACAACAGAAAACTACTTGCCCCATGGGGATTCTCCTTTCTCTTGTCCCCCTTCAGTCCCCTGCTCAACCCCATCATCTGCTCTTGAGGATACCGTACCTCAGTCTTCTGGTATCCATGAAAGCTCAGAGTCTGGGGCACCTGTCCAGGGGCACCACTGGAATGGGTACTATGGCACCCAGGGTTGCCAGTTTGGGGACCTCTGCCTTACTCATTCTTTAGTATTGATTGGAGCATTTATATGGCAGAATATAGCAATATTTGTTCTTCAAAATAACTCCATAAGACTATATAACAAGTACATTGCTTATTATTGGCAAATTTGGTGGCACTCCTTCAGATATTGTAATTGCCTTATATATTTTGATAGCTGGAGATATGGGAGGTGTATGTGTTAAATATATTCTGTTCCTTTATGCTTCATCAGAATCAGTGTCTTCAACCATGAGCAACTGTGATAGAGTTGGATATGTGCACACAAAGCAGTGTGGGTTGTATTTTCAGATCATGAGTCAATTCAAAGAAAGATTAATATTTCTAGAAATCCTATTTAAGTATCCAGTGAAAGGATTTCCAGTTAGGTCAAACATGCAGGATTGAATATGTACTTAGCTGAAAGTAATGCAGCTATATATGCTGTGACCTCTTAAGCATCAAGGTATGCTACAAGGTACCAGCTCTTATATTTTTAGCTAATGATGAGTACATTAACTTTATATATAGTAATAAACTCTATTTTAATTCTGCTAGCATAGATATGTTTCTGGCTGACAATGCAGATGCCTTCATTCTCGTGCCCAGAATGCTTAAAGTATACAATGATGCCGCTTCCATAACCTTTCAAATGAACTCTAGCCATGTTCTCATACACAAGCTCTCTCTGTGTTTCTTCATTTCTTGAATTCTTTACTTTCCTTAAAATAAAGTGACAACTGAGTGAGAAAAGTATAGTGGAGATGTTGTTGGCCTTCTGACTCCTTTCTCTCTCTCTCCAACTCTAAATCCCATTGGATTCGTGGCCCACAGTCCCCAGAGTCATATTCTATCTCCATTTGCTTCCTTGTGTTCCTGCTTTTCAGCCCATTACCTTTTTCCTTTGCCCTTAGTAGTGTCTCCTTACCTGAAATGAGGAATTTGTAATAATATCCCTGTTCTTCCTCCCACCTCCCAATGACTGCCTTGTGGGTCCCTGCTTGGATTGATATTTTAAAATTAGGGCTAAGTCAAGCCATTTATAAAACTGGAGATTAGTCATAGTATTGAAGTTGGCAGCACTGTCATTTTCTATTCTATTTAGGGGTGTGCATTAGATATTTTAGTGTCTACTGTATTATTATAGCTCATTTCCCCCCTCCTAACTCTTCTTGTAGTTTTGTCTCACTATTCAGTATGGGTCTGGGGAACTTGTGGCTCCTCAGATATTGTAGGACTGCATTTCCCATCATGATAAGGCTTGAGGAAAATGATGCAGTCCTCTCAGAGGTATCATTTGCTCTGCTATTCCTCCAAATGTTTCATAAATACATAAGCTCTTCAAAGCATATTCAATCTTCTTTATGTTTATTTTGTGTTCCTTATTTTTAGTAATAGTAATGGAAGGTTACAAGTTATGAAACAGCAATTCTATTTTTTTTAAAAGAAGTATCTTTCCCGGTATTGACCTGCTGATGGGAATGGGGATAAGCTTCAATTGTTGAGGGAAACCTTGAAGCTAAAATTAATAAAGTGCTTTTAGATGTGTTCTCAGAAAATGAAGGGGAATGAATGAACCTGTGGGAATTCAGTTCAACTCAAAAGCTGGGGTGTAAAATCACTTTAGCACATCTCCTATAGAGAGGATATGATGATACAGAGTATACATGGGATTTCCTCCCAAACATCTCCACTTTCACCTAATAATAGGCAGAAAACCATCAATATTGGGTTGGTTTGACATTTCCCCCTTACTCCAGGGTCCTAACCACTTGGTCCATCTTGCTTTATTGAAGGAGGGAGTGCAAACATGGTTTACAGGACCTACTTTACTGTCTAGTCTAGTAAGATAGAGCTCCAGAGTACCAGCAAATACATGCTTGTGGAGATGTGCCTTGACAGTGGGGGGAGTAGAGTGATGTTTGTGTTATCTCTTGAGACTTAATAAATATCTGGGAGCCCAAACTCTCCATAAACAGCATAATGAATTTCTATTATTTATCTATGTTGTTGAATTTACTGGATTCTAAACTTTAGGATACTGGTGGTAGTTTTCTTTTGGGATTCATTCCTTTCCTCAATTTCTGACTTGTAAGCTGACTCAAAACTAAAACCAGCTGAAGAATCCATAAGTGAATATTGGCATCTGCTTAGAACATATTACATTAGATAATTGAGTCTTCGTGACTACAGTGCCACAACAGAAATAGAAGATTTTGTGATACGCTCCTTGACTGTGAGAAGAAAAAAGCAGCAGATGATCTGTGTGGGAAGTGACAAATGAAGAAAATTGAAAAGTTGAAAACTATTTCTGCTTACATGCAAAGTTTGAGTCTTCGTTAGTAACTTAGTTATTTTAAAAGAATCTGATTTTTTAAAAAGAACTTGACCAGAGTTCAATTTGCTATAAACAAAAACATCTAAAATATGGTTTAAAACTTGTAGCTTTTCTGTCTCTAAGGGATCAGGTTCTAATATGATTATTCTGTAAATGAGATATTTGGATATAAACATTTTTAATTGGCTGCAATTGAGATTTCAGATCTCTTGTCACATCCCATTTAACCCAAAAATCACATTTTTCATAAACTTACTAATTAATAGCATATTTGTAAAATTCACAACATGCCAGAGATCAGTAATGCTTCCATATTATTATTCTTTACTTACATCCTGAGAGAGCTTGCTAGAAAGCCGGTTCAGGACTTCTGGCTGACTTCTAGCTGAGCTTTCTGAGTAACTTGATGGGCTTTTGCTGAGGATGCCTTGATGGCTATGCTAGGTCATCCACCTCTTTTGAATAGTGAAGACAATTAAATTGGTGCAACTGGCTTCCATTAATGTATCAGCCTGGAAAATGCCCCTTCTAGATCCAGAGAGTAGTACAACAGTAGTAAGGAGTAGTACACTCTAGTTCAGAAATTGTTGAAAAAATAAAACTATTATGAATGCACATTTGTACATATAGTTGTGCTGTACTTGCTTTTGTCTTGGGTGTGTTTTGTTAGATAATGCTATTTTTAGTTTGGTTGACTTCAAACTTTGACAAAAAGGGAAGACCGGAAGTGAACAGTGAAATCACTATAATAACATACTTCCTGTTTGAAGTGAGGGTTTTTTTTTAATCTATTAGGCCTAGACAGAGGATATGTCATTTCCTGGATTACTTATCTTTAGTATAGATGGCCTGCTGTACTACATAATCTCTTGACCCCCCCCCAAACATTCATCAGGGTTTATATCTATAGTACAGAAGCAGGGAATAATCTTAAAAACCTTTGCTTGCTAATTGCTTGCTTAAATCTATGACCTTTAAATAAATATGTTTAGGATTAAGATTGGGTGTGTTTAGTTGGAGATTCTTCAGCAACAGTTATATGGCTAAAGTCATGCTCCTCAAATGTTTTGAAATGAGGCCAATATATACATTTACTCAAAACTTGAATATCACATCAATAGTTAACATTGAATTTTAAAAAAAATTAATGCTAACATGTGTGCAATATTTATGGCAGTATGTATTTAAATAGAATTTAAGTGTGACATAATAGAACAAGCAAATGTGCAGGACCCCAGAGAGGAGCTTATAGTCACTTTACTGTTCCTCTGTCTTTTTTATTCCTACATCGTGTACCCAGTAAATTTTACTCAGAACCATGTTGCTCCTTTTATGTGACGGCTCCGTTAAGTCACCTTATGTTAACCGTGTGTGTTACATGATGAATTGCATTGTGAGACCTGAATCAACCGTATATCAGACTTTTCAATTGTTGTCTACGTGTTGGCAGCTTCACATCTAGGCTTCTATCGCTGGGTTGCAGGCAGGGATGCCTTTTATTGACTACATGGGAGCTGCACCTAATACAGAATTCTACAATTTCTCTATGGTCAGAAGTAGGGTGTAAAGAGTTTATTACTCCAATTCAGCTCATCTATAGGGACTTTTTGATGCCTACCTTGTTAGATAAAGATTTCTGCTCAGCCATCTCCCCCAATTCAGAGGTCATCAGTCATCAATAATGTTTATATACTGCCTAATATGTAAAATCCCTAAGCAGTTTTCATAAAACAGGCAGGAAAAAGCCATAAACAATTGGATTCAAAAGGGCTATCACAACATGCAAGAGATTTTTTTGAATTTTGAACAAGGCCCATATCTAGAAACTAGCAACTCACTGTCAGTGGTCTAGCAGCAGTTCAAACATCTTTACTAGATACTTTATTTTATTTGAGCATTAAATATGTTGCTGGGTAGCAATACTGAAAAACAAAAGAGCACGCCATCCTTGTTGCAATTTTGCCAGAGTGGTTCTTCTACTTATATGGAATATTATTAATTGATCCAAAGATTATTTAATTTTATGTTCATTTTTCCATTCTCACTCTGTCTTGCTTTACAGTTTTGTTTTTAAATGACTTGTAAAATTAGGAGTTATTACTACATATATCTATCTTGGTCTGCTTTTGAAAAGTGTGAAATGTCTTTGCCCCAAGGAGGTTATATTTGCAATGTAGATGATGCAAGAATTTATAATTTATTCAGGTCTATTTGTAGTATGTACTTGACATTCCATGATGCTATATTGTGGAGTGGAAAAGGATAACTACGGTACTCTAAAATATAATTACAATTAATCTTATATATATAAATATATATACAGTGTATATATTTTTTTATAGGATAGTTTGAATTCCCTAGTTCTTGATTTGGATTATCCAGCACTGAGGAAGAACAAGAACATAGACAACTTCTTAAACAGATGTAAGTTTCCCTTATATACAATACTGGTCATTGTTTTTTAATGTTAGGTGAAATTGTTTTTTATTCACCTGTCTGCCCAAGCTATATTAAAATTTTGAAAAAGGAGTTGTGCTGTTAACCATATTTGACAATGCAATCTGCCAACTTCAATTTACCAAATTATAGTTTAGTATAACGCACACGAACATGAATGAGGTGCACTGAGTCTTAGATTCACTGTACTCTCCCTCTACTCTTCTCGCACAACTAGGAGCAGGACTTTTGAAGCTTTTGAAAGCCTTGAGAAAGGTGTGCCCTTCAGTTGATCGGGTGGGAGTGTGCCTTCAAATGCCCCCACCTCATGTTTCTCATTCAGGAAGTGCATAGAAGTGTTAAAAACTTTCTCTCTGCTTTGTTCCTCTCCCCAGCCCAATTCTACCACCATTGCCACTTCTGAAAACGGCAGCACTGGTGGCAGCAACAGCAGGGGAGATTCCAGCCAAACTGTTCTTTGAAATGGTGCCTGCTCCCCCCCCTTAACATCACTCCAGCAATGCTTAAAGAAGGGTTGGATGCTGCTTCAGAGAGTGGTTATGCTTTGCAAGTCTTCCACCCCACCACTCTCTTGCTGGCTGCATTGCCCACTCTGCCATACTCTTACCAGTCATTGTGGCCTCTGCCAGCCTCTCCAGTGCTGACCTCTGTCACCTGGCCGCCTGCTTTCTCCCTCATTGGCCTCTGCTGCCCAGTCGGCCACCCAATAAATTTCTAGTACCACCAGTCTGTGGCCACACAACCTGCAGTGTCATGACATTCTTAACAGTTTTATATTTTAGTTAGATATCATCTAGGTTGTATCCAACACTGAGCAATTGGATTGCCACTTGCTCAACTGGACTTGCCTTCCCTTTCCTCCCCATGTGCCCTCCATCTGCTCTAGTGTGCATTCCAACCCTCTGGAGCAAATTTTGACTGCAGCACTGGATACAACCCATGCAGATACTATTTCATGTAGACAGAGGGGAGGAGAGAGAGGATGATACCCACTTGGTTATCTGGTGGACAGTGTCTGTTCGTGGATGAGTGGTGGCTGATCACCATTGTCCCTGGCTGCCCCCAGTGCCCTCTGAAAGTTGTTCTGGAGGTTAATAACTATGATTAACTTAGATTCATCAATTTCAGTGTGTCTGTCTAAGTAAAAGTTAGCTGACTAGAATCCTATAATTATTCTGTACAAAAGGCTTAAAATGGACAGAACCTTTTGTCAAAATGTTATGCTTTTTCAAAACACATGACTGATCGTATTTGTATAAACTGTTTGTGTGCATTATAATGTCTTCTTTTAAATTGTTAGATGAGAAAGTTGTGGAAAATATCCGTGGTCTTCAAATGAAAGCAGAAGATTACGATGTTGTTAAAGTGATTGGAAGAGGTGCATTTGGTGAAGTACAGCTGGTAAGAATTTATAAGACCTTTGAATTTGCGTACAAGTTTAACTTGTTTGAAAATACCTGGTATGGTTAGGCTCAATCTCCTTTATATTTATTGAACACACCATTTAAGAACATGTTTTGTTCAACTACAGATGTCATGTAGTATACAATATGATTTTTTGTGCAGATTCTGGCTTCCTGAGATTATTCCGCCCCCTCTCTTCTGTTTGCATGGTGGTTGGATTTCCAGTGATCAAATTACAGGGCTTTTGCATCCTGTTTGTTGGTGGCTCAAAGCCCTATCCTCCCTGCCCAGCTGTATGGGCATGATGAGGGAGTTGAATAATTAACTACTTTTATTTTATTTTATTTTATTTATTTCCATATCATATACGTTACCAGGAATTAATATAAAAAAGGTATTCGGCAAAAAAATTCGACAATTTACTCACTAATAATTTCACTGGACAGGGATAGTAAAAGCGCTTCTATTTCACTCAGTTCCCTTCTATCCAAGATCAACCAAGGCTTATCCAACAGACAGTTTAGGGGTGTATGCTGTCAACTTGAACAACTATTGCTTAATGGCCCTTCAAGTTACGTGCGTTTAACTTGTGCACATTCAACTTTACGTGTGTGGCAATAAATAAATACAAATTAGAAAGGCGGTGGGGTTCCAGGGGAAACTATGTTGGCAGTCCCATCCACCATTGAACCTAGTGAATTTTGAGTATGTGTTTTTGGTTCTAGGCATGATCCATGGAACATAACCACAAAGTAAGTTGTGGGCTTACAGTATAAAAACATTGCAATTACGCATCCCTTTCTTTAGCCTAAGGAGTTATGTCCCCCAATCTCTCTTACAAATTGGTTCATTATCATTGCATCATGGAAATGTTGCTGTCCTTCATATTCTCTTAAATTTTATCCAGTTTGGTTTTTTGGGTTGGTGGGTTGCTTGGACAACTGGATTTTTCTTAAATGTTGGTCTTCTTTGAAATGAAACCATGATATTTGGATATACGTATACATATATATAATTCCCCAGGGTTCTTCAAGAAAGGAAGTGGAGAATGTTCTTTTCAAAAGCATGAAGTGGGATACACCCCCCCAAGACAAGACAATCTAATCCGATCCCAGATATTAGTTAAATGATATGTCATTGTCTCTTGATAGTAGTGGGTAAACCCCCACCCATTCTTGGGCATTTACTTAGTTGTAATAGCTTGTTTGTTTTAACTTCATAGAGAATAATAATAAACTAAGAGCTTCCCACAGTCTCAGTCATCTAACTAATCATCTGAAAGTTGTAGTCTTAATATAAACAGTATTAAGTGACCCTGTGTATACATGGTATGTCACCATTAATCTTAATCTTGAGTCCTACTTAAAATTTTGACTTATATTAAGACCTAACAAATGTACATCTGCAAGATGTATTTCCCCAGATCACCCTCTCAATCCAGCAGTGCTTCCAAATCAGCAAATGTATGCTGGCATCTTCACAAGTTGGCTTGTATACAGTTCCTTGTATACAGGGTTGTTGCAGCCAAGAGCATGTTAGGCAAAGTAGCATTTTCAAAAGGAGGCTAGGAAATGAACTCCTGCATATGTGCAGTAGCTGCTGTGGGACGATTGTTGAACAGTCTCCAATGATGTACAAGCATGGGAATGTCCCATTTAACTCAGTGAGGCTTACTTCTCAGTAGGCATGCACAGGATTGCCCTGTACATGCCAAAAGCTGCACACTGATACCCCTGCAATTTTGTGATTCTCCCCACATTTTGTTTCACCAATTGTTCCATTAGTGTAGTAGGAAAATCTTTTTTTTAAAAAACCCCTTACTTTTATCTGGTTTAAAAAAAATAGCATTTTTATTTTACTGTTGTCTGGGCATGCCTCTCTGTTGAATATTCAAAGTCACATCCGACTAGTCATGTGAGGGGAAAGTCAAACATTTTCTTGAAAACTATGCAGTGAAGGTCCTTTGTATAATCTCAAAAGTGTTTACTAAGAAACAAGTTAATTGAAATTGAAACAGTTTAAAGAAGTGAACATGTGTACGTATTACTCCTGCAATATTCCTCCTCCTCGCTAAGAACTGCCAATATATTTGTTGCAAGTACTTCCCCTGCCCTGCTAGCAGACCACTGACCATGCAAGACTGTGCCTCTGCTCTTCTTTTTACTTGATAACCTTTCCAAAATAACCCAAAGTCTTCAAAAACTTGGTGATTGCTACTTAATGCAAATTGTGCCAGTTTGCCCAGTTACTCACACATCAGCTTCTGTAGTGCAGATCTTTTCTTCTTCTTCTGTGTAGCGTACATGGTTATAATACCTTGTTGCTTATACAGTTACACAGTGCTGTAGATGAGCAATGCCTCTCTGCAGGTAAACAAATGAGGAAATATGCCTTCAGGAGAAGGTTAAACAAACAAATTGCAAAGGTATTGGTCCTTTCCTGGGTAGGTTACAATGTACTTTAATCCATATACCGGTATGTTGAAAAACTTAAAACAATCTCTTATCTATTTCTCAGTGTATATCTTTTGTAAGATATTTAACAGTATGTCTTTTCTAAAATACAAGGCTGCTTAAGCTGCAACTGAGGAACAATTCTTAGTTGCCACCCATCTAGAATATTTATTCTGGATGTGTCCACAATAACAATTGTCTACAATAATTAGAACAGTGTTTCTCAACCTTTTTTGGGCCAAGGCACACTTGTTCCATGAAAAAAATCATGAGGCACACCACCATTAAAAAAGTTAAAAAATTTAACTCTGTGCCGCCCTATATTGACTATATAATTATGACTGTAAGAAACACTTGCCAATTGCTGTGTTGGTTGCAATCTCCTGTAATAAGGCTTCACAAGCCGCTGATTTCTCTGCCAGCACAATCCTTTGCTCAGCAAGTTTCAGGTTGAGCTCATCCAGCCAGCTTCTTTAAGTTTGTCTAAAACCACCCTCCTGTGGTGGTGGCTGTTGAGAGCTGTGCTCGCCCCGCGTCGTGACCCGGCCGGCTTCCTTTCCAGCGGGTTAGTGCCGTAAATTGGCGGCCGCCAGGCACGTGACAATGCAAATCGCCCTTCTCGTCGCCGCACGTCGCCACACACCAGCCAGCGTCTCGCTGGCTAGTGTGCCGCGGAACAGCGGTTGAGAAATGCTGAATTAGAATATACTAGTCATTAGTAATGGGGCAAGCAAAGCCCCTTGCTCAGTGCTACAGTTCCCAAGTGCCTTGTAACTAGTTGGCTGTCAGGTGCTTGGGACTTTGACAGTTGGGTGGAACAACCCACCATTCATCATGTGACATAATAATGAGATCAGGTAATTGACAGGTGGATTGTCCTTCTCACCTGTCAAGAGTTGGCCAATAGGGTGGGGGACAGATAACTATTTCATCCACTGGAACAACAAGCTTTGTCAAGAATGCTTTGATGGTGTTTCCTGCTTGGCAGGGGGTTGGACTGGTGGATGGCCCTCGTGGTCTCTTCCAACTCTATGATTCTATGATTCTAAGCTTCCCCACTCTTGTACTAGTGTCATCAAACACCAATTTGGTTTAATTGCAATCAGAGGGTGGTGAGAAATAAATGAAAAACATTGAAAGCTGATTATCCCCTATGAGAATAGTTATTTTCATATCCTGCCTTCTTCCAAACAGGTGCAAAGTGGTATTTTTAACACCCGCTTAGGTAGATTCAGCTGAAAGACAGTGGCTTGCCTAATGCCAACCAGTTAAGCAATTAATCTGATTTCTTGACACTTTGCAATGATATTAATAAGTGTGCTTCTGTGCATATGCGAACTGCGCAGAATGATTCTGCGCATGCGTGCATGGCGAACCCGGAAGGAAACGCTTCCAGGTCCTCCGAGTACGTAACCCGAAAAGTACGCAACCTGAAGCGTACGTAACCCGAGGTATGACTGTACTTAATGGTACAGCAGAATAGGCACTCTAGAACCAGTTAACATCTCAAATGTGCTTTGTAAAAAAAATTGCCCTTTCACTTAAAAATGAAGTGTTATTTTAACATATTGCATGAATTGAAACTTCCATTAATAGTGCAGAAAGCACTTATGGATATTAACAGCATTTTCCTCTTTGTTTTCAATGGGGCTTCCTCCCAGTATAAGTTTGCTTCCTAGGAGAGTTTAATAAATCATAATTACCATTACCAGATAGCAGCATTTCAGTTGTTCAAAGCACTTAACAAACATTATTCACACTCTTGGCCGCTTGCCTTGTAATACCTTTAAAAATGCTATCACAGTCAACTAGGCTGCTTTCATGAAATGAATTAATGTCATTTCCTTTTTGAGTAGAGTGTTATTGATGAATCAATCAACTACTTAATCAAGTGACTGAATATTGGATGATGCATGTGAATGGAAACTACTTCAGGGTTTTTATTTCATCAGTTCATCTCAAGGGACCAGTTCTGGTTTTCCAGAGAGGTTTAATTCTGACTTCAACAGTGCAAAAGAGAGCTTCACCTATGTTGGTTCTACATGATTAGATTGCAATCCCATACAATTCTCAGTAAATGTCACTGCAAACTTTCTTTGTAATGTATTTCATGTATACCATGCATGAGAAAATGTGTCCACATCTGTAAGACCAAAAGGGTCTTTACAGACAAGGAGGTTGTAAAAGGCAAGAAAAAATTCATTTAAAAAGAACATTTTTGCTGAAATTAATAAACAAATAAAAAGTCTTTAACAAACATAAAGCCTACAGCAAGCCAAGCAAAGAGGAGTATGAAGAACTAATTGATAAACTAATAACCCTTACATCATTTTTCACTAGCAGAAAAGGCTGGAGAGAGAGCTGTACCTCAGCCATTAATTTCTGGGCAGTGAGTTTAAAGTCTTTTTCAAAACTTCCTCTTACTACTTGCCTTTGTTAAAAGGAGGTAGCAAGTCACCAGGGCAAGGGGAAGAACCATAGCTCAGTGGCAGAGCATCTACTTTCTGTGCAGAAAATCCCCCGCATCTCCAAGTAGGGCTGGGAATGACCCCTGTCTCAAGCCACCAGGGCAGATAGCATTCATCCCAATGTCTTAATGCAACTTACAACTTACAACCAGTGCCTTAGCAAAGGATTGTAAGGCAGAGACCTCTATTTTTAAAAAGCAGCCATGGTAAATCAGAAAATTACAGTCCTATATAATATGAGCTGCCATGGTTACAGTGTAAAGAGATGAGTTTTAGCATTTTAAAATAAATATAATGGATTTGATCTTTGCAGAAAGCTTCTGACTCCCTTCATCCTGTGTGGCTTACTGTGGCTCTTTCCTGCTTGAGCACATTGTGATAACCAGGATGCAAATGCAGCCAGAATATATTGCTGATACAGTAGTTGTTGTTTTTTTTAAAAAAAACCATGCTGCTTACTGAAATGTTTCTATTAGGCAACTCATATATGAAATAGTCAAAGAAGTAGAATTAGCTATACTCTGATTTTTATTATTGATGGAAGTGGATTCAGATTTCTGTATCATGGATACCAAGCCACACAGACAAAAATACAAAGGATTTCATTTAAATCCTGTAAGGTCTTGATAAAGTAAGTGACTTCTTTTTCTTTGATCAACAGGTTCGCCATAAAGTAACTCAGAAGGCTTATGCAATGAAACTTCTTAGTAAATTTGAAATGCTCAAAAGATCAGATTCAGCCTTTTTCTGGGAGGAGAGAGATATAATGGCCTTTGCCAACAGTCCATGGGTAGTTCAGGTAAGGTTTTCTGTGATTAAAATTCTGTGGTAGTTTGAGGTGACGTTTAAATAAGCATTGAGGTTTTAAATTGGTAGTGTTGTTTCCTTTATGTTGACCACATTTTGGATTTGTAGTTTAGAATCATAAGAACTTTATTCTTTTCTCCATCTTAAAGATTAACTGCTAATGTGAGGCGGTTTCAGATGTAATTACTTGATTTTGATTTTAAACATACATGCTACTATCAATGTTCAATGTGATGTTCAAACAAATTATGTTGCATTGAAAATGGTTCACCCTCCCATCAGAAAGTTTAATTATGTCATATGTGCAGCACAGTGTAAAATTACTTATACTGTATATGTTTTCGTTGTGTAGAAGCTGACAGGAATGTATTAAATTGGCTTGTAGTTACAGATGTACAGTTGTTAGAAGGTATAAATTTAATCTGGAAGGGGCAATTTTCGTTACAACAGTGTATATACTATTGACCTTCAGTGGATGTGCAGGAAGAGTACCATTTAACAGTTTTCTCTGGGGAAGTAAAGCACCTATTGGTATCAACAGACTACTACACAGAAAAGTTGTGGTTTCAGGAGTATAATCCAATTACTGGCCTATCAACTTTTTGCTGGGCAAAAGAAGGCTCTGCCCAGGTGCTTGAGCGTCAGTGCTCTTGTTACTGCCTTGGTAATGGGATCTGATTTCTCTTCACTTGACTAAACGGTATACAGTTGTACCTTGGCTCCCAAATGCCTTGTGAGTTGAATGTTTTGGCTCCCAAATGCCGCAAATCCGGAAGTGAGTGTTCCAGTTTGTGGATATTCTTTGGAATCCGAACATCCGATGCTGCTTCCGCAGCTTCCAATTGGCTGCAGGAGCTTCCTGGCCCTTTCCTAACATGCCTGTGAATAGATGTCACTTCTGATGCTGCCTTGTCAGAGGAAGGGGACATTTGTTTTTAATCAGTGCTTGACTTTCTCTTGAAATGTCCTGGTGAGCCATAAGAGATGTGTTTCATCAGTGACATGATGAGTAAACTGAATTATTCTGGGACTCCTTAAAGATTTGCTACAATTACTGTATCATACCAAAACTATTCTTAAAAGGCAGGGGGGAAAGCTGCTCTAGTTGCCATAAATTCACTGGAATTCAACAGATTGTCCTTTGTGGCAAATTGGCCAGTTTTGTGAAGTCTTTATATCTGTCCATCTTTCTGGGTGCAGCTTTTTAGTGCCTTTCAAGATGACCGATACCTTTACATGGTCATGGAATACATGCCTGGTGGAGATCTTGTCAACCTCATGAGCAATTACGATGTGCCTGAGAAGTGGGCCAAATTTTACACTGCTGAAGTCGTCCTTGCTCTTGATGCAATTCATTCCTTGGGCTTGATACATAGAGACGTGAAACCTGACAACATGCTTTTGGATAAATATGGACACCTGAAGCTTGCAGATTTTGGTACTTGTATGAAAATGGATGAAGTAAGTATGTGGTTCATTATGTGTGCATCTAAAATAATGTGCACTATATCAAGGTTATTTTAACTGTGCCATAGACAATAATTAGCATAGTGCTGTAGCTAAGATGATTTGTGCTGAGTCTCCTGTTTAGTTTTTAACCTTTGCTGTCAACTCACAAGGTAACCTCAGCCAAGCTACTATCTCTCAGCAGTATCTACCTTGAAGACTGAGAAAGAAGGAATGTTGGTGTGCACATTCAGGATATGGTTTTATTTTTCAGGTTTGAACACCAGGTCTAAACCTCCATCTCTTTTTAAGAAAGGCAAGAAATTTGTAAATTACTCTTTGTGAGGAAAGACCTCTTGCTTTACCACTTGCTGATAGTTTTCATAATACCCTAGGGAACATTAATTACAAAATAAAAGGCTGTCTGATGACTGCCCCAGAGACTGGCTTGGGGAAATGTAAGGGATTATGTGGATGCGGCACCTATCTTTCCAACAGGTTGTCTTACATAGGTAGTGGCTTTTCAGGTGGGACGAGAGACTGTCATGAGGTGTGGAAGAAGACCTCCTGAGCCCCACTGCTGTCTTTTCAATCATGGCACATATTCCTTATTGGATCAACTTCTATTTAGGGCTGTCAACAAATTAAAAAGTTTCAGTTGATTATTTGAACAACCAATTGTATTCACATACACTGTTAATTTTAACAGATTTTATCCCTGGTATCTCTTTTGCAACCTCACTGGGCACTTCTTAAAAACGATGGTGTTAAGTGGTATACAGTATACATTTCTGAAACAGATAAATAATAACTGTGTATTAGAAACTCTCACAATGTGCATCTCTTTACCATCACAGTTATTGTACAAACTACACACAGGGAATTCTTCCTTCTATGTGTGAGTTGTATAGAAAGGAGAATAGGATGTTTTTTTCATAATAGGCACTCCTTTTTCCCACCCACCCCCTTTTAGAAGCAGCAATCTCTGTTTTGCCTGCCTGCCCTCTTTGCAAACAATTGCTGCTTCAGCTTTTCTTTTTCTCTTTCCCTGGCTGCTTTGCTAATCTTTGTGAGTTGGTGGTTTTTAAATGTATGAACAATTCTCCTTAATAGAACATAGTTAGTGGTAGCCACCTGGAGAGCCTGCAAGGAAGTATATTTATTTGACTATATCACAGGGGGTACACATAAATAAAGAAAAAAACAAACGTGATAAAATTTTTACCAAATTAAAATTACAGCAGCAGCAACATCCTAACACCACAGTAAAGTAGGGGAAATTAATCAAACCCCATCCCATCTACATCCAAAAAGTTGGCAGAAGAGGTGGTTCTTTAGCTGTCATCTAAAAAAAGGAATGAAATGACAGGATGCACCTCAGTGGGGTGAGAGTTGCAAATATGTGGAGCCACCATTCAATAGGTTCTTCCCAAGGCACTCGCGCCTTGTGTATCAACCAGTGCTGGAACCATTAGGAGGGACTAATTTTCTGATCTAAGTAGATGAACAGGTCAGTGCAGGAAAATGCACTATTTCAAGTTCTACAGCACCACTTAGAATGGAGTAGAAAGTAGTGATCTTGTGCCTCTCTACAGTTTGCTCTACTTCATGGGTTACAAGTTCAGGAATGCTTACAATTAAAGCCCTACTAGGGACGCGGGTGGCGCTGTGGGTTAAACCACAGAGCCTGGGGCTTGCCAATCAGAAGGTCGGCGGCTCGAATCCCCGCGACGGGGTGAGCTCCCGTTGTTCAGTTCCACCTCCTGCCAACCTAGCAGTTCGAAAGCATGCCAAAAACTGCAAGTAGATAAATACGTACTGCTCCGGCGGGAAGGTAAACAGGGTTTCCGTGCACTATTCTGGTTTCGCCAGAAGCGGCTTAGTCATGCTGGCCACATGACCCGGAAGCTGTACGCCAGCTCCCTTGGCCAATAAAGCGATATGAGTGCCACAATCCCAGAGTCGTCTGCGACTGGACCTAATGGTCAGGGGTCCCTTTATCTTTAGCTACTTTGAAATAAATTTTCATTCATTAACTATTAGTGCTTTAATAGTGACCATGAATTGATTAAAACTTTTGCTGGTGAAAGAAAAGGAAAACTTTTCAGTAGAGTGATCTGTTTATCTAGTGAAATGGAAAATATTTTATTATTCTTGCTGTATGGAGTCAGGTTACAATTGAATTTTAAGTGATTGATTTGGAAATGAGCTTTTTTGTAGTGGAACCTTACTTCTAAGTAAGTGTGCCTATTAGTGTGGGTGTGAACTCAATAGCAAACATGTACAAAACTGAGCAACCGAGATAGCACCTGAGTTCAGCGTCTATCTCTTGTGTCAAGGTTTGCTTCCTAATGAGCACAATAACTTGCATGTATTTACTGCTTATAATAATCAAACCCATAGCATCCTCTAGTGGTCTTCAGATGACTTACCCTACTTAAAAAATTAAGATCAAATAAATCAAGCATACTTATTTGAAATAAAACATTTTCACCATTTAATTTGTAAGCACTTACACTTTTATTCCAGTGTATTCCAATTAATTCTAATTTGGAAAAATTTCAAAATATATTCTACTTATTTCTTGCTATTCAGCTGTGTCCTTAATCGGACATACATGCAATAATAATAATAATAATAATAATAATACAAAATTATTTATTTATTTATACCCCGCCCATCTGGCTGGGTTTCCCCAGTGACTCTGGGCGGCTTCCAACAGAAAAATAAAATAAAATAATCGATTAAACATTAAAAGCCTCGCTAAACAGGGCTGCCTTCAGATGTCTTCTAAAAATCTGGTAGCTGCTTTTCTCTTTGACATCTGATGGAAGGGCGTTCCACAGGGCGGGCGCCCACTACCGAGAAGGCCCTCTGCCTGGTTCTCTGCAACTTGGCTTCTCGCAAAGAGGGAACGGCCAGAAGGCCCTCGGTATGGACCTCAGTGTCTGGGCAGAACAATGGGGGTAGAGACGCTCCTTCCCCTACAAAAGGCTAGTAAGGGAGAAAAATCTAACAAAACAGCATTTGCAAAATTTGAGCCAGTTCTAAAAATGTGGATGTGGACTAGGGCAATGCTTTTATGACTAATACACCAAATAAATATTTTTAAAGTATGGATAAAGCTAATAGACATAACAGATTTCTTAACATGCAAACAAGATATTTTTTACTTACTAATGCACTTTAGCAGTCCACACTTGGGCAGTCCACAATGTTCTGTGAAAATTCCTGATGTCTATCTAAAATACAGTTGACATTTTGGCTTATTGTGGGATGAGGTACTGGTGCAGATGGAAAAGCAAACCATCACTGTCTACTTGGATCTGTGGATTATGCCAGTACCAGTATTTGTGATGCTGTGTGGGTCTTGCACCCACCCTACTCCCACCCCTGTAATTTTTGAATTTTACTACTGTTCTTGCTATGTCGAAAGTTATAGAATCTCAGAACTGTAGAGTTGGAAGGTACCCCAAGGGTCATCTAGTCCAACCATTTGCTATGTAGGAAACTCATCTAAAGCATCCAAAACAATGGGCATCCAACCTCTGCTTAATTAGACCTATGCCCTGTTCTTTTGTAGAATTGCTCAAGTGGTTTATATATGTTTTCCAGGCAGCCTCCTATTGAATCAGTTTCCTGAGCCACCCCTGCTCAGCACCAGCAATATAACTGTTCTGAGAACCATAACTACATGGTGGTTCCTTTATTCCATTGTTTCAGTGTAATAATTCAAGCCTCATATCTCTTTAATGATATTATAGCAATACTTACAAGCATAAAATGGTTGCTTTGGTAAAGCTTGATGATAATCAACATGATACTTAAATAAAAGAACTATTTACCAACTATCTTGTTAAAATTATGCTAAACATTAGATGGCCTATGCCTCCAGGCATTGCTTTTCTTATAACGGTGCAAAAACTAGCTTACTCTGCATTTCTTATGGTACAAAATATGTGATCAATCTGCCAACTGGGTAGACTCACAACCCTGATGGAGACACAGCAGGCATCCCCAAACTGCGGCCCTCCATATGTTTTGGCCTACAACTCCCATGATCCCTAGCTAACAGGACCAATGGTCAGGGATGATGGGAATTGTAGTCCAAAACATCTGGAGGGCCGAAGTTTGGGGATGCCTGGTCTACAGCATCTCACCTCTCTCTGAATCTGTGTCTGGAGTGTTCAAATTTTGTTTTGCTTGGGTTAAATATGGAAAAGAAACTTAATTACGCATAGTTAACAGTGGCATGCTAATTTTGTAATCCCATTATTTATGACTTCTAAAGATACAATTGATGTAGCAATTCAGCCTATTCAGTTACTTTATTTTGCATAGAATTGGACACCCAGCTTGTAAGAATCTGGAGCACCTCCAGATCATGTGTAGTTTTTTTGAACTGCAGGGAAGCATCACAGCTGTGTAAATACAATGCTTTTGATGAGATGTTCCCCATAAAACATTCTTCTTAGTGTCTATTATTTTTGTAACTACATGTTACTTATTAGTATGCCTTTAACACTGATGTCTTAAATAGATTTTTTTTCTTGCCCGAAATGATCTGTCTGCTAAAAGAATACAAAACAGCACCTCTAGTGGTTACTGCAATTCAAAAACAAGTTTTGACTACTGCATATTTGCTCTTACATTGTGTTATTGGTCAGCAAACCTTTGAAATCCTTGGTTTCACTCATACGCCCTTACTTTAAGCCTGCTTCGTAGTTGCGGCCTCACAAGCAGATGGCCCTTCCTAATGCATTGTAAACCACCCTGTGATCCTTGGATGAAGGGCAGTATAGAAATTTAATAAATAAATAAGTGTAACCATATCAGTGGAGTGCAACATGATAAGCCATTTTGTGAGAACAACTTACTTGAGTTACACAACGCCAACATAGCACCCTTTATTTTGGGGATTGCATAACTAAGGGAATAACTTACTGAACCATCTGGTGAATATTTGTATTAGGTTTTAGAACATGGAGCTACTTGATGGGATGCCCTATAAGTATTTGTCCCAGTGTAGGCACTTAACCATCTTGTAAAAAGTCATCCTGCCATATAGTGCAACATGAAACATGGCTGACTCTAGTAAATAATTCTAGAACCAGGAGGTGTCTAATTTTACATGCTTAGGAGTAGGGAGTTCAGATTGACTGAGGAACTGGGAGAAAAATAAGTATAGAATTAGAACCTTAAATTAAATGCTTTACTCTCTACAAAGTGTGGTACTAAAAAATAAGAAGCTAAGACTGTTGAAAGATGGATTTTCCCATTTTTCTTCAGATGGGAATCACACTTTTGACCCTTCAGACATTGCTGGGCTTCAACAAAATCATTTCCAGCCAACTTGGCCAGTGGTTAGGGATGATGGAAATTGCAGTCCAGCAGCATCTGCAGAATGACAAGTTCCCTACCCATGTCTTAAGATAGCACTGATTGTATGACCCTGATCTCCTCAAATGCTAAACAGTAAAGAACTTCAACAACTCATGCAACTCATTATTTGCCACCCCTGGGGCAATGAAGTGAGCTTTCGCTGTGTATTGGTATTGGCATTTATGAAAAGAATAGCATTTCATAAAATTAGTATGAGCACAATCCACTTGCATTGCTCAGAGGATCCTGCTTCCTTGTTTTCTTCAACAACTCATGCAACTCATTATTTGCCACCCCTGGGGCAATGAAGTGAGCTTTCGCTGTGTATTGGTATTGGCATTTATGAAAAGAATAGCATTTCATAAAATTAGTATGAGCACAATCCACTTGCATTGCTCAGAGGATCCTGCTTCCTTGTTTTCTTCACCTGTTCCTCACTCTCCCCACTTGTGGGTATATACGGGCAGCATGATGATACCTGCATGTGGGAGAATGGTGTGTGCGAACCTCCTGTGTTCCCATTAATCCTTTCTTCCCTATGCCTTGCAAATTACGTAATGCTCCTTCTACTTGCTCTGGTTAATTGAAAACGGAAGCAAAAGCTTCCACTCTCCTCTTGCAGATATACCGGACAAAAAGAGGTGGTGTTAGCACAGGAGCCTGAAGCTTGCACAAAGTTGTGCCCATAATGACGAAGCATAGCTTATTCTTTGCCTTCTTTTGTTTGTTGTTGTTGTTTGGGATGTGTGTGTCTTTGCTTGTGTTTGGTGGTTGTTTTTTTGGGTATGTGTGTGTTTGTTGCCAGTTTTTAGAGGCGTGTTGAATGTTTGTTTTGCTTATCTTTCATTTTGGGGTGTGAGGGTGGCTGTTGCCTGTAGTTTGGGAGTGGGGGTATTTTGGAGCATTGCAAGTTTTTCTGCTGTGAAGTAGGTATTTTGAAGAGGCCAATACAGTCTGTGTGACATTCACTTCTGAAAAAGGTTGGGGATTCATGGTTTAGTGCTGCATCTGAACTGGACCAATATAGGGAGTAAAGAGCATAAGGAGACTGGAAGCAGGGAAGATCCATGAAGTTTAACTTTGATGAATATGCAAACACTTCGTAGTACTATTAATTAGAATTTATATCACAGTTCCAAAACACTTTGTATCTAGTATTTGAAGATATTATCATTATCAGAAAGCATTAGAAAAATATTTCCAAGGTGGGCTAGTAATTAAAAAAAAAGCCATTGCATATGTGGGGCTGAAGCTGAGAGATGCTGAGTTGATGGCAGAGGTAAGAACTAAACCCATGATTTCTGGTTCACAGCTGAAGCTCTTAGCCACTACACTACAGTAGCATTGAACAGAACTATTACTGAAGTATTAAATCATATAGAAAGAATACTTGCTTTCAAGTTCTATATTTGCTGCATAGTTTATCCTGCGAACTTCTAAGACATGCTTTGCTGGAGCACAGAAAAAGCAATAAAAACTGGACTATGTTATTCAGTCAAAACAGAGGTGTGCCTATATATTGTCTTATGCTGATTTAGGACCAGCTCCAAATCTCTCTTGCAATTTATTGCAGAGACTTCCAGTAGATTCTGTGCCCATGAATCGGACATAACATACATTCCCAGCTTTTGCTTACTTTGTCTGGCTCCAAGATTAACTCCTTCAGTTCCCTTAACAAGCTTTCTTTATACTTGTGGCATGAATTTCATGAGAGAACTTATAAAAAGGTAAAGACAGTGTTGTGCAGTTAGCAGCCTTAAATTCATAGCTGCTTAAGAACAATATTTTAAAAATAGATTAAGTTAGCATTCTTGCCTAAATCTAGCGGCTGTTCTGTTTAATTGTTGGATTTTATCTGGTTATGTAGACAGGGATGGTGCGCTGTGATACAGCTGTTGGAACGCCAGACTACATATCACCTGAAGTATTAAAATCACAGGGTGGTGATGGTTATTATGGAAGAGAATGCGACTGGTGGTCTGTAGGAGTTTTTCTCTATGAAATGCTAGTTGGTAAGTAGTGATTTCCTCTTGTACTCCCTCTAATACCTTGATTTCAAAAGGTTGTGCATCACTACGTGGGTTATTGATTCAATAAGAGCTTGGTGGTCCCTGAGTGAATCTAGTTCTGGTTACACTTCTCATATCAGAGCCTGAGTTCCCACAACATGAGGTGGGCCTCCCAAGGAAGACATGGAGAGTTGCTATGGAGACTGCCTGACTTCAAACTTTCCAGTTTTGTAACTGCTATTGCAATGGAAAGTGATGCTGCTCCCCAAATCAGTTGTGGTAACATGGTCAGCCATTTACCATCCAGGTTGTTATATTTTTTGAGGGATATTGAATGATGGTACTTTGGGAATATTCATAGCTATATCCCACATATATTCTTTTCTTGGGTTAAGAAGCATAATTACAGTGAAGGGCGTGCTCTGGAGCCATTTTCTGTAAAGCAGGCCCACCTCTAACAAAAATCACATGTTTCTGAGAACAAAAATTGAGTTCTATGTGCAATTGAAGAAAGACCCATTGAATACTTGATAGATTTTGTATGTACATAAAGCTGTAGAACCAGGAGATATATTCTGTGCTTATCAATAATATATAAGAGCACTCCTTCGCACAAAACACTAAATTATGGTTTAGCATTATATGTGAAAACATTGCATGAACCTTGAACTTGCTCTTCTTCCTCCCCTCCCCTTCTTTTCTGCAGCTGTGAGAACGAAAATAGAACACATTTTCTGCTTTTACATTAATCAGGGTTCCTTTCTGTGCCCAAACTCAGGGAAGTTATGGTTGGTGAACAAGCCAGTATCATATGCCATAGCTTGAGTCCAGCTTGTTTGAACTAACAAAAGAGTATACAGAGTTGTTCTGATTTCAGACTTTGACAGGGAACTCTGCTTCATTTTAAAGCAGAAGCAGTCTCCTCTTATGTGGGGAGGGTTGGAGCACATGAGCCTATAATTCTAAACCATAGTTTAGAGTTGCTGTAGGTGTTTGTTTTGAACCTTTGCACATAGGATTCACTGTTTTTGTCTCAAGTTATTTTTATTTATCTGTTTTTGCTTTTAGTAATCAACTTGCATTAGCTAATGCTTATGTATTTTTAATTTCAGGAGATACTCCATTTTATGCTGATTCATTGGTTGGAACATATAGTAAAATAATGGATCACAAGAATTCATTACATTTCCCAGAAGATGTTGAAATCTCAAAGCATGCAAAGGACCTTATTTGTGCCTTTTTAACTGACAGGTATGTAAACATAGATTTTTCTCGCCATAAAATCCTTTTCTCAAATCATTGTATATGATATGTTTTCAGAAGAATTTTCTTGGGGTCCAGTACAGTGAGTGCAATCAATCTGATTTCATGCCTTACCCAAAGTCAGACTAAAACGTTTTAAAAAATCACTGAAGTTCAAGCAGCCCTTACCATATTCCACTTCCGTAGCCAAATTTTGAGTGAGGATCATATACATACATATTCATATACATACATATTCCCCCAGCAGGGACGTAAATAGTGTTTTCGTGCTCTCTGCCTTCTGTCACAGTGTCCTGTTGCACCGGAAGCAGTTTAACCACGCTGGCTACAAGACTTGAAAAAGCTGTCTGCAGACAAATGCCGGCTCTCTTGGCCTGAATGCAGAGATGAGTGCCATATAATATATTCAAAGTCGGCTGGGCTTCACTGTCCAGGGGTCTATTACCCTTTACCATATACATAGAGCATTAAACGAATCATAAACAAAGCTGCTCTTCAATAGAGGGCCTTCCTATCTGAAAGACCTGCATGGGATTTATATCGTTTAAAGACAGAGGGGTTGCAAGTGCTTCCCCTGCTTTTTTGGTTCTTACAGGGCTAGAATGTTCCATTCTTTTCAGGACTGTTCTCCTTTCACCCTCAGCATTGGCCACTGATGTATAGCAGATAGAGCTTGTGTCTTTCATGCATCCCTGTTCCTCATGACTTCTCGGTCAGTTATATTGAAGGTTAGGGATGCGGGTGGCACTGTGGGTTAAACCACAGAGCCTAGGGCTTGCCGATCAGAAGGTCGGCGGTTCGAATCCCCGCGACGGGGTGAGCTCCCGTTGCTCGGTCCCAGCTCCTGCCAACCTAGCAGTTCGAAAGCACATCAAAGTGCAAGTAGATAAATAGGTACCGCTACAGCGGGAAGGTAAATGGCGTTTCCGTGTGCTGCTCTGGTTCACCAGAAGCGGCTTTGTCATGCTGGCCACATGACCCAGAAGCTGTACGCTGGCTCCCTCGGCCAGCAATGCGAGATGAGCGCCACAACCCCAGAGTTGTTACGACTGGACCTAATGGTCAGGGGTCCCTTTAGCTTTCCTTTACCTATATTGAAGGTTTCTCTGTCCCTCAGTGTTAGAAACAGAGAGATGAAAGCTAGGAGCTAAATGGCATCTTAAACCTAGGTTATGGGTGCAACAACAGAATGTCTAGGCACACGTTTTTATAACAAGAATACAAAGCTGACAATGAATGAACTGCAGCTTGAATATTAGGTTCATTTTTCACATGGTCTAGTCCAGGGTTACACAACCTAAGGCCCAGGGGCCGGATGCAGCCCAATTGCCTTCTCAATCCGGCCCATGGACGGTCTGGGAATCAGCGTGTTTTTACATGAGTAGAATGTGTGCTTTTATTTCAAATGCATCTCTGGGTTATTTGTGGGGCATAGGAATTCGTTCATTTCTCTCTCCCCCCCCAATATAGTCTGGCCCACCACATGGTCTGAAGGACAGTGGACCGGCCCACGGCTGAAAAAGGTTGCTGACCCCTGGTCTAATCCTTCCCCTGCCCATCACCCTAATATTCTTAAGAGTGTCTCTTCTCCAGTCTTAAGAAAGCAGCTGGAAGTGGGGAGGCAGAAAATGGTCCTCCTTTCCTTCCACTCTGCAGTTTTAATCTGAAATCTTAGGCGCAGTACTGCGACCAGAGCTCAGAAACTGCTGGCACTAATGAAATTCCCTGTCACAAGATGCACCTAGAACAATGGGAGTTTCGATCACTGCTGTCCCTTGAAGGGAAGAAATCTTTGACATTTTGTGAAGTGTGGGAGCATGTTCTGTATCCTTGACCTTAGCAGGTTACCTATTGCCTAGCATACACATCCACACATACAAGCTCTGAGAAATTATCGTGGGGTTATTGAGCATCTTACCTTAGTCTCCCCTACACCCCATGATCATAATTCTCTTGCCCCCCCTTCCTTTTGAAAGGGACAAATCAGTGGAATCCACACACCCCTTCCACATATCTCTCAAGGGTTGGGGAGAGGAATCTGTCTTCCCTTCCTTCATTTGCTTATTTAAAGAATTGGGTGGCATAGTGTTGGGAATAAAGTCCTTAAACTAGGTTTGGTAGCAGCATTCAGGTGAGTATAGTCAGCTACTCTCCACTTTCTAACAAAAAACAAATTTGTGCCATAATCTCTGCTGTGCTCCCATCACATTGCCTGGTTTTTGCAGGGGGTTGGAGAAGGTGATAGCTTGGCTTGCGCTTGTTTTCTGTTGCTCCCAGGGATTAGAACCAAAGACATGGGGTGCAAATCTATAATAAAAGGATTTAGACTAAACATTAAAAGAATTTCTTGATTGTATGAGGTATTCTGTCCCACTGTTTATCTCAGAAGGTGGTGGACTGTACTACATGTGAGGATTTTTAAGCAGAGGCTGGTTGGCTAGGAAAGCTGTAGTCATAAATTTCCTGAATTGGCAGGGAGTTGGACTAGGTGACCTTTGGCTTCTTTTATTACTCTGATTCTACAGTTCCCTAAGCATTATTTGTTGAATCCTAATCAGATCAGCCCACCTTAACTTGGCCACAGCTGCTTTCTGTGTTAAATTAGGGGAGGGCCAGGAGGAGATCACTATGGCTGTTCTTTATGACTTTCTTTCCCCTGTTGGGACAGTTAGTTCCCCTTTCCCCTTCTGGCCAACCAGTTTGCATTATTGGGCGTTCATGCAGAAGTAGACCAAGATGCAAAATGTGAAAACCAAACAAACTCACTTCCTGTTGCCCTGTTCTGGACTATTCTCGATAGTCAAGTCAGTATTAAATTAAATTATTTGCACCTTGTAATTTGCTTAAATTGTAAGAGGTGTATAAAAAAAAACCCGCACAAAATGAAATAGAAATGAAATAAATATCTGTCTATTGGCCTCAGCAGTGTGGTTCAAAAAGGGACTCCATCTGCTGAGTAATCATGCAGGCAGCTCAAGAGGATTTGGGTGGGTGGGGTACATTAGTTTCCCCCCATGTTTTAAATGCAAGGAAAAGCCAAAGGTTGGGGAAAGATATATATGAGAACAGCTTTTGGATTATTTAAGAATACTCTAGTTTCTTTTCTCCTACACCCCAATTTTGTGTGTGCTTTCCTATTCATATTAAACATGGTGCTTAGGGTATTTATTTAAAACAGAGCATCTTATTATATATACAATTGCACTGAAGCACTTAAAGTGACAAGGGGCAAGTATCTATCCTGTGACTTATTAGTTCTCGTACGAAAGTATGTTCTTACATGAGCTTTTAACAGCACAAAATTGTTTTGAAAAGAAATGAGTTTGCTTTGTATATAGTGGCTTCATTATACATTTTAGAAAAAAAATGTGCATATGTGTACGGGTGTTTTTAAATTGGAGGCAAAGGATACAGTTTTTGAAATATTCATTTCAGTAGGGTTTGAATAACTGTTCTGTGTTTGGAAACCAGGTCTTCCGTCATTTACGTCCAAATGTTTGTACAGTGGTTTGGCAAACTTCGTAGGTTTGCATTTTTTTTTAAAAAAAAGCTTTTTCCTGCATTCCTTTTCTACACAGTCCAGTTGGAAATATGTTTTATTCCACACATGGCAGGCTGAGATTTCCAACCATTTTATTCTGCATATGTTGAGAGTACTGAGAAACCTAACAGCTTAGAAAATGGGAGGATTCAAACTGCAGTTCATTATAATGGGGGGAAATGCCAAGAATGTTTAGGTATATTTGGCACTAAATGTATCTTTAGTTTGTAATTATCGATGATAATACAAGAATTGATTTAATTGCTATGTTTAGGGAGGTACGTCTTGGAAGGAGTGGAGTAGAGGAAATTAAATCTCATCCGTTCTTTAAGCATGACCAATGGGATTGGGATAATATTCGAGACAGTAAGTATCATTTTAAAAATATGAAAAATACGTTCTTTCTTACTTTAAAAAGACTTTGGGTTAGTGTGGAATTTAAAATGCAGGAGCTCTAAAATGGTTTCTATGGGCATTTATATTTGTAAGTTACATTTTTCTGTAAGTGTCCAGGTTTTTACAATAGTTACATTTTTTTTCAACTGCACTATTTTATTGAGTGAAAATGGGTAAAATTTTCATTCTCTTTTCCTAACACCCACCACATCATGCTTGTTTAGTCTAACAACTACTCTAAATATGTAGCTTGAATTATGTTTTGGTTCAATAGAAATGTAAAAATAATGACTCTGGTTCTGCTTCCATCTGAGAAAAATGTTTCTGTGGTTGGCAAAATATTCTTGAAAATTCTTATTTGGGGTATTGCTTATTTATAAACAACCAGCTTATTAAAAAAAACACATCAGTGCAGCACAGCAGCACTGCATTGTGATCCACCAAACTCCCTAGCTTGGATCCTAAGTACGGGGAGCAGAATGAAGTTCACAAAAGAGAATCTCTTTCTCTGCCCTTTCAAGCAGTTCCCTGCACTTCCTGAAAAGCCTTCCTGCAGCTTTGCTTTTGCAAGCTACTTCTCATCTTTGGGTAATGCCCCAGCTCATGCTGTTCAGGAGCGTCCCCCAGCCTTCCAGAGAAGCTTTAGCAAAGAGGCAATTCCCTTTCATTTGCAGTTCTCAGAAGCTAAGCTTCTGTGTTTTTGTTTCTCAAGACTTGTAAAACAGGGCTTTTCAAGATCATGGCTCAGTGCAGAAGATAGCTGGCAAATTATACCATGCAAATTGCTTTTGTGGAAGTGGAAAAAAAGAATTTTGATCTAAAATAACTATTTCCCCCCACTTTTTTTTAGCTGCAGCACCAGTTGTACCTGAGCTGAGTAGTGATGTAGACAGCAGCAATTTTGACGATATTGAAGATGATAAAGGGGATGTTGAAACCTTTCCAGTCCCTAAAGCCTTTGTTGGAAACCAGTTGCCTTTCATAGGATTTACTTACTTTAGAGACAACCTGTATGTAATATACTTTTAATGATTTACATAACAATAATGCTTGCTTCTTTTCATAATAGAATTGTTTAATTAGTTTTCAAAGTTAAGCATTGTACTATGCATTTTCTAGTATCCATCTACTGTATACTGTATTCAGCACAGGCTCTTTGCAGGGTGGGTAGGGAGCAAACAGTACATGCAGAATCTGAATAATGTTAGGGTATTGCAATAGGTTTCTGCATACTAATATATTACTGCACATAAATACATTTAACTTGCATAGGTACTTGAAAAATTAGAACATTTGTATGGGTTTGAGAAAAGCACCCCATCTTTTCTGCCTTTGAGTCAATTAAAATGAAAAGGAAGCGAAGTAGTGCTGAATAAAGCTGCCTTCATTCTGAGAGCAGTCTAGTGGGGATTAAGACTTGAGAGAATTGATTAAAATGAGTTGATTGGCATAGTTGTGGAGTTTTTTGAAAACTTGAGTTGTTTTCAACAGGTTGCTAAGTGACTTTTCTGAGCTCTGTAGGGAAGTTGAACCCTGCAAGAACAATGGGGCAAGGAAAAAAGAGGCAAAGAAAAATGAGGCAAGTACTCTTCTTTTTAATAAGGGCTAAACATGTAAAGTGTTTGTTATGCATGATAAATAATACTTGCGATGTAGACTTGCTTTTCAGTAGTTAGCGTTAATTGCACTCATCTGAAACTTCTTGTGAGTAGTCTTGCTTTTGTGAAAAGAGCTGTTGACTAAAATACATGGTTTATGGTTTATGTTTTAAAGCAGGAGTTGTTAAAAAGAAAATTAAAGTAACTATTTAAAATCAAGATAGTGAAGCTTTAGAGACTATTGGAAAATACAGACGGGAGAGGCTTGTTTTTTAAAAAAATTATATTGGATTTTTTTGGTCTGTTTTTACAGGACAGTGAAGAGGTAAGTACGTTATTTTTAATTGTTTTTCTTTCAATAGGTAATATTTCAAAAAAAAGAAGGTTATAGTTCTTTAGGCAGTAGCTATCATTGATTGAATGTGTGATTAATTTTCCAGTTAGTTGGCTACAGATGAGAATAAATTTGTTTCCTACATTCATGGTGAAGGGAGCTCCATTAGATAAGAAATGTTCTGTGAATGGCCAGTCATTTTTATTTGATTTTTTAAAAATGTGAATGCATGAAAATAACTGTGATAGATTATTATTTCCCCTTGCCATGGGTGTCCTGGGTGCCACTTAGCAGCCTTTGTTTGTAGACTTAAGACTGTAGAGAACATGTGCACACTAACAGGGCACTTTGCAAACTTGGGGGTGTCTCCCCCCACTTCCCAGTAAGTTGAGCAGTCCAGAATTTGAACTACGGAGAAAATCCTAAAAGTGTGGACTATGATGATGTAATCTGAATTTGCACAGTTTACCTATGGGCTGCAGCTTTTACATCTGGAATATGAAACTTCACGTGTTGGAAATCGTTATGGCAACTTACAATATTTGTGAAATTTGCAATTGCTGAAGTTGGATTTTGAAATGTGCAGTGTAAGATAGGAGGGCGTGTTAAGATCATGATTATGAGGTTTCTGTAGATTTTGTTTTATTAAATGCATCACAGATAGTTGAATTTACTTTTCCCATAATGAAGAGCAGCTCTCTAGATATTTCCACGAACTATTGAGTATTTTAAAAAACACAATTTAGCTGCAGCTGTGGGTATGTCATAGTAAATAAATAACTGATGTCCAATCAAATGGCTGATGGTGCTTTCAATATTTACTTACGTGAGCTATTTTTTCAAGTTGTGTACATTTAAAGACCAGATTTTTTTTTCAGTTTGCACAATTTCAGGAAAAAGTAAGCAAATTGGAAGATCAAATCCGTAATGAAATACAAGCCAAAGATGAACTTGAGCAGAAATACAGGTAGAATTCCACCCCGCTTCATGCAGTAATAATCTTCAAAAATGTTAGTGGGAAATCAGTTTGAAGAGTATTATGTCTGTAAAGAACCAAAATGTCAAAAAGCAGTCTGTATCTGACACATTTAATTTTCCTTGGTATTTTGGTATTTCTGAGGGCTCAGTTCGCTTGCAGGGTGGAGGATTCCCATAGTGCCCAGCAGATCCCTGTTTGCGGGGGCAGGGTGAGGGCTGTGGTTGCCTTCCATATCAACAGCTAGCCATTCTTCTTGTCTCTACAAACCACCCTAATCCTTTCAATTTAACAAAAAACTAACAAAATGAATCACACCATGCATTTTTGGGTTGGTTCTTTTTGGTCTTTTCCCCACTTTGTTTTATAACACATATTCATTTATATAGTTCTGGCTGAACGGTTGTATAAATGTATACCAAAAGCAGCTGTTATTTTGTAGGCCTCTTGCTACCTGACCTTGCTTGGTTAGTTTTTGTATGACTACCATGTTCCATAGTTTATTAATCTACTGGCATCATTCACATATAATATTATGCCATGATTTGTTTTAACAAATGAAGTGGTTCCACAGTCTATCTCCTTATGCCTTTGTCATTGGCAAAAGACTGGAATGGGATGGTCAAACAAACCATGATTAAAGAAAGATTTGCATGTAGTACCTATGCATAGTTAAAAGAAACAAAGATACATAAGCTAATAAGAAGCAAAAGCTTCAGTATGGTTTGTTATCAATAAGCAAACCATAGTTAAACCACTGGCCCAGGGTTCAGGCCGCAAAACCATGGTTTAATAAATCACGGCTTAACCTTGTAAATGAAGCAGGTCAATGTGAAATTTTGGAGGCACCAGGAGAATATATACTGTAATTTTGACTTTGCTGGTTGCTGTTAAGTTGCATACAACCTCACCGGTGGAATACCTTTCCTATATAGAAGATTTACAGTAGCAAATGGGAAATTATTCTGTTTCATAAAAGTTATTCTGTGCTTTCCACTTAATATTTATTTTAACACTTTCCCAGAGCTATTACTAATCGCATAGAGAAGATAATGAAGGAATTGGATGAGGCGGTAAAGTATTGTCTATTTTATATTTCTCCATTGTGTCTCTAAATGTTTTAACCAATCTTTTTTGTTAGTGATGAGGGTATACCATTAGATAAATTAGTGGAATTGTGCTATAGAGGTAGCAGTTGCTACCCTAACAGAATAAAATTAGTAGAATAAAAAAGGAGATAACATTTCTCGCACCCATATGCTATATTAATAAGCGGTTTAATATGTAATCAGTTTTTGTATTACATTGCAGATAAATAGTTTCCAGAGTAGATTAATAGAGTTGTGCTTTTTGTATTCATCATATTTATATCTTACACTTCCTCTAAGGAACTTAGTGCAGCTTACATGGGGTTTTCATGCCTTACATCAACCCTTTGAGGTTACTTATACTGAAATAAGAGTGCTTTGCCTAAGGCCTTTTACAGAGCTTCATGGCTGAGTGGGAGTTTGAACTCAAGTTTCCAACATATGAACCCAACAGCTTTGCCAATACAACACACAAGTCCATTTTTGTGCTCCTCAGAGTCTGATACTCATGCTGGGGAGGTCTGAAATCACAATTCATTTGGAGTGGATTTGCATTCGACCAGTATAAATATTATCTCCAGTATCAGAGGGAGTATCCATTTATTCCTGGAGGATGTGTATTTCCACTAGCTTGCATAAATCTATGCTTAATGTGTGGAGATTGGGTAATGGGGATAGTGAAGAAGTAATATGACCCGCAGTGGAGCTCTTAATTTCTGGTAATCGGTTATATCTAATTCATGTATAAAGGGGCTTATACCAAACCTTAATTTGTCTCCATGAGACTTGGGAATTTTGTTGCTGGTTTCAATATGATATGAATTGCATTTTAAATTTGGACTCCTTAGGGCCAGGTGATGTTATAGACTTTGCACTAGAGTTTTGAAGCATGGAGTTGTAACAGTAGAGTTGGGCTTTCCCAGTCCCTTCTCTCCATTTTAGCTCACTGTGCCACCCGAAGAACTATCCATGAAATGCTATGAATGTGGGGGCTACTGTGGGTAGTTCTCTTCTGATTGCCTGAGGGGCCTTTGGCTCCACATTGTAGATCCAAAACTGCATGACTGTTTTGCTGTTTGGAAATTTTGTGGTTGTTAGAGATTTTGTGTGCACACATCTGCTGAACATTATGTAGTATATTTACTGTAGCCAAATGAGAAACATTTTTAGTTGCTAAAGCATTAATTAGATTTGATAGACTCCGTGTTGTAACTTCAGAAAAGTGCCTTCAACCTTCATCCAGTTTCTTAAAAGAGAAATATTTCATCTATTCTTACCAGGTAACCTCAAGAAAAAACCTAGAATCTGCCTTAAGACAGTTGGAAAGAGAGAGAGCTCTTCTCCAGCACAAGAATGCAGAATATCAGCGGAAAGCAGAACATGAGGCAGATAAAAAACGTAATCTAGAAAATGATGGTATGTGAACCAGAATCTTGAAGAGCCATTGCTGAACAATGTTGAACAACATTGTCTTATTGGTGCTTGGAATTTGTAAAAGGCTTTTGTGTTTAACTTACTTACTGCTTTTATTACAGTTAACAGTTTAAAGGATCAACTTGAAGATTTAAAAAAGAGGAATCAGAACTCTCAAATATCCAATGAAAAAATCATTCAACTACAAAGACAGGTAAATTACATTTCTATTTGTAAATTAAGCCCAAAATCTGAGGGATTAAGTTAGAATTGTCTTATTTGTTTATTTATTTATTTATTAAATGATGATGAAATGCTTTGCTGCAGTGATACCATCTTGAATGTGGTTAAAAGCTGTCCGTTTTTGGTTGGTAAATTAACTCTGAAATTTCTTAATGGTTCAATAGCTGGATGAAGCCAATGCTTTATTGCGCACGGAGTCTGATACAGCAGCCAGGCTGAGAAAAAACCAGACTGAAAGTACAAAGCAGATTCAGCAGCTGGAAGCTAATAACAGAGATTTGCAGGATAAGAACTGTGTGCTGGAGAATACTAAGCTGAGACTTGAGAAGGACTTCCTCAATCTCCAGTCAGCTCTAGAATCTGAAAGAAGAGATCGAACACATGGCTCGGAGATTATCAGTGATCTACAGGGTATGAGAAGCAGTGTGCTAGAAATATTCAGTGTTGCATAACTGCCCTTGTTTTAATTTGGGTTTCATTGACATGCTCAGTATAAAATTACTATTGTGCCTCCATTTAATTGATCAAGAAGTGGTAACATTTTCTTGTTTAAATTACAGTTCATAAAACCTTGCATTTTAATGCCACACATGGCGAACATTTGTTTTCTTGTTGACCTCTTCCAACATTTTTTTAGGCCGAGTATCTAGTTTGGAAGAAGAAGTAAAGAATGGAAAGACTATATTAACTAAAATGGAGACGGAGAAAAGACAATTACAAGACAGATTCACAGATCTGGAAAAGGTAAATAACTCACAGATATTTGAATGTTGCTCATTGGTTTAATGCAGCAAATATAGTTCTTGTGGCATTCTGATCTTCTTAATTCCTTTTACAGCAGCAGCAGTAGTAGTAATAGTAGTACAGTGGAACCTCGGTTTATGAACACCTCGGTTTATGAATTTTTGGTTTATGAACGCCGCGGACCCATCTGGAACGGATTAATTCACTTTCCATTACTTTTAATGGGAAAGTTCGCTTCAGTTTATGAACGTTTCAGTTTATGAACAGACTTCCGGAACCAATTACACCCATGTTTCAGTTTATGAACGCTTCAGTTTAAGTACTTTGCGGACCCGTCTGGAACGGATTAATCCACTTTCCATTACTTTCAATGGAAAAGTTCGCTTCAGTTTATGAACGGTTACTCCGCGGACCGTCTGGAACGGATTAATCCACTTTCCATTACTTTCAATGGGAAAGTTCGCTTCAGTTTATGAACGCTTCAGTTTATGAACAGACTTCCGGAACCAATTGTGTTCATAAACCGAGGTACCACTGTACAGTGGTGCCTCGCTTAACGAATGCCCTGTTAGACGAATTTTTCGCTATACGAATGGATTTTGCGATCGGAGGTTGCCTCGCAAGACGACGAGTTTTTCTATGGCCGCCGCTTCGTCTTGCGAAGCGTGGCCATAGAAAAACAAACCTCTGACTCCAAAGTCCAGCGTGCAGCGAAAAATTGCCAGGGCTTTTTGCCGCCTGCCTTCCCCTTGGCTTGCCTCGTTATACGAACTTTTCGTAGGACGAATTGAGTCCTGGAACGAATTAATTTCGTCTAGCGAGGCACCACTGTAGTAGTAATTCATTATTTATACCCTGCCCATCTGGCTGGGTTTCCCCAGTGAGAGTGGGGCAGTGTTTTTCTGTGAATGTATCATGCCCCATTTTCACCATATCCTGTTTAGTTTGTGACCTCTATGCTGGCTTTAAGCCTGAAGCAATTGCTAAGGACCATCTCTTGCAGCTTTTGTCTCCATTCCAGCTAAGCAGCATTAATGTTCAGACAGTAGATGAGTGATATAAAGAAGTTTATAGATGGAGAATTCTAGTGGTAATAGTTGATGATAACTATAGGTTAGTGCAGCTGTGATATATTTTATATAAATAATTATTTGATGAAAGCTGAGAAACTGAGGGAATAGGGGATATGGAGTTTGGAATGTATGAAGAGTGTTGAGGTTGTTATGTTGTTCATGTTCCAAGTATGTCAGCTAATCTTGCTAGCCAGTTAGTGAAGCTGAAGAATCAGAAAGTTTTTATCTCAGAAGATCTTCCTCATGCTGCAACACTAGTTTCTATTGGTCTGTGATGGGGGTGGGTGATGTACAGCACTACTAATAAACATCCTGTTTCCAAATGAATGTGTGCCATAGAGTTAGTCCTTTATTGGGCAAAGACCAAGACAAAGTGAATCGAAGCCTATATTTTTCTTGTAATGACTGAACAGGCATTCTAATCAAATTGCATATTTTTAGTTTACGACACTAGTGGGATTATAGTCAAGCAATTACATTTTTTTGTGCTTACTTAACAGGAGAAGAGCAACATGGAGATAGATATGACGTACAAGCTTAAGGTCATGCAGCAGAACTTGGAGCAGGAAGAAACTGAACATAAGGCAACTAAAGCCCGACTAGCAGACAAAAATAATAGTTATAAGTCCATTGAGGAAGCCAAATCTGAAGCCATGAAAGGTAAGCATTTAATGTCACACACTCATGGCTTCATTTATTTATTATATTCGTATCACATCCTTTCTTCAGGGAATTATAAAATTAACCCAATTATAAAATTGAACCACCTTCGACTGCTCACTTTTCAGGGGATTCTCTCGTGGCAGGAGGGGGCTCGTGGAGGGTGGGATAGAAGAAGGTGGATAATATGTTATGTATGTATATGTCTTTTTTATTATGTAAAATCAATAAAAATTATTTCAAAAAAAAGAATGGACCTCCGGAACGAATTAAGTTCGTAACCGGAAGTACCACTGTACATATGTTCAGCAATCCATACGTCTTAGTGTGCAGTTCTGTGATCACTTCCCTGAGAGTAGCCTCCATTGAACCCAGCGGGTTGTATCCCATTAAGTCATTGTGTGAGTGGAACAACTAACGCTTGCACAATTGAACTTCCTCTCTGGATTCCTCCAGCACTCTGGGGTAGATAGGCAGGTGTGGGTGGAGAGGGGGGAGGGAAGTTCTGTGGCACAAGCAGAAGTAATTTTGCTCATGCAGGTGACTTGGTTGGATTCGACCCAATGGGACAGGCATTCACAGGATTTGCTGTTAAGGGTCTTACAAATTGCATAATGGTGCCTCTGAATGTGTCTGACGTTTTATGTTTTGTCAACAACAACAAAAGGATGAGCAAGGATGGCATTTAAAATGTTTTTAACAGAATTGAGGTCAGTTGTACCCAGATAATTTAGGTCATCTTGCCACTTTCAAGACAGGCATTGAATAGCTTGGGAAAGCAAGAAAGAAAATACTTGTTTGCATGTAAATTTTGCTAGAAATAAATCTCATGCTCTTAACAATGCTAATGAATTTATTTGATGTTTTACTGGAATGTACAGAAGTTTCCAGAGCTGTCTAGTCAAAGATAAAGATAGTTAAAACTGGGGGGCAGTCGTGCATCAAAAAGTCTATCTCACTTTCACAAAAGTGAATATGGATAGACAGTAAATGAACCTGTCTTTGAGTAGGAAGCAGAAATTTGACAGTAAATTGAAGCTGAGGAGGTCTGCTTACGTAACTTAAATTTCTTGTTCAAGCTGGCTGGGTAGAACTGAAAAGTGTTTGACAAATAGGCTCTTCAAAGTATTCTTTTTTTGTCTAAGAGGATTCTAGTTACGCTGGTCCTTCACTGTCAGCTGTATTTTCAATGTTATAAGCTGTATATTGACTTTCTTGCATTAAATGGCGGTGATGTGTTTGTTTCTCTTCTGCTTCATAGAAATGGAAAAGATGCTTTCAGAAGAAAGAGTTTTAAAATTAAAAGTGGAAAACTGCTTATTAGAAGTAGAGAAGCGGTGCTCCATGTTGGATTGTGACTTGAAGCAGTCGCAACAGAAAATAAATGAGTTGCTAAAGGAAAAGGATAGATTAAGTGAGAACGTAAGTATTAAAGAGGAAACTTGCAATATCTTTAAACGTTATTCCTGGTTAAGTCTACATAAGGCTTCCTGCCTTCAGTGGTATTTTGTACCAAGTTTCTGTTTAGCTTCTTTACCTTAGTTCTTTATCACAAACAAGTGTGAGATGCGGTATAGTAACCAAATAGCTTGCTTGAACTCAAATAATTAACATGCACCGTTATATGCCTGCACTTTGGCTCTCCTGCCCAATGAAACGTATTGTGCCCTGAGAAGCCATTCCTGAGGATCAGGGAACTCCATGGAAAATCTGGGATAGGTGTTATGCTACATTGGGAGGGGACAAAAAATCTGGAATGCGGGCAGGCATACACCTCAATGTATGTGTAGAAGTGCCTTATCCAGTGCTTTTTTTCTAGGGGGACACAGGGGTACGCATACCCCTAAACATTTTGTGAATCCTTGTATGGAGCTTTTGTTCATTTACTGTATTTATTTTTACCAATTTGAACTATAAAATGGAGATTTTCTTGAGTCAAAATGAGAGTACCCCTAAACCTTTTTTAGGGAAAAAAGCACTGGCCTTATCCAAACCAAGTACTGAATCTACATCTTAATCCCCCGTGTAGGTTGCTTGACATATATATGGGGCATATATTGCAGTCTCATTTACCCCGTGTAAAGATGTGTTGGTGTAAACAGTGACACTAGTCAGAGTGTTCGTTACAAGCCCCATTCACCTGTAGAATTTACTGTTGTGTGAACGTGATTAAAATTGTAGTCTTACAACCCCAATCGTATGCATGTTTATTCAGAAATAAGTACCACTGTGTCCAGTTGAGCTTATTTCTAGCTATGTGTGCATAGGATAGCAACCTTTTAATGATTTTTAATAATACAAGTTAGAGCCGTACAAGATGTTTTGAAAACTTTTAAGTGTGGTTGATTTTCTTAAAACTAATTTCCTTTGGTTGTGGAGAGAGTGTTAGAGGTGATACCTTCCTTCTCCAGATGTTATTACTCTGAAAAGGTTTTGAGCAATATATAATTTCTTTTTCTTCAATATTTCGGTGTTCAATCAGTCTTAAAAAATGATTTCCATGGTGGATGTAGAAATATCTGCTAGTGACATGTTACGAATGTTTACCCGCTCTTCAAAGTAGCTTTGGCAAACAGACTTTGTCCCCATTTTACCTTCAAACACACACTTAAACAAAGTGAGCACAGTAGTATTGTTACTTTTATGAATATTTCTACATAAAACATACTTATGTTTAAAAGGAATCCATTTGTTTTGTAGGTTGAAAACCTGACATTAAAAATAGAACAAGAAACACAAAAGCGTTCTCTGACACAAAATGACTTGAAGATGCAAACACAGAATGTCAATGCACTGAAAATGTCGGAAAAACAACTAAAGCAGGAAAACAATCATCTTTTGGAAATCAAACTCAATTTAGAAAAGCAGAATAATGAACTTCGCAAGTAAGCAGATTCTGCAATTGGAATATTTATTCTTACCACTTTACATAGATAGATAGATTACTTACTTTAATGTTATTTATAAAAGTATTTCTGTACTACTATACGAAATATCAGGGTGGTTTAAATGCCATTTTTTAATAAAAGAATTAAGCTGGTTCATAGGCCTGTTGGCTTAAAAATGCATTCAAGAGATGCCTGAATGGCAGAAGCAACAATGGCTGCCAACTTCTAGTTGAGACCAGTCAGACCTCTGTAGCACAGGAGGCAACTGACAGTTGTCCTCTTGATGATCTTAGTGATCTGTTCCATTGTAGTTGCTGAGGATTCACAACTTTCATGAGCAAGGCTAAACTGGAGAGTTTGGGGCCACATATAACATTATCAAATGTGTAACAAAGACTTGATTCTAAACTGACAAAGGGGTGGTAAAGAATTGAGGATACAATGAGGCAGGTAATCTTGTTGTTCAGGTCACCCTGAAAGATTAAGAAGTACCAGAACATGCATTAGTATTCAGATTTTTCCCATTTCATTTATTCTCCAGTTTGAATGTACATGCAGCAGCTTAGTTGCTGCAGAAACCACTTCAGTATGGAGATCTTACCTTGTCAAAGCAGTTGTCAGCAGTGGCCACACTGCTGTGGGTGTATATGAATGGGGCATAATCTCCCTGATAAATTGTTTATGAAATAGAGCAAGGTCCTTGCAGGAGAGTATTTATAATAATAAAAGCCAACTCCCACTCCAGTGGTACTTCTAAACCTGCTGCACCATTCAGTCTCTCGTATCTCTCCCCTTTAATTTAATCACCTGGTTACTGTGGGGTAAAGGTGTAGTACAAAGCCAGTCCAGATACAGATTTTTAATAAAGGTATTTAAGTTTATTACAGGTAGGTAGCCGTGTTGGTCTGAGTCGAAGCAAAATAAAAAAATTCCTTCAGTAGCACCTTAAAGACCAACTAAGTTTATATTTTGGTATGAGCTTTCATGTGCATGCACACTTCTTCAGATTCTGAAGAAGTGTGCATGCACACGAAAGCTCATACCAAAATATAAACTTAGTTGGTCTTTAAGGTGCTACTGAAGGAATTTTTTAAAGTTTATTACAATATCATTAAAGGCACAGGATTATCTGATTACTTTAAAATAGTACTGTATCTTTAAATGAGTACATGTTCTATTAACTTATTGTTACTTTAAATACTAACAGCTTATATTCTGCTGATCTGCCAACAAGAGGAAGGCCACAAGCAAATAAGGCACTGAATCCTTCCTTCTCTTGTGACAATGGCAGGGCCTTCCAAGAGGCAGAAATGCATCTCACTTGTGTTTGAGAGTTGTATTCCCAATGTACAGCTTGGAACTTGCTTGCCTTCAGTGTACAAGAATTCAGATAAGCTAATTCTGTACATAGTCTTCCATTAAAATCTTCTTGTTAACAGTTTTAGGAAATTATGTTGGGGGAGTAAATATATGGACACCTTGCCTTAAACATTTTGTCTATTCCAAAGGGAAATTTATTTATTTTTAATTATAAATTTTCTAATGTTCTGGAAAAGATGAAAGGCTTCAGAAAGAAATGAAGGTAGGCCTGATTACCATAGTGACAGGTGAGCTTCTGTGAACTCCTCACCTTTTCATAGTGAGCTCATTCTTAAGAGAAGGATATTTGCTACAGAGTTTGTGCTCTAGTCCCTCCTGCTTCTCCTTGCCACCTTCTCCCTGTTTCTAGCCATTTTTATTAGCTAGTGAGATAATGGTAGAAAAGCACTGCTAGGCAGATTTAGGATGGCCTCCATACTGAGCTGGAGTGTGCACTAGTGCCAGGGAATTTTGATGCCCTTTGGAGCAATTTTGGATACACTGTGTCCAAGGTACAAACAAGCTTTCTATTGGCTTATATTATATTTATTATATATTAACATCTTACATCTAGCATTGTAATCAATACATTCTAACTCACAGTTATCAGTTAAGGCCCATGTGAAAACTAAATTAACTTTCACTAGACAAGACAGAAAGCTTATCACATCAGATATCTTGTAGTGCACATTACACAATGATCATTAAAGCTGAATTCAAATAAACAGGATTTCTTAACAGTCCTCTTCTGCCCTGCTGTCATTATGGACTACAGTGGTACCTCGGTTTATGAACACAATTGGTTCCGGAAGTCTGTTCATAAACTGAAGCGTTCATAAACTGAAGCGAACTTTCCCATTGAAAGTAATGGAAAGTGAATTAATCCGTTCCAGATGGGTCTGTGGCGTTCATAAACCGAAAATTCATAAACCGAGGTGTTCATAAACCGAGGTTCCACTGTATAAGGAAAGGTGAACAATCTGCAGTAGGAAATCCAATTTAATCATGTGGGCAAGCACCGTTAATCAGAAGAACCATATTATTTTAAAAATAAGTACATCTTATTCTAACAGGGAACGTCAAGATGCTGATGCACAGATGAAAGAGCTTCAGGATCAACTTGAAGCAGAACAGTATTTTTCCGTACGTACTACATTGCCATTTTTATTATTCCATTCATTAAGTGTAGCATAGGCATTTTTCTAGCGGTATCCAGGGGTTTGTAGCCATCTCACTGAGGTATAAGTATCACATTTTTCCAATGGAAATTGGTAGGTTTGCAATCATGATGGTAGTTTTCTTATAACTTAACATGGTTTTGCATTTTAAATATGCTTCACAGTAGCATATTAACACTATGCAATTTCTGTGGAATCAAAGTAAATTGCCTTATCTTTGTACCCTGAGTGAACTGCAGAGATAGCACATTGTGAGTTGCTACCTTGGAGTGACAAGACAATTATGTGAGAGATATATGACCTACAATATTCGTTGGTTACATTTAGAGTTCTAGTTGGAGTAGGGTATTTTCATAGCCCCCATTCCCGATAATGCCAGCAACTGAGTAGTGTCTGTTCATTGTGAACACTTGCTCCTGTTCTTACAAGATTCCATATCTTGAATACTGTAGATGTTAAGGCAAAATGAACCTTCTAATGGGACTTCTTCCATTCAGGTGACTGAATCCATCCCACAGTATTTACATCAGTTTCCCTTTTAAAAATTTCAGACACTATATAAAACTCAAGTTCGAGAACTAAAAGAAGAGTGTGAAGAAAAGGCAAAACTTGGTAAAGAAATGCAACAAAAAATGCAAGAGTTGCAGGATGAGAGGTGAGAATTTGGCTGTTTGATTCTTGGCCATGCGTGATAGAATACCACTACAGTAGTACCTCGGTTTAAGTACACAATTGGTTCCGGAAGTCTGTACTTAACCTGGAAGCGTACTTAACCTGAAGTGAACTTTCCCATTGAAAGTAATGGAAAGTGGATTAATCCGTTCAGATGGGTCCGCGGAGTACTCAACCTGAAGCGTACTTAACCTGAAGCAAACTTTCCCATTAAAATAGTGGAAAGTGGATTAATCTGTTCCAGACGAGTCCACGACGTACTTAAACTGAAAGTACTCAAACCGAAGCATACTTAAACCGAGGTATGACTATATTTGAAATTCAGAAATGATAGGAATAATTTCTTCAACCACAATAATAATTTATCATTTCTTTGTAGGGATTCTTTGGCAGCACAACTTGAGATCACTTTAACTAAAGCCGATTCAGAACAGTTGGCTCGCTCCATTGCTGAAGAACAGTACTCTGATTTGGAAAAGGAAAAGATAATGAAGGAATTAGAAATAAAAGAAATGATGGCAAGGCATAAGCAGGAACTTGCTGAAAAAGATGCCACAATAGGATCAGTAAGTAGTTTCTATCCATAAGTAGTTTGATGTTTCCGCAAGAGTTCTTGATTTTGGACACAAACTCATTCAGCATGATGATTTAGTCCCTGCAAACCGAAGCCATAGTGGGTTGATGCAGAAAACATCGGTAAGCAACTTTCTTGGGCAATATGTGTTCCACAATGAAGATAACAAATGTTTATTGCTCAGAGAAAATGTTTCTCAGAATATGATTTTCCACCTTGGTGGAAAAGTGCAGTTACCACAATTCATTTCAGCCTCCCGAGAAGTAAATCTATTCAGACAGGTACCCACTAATTACACAGAGTATAATTTTGTCATGTTGCAATCATGGATACTTCAGTACTGAATATTTTGAAGGTGTATAATTTGACTAGCCAGTAGCTGGGATCCTTGATTTCTGTCTCCTAAGGAGTATTCGTTGCTGCTATAAAAGATAGTAAAATGAGCTACAATAAGCAATCCTGAATCTTGTTACATAAGATACAGTTTGCTTGTAAAGCAAAACATGACTTAGCGCAAACGTGCAGCTGATTTGTTCTTCCTCTGGCCCTGTTGCTGTGCTTGGCAATCATCTGAACAGTTGGTGCCTGCAAAACATTTGCTCCCTTTTGGCTGAGCCAGATTTTTACCTGTACCACAATTGAAGCAGCCTTGCAGGCCGTATGGTGAGGTGTAAGGTTCCCCATCCCTGGTTTAGCAGGCCATCCAAAACCAGGCATGTGGTTCTTCCTGCTGTAAGCCCATGGAACAAACATTGATTACAGCTTGTGTGGTTAATCTAGAGTGTGAAAAGGATAAGTTCAGGTTTGGACAAAACACCGATTCCATCTCAGCAGCAAGACGAGAGGGAGAGCAAAGTGGCCACATTTTCCCTTTCAGAAGCCCATCAGAAGAATGTTTTGGCTTACATTACAAAAAAATTGAACCAAACAACTCACATTGGTTTTCAGTTGTTCTGTAGCCCAATACATAATTGTAGCTACATTGTAGAGGATTAAAGATTTAAAGATTCTTCTGGTCTAATACACTTCCTCTTCTGGCTCATGAATGGTGACCAGTACTGTATTCAACTTTTACTGCAAATTGTGTTCATCTGTGAACCCAACCTATTATTTTTCTGTACAGTCAGTCTTGCTTTTGAACCTTGCCTTGATTGTTTTTAACCTTTAGCCTTTTTTCCTATAGTGTAAAGATCCCTTTAATATATTTTTCCACTATTTTGTTCTTAAACCTATTTATCTCTACACAACTTCATGTGGTCTTCTAGTAGCTACAAACTCATAATCCCAGCAGTATCAACTCATACTTGAATAGGTAGCTGGTTTATTTTTCAAGCCAAAGAGTAACAAATTCCTACTTCATTTTAGCTGGAAGAAGCTAATAGGACACTAACCAGTGATGTGGCTAATCTTGCAAATGAGAAAGAAGAATTTAATAACAAGCTCAAAGAAGTCCTAGAACGTGAGTGTTTTTTTTAAAATAAAATAAAAGTACCTTCTTTTATATCAGAGTCTATTATTTTTTCACTTTACAAATACTAGTGAGTCTGTTTTCATTTGCAGGAATGTCTCAAATGAACACAGAGGAAAATGATATAGTGGTGCTTAAAAGTCAATATGAGAAACAGCTAGCTTATGAACGAACAATGAAAACACAGGTAAAGTATGAAAAATGTGGGATTTTCTCCCTTCTCTCATTAGATATGAGAGAAAATAGTACAGGTAATGCAAATAAAATAAGCCCTGTAAATGTTTATAGCACTAGTCTTTAATATAATATCATTTCTCTGATCCCTTCATCGTTTATTTGAATAGTTTATTTGGCTTTGTGGACCAGAACTTAGGACAAGCATTTTTAAAATATTTGAACCTTTTGGTAATGACAGCTGCCAAGCTCAGTGTAGAATGTATTATATTTTGATCAAGTAGAAAACTCAAACAAAATGCTGTAATTGTGGAATGCAGAAACATCTGATTCTGTAATCCTAAAGTAACTGTTTATTCTTCTTGTGCATCTCCCTCCACCAGGCTGTAAATAAGTTAGCTGAAGTGATGAACCGTAAGAATCCTATCCAGCGAGGAGCAGACACTGATGTTAGAAGAAAAGAAAAGGAGAACAGGAAACTGCACATGGAGCTGAAGTCTGAACGTGAAAATTTATCCCAGATGATGATCAAATATCAGAAGGAGATCAATGAGATGCAAGCGGTAAGTACCTGTACACAGATGTATCTGGCAACAATAAATTGCTTAATGGATTAATAAATTGCTGAAAGAGAATTTGATCTGAAAGAATGTTTCAAAAGTTGGCAGACCTTGTTGAGTTTGTAAATATTTCCAGTAGTTGAATCTACCTTTGTATTCCTAAAACCTTTGCAGCAGTCCTATTGCCCTTAGTCTCTTATTCCTCTTCTCATTGCATGAGCTTTTGTAGCCCAAATGTGCTATTTCATAAGGTTATGTATTCTCCCCCTGCCATCTTCCAGGGACTTGAATTAAAAGAATGCTCTTCCAATAAGCATGCCAAGAAAATCCTGTAAGCCAGATTTTATAAGGTGGCAAATATTTAATAATAAGATACGGTTTGATTTGTGCTCCTTGAATCTCCTTTTATAGCAAATAGCGGAAGAGAGCCAGATACGAATAGAACTACAGATGGCTCTCGACAGCAAAGACAGTGACATTGAACAGCTTCGCTCACAGCTGCAGACAATACGCATTGACAGTACCAGTATGCCAGGTGGCTCAGGGGAAGCAGATGGTGATGGTAAGATTCAGTCTTCATTAGAACACTTTTCTTTTGTCCCAAAAATCCTGTGTTTAAACTGATTCCTTTCCATAGCTTCCGAAAGTCGCTAGCAATGTAATTTCCTCACCTACCTTCTTGCCACTAACGTTTTGACCTTTTAGCATCTTCTGAAATGTAAAGAATATAGTTATTATTAGCCCCCCTTAAAGCTATTCCATTCCATTATAACTGAAGAAGTAAACATTTTTAAAGCTCTTTTGTCATTAACTTTTTGTGCACTTTATCCCTATCATGCTGGGTTCTCAGTTCGTATTACTCAATCCCATACTATGGAGTCAATGTCTTTTACCTACGAACGCTCTTCTACCTCTGTCAGTATTGCCACTAAGCCTTCCAGTTCTCGTGTGTTTATCAACTCTGATTCTGACTCAGAGGAAGAATCGGCGTCTTCTGTAGAAGTCCCTTCAGAACCTGACAGTCCAGGTGACATTCCTACAAACCATTTAGTGATGGAATGCTGCTGCTGCTCCTCTGAACTTTCATTACTAACATTGCAAGCAGTTGAAATCAAATATAGTTGTGTTGCATGAAGAATGACGTGGCCCTTTTAATTTTAAAGTAGCCCCTGATTGTATTCCTAATTAGGCATATTCTAGAGGCATATGCATGCAGTATGCATCTTTCCCTTTAGCAACAGCCCCTACCACCTTTCTCCAAGTTGCTGGTAAGAAAATTAGGGCTTGCAAACTTAAGTTGATTCATTGACAGGAATTTTTAATTAAAAGTGGAAGTTGAGCGGCATTCTTTTCATTTGTGGATTTTGTTTCTCAAATTGCACTTTTGAAAATTGTGGCTTCTGTTTATCAAATTGCACATATATTCCTCCAGTAAGCTAAAAAGAAAAAGATGGTTACATTGAGAAATTGACTGTTATCAATTATATTTAATTGTTATCTATTAAAAGACAAATGATGAATCAATCCTCAATTAATCACTCTAGTGAAAGTGCGCTGGATTATTTTTTTTAATTTAGGAAGAAAAATGATATGGAAGAACTTAAAAGGGTATGTGCTTCCAGATCATCTACGATGCCAAATCTAGATATCTTAAGTTACACATTCAAAATGGCTCATCAGCCAGTGAAATAACTAGGTGACTTAGGCCCATTTCAGAAATCAGTGCCCCAATCTTTGGCTTGCTGTTGCTCTAAATTCGCTTACTGACTGTGCAGGTATGTGAGCATATATTCACAGTCTCACTGCCAACTCTCTACACAAAATACACTAAGCTGAGTACTTGCTTTGGCACTGCTTCTCTCACCCAATTTAGGTAGCCTGCTTTCTTCTATATGTTAGGCAAGGGCTTCCTAGCTCCCATGTAATGGTACAATAAATCAGAAAGGTAATCAACTAGAGGTGATGGATTCTCTGACATTATGAGATCAAAGTAATAGATACCTTTGGGTAGGTTTCATCCTCTTGTCACAACTGCCTTACACATTGAACATCTGAAAACTCTGATCTGAAACACTAGACATTTAGAGACACGGTTTGCATTTTTTTTTTGTGTGTGTAAAACTTTCTTTAGGCAGACCTCTACGGGAAGAGCAGAACTGAAAATGAGGGGGAATCTTATATATTTTTCAAAGGACTTTCCACCAAAAGTTAAACAAAGCATGTCTCAGTGTAAAGACTACAATACAAAACATAGTTTTTTATCTTTGTTTTCCCTATGCATCAATATACTTCAAACTTTTGTTCTTGCTGGAAGTTTTGCAAACATTCACATTCTGTTTTGTGAAATCTAGTGGGTTGGATACTGACTTGCCCCTCTCATCTCTTCTGCCTAAGCCATGTGATTCAGCTACCCCTCCAAGCCACTCTGCCTCCCTTTCAGGTCATTTCTTCTTCCACAGTCCTCTTCATCTGCTGTCTCCCTAACAAACACATTGCAACATACATTACGATATAAATAAAAGAATGCATTACATAATATTCATTAAAACACAGCCTAAAAGCAACAGAATTTCTTTACACAAGGGAAGCTGTTAAAGGCAGTTCAGAGGGTCCAAATTCTGCACCGAGAGCAGGAACCCTTGAGTGCATTGTACAACTTCTGTGTTAAATACTCTAAAGGTTTAGAAATAGGAGAATTTGCTATGTGTGCTTTGTTAACGTTTTCCAAAAGGAATCAGAATGGATGGCACAGACATTTCCTTAAATAGTAATAAATGCTTTAAATATGTTTCTGCTGTGGAACATAAAACATTTACTAATAGGAATGTGTGGTGACACAATTTTATGACTAGAGCTTTGCTCGTGTTTGCTTCTAAATATCAGCTGTTTTGAAATATGGTTATTTGCTTGTAGATGAACATAGCTTTCAAGAAAACATTTTTCTTAACTTGACATGACTTTAAAAAGTAGCACAATACCTATTCAATATTAATTGTTTCGATGTTTGCTCACTTTAATACTTTTCAGAGTCACGGCTAGAAGGCTGGCTATCATTGCCTGCCCGAAACAATACAAAAAAATATGGATGGATTAAAAAGGTAAGAAATGCATGCAATTCTTGGAGCTATTACTTGGGCGTGGTATGCAGTTATTTTAATGCTCTGTTCAGCGCGTAAAAACGAAGCACTACAGTTTTTGATACACTGCTGCTTTTCTAGAGATTGATTATGAGCCTGGCTGGGATGCAAGAACACTTTCTTTTGAGGTTCCTGAAGGCTTTCCCACCAAAAACAGGAAGAGAAAACTGAGGAATCAAACACACTCACAGTGGAAGATGGGTCATTGGCTGCTTATCTTCCCATATCTCCTCCTTAGTGAATAGTTTTCTTTTAAGTGCTAGAAGCAGGAGGAGCAGAGAAAATGGGAATTTGCCAGATCCCAGGTGGAAGACATTCTGAGAGTGGGCTTACACCTCCTACTGGAAGGAATGTGCAGGGTCCCCTCAAGTTGTTAGCATCTTCACCAGGGAGAGGAGTCATCCCTCTTTCAGTCTCCTCTTCTAGCTTGCCTGTCGAGTCTGTGTGTTCCCTCCCCAATATCTCCCCGCCCCCGATCTCTCCCTGCCTTCTCTTGAATTCACAGCGGAGGAGTGGGGGCTTTTTGTTTGGGGGCCTTGGTGACTGCTAGAGCTCCAGGCACATCCTGCAAAGAGCCTTCTAAATGCGATCACCTTTTAATCTTGAGCGCAGCCATTGCTGTGGCTTGTCCAGCTTCCTTTGATGCGGGGGTGGTGGTGCAAGAAGCATCCAGTGGGACCTGCCTGCATTGCTCCCCACCCTTCCTGTTGCTTTGTTGTAGCCCATGTGAGGGCTTGAGCATGCAGTCCCACCTTCATTGGTGTGGGTAGACCCTTCATGCCTCTTCAGGCAGCCTTTGGGCTTCGGTGCACAACCATGGCTACCCCTCTCTTTTTTGTTGTGCCTGTGAGGAGAGGCTGACTTACCACACAATAGTGTCCTGTCCTCTGTCTGTGCCTCCGTGCCATGGTGTTTGCTCTGTGGACATCTGTCTGACTCTAGTTCCTCTAGTTCCATGGCTGACTGGTTCCCTATGGCTCTGGTTGCATCTGCTGAGGTGAGTACCTCTTAATGTAGCCTCCCCCCCCCCCGATTGCTTCCTTTCCCATCTTCAGACATCACCTGTCGCTTTCGGGCGGGGAGAGGGGTAGTTCTGTATTTTCCTCTGTCAGTTTAGTTTTATGTTCTTTTCGTTTCGGTTGCCCATGTTCTTCCTGTGAGTTGAGTGGCCCAATATTTCATTTGGGCTTGAGGAGCTATCCCGCTCCGGGTGTTGCAACAATAAAACTGCAAGCACATTTGCAGAGCTAAGCAGGGTCCGATATGGTTTCAAATTGGAGGGGAACCACGTGGATGACGTTCTGCCCCCCCCCCCAAAAAGAGGCGAAAGACTTGAGAGGACCCTGCCTGATCCCTCCAGTAGGAGGTGTCACCCCACTGTAGAACGTCTTCCACCTAGATCATCAAACAGAAATTCACAATAAGACAAATTTCTACTGGGGTATGTACTTTATACTAGGCATACACTAGAAGTAGAGGCCACTACAGATTCGGGTGTGGGCTGAGAGAGGAAGGGTTGTATATGCACATTTTGGCTATCCATCAGCATGAAATCCAATTACAGTCTTAAAGCTAATGAAGGACTTGATTCAAAGACTAGACACTTTAGTACATTGGGATTTTGTTTTTGTAACTTAGTTGAGCTTTTATCATGCTTGCTGCATCATATCTTAAAGAGTTATTTTGCTTGTTTAGTTTTGATGATGTTTTGCCCATTGTTTTTGATGTGACTATTGCAACATAAATCGTAACAATGCATTTACTGGGTTAGACGACTTTGTTGGGCAAGTAGCTTTAGTTATCAAACTTTTTAAGTAATTTGTTTTGTGATGTGGTTTAATCCTATGAAAGTATTGTCGTGGAAGAAAAATGGCATGTATATATCAAAGTGAAAATTTGTTGCCCAACCTGTGTGTTTACTTACTTTTTTTTAAATTTAAAAAACAGTATATAATTGTGAGCAGCAAGAAAATATTATTCTATCACAATGAACAAGATAAAGAGCAATCAAATCCTTACATGGTGTTGGACATAGAGTAAGTATTGTTTTGTGACATTATCTTTTTGCTTCTATTTTACAGGATCTTCCTATGGGTTATTGCATAGCTTTTGCTGTGTTTTTAAAATTCTTTTCCCCTCTGATTTTTTGTAATGTTTTATACCCGTGGGCCTAATTTGACCCAGCAAGGGTCCCAGTTTGGCCCATGAGATCATTTCTCCCAAATATTGCCCCTTAAAGTGCCCTCCTAGTTGTTCATTGACAAGGGGGGCTTCCTGTAGCTGCTGGTCAAGTGATTGGCAATAGAGCAAGCCTACAAGGGTCGGCTGGTTTACAGAGGTCCTTGGCTACATGGCAGATTTCCCCATAGGGAAGTCCATGGCACAACTGACTCCTGCCCAAAGCAGGGCTTGGACACTGCCTATCTAGCTGATGGGCGGAAACTTCAAGCCCTGCCTGATTTGCTTTTTGCTTTGTATAGCAACTTGAATAACAACAGAGGAAAAATGGGTCACCTGACATCATTTTACTGTCAGGTGATAGAAAGGTGGGCCAGACCAGACTTTTTAATAATTATAATGAAGAAATAATAAAATTCTGTCCTCGTGCCATCTAATCACAGAGGTTTATTATGTAAATTTGTAATGGTCAAGACTTAACTGATCCTTTGTTCTAATTAAAGAGGGCATATATATGACATCCATTTCTTCTTATTTTGACTCGATTGCTGTTTGTTTAAAGATTACATAGGAAAAGAGTTCAAATAATACTTGGAGTAATATTTGTTTGGCAGTTTAAAAAATGTACTGATTGTAGAATTTGCACTACTAAGTCTTTAAAATACTGTATTATTAACACAGGTGCATCTTACTTTTAAATTATTATTTCATGTCCAAACTGAACTCTACTGAAGAGAGAGCTTCCATAGACTTTCATAGATTAGTATTCCTTACGTTACTGTTTCCTATCTCACTTACATTTCCGTTGACTTTCTGCATGTGTGCTGCTACAGCAAATTGTTCCATGTTCGGCCTGTCACACAAACAGATGTATACAGAGCAGATTCCAAAGATATTCCTAGGATATTCCAGGTATGCCTTTAAAAAATTATGAACAACAAAGGGGGGAGAGGGTAGAAGAAGGAGTCATGCATTCCTTAAATAGTCAGAATACACTTGACATGGTATAGTTTCACTTGAAATATATTCTGAACCAAATTGTAACCAAATAAAGGGATTGGGAGTTGCTATTTTTCTTCAACTGTGGAGTTGGATGGCAGAAAAGATAAGTCTTGTATTACTAAATGAGCCCTACAAGAGGCTCCTTTCTGTATTAATGTCATTCCCGTTTATGTATCTCTGGGCTGGTTCAGGTGAGCTCCCAAGTTGGAAAGGGGAGCATGTCTACCTCAACAGGATGCTTTCATGGAAGAGAGGATCAGGGAGGTGATTTTCGCCCAGTCCTCCTCGTTCCCTGCCCCCGTTGAAATGCTGCTCTGGAGGGTTTGGGACCTTCCAGAACACAGCATGCTTCCCTCCAGTGAAAGCTTCTGTTGGATCTCAGTCTCTTCTTCTTGTAGAGGCAGCCCTCCTGTTCGCAGAAGGAACACTGCATTCAGCCCATCACATCCACCATGTGGATAATAGGTGGAATGCGTCAAACTGTGTTGGCCATCTGAAAGCATTTCACATTCTTTTTCATTGTTTCTTGCTGTCTTTGTTTGATATTTATGTTCGTGCTGCGGGGCAACCAATTTTTTCTCCTTTGTAAAACATGGCTTGTGTGTACCAAGTATTACTGGTACAGTGCTTTCTGTTTTTGATTCCAGATCCTGTATGATAATGAAGGAGAAAGCAAAAAGGAGCAAGAATTTCCTGTGGATTCTGCAGGGGAGAAGTCAAACTATATTTGCCACAAAGGCCATGAGTTTATACCTACTCTGTATCACTTTCCAACCAACTGTGAGGCTTGTATGAAGCCATTATGGCACATGTTCAAACCTCCTCCTGCTTTGGAATGCCGCCGCTGCCACATTAAATGTCATAAGGATCACATGGATAAAAAGGAAGAGATTATTGCACCTTGCAAAGGTACCTAGCAAGTAACTATAGTATAAAATGGATTGGTCTATTAGAAGAGTCAGATGCAACTCTTCAGTCTTGTGAAATGCTAACAGGGTTGCTTATATAAGTGAGTTTAGTCAGCTTTATGCATTTGGGATGTGTGGATGGTTTGTGAGCTGGTTCACATACAGCACTAAGCTATGGTCTGTTTAACAAGTCACAGATGAGCATACAAACCATGGCTTGTTTCTTCAAAGTTCAGTTTGTTTTCTAGTTGTTATTGTCTTATGTCTTTTGTAGCTTAGTGAGCAACCAGGGTGGGAAGACAAAAAAAACCATGGTTTAAAGAAGAGTGCTGGGTTTTCACCTAACACTGAAACCATAGTTAAAACAAATCAAGGTTTGTAAATGAACAACAAACCATGAGCTCAGGTTATGATTTGTTGATACTAAACAAATCATAGTATGTTGCTAGGGAGGGTTCAGAAGATCAAATGAATAATGGTTATTCTTATTAAATTATCTTACTAAACTGGCTTAGCATTGTGTATAAACCAAGTTTCTCTGTAATTTTGAACTGTTTGTTTCTTTCACAACTCAAAGCCTTTTGCTTCTGAAATATAATTGAGAGAAAAGGATGTGTTGTGATGTTCTGAATACTGTTCATGGATAAATCCTAACATGACTTCTGTGCCCCATGGCTTTAAAACTTTCTGTCTTCAAAGAATCAAACAAGGTGCCCTATGTGTTTGGACTTTAGCTTTATATAGTCTGTCCGCTCATTTGACCACTGCTCAACAAGGCTTTTCATCTTGTTAGAGTTAAGCCAAAGTTGAGTCTCCTGGTTCCAGCAGGGGAGTTGAGGCTTTTAAGTACATATGTATGTATTCTGATTTTTCTGATTTTAATATGTTTCAGTAAATTATGATATTTCAACTGCAAAGAATCTACTACTGTTAGCCAGTTCCACAGTGGAACAGAAGAAATGGGTGAGCCGCCTAGGGAAAAAGATTCCCAAAAAGGCTCCAGCACCAGATCCGTTTGCACGATCATCACCAAGAACTTCCATGAAAATACAGCCAAACCAATCATTAAGACGGCCAATTAAACCAATCCAACTCTCCCCCCCGACTGAAAAGAAAGACTTTCCTACCAGGTAAAAAGTGGCATGTGGGAAATTGTTAATATCCTTGGTTTTCCCTTCTTGGTTTTTAGATTACTACACTGGATCGTTCACATAAGACAATTTTAGTTTTTTCTTTGACGGTCTCTAAAGCACGGCATCCTGGCAGCATTTTATTACTTCGCCCACAATTTATTTAGCTTCTTGTGGAGTATGGAAAATAAATTGATGTAAAAAATAACAGGCACTTCCTTAACATTTAAATGATTTTTATTGCTTTACACTGCTATTTTATCTTTTATTCCATATTTCATTACAGCAGTGATTTGCAGAAAAATAAGAGAGTCATTTAATGATAAATAAATATTGTTTTGTTAGAATAGCATGAAATGCAGTGTTTGTGCATTTCATGTTCTCCCTTGTTTGTCAGCTGTGCCCTATATAAAATAACATTTCAGTTTTATGGGGAATATTCATGTCAAAAAGGCTATTGAATTGCCAAATATAAAATGTACAAGAGCTGCTGTAGTCCAATCTAGAAAAAGTTAGCTACAATCCGTGCAGCTCGTAAGTCCATTGTGTGTGTTTTAAGTGTGGCTTTCTTGATCAGGGCCCATAATTTTTACTTAAAGCCCAGGTTTTAAGGTGAATATTGTTCACCCAATTGTTACATTGTGTCAGAATACTACTAATCCACTCTTGGGAGGGAAAAGCACCACATGACATACTCCAGGATGTGTGTGCAATCCTTCAGATCAAAGCTATGCTTTGTTGCATATTCTTTACTGATGAGACAGGGCTAAGAAAGCACACAGGAATGGTGTATATGGATTCTAGACTGCAGCCAATATGTCATGTCACCATTAATGCATCAGGAGAAAGTTGCACTGATTGCCATATTAAGAATTGTTTTTAGTGGACTGTGTCTCATAAACTTTAAAACCTCATTTTGCAGATTAATTGATGTGGCATGTAGAGACTGGGATTGGTCATTTGATGATATTGATTTTGATATTGATTTTAATATTGATGATGCTGGGAACGATAACGATCTTGATGATAGCGATGATGATGATAACGATGTGTTTGTTCTGAAGAGGTAAATGGGTAGGAGGAGAATGGATTGACTTTCTTAAAACGAAGCATGCTGTTTGGATTTTCCCCAGCAGTCAAAGTGTGCCAGCTTAAAAGCTCCCAAAAGCAATTTTACAATAAATGCAAAAAACATTTAACCATGCATGCATCTAACTTCTGAAATATTTTGAAAATGTAGTTCTCAAAACCCACATGGCCGCCATCTGTGTTGTAAGATGCTCTTCAACTGTGTATTACTAACTTTCTGCAAAAAATGTTTTGTTTTGCTTTTTTTAAAAAATCTACGTTTCATGTTTTTTATATGTTGCTCCAGGCTCAGATGTGGGCAGCAACATATATATCCGTTTTGAAGTGTTGTGCAGCTTTTTATTTTAGCTGATGACTTGCATACGTATTGCATTCTTTGGTAGTGCCGTGAGAACTTGATATGCTTTTTTTGCATTGGTGTGCCATTTTTATTTTTATAACAGCTCATTCGTGATAGAAGGGACCAAACCTCGATACAAGAAGCTAGCATAGAGCAAGCCCCAGCGTGAGTTAAGGTAGCGTAAAGTGCTGGCCAAGCTGCTCCAAGCCTTGCAGAGGGAAAACAAGCCTTTAAAATACTGTTTGGGTTGCATCACCCTTTTTGCTGGCCAAACTTATGCTGGCTTCTAAGATCATGTGACCAAGCTGAAGAGTTTTATGATCTAGCCAGAGTACCCTCTCTCTGGTCCCGCTGCAATATGATCATGGGGAACCCCCCCCCCAATTCCAGGGTTTACACCTGTTTTAAGGTCAACCAGACTTGGCTTAGCTGGCTGGGTCCCAGCTGAGCCAAGAGGAGAGACATACGCTAACTTATTTCTGACCAAGACACATGTGAAGAAGTTAAGCTGGCATACCTTGGCTTCATCCAGAACCTCCTGGATCAGTTGGATACCCACACTCATCCCAGCAGATCTTGCTATAGGATTGCTCTCTAAGTTGCTTTGCATTGGAGCAGCCATGCTGGAAACTATTTCCACTTTTCCCTAGGTAAAAACCTATCCTGTTTAAGAGGAAGGGGCGGGATGTAGAGTTCCAGTCTTTCCCCAGCCCCTACTCCCTTTCCCCACCATACTTCTCTGTCATTGAGGCCATAGACTTGGATGGGGCCAGGCCTCAATCCCCAAATATGGCCAGGCTCCATATTTTCCCAAAGCAAACATGGCCATCCCTGAGGAGGATGTTGGGACACTCTTCCACCCTGGTCAGCCAAGAAATGCTAAGACTTTCAACCCAGAGTTTCTTTTTAGTGAAATACCTGTATTTTTCTTTACTTTAGTAGCTTTTTTAAATATAAAAATAGGAACTGATAAAAGCAAAAGAAGACACACACCCCCCCACAACTCAACAGCTGCATTCACACTGGAAGCAAAATGGGGCTCAAAACTAAGGGATACAGACAGGGCCGTCTTAAGCGTATCTGGCGCCGTGGTGCGAAGATCCCTCCGGCGCACCCCCCCCCCCGCCCCATTTCCCAGCATGGCTGTCTGGCGGGCGCAGCGCGGCTGCCGTGGGCACAGCAGCGTGGCGCCCCCCTGGCGCCACCCAGCCTTGCCTTAGAGCCGGCCCTGGATACAGAAGTCTCTTCTTGAACACTTTAAGGGGGTAATGGTGGTTAAAATCCCATTAAAACCAGGAAGAGGAGGACTGTGTATGCCTGCTGCCCTTGAGCTGTTTGGAAAACTTATTTTGCCTGGTGCCCGCTGCTGTTTGTTTAAAGGGAAGAAGGAAACAAAGAGACTTCATCCTTCTTTTAAGACAGGATGGGAACAGGAGATCAAAGAGATGTCCTATCAAACAATTCCAAAGCAGGTTGGAAGACACTCTTGACCTGTTAGGCTGTCCCAGGCAGGTGGGAGGTCCAGCAATTTCCCAATGCTGCTTTTGGCTTGGATCTTGTTTGGGAGCCTGCAGGCCATAGAATTAATTTCACTGTTTTTAAATATGTTTTCTAGATTTTACTGACCAGATCTTTTTTAAAATTCTTTTTCAGCTAACTGCCTCCTATGAATACCATCACTATTGGAGTTGATAAGACGGAACCATCATATTCCTGGGGTTACGAATATATATATATAGATGTTTCTGAAAGACAGTTCAAGTATAAATAGATAAGAAGTTTACAGAGGTGTGTGTTTTTTTCTTGCTGCAATACAACGTACTAATAATTCCTGTTGGTTTTTTTAATGTAATCCCTCTGGGTGACTGAGCAAGTTAGGAATGGTTGGTAAATAGTACAAGGATACTCTCAAATTCTGTTCTACAAATTCTCTCTGGGAAAGACTCTCACTACATGTCACAAGAGGAATAAAAGGAGTGGGGGAACGTGATGAATCCAACTCTTGGTCAGTTTTTTTTAGAGAAATGCAACCAGCAATTTTGCCAGAAGAAAGGGCAGTAAGGAGGGTCTGACACACTGATGAAGACTGCATCTTAAAGAAGTGACCATTATACTGTGTGTGTATGTGTTTTGGTGTGTAAATATGTATATTGTACTGTAATGCTGCAAGAGGGTTAAAAAAAACTTTCCACTTTATTTTTTATACATATTATTCATATACCATTACCTGCAGTTGCAACTATGCACGTGTATAAAGCCATACTGTTGAATTTTGCCATTCATTATCTGTATATCAAAGGCTGCATGTCTGTTTTCAGCAGCGACATATAATAATAACTTCCAAGTATATATCCAGTAACTACTTAATGGGCAGTCCTCTTTTACCAGTCTTGAATGCCTTAAATTAATGTCATTTCCTTAAAGTCTGTGCCCATTCTAGATATTTAAGAGAGATAAAGGATCCAGAGGTTTCCCAGCTCTTGGGATGCAATTTTGCTTTGTGGCAGAACAATATAGTGCACTATGTTTACAATATAATAGTTTATATCAATGTCAGTCTATTCTGAATGTATATCTAAATGGGTTGGGGAGGAGAGGGGTCAGCTGAGTACTGATTTCAAAAACAACGAACAGGTAGTATTAGAACTAATATATAGCTTTCATGCTTAGGCATAACTTCCCATCCACCCTTTGTACAAACCTCAGTATTAGTCATTGATTTTATATTACCCTTACTAAGTGCTGCAAAACAGTGTTCTGCCTTTCTTTTTTTGCATACTATCTATTTTTACATTTTCACCACACAATCAATATCTAAGGACTGTCACCAATCCTTAACGATTGAAACATACTGTAGATGTATTTTAAACTTTTTGAATCCTGTTCTCTTAGCACATAGCATTTGGAACAGGAAGATAATTTCAGTTGTGTGTTTTTGAGAACATATGTGAGGAAAGGGCCTTAGAGGCACTTAATCGAATTTTTAAATAAAAAATTTGATTTTGTACAAAATATAATTTATGTGAGATTTTTAATGATGTGTCCATAATTTATCCAGAAAAAATGCATGTTTTATACAACTACAGTATGCTATAATGTTAAAACATGATGGCAGTAAAAAAAAAAGGAAAAGAAAAAAGAACTATTGTAGCCTCCTCCTTGGTCTCTCTCTCTCTTTTTTTCCATATGTTTACATATATATGCATATATATGTTGTGTGCTAGTGCTAATGAAATACAGAATTAACATTTGAATGAAGGAAATGAGACATTTCACTACGTTGTTTTCCTTAGTAGATATTTGAAAGGAGAGAACCAAGATTTATTTAACATCTCAACCAAAAAAATTGGATTTCCACCCAATAGACACCCATAAGGTACAATTCACTAAACACTCCCCTGTGGTTTTTAGTTGCTTCAGGAGGGCTTGTGCAGTAGAATGCAGTGAGTTTGAGCTCACTATAAACTGGTGTCTTCTCTCATTCAAACCCCCTTGAAATGAGTAAGAATTTGTTTCACTGAGTCACACACAGAAAGAAGATCCAGTTGGTGACTCACCAACCATATATTCAGTTTTACTGTTTATACACACACTAGGTATGAGAAGCTGTGCATCCCATAATTTAAAATATACCTTTATTATTTCAGTTATCTTTGAGCCCCAATGGCACAGCAAGTTTATCATTTTGCTTGCTTGTTTTGAATAGTGAGAGTACAGCATATTTTTAAAAATGCATATTTTGCATACAAAACTTATTTTTAAAACATGTATACAATAAAAATTGTTTCCATTCACTGAAGGCATACATATTTTATATAAAATTGTTATTTGTGGGAAGTTCAGAATTGGAAGAAATATATATATATATTTTTAAATAAACTATTTGAGTAAGACTAAATAATTCCTGATGTTGGTAAGTTGATTTTTATAAATTGAAGTATACAAATGGAACATCTTGCATAGAACTGTTATTTTAGAATTCTGAAGGACAAAATGTTGCTTACATACCGTACATTTATAGGGAAATGCATTTTTAACAATTCTTGGAATCAGCTAACCAATGCTGGACAAAATGTTCCCTGTGTTTAAAAGTAGCTTTGTGTAACACCTTTTGAAAGATCAGATGATGTCCTGTGCCTGATTAAAAGGAGAGTGAAGCATTAATTCACGTCCTTTTCAGAGAATAGCATAAGCGCTCAAGCTTGGCAGAAGAATAGCAGGTCACAGGTACATTCAGGACTTGTGTTTGTATGAGCCAATCTGTCAGAAGATAATGGGACATCCAAAGGTTGAAGGGACAGCTATCAAATTTGACCACTCATGAGCAAGAGTTCAAATCAGTTCCCTAAAACAGCATGGGACAACAATACTGTTGCATATTTTGTTGGAAGTAAATCCCATTGAGCACAATGGAGCTTTGGTCTTAGTAAACATTGGCAGGATTATGTCTCTTGCCTACGTAGACCATCCTTTGCCACCATCATGTTTTGGATCTGACTAATTCACAGAGACTCACTCTTAGGTAAGGAAAATGGGTGGGCCCAGGACCAGCTCCCTCTTGGTAGAAGATGGTAGTTGGAAATCAGTCTCAGACTCTAGCAGTGGGATCTTATTCTTAAATCCAACTTCCCAATGCTGCCTATGGTACCGGAGTCCCCTGAATGGATGCATTTTTTGAAAGAAAGACTATTGGATTTTCCAAATTTTTAAAGACTTCATTGGTTAAGGTGAAGTCAGGCCAGGCCAGAGATTTTCCATTCCTGGTTTAGTGATGCGGTCTCTGTCCTATAGTTATGGAGAAAAAGCCACAAATTTAACAAGTCGTTGGGAATTGCCTCACAAGTTTGGCAGAAATAGATTGATGTTCAGATAGGAAGGTACCTGGCAATACCTTCCCTAAGAGACCCTGCTACCCAAGGCCCATCATCCAGTAGCCACAGGAAGTCTGCCAACTCACCTGTCTACCTTCTTCACACAATGCATAATTTCATATGCCTCACTTGGGTCTCCCTCTGCTTGCTTTTCTCCAAACTAAAAGGTAGTTTGTCATGCAGTTGAGAACACTGCTATATGTGCTCCTAGCTTTTAGTTTCCTGTATCCCACTGTTCTGAGAACAGGCTGCTGCTTAAGACACAACTTCCATATTGTACCTGGTTCAAGGGAGTAAACATTGGCACTGCTAGGTTTTGCACTTGAACTAGCTGGAAATGTGGCATGAGGTACACCAATCCAGGAGGATTCCCTGCCTGTATACAGTAATTGGGGAAACCCTTTGAGGCAAATTGACAAGTCCTTGATAATGTATGCCAGGGGTCCCCAAACTAAGGCCCGGGGGCCGAATGCAGCCCAATCGCCTTCTAAATCCGGCCTGTGGACGGTCCAGGAATCGGCATGTTTTTACATGAGTAGAATGTGTCCTTTTATTTAAAATGCATCTCTGGGTTATTTGTGGGGCATAGGAATTCGTTCATAGATTTTTTCAAAATATAGTCTTGTCCCTCACAAGGTCTGAGGGACAGTGGACCGGCCCCCTGCTGAAAAAGTTTGCTGACCCCTGATGTATGCATTTTGGACTGGATCTTGCAAGCATGCATTGGTTTTATGATTGCTTCCTTCAGTTCTTCAATTTGCACTGCTTGACAACAGTCCCCATCCACACACCAGCTTGTAGTAAGTCTCCTCTCTTCACATTAAACACTGTAAAGCTTTCCGCACAATGGGAGTTCCTAGGTAGTATTTACCCCATAATGCAGTGCAGGGCACTTTGCCAAAGAACGACACCTTGAAATACTGTCTTCTACCTTGGTGCTAAGGGACGCGGGTGGCGCTGTGATATAAACCACTGAGCCTAGGGCTTGCAGATGGGAAGGTCAGCAGTTTGAATCTCTGTGACAAGGTGAGCTCCCGTTGTTTGGTCCAGCTCCTGCCAACCTAGCAGTTCGAAAGCACATCAAAGTGCAAGTAGATAAATAGGTACCGCTCACGCAGGAAGGTAAACGGCGTTTCCATGCGCTGCTCTGGTTTGCCAGAAGCGGCTTAGTCATGCTAGCCACATGACCCAGAAGGTGTCTGCGGACAAACGCCGGCTCCCTCGGCCAGTAAAGCGAGATGAGCGCCGCAACCCGAGTCTGCAACTGGACCTAACAGTCAGGTGTACCTTTACAGTACCTTGGTGCTAAGACTAAATTGATGGTACTCATTCCTCGGTAATGTACAACTGCTACAGCAGATAAAGCCATAGGAGGTTTATTTTCCCCAAGCATAGATTTAAACCATGTAAGAAGCATTGTGTTTAATATAAAGCTTTTATTGACTTAAAATAGGTTCTAGTCATACAAAGTTTTCATGGCTTGGCTTGCTCAAAATGTATAGATTCGCATTGTACAGATTCAGCTCAAAACACCATTTTTGCCTTTTCCTTGCTCCACAGGGAAGTAGCGAATGGCTGCTTACTTTCACATATTTGGAAGCATTTCTGAAAGTGCCTTTCAAAATAAAGGATTTTATATTTATGCTTTCTGAACTGCGATGAAGCATTGCCGCTCTTTCCCAACTGTCATTCAAAAATGTAACTGAATCCTAGGTAGCCAGCCTAAGCAGCTGTTTTTCTCAGCTCAGGCAAGTTTATAATGGGGTTTATATTCCTGGAGTTTAATGTGTATTTCAACCGAAACAAACCCATTCTTGCAGTTATTTTGGAAATGCTTAAAAGCATTTATGTAGGCTGTTGTTTCTTTTACAGGCACCCATTAGATCAGGCATCCCCAAACTTCGGCCCTCCAGATGTTTTGGACTATAATTCCCATCATCCCTGACCACTGGTCCTCTTAGCTAGGGATCATGGGAGTTGTAGGCCAAAACATCTGGAGGGCCGCAGTTTGGGGATGCCTGCATTAGATATTGAGAACCAGCTAACCAATAGGAAGTTGGATGTGTAAAAGAATAAGACCCCAATCCAAAGAAACTTAGCTATTCTAAACTATTATTGCAGTCCATGAAACTTGAGAACCAATTTACTATGCAGCAGGCAGGACTAACAGGTTTACTGAGCAAGTAAAGAAGTTAAAACTCCAGTTGTGTGCGAGAAAGAGCACACTGTAACCTCAGAAACAAAAGCTTCAGCAATGAAACTTAAGTTTTTTGGTAAGGGGCTGATGCAAGAGCAACTAATACATTTAAGGGTGCTACAACCTCATACCCTGGAACAACGCTTGTATCATACATAACTAGAATTTGACAAAAAGGGACGCCACAGCTGCATTTCCATTTGGCAACAGATACTTGATGGGAGAGTGAGAGGCATAAGAAGTTGCTTTAGTATTTCAATAACACTATATGGGCACACATTCGGCAATCCATTAAAATTTTCTTACAAAATACATCAAAGTGTATGCATGCCAACAAACATCAGAACTTTTATTGAATTCATAGTGGCAACTTCCTTTAGTGTGTGAAACATCAGCAGTTTCCCATTAAATGGATTTCTGGTTTACTGAAGCTTGGTGATAACTTTGGTCCTAATTTACCGTCTCATATATTGGTTTCATTCTTCCTTTTGATCCAGACCACTTAAAATAGACAGAACGTCATCTTAATCACTCTTCTTTGCTGGCTTCCTGTATTGCAGTATAGTTGCTGTGACCCATATATTCAGAGCCATCATGACTATGAAACGGACCAGAACTGTGGGGGGAGGGGAAGTGTTTAGTTAAAAACTTTTGTTTTTCTCCATTTTACTGTATGTAACTTAATTTACTATATTTCTAGTTAGTCTCTCATAGGATAAACACACTTGAGACGAGTTACGATCAATCAATAGAAGACATTAACATTCTACGATTTAAAGCAGTAAAAACTGTCAATATTAACAATAGTTACAAATAACAGTTCTCAACAACATCAACAACAACACACACACACAATATTTTTTAAAACCCCAAAGCATTTTCTTAAAGGTCTGTGCCATACAATTTTCCCTGTAGAGGGCATTCCAGAAATAAAGAGCCACCATGGAGAAGGCCCTGTCCTTGATGCTAACCTAACCATTTTTACTTGCAGACCAGAGCCCAAGGCTTTGAATGCAAATTCTTCAATCCTGGGCAATGGTAGTCTTTCATATAGCCTGGTCCCAAAGCATTTAAGGGCAGGTGTGGCTAATACGTGGCCTTCAGGATGCTGCTGAACTACGACTCCCATCATCACCCTGACCACTGGCCATACAGGCTGGGATTGATGCGGGTTTTAATTCAGCAACATAGGCCTGCAGGTTAACTACCCCCGCTTTGAGGTTTTAAAAGGCCAATATTTGAGCCCAGAAGCTAAGAGAAACTTCCAGGTATAATTACAGGTAGGTAGCCGTGTTGGTCTGACGTAGTCAAAACAAAATAAAAAAATTCCTTCCAGCAGCACCTTAAAGACCAACTAAGTTTTTTTATTTTTGTATGAGCTTTCGTGTGCATGCACCCTTCTTCAGATACACTGAAATAGAAGTCCCCAGATGCTTATATGTAGAGAAAGGGTGGGGAGGGGTATCACTCAGAAGGGTGGTGGAAATGGGTGACTGACTATCAGTCACTTTTTTATTTTGTTCCAGGTATAATCACAGCTATGCCAACCTGACGTCACAGTAGCTACTGAAATACCTGACCACTGTGTTAATTTGCATGCACCCCACGAGGCAAAATTCACACACGGAAGGCGGTTTCTGTCCCTTAACCGCAACATAATGCGCAGTGCTGGTTGTGACATGCACTGCTGGATGCAAAGCACATGGTTTCCATCCACGCCTGCAAAGTGGCAGATTGATTGGAATGTACATTTCTACCTGCCTTGTCAATAGCAATATTGAAAGTGCAATATTAATACTGTATAAATCACTTGAATTGCAGAATTTATATGCAGAGGATTTTAAGTCAAATTCCCACAGTAGATGCTTCTAATCCTTGTGTTTAAAATGCAAAGAACAGGTCCGAGGAGACTGACTTGTCCATAACTATTCAAGCATTTCTCCCTAAAGAGATACAACATAAACCAGATATTTTGCAAGATTCTGTGTCACCCCCACCCCACCCCCCAAAATTGTCTTAGGTGAACAATATGCCAGTGAAACAAAAATATGGAAAGTGAACCTCATGTGCTAATTACAGATGCAAACTGGAGTGACCCAGTGTTTGTAGCCAATGTTCGGTCCGCTGGGCAAACTTTGCTTCCTCTCTATTCAGAGTGATTAAGTCCATTGGCTGAAAAGTTTGCCTCTCACCATCCAAAAAAAGTTGGTCCAATGAAAGCCTTTTCTGTTCTGAGCTCCCCCAGTTATGTAACCAGGTAGCATAAAAGCATCTGCACTACAGCTATTGATGGAAATGTGTCAGTGGATTTGCTGACTAGTTAAGGACCCCTTATTTAATTGTCCTCAGCAAAACAAATTTTAAATTGCCACACACACAAATCACCTGACATTACAATATTACCTGTAACATCCTTTGTTGTCATTACTGTCGTAAATATTCTGGCTGCAATTGAAAGAGAACATATTAGCACACTTTAAACAGGCAAAAGGGGAGAGTTGTCAGGCAAATATACTGGCCTTTTGAAACCTGTGGTTTCCCCAAGATAAGTGAAACGGCTCAGTTTAGAACAACTTTTACCCCCTACGCAAGATGTTTTGCTGATAATTCTGCATTCCTCTGATGTTTTTCCTTCCACGTGTGAGTCGAAATTTTGTTTCAGATTAAAATTGCAAGCAAATCCAGCCCGTTTAAGTCAACTTCGTTCACAGTGTGTAGTTACTACACCACTCCCAGCAGAATTTCCAGTTCAGGTGAAAGACATAAGGCACTCACAGTACAGATGTCACCCACAATTTCCATTCATTTTCTCTCTGTATAAGATATAGGGAACCATCTCCAAAATATTATTAGGCCAACAAACTTTTAATTTCCCTTGGAATTCCTTTAAGCAGGAAACCCAGAAGTTTGCATTACCCAGTTTTTGGAGGCAATTCTATTTCAGGCATGAGCTGCTCTCATCAAAACAAGGATGTGTGTTTTCAGGGGGCAGGGACTAAAGTGGGAGTTTGCACAGAGTGATTTGCATCTGATGTTCTGATGCTGGCGGCTCTAGAGAGCCATCAAATTTAGGCATGCTTGCTTTATTTGTATTTAGTAAACAAAGCTAAAAGTTTGAGAAGCTGCTTACTTGCACAGGTATATACAGCTAGACTCCAAGTCATGGCACTCACTTGCCCAGAATCTCTCGTCCGCCAAAGATAACGAAGCTGCACAAGTTTACTTGCAGCGCTGATTACAGTGCTTAAATTCTGCAGGGAAGGAAAAGGGATAGAGTGGGAAGTACGGGGTGTGGTGGAAAACTGCCCCAATTCAGGATAAATCAGCTGCTTTGGAAAGTTTTAACTCTGAGCTGAGATTTAAATCTACTCTGAACTTCTGAAGACTTAACAGCTCAATCGCAAGCACGTCCACTCAGAAGTACATGGTACCTCGGTTTAAGTACACAATTGGTTCCGGAAGTCTGTACTTAACCTGAAGCGTACTTAACCTGAAGCGAACTTTCCCATTATGTAATGGAAAGTGGATTAATCCGTTCCAGACGGGTCCGCGGAGTACTCAACCTGAAGTATATTTAACCCGAAGTATGAGTGTAATTGGTTCTGGAAGTCCGTACTTAACCTGAAGCAAACTTTCCCATTGAAAGTACAGTCATACCTCGACATCCGGACGCTTCGACTTCCAAAGGTTTCGACTTCCAAAGTCGACAACCCTAGAAGTTTGGCTGGTGCATGCACACAAGCGCAAAATCGTGCTTCGCGCATGCGCACAAGCGCTTCAACATCTGAAAACTTCGACTTACGAAGACGGCCAGAGAACAGATCGTCTTCGTAAGTTGAGGTACCACTGTAATGGAAAGTGGATTAATCCGTTCCAGACGGGTCTGCAGAGTACTTAAACTGAAAGTACTCAAACCAAAGCGTACTTAAACCGAGGTATGCTTGTAAGTTGTATTGAATTCAGTGGCGCTAACTCCCAGGTAAATGGGGCTAGGATTGCAAACCTAAGAGTGTTTGGTTTGTTTTTTTGCTTAACCCCAAACATTTAAAATTCAAACATAGCCAATCTCAGCCCCCTCCAATCTTCTCAAGCCTGTGCATGCAATCTGGGTGAGCCAAAGTCTGGCTTACCATGATGTGCAAACCAGGCAATAGGCATGTTCCTTCCAACTAGATAGATAGATAATCTTATTGTCATTGTCCCATACAGAACAATGAAATTGAAAAAAACTTTACACCAGACATTCAAAACCAGGCATTAGCAACCTGCGCCCCATGGAGGCCATTTATCCGGCTCACGAGCCGCCCGGTCACAGAGCTGCCCGCTCGGCAAGTCCCCGCGCCGTGCTAAACCGGCAGAGCGCGCATGGGGACTCGCAGAGTGGTGCCGAAATACAGCGTCTGGGCATGCCAAGACGCCAGAAATCGCTTCTGCGCATTTCCAGGCATGTGCAGAAGCGATTTCCAATGCTGCGCCGCCCATACTCAGAAGCTGGAAATCGCTTCTGCACAAGTCCGGAGTGTGTCCGGCCCACGGACCAGCGTCAGTGGCAATGATCCGGCCCACGGCCGGAAAATGTTGCTGACACCTGTTCAAAACCAACAAGCCTGCTATTCCATCCTGATTAGCCCCCCCAGACTCTGATGCCCCATAATTAAATACAATATACCCCCATAAAGACTATCCTTAGACTGCATTTAAAACCATAATCGCATTTGGATAGAAACTGTTTTTCAGTCAGCTAGTTCTAGTCTTCATAACCCTGTACCTTCCTCCAGAAGGCAGAAGCTGAAAGAGATCATTTCCGGGGTGCGCACTATCCTGCGCTATCTCTGCAGCTTTCTTAGGACACCTGGAAGCATAGATTTGATCCAAGGTGGGAAGGGTGCACCCAATTACACAGTCTTTACAACCCTGGGCAGCATTGTTTTTTCCCCTGGCCATGCAGGTCCCGAACCACACACACAGACCATAAGTTAGTACACTCTCAACAGTACAATGGTAAAATGCCGTCAACAGGTCCTTTGAGAGATTATTTTTCCAGAGAATTCTCAGAAAGTATAACCTCTGCTGTGCTCTCTTCATCAGGTCTTTGCTGTTTTCTCCCCAAGTCAGGCCTTCTCTCAACTCCATTCCCAGAAATCAAAACACAGAGACCTGTTCCACACACTCCCCCTCAATAATAAGTGGCTGAATATTCAATTTACATTTCCTGAAGTCTACAATCATCTCTTTTGTTTTCTTTAAGTTAAGGAGCAAGTGATTTTTCCTGCACCACTCCCCCAGCTGCTCTATTTCCTCCCCCTCTTCAGCTGTGATTAAACCAACTACTTACCATAGCCAGGTCCACTATCCATTTCTGCAGGGTTAGCATGTACCATCCTGCCACAAATCTAATCTTGAGGTTAAGTTGCATAAGGATGCTGCAATCAGGTGGACACTTGGTAGTTCACTGGGTTAAATGCATTTACACCCTGTCTTTCCGGGTCAAGAAATGTAGCTTCTCAAGGTAGCTTTAGGAATGAATTAAAAGCCAATGAAGGAATTACTAAATTGCAAAGGCAGCCTGTAAAAATCACCACAAAGGGTTTCTAGCCCCAAGGCTGTAAATTTTGTGATTGGATACGCCACTCTCGGGCAGCCATGTTGTCAGCTGCGCCTCCAAGGCAGCCATTTTGCGCTGGTCCCCAAAACAAGCTCAAAATTCCAAATGTGCCCATAGGCCCCAAAAGGATGAAAATCATGCTGTAAAACATAGGCAATGCCTCATCATGCCAGAACCCAGAGGGGAATTTGGACAGGGTGCTCTTTTGAGGGGATGGGGTTTAATTACCCCTTGTTCCTGACAATAAATTATGCAAAATAAGCAAATTATGAAAATATTATTATGTGTAATTTATACAGGTTGCTCTACCCTGGTACAGAGTTTTGATTTTAATTATAAGCGTGGCACATAACCTAAAAATAAAAGAATCCCAGGAGTTAAAAGAAAGGCTGTTCATGCTGGGCCTGAACTTTCCCCACAAAGTCCTTATATTCCATTACAGGGAATCAATTGCAAGTGCTGCAGCTTAATCCACCAGAAAACACCTGAATAAGATCCTGAAAAAAATGTGCACATCAAATCAGGAATGTGCGCTGGAAAATAGTTGCTTCATTCAAGACGACGGAATGCAAAAAGAACTGGCAGAAATGCTATATACTGTAAATGGAAATGAGCAAACAAGATAGTTAAAAGGATACATGGCTGTGTAAGGCAAAGCATGCTTCATTTTGCCACCATAATGAAGGACAAATAGCAAAAGAATGACATCTGAAACGCAACAAACAAAAATGATCATGAGCAAGAGAAACAAACGATGCTGCAATATTGGCGGGTAGGAGCAATGTACTACCTTGCACAATGATGATAGGATATTCTATATACGTCAGCAGAGGATAATTGTAGTAACTCATATACCGCAGGCATACGAGGAAGCTGAAAGGGAGAGGTAAAATTTCAATTTCTACCTTAAGCACACTTAAAAGTAACACAGGCTCCGTTTCAATATCTTTGCCCCAGTTCAGATGCAGAGCAGTTAACTACATATGGGCAGTGGTGGACTTGGGGCTTTCAAATTTCAGCAACGCCAACATTCAGTCAAATTTCAGCAACGCCATTGTTGCGGTGCCCCCCCCCCCCAGTGCTCTCTCAGCTCAATGCCTGATGTGGGCAAACCGCTCTTGATCTTCTAAATCCACCTCTGATAGGGGTCAGTTACAGAGGGCAAGACATGACTTAGCCCTTAATAACACAGGGCATGAATAAACCTAGTGATATCTGTGGGTTACGAACCACACACTGCAGCACAGAAGGGCTGTGTGGTACAAGCTATACCTTTAAAGCACATTCGTTCCCTCAAAGAATTCTGGGCACTGTAGTCCAACCTTCAGAGTTCTCTTTCCCAGCAACCCTTAAACTACAGCGCCCAGAATTCTTTGAGAGGAAGAATGTTTTGCATGTGGTTAAAAGGTACAGTGTGTACACACAGACAGCTAAGGATTTATTATTACTGTATTTGCTTTCCGTGTTTTATTAGCATGGCTGTCGTTGTAAGAGGCCACAGCACTGGAATAAGGTGACTATTCTGTGCAAAACAACCTTAGAAGTATCCACCCAACCTTAAAAGAAGAGGTTTAATAAAACAGACCATATCTTTTAAGTAGATAAAATAGGGCTTGTGGGAAAACCGCAACCTATATAGAAGAGGCTACCTGGAGCCGGTCTGCGATACAGGGAATGAAATCTGCACATGCTCAATGATACTACTTGTTACTTCAGTTATTTATTTATTCATTTATTTTCAAAGTTGCCCAAAGAAGAAAAGAAAACCCGTTTGGGAGCCATCGCGCATATTAAAGCCACGTTTACGTCTCTTGAAAACAGGAGCCAATGCTCACATTTCTCTTTTCAAAAACGGGCTCAGCCCAGGAACTTTTGAATCATCTGGTGGCAGGACAGGCCACACACGAAACAGCAGTCATAGAATTGTGGAGTAGGAAGGGCCCCCAACGGTCATCTAGTCCGACCCCGTGAAATGCAAGAATGCAGTTGAGTAGACAGCGCCTGTAGGGGAGAGCCCGACCCGTGCCAACTTGAGTTGAAAGCCGCTCGGGAAATGAAAACATAACGGGGTGTGCCTTGCCTCCGGGCGTGTTCAGAGTGCTTTCTCCCTCCCAACACTAAGTACAGCCCTAGGGGAAAGACCTCGCCAGGAAACTCTCAAGAAAGAAACGGGAGTTCTCCCTCCTCCGAAACCCAAGAGAAAACGAAGGCCATAACTTAAAAAGATCCCTTTACTTGCCCACTCAGCTCCAGCACCAAACTCTCCAGGCTGACTCCCCGGGCGGACTTAGCAGCCAGCAAGTTGGCTGCCTGCGGCACTTTGAGCACCCCGCAAGCCAGGATCGTGCTCCAGTTGGCCACGTCCAGCAGCAGCGACTCCAGCCCCATGGCGATGCCCCCCTTCCCCCGCCCCCAAAAGATGCCGCTGCTGCAGCCACCGCCGCCTGCTCGTCTCCCTCCTGGCAAGGGCTGCTTCCGCCGCCCTTTGCTAAAGGGACCACCTCCTCCTGGAGCGAGGGGAGGAAAACGCCCAGTGGGAGGAGAGATGGGGGGGAAGGCCCCGGGCGCCTGTTTCTCCGCTTGCATGGCGCGCGTGGCTTGCAAAAAGGTATTACTATATTGTTATTCCTCACACACACACACCTCTTTCCCCCCTCACTATTATTACTAGTGTAGTGGTAGTTGTACTTGTAGCGATAGTAGTGTAATAATAGTGTAACTGCCCCTCCCCGCGAGAGCTGTTCCTAGTTTCTGTTTTTAATGATTTCTGTCAAGGGCGAGAGCGCAAAAATCCTATTCCGAGTTTCAAAGGCCGCACCCACAGTAGGAGGAGAGGCGGAAAGCCTCACGAGTTAACTCCTTCGCATCGCCTTGCCGCAAAAAGTAGGCTGTTTGTTATTCAGCTGGCAAAAAACCCAGTGATTTTTTAAAAATTTAAAATCCATTTTGTTGTTTTAATGAGGTGCCCAAGGTTGATCAAAGCGCCGTGCGTGGCGGCACAAAATGGTTGCAAAAGAAAAGAGGTTCGTTCTTAGTGAGTATCGTTACAAAGAAAAGCACGGGGAACAACTGTTGTCAACGCCACCTGATGCAAAGCAGGGCCTACCCTCTTTCAGTTGCATTACTCCTTTCGCGGCAAAACAAATACTGTATCCAACTGGTTAAAGGTAAAGGTAAAGGGACCCCTGACCATTAGGTCCAGTCGTGACCAACTCTGGGGTTGCGCGCTCATCTCGCATTATTGGCCGAGGGAGCCGGCGTATAGCTTCCAGGTCATGTGGCCAGCATGACAAAGCCGCTTCTGGCAAACCAGAGCAGCACATGGAAACGCCGTTTACCTTCCCGCTGTAGCGATTCCTATTTATCTACTTGCATTTTGACGTGCTTTCGAACTGCTAGGTTGGCAGGAATCCAACTGGTTATGTTTTTCCAATTGTCCTGTTAAGCTGCACCTGTTGAATTTCTTTTTTGCCAATCGGCTGAAGAGTTCTAGAGTGGGGGGGGGGGAGAGAGAGAAGGCAACTTTGGAAGTTACACACAAGTCGCTGCAGAATTATTTGTATGTTTATGCAGAAGTCAGTCCCAGTGTGATCTTACTACTTTGGAAAGTGTGTCAGGTTGCAGATTTGGGTTGCAAGCCTATGTATATTTATTATTATTTTATTATTATTATTATTATTATTATCATCATTTCTATGCCACTTTATATTACAGTATATATAAATTATATATATATTATATCTCAAAGTGGTTTACAACACATTAAAACATCAAATAAAACAACCCAGAATAAAACAAATTCAAGCTTCAAGGAAAGTATTTCAGATCCTTCTCTAAGTGACATTTTGCTTTTCACATTTATTTACGTACTTAATTTATTTAGCTGTGCATAATAGAAGTGCTCTAGGAAGTCAGTGTGGTGCAGTGGTTAGAGCAGGCACCCCCAAACTGCGGCCTCCAGATGTTTTGGCCAACAACTCCCATGATCCCTAGCTAACAGGACCAGTGGTCGGGGAAGATGGGCTTTGTCCAAAACATCTGGAGGGATGAAGTCTGGGGATGCCTGGGTGTCGGACTAGGACCTGGGAGTTCAGGGTTCAAATCCCCAAATGAGCATGTTGTTGCATAGGATCAGACAACTCAAGTCTGAGGAGAAACACTGAGTGCTCACCTAGTCACTGTAAACTCAAGCTTTTAACAACATCTTGATGAGTATATGCTAGCTTGCAATGTGTTATATTTCTGCACTGTGAAGGGCTTCCACCTAACGCTGTCTGTCAGATAGCCAGTGGTGTGACCCCCCCATATAGTGTTGGACTTCAGCTACCATCATTGCCAACCAGATTAGCTAATGGTCAGGAATTATGGGGGTTGTAGGCCAAAAAAATGATACAGAGAGTGCCACAATGGCTATCTCTGATTTGTGTCCCAGGTAATCCTGTGGTTCTTCAGATGTTGGTGGACTACAACTCCCATTAGCCCCACTCAGCACAACCCGTGGTCAAGGATGGTAGGAATCATAGACCAGCACATCTGAAAGGTCACAGGTTCTTCCTCCTTGCTGTTGAAGATACTGGGCTTGTATTTTCACCTTGTTATTTGACAACCTAGAGTACAGTCCAAATACATTCCCATTTGCCCTGAGTGGGCGGCAATGACACGCCATAGCTTTATTGGGACTCAAGAAGTATGTCTGGAATCCTCACTGTCTGATTTGGAACGTTCAGGAAAACAGAGAAGGCTGGTTGAGAGAACCGCAGTCTTCACATGCGTAGAAGCCCACCCTTATTTGTGCGTGCTAGGACTAGAATTCAAAACCTGTTTCAGGATTGTGTGACTCTGCGCTGCCCCCACTTAAGCCCTGCACTTCCCCCAAATCTGACTGTAGTGATGGGTCCGTGGCTGCAATCCTAACCCTGCTTGATCTATAAGTAAGCCCCATTGAATTTAGTAGACTTCTGAGCACACATGGTTATGACATTCCCATAGTTTCAATTACCCCATCTTGTTTTGCTTGGCTTGAAATGTAAGATTTAGCTTTAGATTACATATGTTTGCTAAAGCAGCTAGTGGGACATAGATGTGTTTATTGAAATGGAAGGGCAGCCTGATGCCACCTTTGATTGCAAGCGGCTGTCTGTTGCAGCCAGGTTTCAAATGTGCTAGTTTAGCAAAAAATCGCCAGTGTCAAAGCAATGATTCTTCAACATCAGCTTTGTTGGACAGGTCATGTTGTTTAAATGTCTGATTATTATCTTCCAAAGGTGCTCTCAAGGCAAATCTTTAAAAATGTAGTATAAATACAGTACCGACAACTGGGAAACATTGGTCTGCAAGCACTCCAATTGGAGAATAGCCTCTACCAAAAGGTGTTGTGGACTTTGAAGAAGCACAAACTCAGGACGAAAAGGAGAAATGAGCTAAGAGGAAGGAACATTTGGCAAACCCTCACCATGATCAACTCCTGCCTGGAAACCTATGTCGTCACTGTGGAACGATATACGGATCCAGAATTGGCCTCCACAGTCACTTACGGACTCACTGTTAAGACCGTATTCATGGAAGACAATCTTACTTGGTTAAGAGTGATCACCAAAGAAGAAGACGACACAGCAGTGTGCAACTCACAAGCCATGTGAGGTCCAGAGCCACAGCTTGACGGGCCAAATAGCAGTTGAGGAAAACAATACACGGATTGTTGCCTTTACTATATGTGCACAGTGGTTTTTTCCCTTCCTTGCTGATCTTTAGCCAGCAGTACTTAAAAGCACATTAGTCACAGAGCTGGATTACTGCTAACATTATATGTAATTTAAAAGCTAGAGCAGCAAAAGCTTTTCCTTAGCATCATTTAATCTTCACTTCCTGCTGCTGTTGATTCCCCCACGCAATACTTTACAGCTAAGAGCTATATCCTTTGAGCGAAAATATCTTCATTTAGATTAGTCTGTTCTTTCTCCACAAGCTTTATATTGCCTGTTTGCGTGAGCATGTCTGTAGTATACTTTAAATGAAATTATTCCTTTTTTAAAAAAAACATGCCTAAACCAATAACTGATGGAATAGTTCGGCACACTTACATTTGTCTTCGGAAGATTACCAAGAACAGTCCTCAGTCTGTGTAGCACAGTAATTATACCAACGTGTCACATTTCTTTTCCTAAAGAAATTAACAACTGCGTATTCCATAGCTTATTTTGTATCCGAACAGGCTAGCAAGATCCACCTGTGGCCCACTCTTGGTTTGTTGTTTGTTTGGATGGTTTGTTTGGGGGTTATTGTTTTGTATTGGGGGGGGTCAGGGACTGCTAATCCTTAACAAGCAAATAAAAAAAACTTTCCCAGTTTAACAGAAAAGGGAAACCCAAAGGTTGAACTGTTTTACTTATGAGGGAGAGAGTTGGAAGTCCCCTTTTTGTAGTTTAGGAAAAAGATGACTAAGAGGAGACATGCAAAAGTTTATTATAGTGGTGGGGGACCCTGTGACCCATCAGCCCTAGCTAGCGTGGCCCAAGTGCCATGGGGGTGAAGTTGTTGCCTGACATAATGAATTGATATTGAAATGAATTGACATACAGTGAAAAATGCAAATTGGACATACAGTGAAAAATGCAAAATTATCAAATAAATAACAGCTTGAACTTAAATTATGGTAGCACAGAAGCATATTGGAAAACCAATCAAGGAAGCACACCGTGTAGGAAACAGGCAATACAGGTTTGTGCTGTTATTTATTTGATGGTGTTCCGTATTTTGTCAGAAAAACCTATCAATTAGTTTCAACTACAGTCTTGAGCTCATGGTCCTATGCTTTACCCACTGGGGTGCAGAGGTGCGAATTCAACCACAGATTAACAAAAACTAACTATAAATGTGCCTAAAGGGGTGCACTCCTGTGCCTGTCTACCTGGGAGTAAACCCCATTCAATGGGACTTATTTCTGAGAAGTCATGTACAGGATTGCTCTTTAAACTATTTTGGGAGGGGGGGGGAAGGAGAAGAACCAAAAGGTACTTAGAAGAACGTTTACACTACAAACAATTTTGCTTGATGCTTCATGGCACCTGTTCACTGAACAGAAATCGTAAGTAGTGTTGTTATCAAAGGTGATTAGGTTCAAAGACCTATCAGCACAATTGATTTCCTCCAGACTATAAGATGAAAACAGAAATAAAATCCTGAACGCTCTCTATATTACTACCTGTGTGTTGCTTGGAAAAGCTCTACATTTTTAATTAGTCAGCCTTGAGTGCCATCTGCAGGTCGCTAAGTATTTCTGTATTTTAGAATTTCTGTTTTGTTGGAAGCCGCCCAGAGTGGCTGGGGGAACCCGGCCAGATGGGCAGGGTATAAATAAATTATTATTATTATTATTATTATTATTATTATTATTATTATTATTATTATTATTATTATTATTTTGTGTTGTAGTCTCTGCATTCAGTAGCAACATCACTGAATTCTGTGTGATTATCTTAAGTGGTTTTAGGACTGTGAACAAAGTGTTATTTATTCTGTATTCAATTAGTCAGGAAGAAAACCTCACCATTATGTAGCCCCTAAAGTGTCTTCTTCTTCTTCTTCTTCTTCTTCTTCTTCTTCTTCTTCTTCTTCTTCTTCTTCTTCTTCTTCTTCTTCTTCTTCTTCTTCTTCTTCTTCACCACCACCACAGAGTCTCATCAAGCCTCCAAGTCCAATAGAAAACTATTTTCAGGGATTTCTGAGATCCTGGCTGGCATAAAAGGATTAAACCATTATAAGAGGCACAGAGCTTCTACCACAGGTTCAACCGTTGTCATATCCCTTTACAAGGATCCCAGGTAATAGGGCTTATCAGGGCTGTGAAAGGCATTTTCCCCAAGATCTTGGAGAGCTACCCTTAGTCAGGTAGGCAGTACTTGGCTTCCCAGGCCAATGATGTGATCAACATGGGTGCAACTGGAAAGTGGTTTGCACCCCACAGCAAAGTGATAAAGAGACGGCAGAGGCAGTTGATGGTGGAAATCTTTATTTCAATGCTGGTTTCCAGGTTTCCTAACACATTCCAAATGTAGATGTTCCTCATCACAGGAAGCCATTTGATGTCTTCATTGAGACATCAATACACTGGTTAACAAAACAAAACAAAAAACACCAACTTGCTTATTCTAGATACCTTAGTTCATCTGCTTTGAGTTTTCATTCAGGTTTAATGTTTCATGGGAAACCCACTAGGAAACGCCCTTGTAAATAACAATGGCGCCTGTTGGACTTTTCTTCAGTGCTAACTCAGTACCATGTACTATTGATCCTAACCTGCAAAGGCGGATGTCGAAGGAGACTTGTTTCCCCAGCCTAACAATTCAGTGATTTCTCTACTTGCAATATGGTAGGATCCAGCTCGAATTGAATGAGTCACTCTCGTACTATTACTTTTTTGACAAGCATGGTCCATCACATGCTGAATTCTATCAGCTGTAGTGTACATGACCCACTGCAAATGAGTGCTTTTAAAAAGCATTTTAAATAAGGGACAATTGGTTCCCACAAAAGGGCTTCAGCAGAGTTTGGGGGGACTTCCGGGTTGCCGCGGACCGCTTCAGACACTCCCTGTTGAAGCTCTGGGGGAGCGTTACTCAGCGCGGGGGCAAAACCGGGGTTTTTGAGGCTTCAAAACCCTGAGTGAGGTTCAGGGGGGACTCCCTGCCCCAAGAGAAGCCGCGGGCGTTGGAAGGGCTCCCGCAACGGACCGCGAGGTCCAGAGGGGAGTCACAGACGCCGGCTGCAGCTTTCTCCCTCCCGCGTTGAGAAAGCCTGTTTACTGAGGCGTATAAGCGGCTAAGCCTCCAAGAGACTGAAGAAACCCGCGACTTGCATAAAAGGTTGGTGCACCCTTCTGCAGTAAAACAACTGTAAGAGACTTTATATCTGAGAAATATAAAGACTTTGTATCCTAAAGAGGCACATAAAGAGACATTGCGAAGGATATTTGGGAATATATCTTTAAGAGATGCCTCTTTAGTGCTCCAAATAGACCGGAAGAAAGCAGAAAAGAACAGAAGGGAGCCCCGCTCTGGGAAAAAAAATCTGCAAACAGCGGGGAAGACAAGAAATAAAATAAAAGAGGGGGCCAATTCTGATGTATTCAGACAATTGCATCAAATTCCCAACCTTAAGGAAATAAATGCCAACGGTGCAGCTGATTGATGCAATAAATACAGGAAAAATTAACAACAACATTGATTTATGAACTGAATCTGAGGATTGGAAAGTTTTACTGGACATGTAAATTGACTATTGAATTGAACACTAAAATAAGTGTGAATTGGGGAAGGAAGACAAGAGAATTAAAAAGGAAAAAAGGGGTGAAAATTATGTGAAATCACCAACAAACTCACCACCGCCCGAAGCCCCAAGCAAGATAAAACGGGATGAAAAGATATGCTCCAAACTGCTAATTGTTAAAAAAAAATTTTTTTTTGAGCTTCCATGTGGCAAAAAATTGAATAAAAACAATAACTTGGTGACAGTCCCCAGGTTAAAAAAAAAAGGGACTTAAAGCTTGCCAGAAAGGAGATTTGAAAACCTGCTGACTTATTGAAACCAGACTTCCGTGACTTTAAGAAGTTCCAATAATTACAGACATTGAGTGTATAGCCTCAGAGGAAGAGAACGCTCTAGAAGGGAAAGGTTAAAGAAAGAATTGTGAGACAACACCGCCACCTATAGGAAAAAAAACCTTAAGATCTTTCGAAGACTTTACTCTATAATAGAAGACTAGGGCTTGATATGCCCAATATAAACAAGAAATCAACAAACCCAACTACAACAACAACCAGTTTAAGCAGCACCAGAAGAAACTCAACACAGGAATTTGAAATGAATGTAGATATGAAGGAATTAATACTGGGTTTGAAAAAAGACTTATCAGAAATGAGGAAAGAACTGAGTGACAACGCCAAGTCCACCGATCAAAAACTGGACATGATGGGAAAGAAGATAGAAGAATTGAATGAAAAGGCAAAGAGTACTGATCAAAAACTGGACAGTATGGGCATAAAAATGGAGGAAAATATTAAGAGGGTGGCGGATTTGACAGTTAATGTAAATGACCTAAAGGAAAAAAATTTGAGGTGACACAAGCGGTTCAAGACTTAAAGGGTAAGACAACAACTCTAGAGGAAGGGGTAAGGAAAATTCAGAAAGAAAGTAGAGAGCGGAAGGGAGAGACAGATAAGGCAAAGAAAGAATTAACAGAAATGAAAAACACACATGAAGCTGTTCTGGATGCTATTGCAATGATTGAAATGCACAGAAGGGAGAAGGAGTTAAGGTTTAGATCAGTGCCAGAAGATCAAGATGAGCAGATAGAACAGAAAATAATTTCAGAACTAGCAAAATGGTTGGGAAAAGACCAGCAGGAAATGACACAAAACATTGAAAGAGTGTATAGATCAAAATCAGCCCTTGCTAGAGCAAACAAATGGCCAGGGGATTGTCTAGTAACATTTAGAAACATGGAAACTAGAGATTTAGTCTTACAGACTTGCAGCAAGAAAAAATTAAAGATCCAAGGGGTAGAAATTATAATTCATAAAATCATCCCAGTTAGGCTGTTGAAAAAAAGAGACAAATATAAGCCATTGGTGGAAGCATTAAGAGAGAAATCAATAGTCCATAGATGGAGATTCCCAGAGGGAATATCCTTTTTTTTACAAAGGGAAGAGACGAAATTTCAATACTTGGGATGATGCTGACAAGTTTTGGCGAACATATAAAGATAAGCTAGGAGGGAAAAGACAATTGGGCGGGAAAGGGCGGAGGAGGGAGGAAAACCTCTCAGAGAAAGAGGGAAGAATAGAATAAGACAACCGAAAGATTTAAAGATAATAAGAAATTATTGTATTTTATTTGTAATAAAGCAAATGTTTTTTTAAAGACTCTGCAAATACCCAATCAAATAAAGCAATAATGGATTTAAAAATAGTCACCTGGAACGTTAATGGTTTAAATGAAAAAACTAAAAGAAATAAAGTAGAACATGTGCTTTTGAAACAAAAACTCGATTTAATATGCCTTCAGGAAACACATGTGGCAGAAAATCATGTAAGAATTCTGTCCAATAAGAAATTAGGTATGGACTTCGTTTCCTCGGACAAAAATAAGAAAAGAGGAGTAGTAATTTACGCTAAACAAAAATTAGAACCAAAATTGATCTATAAAGACACACAAGGCAGGACAGTTGTAATAGAGGTGACAGTTCAAGGAGAAAAAATAATCGTGATTGGAATATATGCCCCAAATGAAAGGAAAAGTGAATTCTATCAAAATTTGGAGACTAAATTAATAGAAAATGTGGGTGAAAAAATAATTTTATTAGGGGATCAAAATGGAGTGACAGCACCAGAGCTAGATCGATCAGTTAAAACCGGGGAAAAAAAACAAATGAAATTACCAAATACTTTCTTCAAGCTAATAGAAACTTTTGGTTTAGAGGATGCATGGAGAAGTAAAAATCCATTTCAAAGAGAATATACCTTCTTTTCTTATCCGAAAAATTCAGCAGGAAGAATAGACACCATCTGGGTAACAAAAGAACTGACCTTAAAAATTTTTTAAGCCGAAATTCAACCAAAAACGCTTTCAGACCACAACGCAGTTATGGTCTGGCTAAAAGGGAATAGGGAAGCTCCAACAAGATGGAGGCTAAATGAATTTCTCCTAAAAAATGAACAGATTATACAAAAAGCAAAAGAAACACTAAAAGAATATTTTAAACTTAACATGTCAGAAGAAGTGGATATAGAAACTGTTTGGGATGCCAGCAAGGCTGTATTAAGAGGGTACTTTATACAACAAAACACAATTCAGAGAAAAGAAAAAGAAAAAAAGAAACAAGAGGTAATAGAAAAAATTAGAAAAAATGAAAAGGACCTTTATAATAAACCAGATAGCGTAGAGTTAAAGAGAAACATCAAATTACTCCAATCCCAATATTCAATGTTATTAAGTGAGGAAATGGAGTGGAAACTAAAACTAATGAAACAAAGATATTTTGAAAGAGCCAATAAGCCTGGAAAGATCTTGGCATGGCAACTGAAAAAAAAAATAGAATGAAAGAATAATAAATAAATTAAAAAATAATGGGGAAATTATAAATGACCCTAAAGAAATTGAAAAATGCTTTGGTGAATTCTATAATGAATTATATAAGGAAGAGAAAGAAACCTTAGAAGAGATAAGACATTATCTAGAGCAAAATGGGCTCCCAAAACTAAAAAAGGAACAGAGAGAAATACTAAACGCCCCAATTACTACACGGGAAATTCAAACGGCTATAAAAATTACAAAAGTAGGAAAATCTCCAGGCCCAGATGGTTTGTCATCACTTTATTATAAAAAATTAGAGGAGGTATTGATAGAACCTTTGAAAAATGTAATGAATAACATACAACAAAAAGGGAAAATGCCAAACTCTTGGAAAGAAAGCTACATTACAATTATACCTAAACAAGGGAAAGATATTTTAGATATTTCTAATTATAGACCTATAGCTCTTCTAAATAACGACTACAAGCTGTACACGAGTATACTGGCAGAGAGGACCAAAAAAGCCCTCAATGAATTAATACACAGGGACCAATCAGGCTTCTTACCAGGGAGACATATCTATAATAACACAAGAAATATAATCAACATATTGGAATATTTAGATCTGCGGATAGAGAAACCGGCTGCCTTAATGGCGGTCGATGCCGAAAAGGCCTTCGACAGGGTCTCCTGGAAATTTATGAAAGAATTAATGCACCATATGGAATTTGGAGAACAGTATAACAACAACATCAAAGCAATATATACAAAACAAACAGCAAAAATCATAATAAACGGAAGGGTGTCTCAAAAATGCGAAATTAACAAAGGAGTAAGACAGGGGTGTCCACTATCCCCACTAATTTTTATATTAGCCCTGGAAGTATTATGTCAAAAAATAAGAAATGAAGAAGAGATTAAAGGGATAATTTTAGGGAAAAATAAATATAAGATTAAATCATTCGCAGATGACATTATAATTACTACGGAACAGCCTAAAGAAAGCTTGAATAAAGTATTAGAAGTAATGAAAGAGTATGGGAAAGTCTCGGGATTTAAATTAAATTTAGGAAAAACAAAGCTATTAGTTAAAAATTTATCAAAGGAAGAACAATTGAATATAGAAAAAGCAACAAATTTAAAGATATATTCGAAAATAAAATATCTGGGGATCTGGATCACTCCAAAAAACTTAAACCTATTTGAAGATAATTATCGGAAAACTTGGGGGGAAATAAAAAAGGATTTAGAACTGTAGAATAGACTTCACCTCTCCTTTCTGGGGCGCATATCCGCAATTAAATTAAATGTGTTACCAAAATTACTCTTCTTATTTCAAACAATTCCAATCATACGAAAATTAGAATTTTTAGATAATTGGCAAAAAGAATTATCAAGATTTATATGGTCCGGGAAAAGACCCAGACTAAAGCATAAAGTATTAATCGATACTAAGGAAAGGGGGGGGTTCGGGCTCCCGGACCTAAAAATTTATTTTGAGGCGGTGTGCTTCGTATGGTTAAAGGAATGGTTCATTCTGAAAAATACAGAACTTTTAGATTTGGAGGGGCATGACACCCGATTCGGGTGGCATGCCTACCTAAATTATGAGAAATGCAAGTCCCACACAGGATTTAATAATCATATAATAAGATATCCTTTACTAAAAACATGGGGGAAATATAAAAAATACTTAGAACCAAAAACCCCAAAATGGATATCCCCAACGGAAGCAACAGCGGTCAAGAAAAGAAACATGAACGGATGCTGGACAACATATAACAACATATTAATAGAAAAGGATGAGCAAATAACAATTAAAAAATATGAAGAAGTTAAAAAATATTTCACAACATGGTTGGAATACCATCAAATTTATAATTTATTCATAAAGGATAAGAAATTAGGATTCGAGAAAAAACCATCAAAATTAGAAGTCAACTTAATAAATAATAATAACAAAATTATATCAAAAATGTACAAATTATTACTGGATTACCACGTAATGGAGGAGGCTGTAAAAAGCAATATGATAAAGTGGGCGCAAGATATTGGGCGACCCATTATGTTGGCAGACTGGGAACAACTATGGAGGGTTAACATGAATTTTACAGCGAGTTATACCATTAAAGAAAACATGCTCAAAGTCCAGCATCGGTGGTACTTGACCCCTTATAGACTATCAAAAATATATAAAAATGCATCAAGCACCTGTTGGAGGTGTGGGGCAAACAAGGGTGACCTTTTTCACATGTGGTGGGCCTGCCAAAAGATCAAAACATTTTGGAACCAAATCTATGAGGAAATTAAGAAAATGCTAGGAACAACCTTTGTTAAGAAGCCGGAAGCGTTTATTTTAAGTATAATTGGAAACGAAATTCCAACGGCAATGAAAGAATTATTTTTATATGCAACCGCAGCCGCTAGGTTATTGATAGCAAAAAGCTGGAAGGAGACTGAAGCCCCCACTTTGACGGATTGGCAGAGTAAATTACAAGAATTGGCAGAAATGGCCCTATTAACAAACAACCTGAAAGGCAAATCGCAAAAAAACTTCTCAGAAAATTGGATAAAATATAAATTATACGTTCAAAACTATACTAAAGGTGCACTGAATTTGGTAATAATTGATTAAACAGAAAGAAGGTTTTTGATATATGGTTTTTGATGCATGAAGAAAAATGAACGTATTAGGCATGTATAATAGAGAAATATACTGGGTGTAGTACGTTCGCATAAGTTTAAGAATACATTAGAAAATGGCAGGAAGGAGTTAACATTTATAGTTTCGATGATTCTTATTGATTTTTCTCTCTCTCTTCTTGTTCTGAAATTGTTGTATATATATAACATACATATTGTACGATATGGAAAGAGGGTAACAGAGGGGAGGGAGGGATGATGGTAAGGGAAGGTTTAGAAAGAAAGAGGGGAGGGGGGAGGGGGAAGGGGTATTTTTTTATTCGCATAGATATGCATAGATATAGGCAATGGTCATGATTTATAAGATTGGATGTTTTTGTCTTACACTGTTGCCGTCTATGCCTATGTTCTATGTTATGTTTTAAATTGATTAATAAACTTGCTTTTTTAAATTAAAAAAAAAAGGGCTTCAGCAACAGGAAGCCAGTGACAATTCTTCCCTAGTGGGTCCAATCAGTTAAGTCAGCAGGGACTGGGAGGATGTAAAACCTCTGCCGAACAATCCCTTATGACTCTCTATTTTCCTCTACTTTCCAGTTGTTTCCTAGGCAATAATTTCTGTAGTTTACCAGCAATTAGGTGCTTGGGGTGGGGGGAATCCCAGGCTTCCTTTTCATGTGTGAACAGAAGTGGATGAATGAGAATAGAATTCAAAACCCACAGTTGGGCATTATCTTTATTAGGACCAACCAAAATGCTGTAACATAGCGGCAAGCTTTCACGTTCTCCTGAACTCTTCATCTGTCAAGACGTTACACAAAGTGCAGGGCAGGGATGAGGAGAAATTAAAAAGTACAAGAAGTTAAGCTGGGTTTTATTGCTATAAGGCCAGCTTTTAGATTCATTTTCAAGAAGGTGTATATTATTCCCCCACCCACTTCGTAGACCAACACAGCTTCCTTTAAGTTGCTTAGGGCAGAGTTCTTAAGCTCCTTAATTTGACATTATTGATTCCAGGATCTTTACTTTCTGTCCTTATCCGGACAACAGGTCAGTTTCTGCTGCCATTGCACATCAGGCCTTCAGCTCAATCTTAAACATCCACTTCCAGCACTGGACACAACAGGGACTATCCTAGTCTTTGGTTGGGTATGGCCATCCACAGACCTGTCCAGAAACGTTTTCCCAGTGAGAGGAATTGCCTTTGTACAGTCAAAGCACCCCCTGTTTGGCACCACCAGATCTTTGCTATGTAATGTTAATCTAGACCACTTTGCATAAGAAAGATGGCGAACTGGTGATAGTTCATAAAGGAGCTAAACTGTAGGGTAAAGAGAAGTTGTAGTCAATAGGTGCTGAAGTCTGCAGATACATAGAAGCAGTCCATGCAGTCTTCATTTGAGAGAAATTCACCCTTCATTGTACAGCCCGTCTTCCATGACTCTTATTTCCCAGTCAGTCTCCCATCCAGGCATTGGGCTGATCCAGATCTGCTTACCTTCAGCAAAGTGGTGGCCTTCAAATAATGTCCTAGGACTCTAGATCAGGGTCCCCTCCAAATGATGTTGGACTCCAGCTCCCATTATTCTTGCTGCCTGGGGCTGATGGGATTTGGGGTCCAGCAAACATCGGGAAAGCACAGCTTTGGTTCTCCCTGCTCTGAAGATCTTGTACAAAATCTTTGCAAATTGCTTTGTTAACAATCTGCTCGGAAGCTGCCCGGCACCCTTCAGGCCAGCACTGTCTGCTAGGAGGTCACGACTGCATTCTGCTCCCCACAACAGCTTATGCAGAATGCAAGGTCAAATCTGGAACAAACTGTAACCTTGAATGGAATCATTTCTCTAAAGAAATTCTCACTTGGATAGCTGTTAAATTTCACGTCCTTTCACAGGTCACTGTGAAAGTTGTTTTGGTTCTCTTTGATGCAATGAATATAATATAATGATGGCAGATAATGTAGACGGCTCTTAGTTTTTCGTAGAGAAAATATAAGCTGCCAAATTATGACAGATTTGGTAAAGATAGACCTCCTGGTTCTCTAACATAACTCTGCACAGATTAAGCTTTTGGAATGCGATTCAGCTCCATTAACTTCTTAAAAAGTTGAAACTAAAAATATTAAATGGAACCTGTATTCATGTTCTCAGGTGTCCACTTTGAAATCACTGCCTTGTTTGGATAGAATTTCAACCATCATCCACTAGCCTTTGGAAATATGGCATCTAGAGAGACAGAGAAAGTATGTTATTGTTTTTGGTTGTAGGTGGTTGTAGTTAGAGCAGTAGTTCCTCTTTTAATAGAAGGGGGTAGAATTCTTTTTTCTGACTCTAGGAAGCCTGGAGTTCCTGTCCAAGTTTATTTTTTCTTCTTCCATAGTTGAGGAAGTAATCCATTTTTACTAGTGTTTTGCCGAGATCTGTGTTCATTCTGCTGCCAATAACATGTCCGCTGGTGTTGGGAATTTTGTCTGAGAAAACTGACATGTATTCAGGAAGCTGCTCAGGTTCTTTTATCTTGCCCTGGGTAAAAGAAATGTCAAGTTATGTGAGCTTGCCTCAAACAAACAGAAAACGCTTCTGTAAATACCGGTACTGCAATTACTTTCTTTATTTCCAAGTATTTACAGACTGGTTTTAAACATAATCCTGCATGAACTAAAATTGGCTAATTGTTAATGTGGCATCTATATCATGTAATTATTATTATTATTATTATTATTACATGATATAGATGCCACATTAACAATTTGCCAATTTTAGTTCATGCAGGATTATTATTATTATTATTATTTATACCCTGCCCATCTGGCTGGGTTTCCCTAGCCACTCTGGGTGGCTTCCAACAGAAAAGTAAAATACAATAATCTATTGAACATTAAAAGCCTCCCTAAACAGGGCTGCCTTCAGATGTCTTCTAAAAATCTGGTAGTTGTTTTTCTCTTTGACATCTGACGGGAGGGCGTTCCACAGGGCGGGCGCCACTACCGAGAAGGCCCTCTGCCTGGTTCCCTGCAACTTGGCTTCTCGCAATGAGGGAACCGCCAGAAGGCCCTCGGCACTGGACCTCAGTGTCCGGGCAGAACGATGGGGGTGGAGACGCTCCTTCAGGTATACTGGACCGAAGCCATTTAGGGCTTTAAAGGTCAGCACCAACACTTTGAATTGTGCTCGGAAACGTACTGGGAGGCAATGTAGATCTTTCAAGACCGGTGTTATGTGGTCTCGGCGGAGTTATGTGGTTCCCAGAAGTCTCTGTAAGGCAGGGGTGGGCACAACTGAATTCAACTAGTGGGCCAGATCTAGCATTCTCTTCCTTCTGCCCCCACCATCCTGCAGGCCACATGAACAGGTGTGAGTGGGGCGCCTCACCTGTCAGTCACCTGGTGTCACTATGCTGTCAGGTGATTCAGCTGCAAAGGAGAGAATTGGTGGCACCCTCTTAAGCAGGCTTCCTCAACCTCGGCCCTCCAGATGTTTGGAGACTACAATTCCCATCATCCCTGACCACTGGTCCTGCTAGCTTGGGATCGTGGGAGTTGTAGGCCGAAAACATCTGGAGGGCCGAGGTTGAGGAAGCCTGTTCTTAAGTGTGACCACAATTCTTCCTTTGCAGCCATCTTTTTTGTGCTTGGAAGAAGGGTGGAGGAATCTCATCAGCCTTGTTTCAGAAAGCAGTGAGATTTTGATGTTCTTCTGACAGCAAGGCACCTTGCATAATATTTAAAATGAGTATGAATTAAGAAACCTAGACAAACAAGAGTAAAAAACTTTTTCAGTGATAGAGACTTGTAGGCAGTTTTTTTTTCTGCTGAAGCTAAGTAGGTCTGTCATTTTATAAAGCAGCTTCGTATCTTCCTTGGATGGGAGACCAGGAACTATAAGCTAACAAAACATCTGGGTGACCCAAGCATGGAGAAGGTCAAGAAAATCTGGTATTCAGCATGCAATCCCTGCATGTTTCTGGGAAGGAGGCATCGCTCCTGCACTAGGCCAGGCATCCCCAAACTTGGCCTTCCAGATGTTTTGGGACTACAATTTCCATCATCCCCGACCACTGGTCCTGTTAGCTAGGGATGATGGGAATTGCAGTCCCCAAAACATCTGGAGGGCCAAGTTTGGGGGTGCCTGACTTAGGCAGAGCATTTCCAAAGCTTAGCATGAGAACATATCACTCCCCAACCTTTTGCGGGAAAGAGCATTGGTGTGCAAAGGTTTGTCTGGCTACCAAAAACTTCCAAAGTTTGTGGACCCCTGCTAGGGTCCATTGTTACATGTGTGTATGTGTGTGTGGCGGGGGGAGAAGACAGAAGTGAACAAGCATAATTAAGGCAAGAATTATACCACCCTGAAGTTCCTCATCCCTTTTGTAACAGGGTGTTCGCCTTTGACTTACCAATGGGTCGTAGTCCTTTAAAAAACTCCAGTTCCGGTACCTTTGGAATAATACAGAGAGAGTGCTTTAGTTTTGTTAGCCAATCATAGCGATGCCAGATGTTCCGAAATTAAAGATGGCATTAAAAGGACTAGAATAAAGACACAATTATAGGGCTGGCTCCAACCAATGGCTTTTTCTTTTTTTAACGTGTGTTTTTTATTAAAGATTTCTTGGTTTACAAAAGTATGTGCAATGTCTCTTTTTCCAAGTTACATTTTCTACAGATCAGTTTCATTTGTTGAGACATTAGTGTTACATTTGGAAGAAAAGGGGGAAAGAGGTGGAGGGGGAGGAATGGTGAGTGGGGGTGGAGTCGGGTGGCGATGTTTCTGTTTTACTTAATGTATGTGTGGGGTTTTGTGTCAGCGTCGCTTATGCAGGTTCTCTTTACTATTCGCCTGTGTTCCTTTGGTGATGAGAGAGGTTGGAGTTGGCCTAGGGTGTAGTTGTTTGTTTGTGATTGGCTGCGGTGAACTTTGTTTTCATGTTTGAGTGGGGTGGGTGGGTGTTCTTGAATCAGGTTAGCCATATTGATTTGTATGTTGTTGGTGGATTCTCGTCATTGTCCTGTTGGGGGCTGTGTATGTGATAAAGAGGAGCCATACTGGGGTGAAGGCATCTTCTTCCATTTGTTCCCAAGTCAGTTTCAGTTTATCAGTTAGTTTTTTTTCCTAATAAGGCTGTTTCCCATAATATTTGGTACCATTGGTCCATGCTTACTCCTGACAGGTCTCTCCAGTGTCTGGCTATGATGTTTCTGGCTGCTGAGAGTAGGCCAACCAATGGCTTCTTGAATTGAAAACTGCTCATCTCAGCCCTCATGTGTTCTAAACTTGCACACCCCTAGGGTGGGCAGATGCAAAAGAGGGCAGACCTCCTGCTGCTTAGAAGATGGAATTTCAGCAGGTCTCATGCAAGCCGCACCTGTTGGAATCCCCTCTTCTACACATTTATTAAAGGTGCAGGAACCCTTCCATCTTTTGCACCTGCTCCCCTTAACTCTACGATAGCCACAGTTAGAGGGCGTGCCTATGTGATATGCTTTTTTTTACTACTACCCCAAGGTCTACTAACTAGAGCCAGGCGCGAAATGGTGGTTCATGGGGCAGAGCCTGTTGCACCTCATGGGCCATACATTGGAATGACTTGCTATATGTACAGGTACACGTTTACATCTGAACTGATGCAAGTCGGGTAGCCATACACTCCAATTTGGTTGCAGGGGGCCAGCCCTTTTGCTGCTGCACTTGGTTTAAAAAAAAAGCAAGGAAGTCAGAAGCTACTGACATGGTGAGCTACTGCAAAACCATCCATCTATCTCCTAATGGACCCCAATCTTCTTTCCGCCCTCTCCTGCCTTAGAATACACCCAATGTCCTTCTTCATATTGCATGAACATGTGTGTAATTGTGGTCACACTGTCTTTTAGGGATAAACCTTTCAATTAGAGCAGCGTTTGAAGAGGCGGGGGACGGGACGACAACTACTGGCACAGATGCCTATGTTCTATTAAACTATTATCATGCTATTATTACTGATGCTGTTACTGCATTTTTTTTTAAGGCAGCACAGGGTTGGCATAAGGCTTGAGCGGCTGGAGCAATCGGTAACCCCAGTCCTTAAAAGCCTGCAAAACAAGAAAGGGTTTTTTTTCCCCCAGAGAGCTTTCATTTGCCATGAAATGGAGTAAGTATTGAATTTACCATTGCGTGAGAAGCCCTAGAATCCTGCTGGCCCTGGTGCAAACATACCGTTGAAAAAGAAGAAGCTCCTTGCCTCCTCTACCAGAGTGCTCACGATATACAGTACTGTAAATGAAAGGGGCCTTTCCTGTGCTGCATTTCCCCAACACGAAAATATTCTTCACATGAGGCAAAGTGCATACAACCATTCGGCCCCTATCTTTGCTTTTTCTTTCTTCCTTACAGAGATACGTTGCAAATATGTTTTGTGAAAGCAACAGCCCTAAGAAACAAAGCAATAGGCAAATGCACCAACACAGAGGTTATAACAGTGGCACCCACAATGAGTAATATAGGACAGCCCAAATGCCAGCTGGGCAGTGGGGAGACTGTGACAAAACAGATGAGCTGCCGCTGCATCTGCAGACATGCTGGCCAGTGGACAGGCTTGACTAGGCAGAGAGGTACCTCTGCCCAAGCCATTGCCCCGCCTGGCACAAAGGGGGGGTTGGACTGCAGCCTAATGACCCACCCGCACTTCTGCTTGTCCTGTGCCTAGAAAGCATGAGCCCTAGACATTTCCCAATTATCCCATGCTTTCTGAGTGTGTTTTTCCTTGTCCCTACTACTTTCCCCTGGGGAAAACCCGCTGTTTACCACTGAATCAGAACAAACATTAATCTGCAGAAAAAACCAATTGATGTTTCGTTCTGATTCAGCGGCAAACAGTGGGTTTTCCCCAGGGGAAAGCTGTGGGGTGAGCCGAAGTCTGGATGAACTCCCCGTCTGTTGTGGCATTCCAGGATGCCCACCCGAGGTCAAACATGAGTTGAGAGTACAGTTGGGTTACTCACCAATATTTTGTTGCCCTCCTTTCGGCCTCCACAAACTCTCTCCAGACTGTGTCCTGCCGGACCTGGTCTGCTTTCAGGGCTTCTTGCTCCTCTCCACCATGGCCTTTGCTCGATTGTTTCACCGAGCTCCGTGTGGTAGCCAGTAGAGTCCTTGCAGATTGGCTGCTGCTGAGCGAAGGAGATGAGGATGAGGCTAAATTCACATCTGCAGGGCTGGTAGCCGGTGACCGGAAGCCTGCCGAGGTTGTCCTCCTGAGTCCCTTTGCTCTGCTCCCCATCCTATAGGAGCTTTTCTCTGCCAAGCAATAGTGGATCACCAACCCCCAAGAAGCTTGGCCAGGTGCTAGCAAGTCCTAAACATTCAGAGTTTTCCTTACCCAGCATTTTTCCTTAGGCATTTGATTAGGTAAGCGAAACACATTGAAACCCTGGTGTCCAGCACGCAGCATGTCTGAAGAGGTTCTGCAGGTTTCCTGTTTGGGTTTGTGCACACTTACTGGATGGCCTAACAATGTTGTGTTGAGAAGCTGGATCTGTGCACTGCATGGAGGCAAGATTCCATATGGTAATATTTTTCTAAGCTAAAGATGCTGCTATTGGAAGCTCTGAGTTATCAGTTGTCCGCAGCAAGCTTTTGTTCCTGCAACTCAAGCCACACTGATGTGCACTTTCTAACACCCACATTGCTTCAGGAATCCCCAGAATGCCCACTGGATGTGTAAGGAGAGCTTGCTTGTTGTTGTAGCTTAGTACTACGGGGAGCTTTTCGGCATTACGGTAGCTTTTGTTCTGCTGGTGCAGCTGAAACCAAACACCCCAAGAGCCTTGGGTTTTCCCAGTGTGTTTACTGTCTCCATTGGAAACCAGACTGGCTTTGTCATGAATATTCATCACAGACAAAAGGGCATGTACCTTTTGTCTGCTAGAGGGCTTGGCTAGACATTTGATTGTGGGTTAGGAATTTCCCTTTTAGCTGTAGTGGCATTCAATCCTCTGCTTCTGTTATCTGTTCATTTTGCAAAGGTATGTATTTTAAGACCTGGCTGGAAACAAAAATTATCAGTCCTGGGGTCACACATGTGCACAAACTATCTTCTGCTTTGGGCAAGTGATGTTTGTATATTTGCTGCTTTTTGGACAAGGTGATGAGCAACTGCTAAATGCTTTGCCTAAAGCACCTGTGACCCTCCAGGTGTGTTGGACTCCCAGCTTCCCATTATCCCATTTTTTATATATCTGAACATTGGCCTTGCTGACTGGGGAAGTTAGGAACTGGAGACCAATGACATCAGGGTCACAGGTTCCCCACCTCTAGTATAAAAGATGTACTAGGTAGAAAGATCAAACTAAGAAACAGAACATAGCAAATCCCCCTTGCCTTTGATGCTTCCCTCTCTATTCCCTTGGAGGCAAAAAGCCAAGCTAATGCAGAGCAAAGGCGTTTACTTTTTGACCAAGATCAGATCTTGAACAAGAGTGAGTTTTACTTGTGTTTGCGCTCTTCCTAGGGAGCCCTGTGTGTTCCTAACCTTCCCATCATTTTGGTGTCTGCCAAAGATATTCCCGTCCCTCTCCCCCACAGGGACATTTTGACACCAACATGATATTGTGCTGCAAAGTCTGTTTTTTAATATTGCTTACACGGTTTTTATTGTATGTTTTACTTTGGGTGTAAATTTCTGCAGGAGATTTTTAGTGGGAAGCAATGTATAAATTGAATAAACCCAATGTAAACCTCCAGCCCATTTTTATTGGACCAACTCCTATGCACAGCAGTTAAGCAGATGAGACCTTTCCCATCACTGCCTTCATGCCAGGAGATCTTTCACCTGGCCAGATTTCTGCATGGTCAGATGGTGCTGAAGGCATAGGGACAATGTATCTGAAAATATGGCTCCCCTAACACTTCTACAGGGGTTAGCCAAGTTGACCCCCATCAAGGGTGCAAGCCTGCCCCCCCCCCCACAAAAATGGCACCTCTCTATTCTGGCTCAGAGTGGCTAGGAGCTCGCCCACCCACCCCCGGCCACTCCTGGGCTGCTTTGAGCAGCCAACATTTCATTGCCAAGAGTGCAAGGGGCACCAATTCAACTCCTTGCTTCTTTCTCTACGTTGCTTTTAAATCTGAAATTTGAAGCTGTTGTTTGAAGCTACCAGGGACATGAGTTCTGGTGCAGCAAAGGTGGTGCAGCAAAGGGCTGGTGACGAATGGGTCCTCTAAGAAAGAACATCATGGCTTTGATATTTGGTTTCAGTGATTTATGAATGAGTGCTTTAAACCTTTTTGGTTAACCACTAAACGGAACGGAACTAATTTATGAGCGGAAGCATGAATGCACATAGCATGTTGTGCTTACAGTGCACCTCCGTTCCTCAGAAGGTCAATGAACCCCAATACCAAAAGCAGAATGGAAATTTGCATGTTTCCCTGTTATTTTACTGAGGCAGGAGGGGATGTATCTGACAAAACAAATATAAACCACAAGAGGGTGTTATAGGGCAAAGTATACAATGGGGAAAAAGCTGCCGCCGCCACCACACTGATTTAATTTCTCTTTCTTATCCATGGCAAATTGAAACTGAGCAAAACGTTTGCAAGCATATATAAATCCATTTTTTAAACTAAAGAAAAAGCTTTATTCTCTTCACAAAACAAATTATGAGTCAAACTTGTCTAAATGGGGAGATTATTCTCACACTTTTACTTTGGCAACCAGTCAGCAAAACTTTGCGCAACAGAAATTTGTCCTGCCTTCTTTGGGGACTGTCCTACCAGTTGTTTTTACCTGTTCTGTTGCTATTAATACAACACTGAGCACTTCCTCTACAGCAGCAGCCCCATTGAATTTGGCAGGAATAGCTCAATAGCAAGTAGTAGCTAACTTGTGGCTCTCCCAAGCCTTGCCGGGCTTCTCTCCCTTCATCCCTGACCTCTTACTAAATCATCACCGTCAAGAACTGGTGGGAGTTGGGGATCCGGCAGTGTTTGTGGCCTTCATGTGGAAAACAAATTTAGTGAAACTCAGAAGACAGCCCTAATATGCTATTCATTTCTCCACTTCCAAATAGACCAGGAATATCTGAAGTGGAACCTGCTCACTTAATCCTCTTCAAGAGAAAATTTTGCTAGCTTGCTGTAGCCTGAATCCTCTTCGTGTTGCTGCGCTGTCATAAGTTTTTATTCCAAGCGGATCCATAGGTTAGCCTTACTTGGGGCACTATTCTGCGTGAAAACAGCGAGCTAGAACCTAAAGTGCACATACAACATGGACCAATGTTGAAGACTCTCCAAAGCCCTGCCAGTAGCCACCAGGAATATCCATGTGGGCATGGTTATTCTCCATGAGATGCCAGAAATCCATGCAACAATATATTCTATGAACTACATTTGAGAAATAGAGAAACACCCCCTCAAGAGGTGATGGTTTTGACAGCTTCACTATGAGAACCATCCGCATGCATTCCAGTTCTTCACCACAATAGAAGTTCTAGGCTCCATCTTACTTCTTTGAACATCACCTTGCAGTGTGTGTTTTTTAGCAGCGTCACCAACAATATTTCTGCAAAATCCACAGTTCTACATACCTCCTTGGTTGAAACTGATGTTCCAAACCCGTTTTCTTAGAAAAAGGACTTTGAAGAGCCATACTGAATCGTAGAATCACAGAGTTGGAAGGGACCCCGAGGGTCATCTAGTTCAGCCTCCTGCAATGCAAGTAACTGAGGCCAAGTTACTTTGCTTGTCTGATTTCAACTTTGTGAGTGGCAGTATACACATGGACATTGCTAGCGTAAGCCAATTGGCCTGTTGGCAAGGGAGAGCGCCATGGCAACTTTGGCTTCAATTTACAGTTCAAATAAATTCCCATTGGCTGAAGAACTTGCAGAAGGTTTGCAAGTGGCTTTTCTGATTGCTTTGGCAACAAATGGGTTGTGATTAGGGCTATGCCTCTTTCTCAACAAGCCGTCTCTCTTTTCACAGCAGAGCTTTGTCATCTGCAGGGCAATATCCTTCAGAGAGAAAACAAGTTTGCAATTGCATGTCACACATTTATTGCATGTCACACATTTATTGGTGCTTGTATATTTTTCTTCATAGGGCAGCAGGTAACAACTTGTGTGTTGTCGAATTAAAACTGGAAAAATCTTTGTGGAAGGGAGGGCGAGGACCCCACTCTCAGAGCCAAAACCTCAGTTGTCTTCCCTGCCACACACAGAGGGAGCTGACTTTAACATGGGAATGGGGAGCCTGTGGTGGCCCTCCAGGTGTACAAAAGACAAGTAACTGAATCCTCTTCAAATACATATCTCTATTTACAGGTAGGTAGCCGTGTTGGTCTGAGTCGAAGCAAAATAAAAAAATTCCTTCAGTAGCACCTTAAAGACCAACTAAGTTTATATTTTGGTATGACCTTTCGTGTGCATGCACACTTCTTCAGATACACTAGAAACAGAAGTGTCAGACCCTATATATATATATAGTGTCAGACCCTATATATATATATATATATATATATATATATATATATATATATATATATATATATATATATATATATATAGACATACACACACACAGAAGTGTCAGACCCTATATATATATACACAGAGGGTGGTGGGGGTGGGTGGGCATGGGAGATGGGCTGATGGGAGTGGTAAGCCTGTAGATGGCTGTTAATGGCTGCTGATGGCTGCAATTAGTCCTGGGCTGAGGTGCTAAAGAAAGCTTGATCATGCATAATGAGATAAGAATCCGATGTCTCTATTCATCCCAGGTGCTTCCATGGTTTTATAAGACTGAAAAACCAGTAGGAGAACACTTCAATCTCCCAGGACATTCTATACAAGATCTCAAAGCAGCTGTTTTATTACAGAGAAATTTCAGGAACAGACTGGAAAGAGATGTTGCTGAATTGGAAATCATTACCAAGCTTAAAACCATGGAAGCACCTGGGAGCATAATCATAAAAAGCTTTTAAAAAATATTCCTATAGAGGGTGAACCTCACCTCAACAACTATTTGAAAGTTGTTGGGTTTTTAATCAATCCTTTAAAGTTAATGTAGTTGTCAGTAGAGGGCACCCTAAAGCAATGAAGGTTTGAATCTATGTTCAAATTAAACTCATCGCCTTTACTAAAACACCTCCCTTTTTTCCTTCTGCGCTGTTACGTTTGCCCATAAGAAACATCAACAAGGAATTTTATAATTATTTTTAGCCATCAGCGTCCTCTGTTTAGCAATATTCACAGATGCTTTGCGTGCACTTCCAAGAGACACATCTATTCCCCAACCAAGCTGAGATCCTCAGATGTGAATGGAGATGTTCAGTTTTCATCTCAGACTGCTAAACATATGTAACAAAGCATAAGAAGAGTTGGATCGGGGCCCCAGCTCCCCTGCAAAATAAAAAATTGAACAATCAGGAATTCTTATTCCAAGGATCTTATTGTTAGAAACAAGAGGAGCAGTGAGAGGACTCTACAGTTTCTAAAGGCAGGAATATAAGTGAATCGGACTAAACAGACATCGCTCATTGTTGACATTGTACTACATAAGAAGTGTAGAAAAGAAGCAACGTAGAAGGAAAAGTTGTGCAACAATCTCTAGCCAATCCATTGTTTGGTTTGCACCATCTCTCTAATCCTCCAACTTTCAAGGGATTGGAATAGCAAACTGGACTGGTTTGGATTTGGGACATGTGTCTGTCGTGCATGTCAAATGTGCTATATCAGCTTAAACCAGCTTCAACTCCTTGGAAGCACCCTGAGCCTGGACTCTTATGAACTATAGTATCACCACATAATAGAAGTTACTACTCCATGGTAGCTTGACTAAAGCTCTCACTGCATGGTGGTGCCTCACAATGTGTTTTTCATCTAAGTTCAGTAGCTTCTCAAAAGGAGTAAGTGTTCACTTCCCACATCAGTTTGCATCTGTACATCTAATTTTGTACAGACTCATGTGGAGGAATTCAATATTGCACTGTTGAATTGAACATTGCCCTTCCTCTTCTCTCCCCATGCATGCCCATGCTCTCCTCCTCAAATCTGCTCCAGAGGGATGGAGGTAAACCCAGAGCATTTTTGGGGTGGGGGCACACTGGAAGTAGAGAGGGAGGGGAAGTTCTCCTGCACATCCAAAAGTTCTTGTGCTAATACAGTAGAAGTATTTCTATGGATACTGGCCTAAATATTCTAAGACAGGCATTGCTATGTGTATTGTGGGAGGAGGATATTCAAACCAGATGCTTGAAATCAACGGGAGTTTTTGCCCTTGATTTCAATGTGCTGTCACTTTTATTCATGAAAGGTGGAGAGGTGAGTAAGGGGTAGGGTTCTTTGGATTTTTTTCCGTTCTGCTGGAGTTCTGCTTCTGACAAAAAAACTTATTTGCCATGGTGGAATTTACGTAATTATGTCACTGAAATGTACTCGGAGTCGAGAGTGAATTTCATGCTCTTTATTCAGCTCATAGTCATCAAGGAGAAGAGGAGAAGAAGAATGGCTCTTTTCCCAAAACCATCTGCTTATATACATTATTTACACAATGGGCCTTGCGTGATTGGCTACTTCAGGGCTACACCTGTGGGCCAATTATATTGTGGATTGACTTCTGCCTGCAGCCTGATTGGCTGCTCCTACAGGCCAATCAGGTAGCAGATTCACTTCTGCCAGCCGCCTGATTGGCTGCTCCAGCAGGCCAATCAGGTTGCGGATTCACTTCCACCTGGAGTTGGATTGGGTAGCTCCCGCTGATTCTGAATCCTATTGTTCTAGGATTCAGCTCAGTACATAACAGTCACATTGCGTTCATTTCAAAGCAAAGCAAAGGGATGAAGGGCATACAATCAATTACGTATTGTTTGTGGACTGAAAACAACAGCAGCAGCAAAAACCGATTACATTCACTGGATTGAATTCCATTCTGAACATGGGACTTACAGTACAAGAAAGTATCAACAACTCCTTCTTCTGTTTCCTTCTGATTTCTGTGGCATCCCTATTTCCTGCTGAGTGCTTACCCAGACCAGCCAGTCATGGTTCCCTGGCAAGTGTAGCTGTATGATACCCAATGCATCCAAGCACCATTTTCAGGTGCATCTTAGGTGTACTCCAATAGGCCTGTATGCCCTTTAAATTTGTGTTTCCATCACTGACATAGTGGCTGAGCGGTAGCTGAATCACTGCCTCTGGCATTCTAGCTGCAATCTCAGATGTTATCAAGACATCTCGCTTGAAGTGACTCATTTTGTGCAGGAGTCCTTGAGTTATCCCAGCCTCTGCCCTCTCGGGCAAAGACAAGGAAGTAAATTACATTTCCCAGCCATATCAATATCAGGTTAAAAGACAGCTAATTATTGATTTCATGCCCCCAACTTTATGCTCGGGAGTGCAGATGTTTACAAAGCATCTACTCTCACAGCAATTCCATTATGGCAATTAAGTGGTGTGCAATTTATAGCAACTATAAATTAATGAGACGGAGGATCCAGCATACTCGCACAAATTAAACAGTCAGTAAGATTATTCCAGGCATGCTGGCATGATTAAAATTAACAATCAAATCCAGTTTTCTATATACCAGTTGAGTTGTTCCATCTATTTCTAGGCATTGCCATACAAGGAGAGATGTTTCACATTTCATTTATTTTGTTAATTACATTCCTGTTAGTTACTGAATTGTAGGCAGATTTAATTTCTGGCAAGCGAAAGTTCAGCACAAAAGGAAAAGGGGGTGGGGGGGTGGGAAAGACCACACAGTTTTCATTGCTTCTCCTGCACTGCAATGTACTGAGTCGCTGCATATTTCATGATTTAGCAGAAACAAAGTAGAGAATTAGGTATTCAGCATCAATACAACAACAAAGTTCTAGACCTCATGCATGCATTTCTTGTTCTTCTTGCTGTTGAGATATTTGTTGAGATATGTTGTTTGAGATATTTAAAAGTTTTATTGGGAAAAACCGCAAGACAGGTGGTATGGGTGGCATAACTACTCACAAAATATTGGGAGCGCCCCCCTCTTTATTTTGTTAGTCAAGCTAGAAACACAACATAGAGCATTCCCCATCGCTCTGCTCTGCCCTCCCCGAGTAATACACAAGGTCACTGGTGCCCTCTCCTACCTCACCCCACCAGATTACTAGTCAACTCCTAGATTACCAGGCATGTTACAGTGGATCCTCTCGCCTGAAGAATGTAATATGCAGGCAGGGAGGCTCGTGTTCTCTTGAGTGGAATCCAGAGAAGTGTCGTGTGACATCACACCCTGTTTATTTTATTTATTTATTTTATTATTATTTTTGCTGCCAGGAATGGTTCTGTCCTGTCATGCAGGACCAGACTTAGAGGTTTCCCTCCAGCTTCCTTAAGGTTCACTGTCACATTCCCTGCCTCTTGCTTTGGGGCAACGAAATTCCAAGACTCATGGGTTAATCCCTTAGGCTCATCCTTTTAAGGTAGGGACCCAGGTGGCACTGTGGGTTAAACCACAGAGGCTAGAGCTTGCTGATCAGAAGGTCGGCGGTTCGAATCCCTGCAACGGGGTGAGCTCCCGTTGCTCGGTCCCAGCTCCTGCCCACCTAGCGGTTCGAAAGCACATCAAAGTGCAAGTAGATAAATAGGGACCACTCCGGCGGGAAGGTAAACGGCGTTTCCGTGTGCTGCTTTGGTTCGCCAGAAGCAGCTTTGTCATGCTGGCCACATGACCAGGAAGCTGTCTGCGGACAAACGCTGGCTCCCTAGGCCCATAGAGTGAGATGAGTGCCGCAACCCCAGAGTCGGACACGACTGGACCTGATGGTCAGGGGCCCCTTTACCTTTACCTTTTAAGGTACAGGTAAAGGACTCCTGGACAGTTACATCCAGTCAAAGACGACTATGGGGTTGCAGCGCCCATCTTGCTTTCAGGCCAAGGGAGCTGGTGTTTGTCCACAGACAGCTTTCCGGGTCGTGTCCAGCATGACTAAACCGTTTCTGGCGCAGAGGGACACTGTGATGGAAGCCAGAGCGCACGGAAATGCCATTTACCTTCTCGCCGCAGTGGTACCTATTTATCTACTTTAACTGCCGTGCTTTCGAACTGCTAGATTGGCAGGAGCTGGGACAGAGCAACGGGATCTCACCCCGTCGCGGGGATTTGAACCGCCAACCTTCCGATCAGCAAGCCCAAGAGGCTCAGTGGTTTAGACCACAGCACCACCCGTGTCCCTTCCCTATCCCATAGCACTTCCCTGTCCCATGACACCACCGAGGCAGAATCCAAGATGCTGTCTCTCTTACCCTTACCTTAACATAGGGTGTAGTTTGAACAAGAGATTGGTATATTTGGGGAGGTTGGTTCCTTAGGATGTCAGAACGTGCAGCCATGTCCCAGATTGTAATCTGACATTTTTATTCAGGTGAATTTATTTTTCTGACATGAATATTCCTACTTTCTTTCATCATGGAATTCAAGGCAGGGTGCACATGGTTCCCCGGCAGTCAACGCGCCAAGCACTGACGAGACCCAGACCTGCTTAACTTCATGAGCAATCATACTGGAAAACAGTTAAGGTAAACAAACAAACAAAATTTACTCTCTGGGTTTAGCCTCCCTGCTTGCCCTCTTCACAGATCATTGGCTAATCCTAGTTGGCTCAAGGCCCGCGTATTGGAACGATGCCTAAATTGGCCAAATCCTTATGATCCTTTAGTTTTGAGCTTTCATCCTTTCGGCTTTTGTTTCGTTGCTAGGAGTTTGTGCATTTTGAGCAAAGCCTTGAGGTTTCCTTGTTGTCTTTTATCCAAGACAGGCTGTTAATTAACATATCACGTTAGACAAGACATCAAAACCTCACTAGGGCTCCTTGCTTTGGCAGTGAAGTGGGCAGCATGGTCACAGCTTGACATTGTAATGCTGATATTTTGTAGGCTTTGTGGGTAGACTTTCTGGAATAGGTGGCTTGTGTTTAGATAGCTTCATTAAACTAGCAGCCAGCAGCCAGTTGGTTTCGTAGTGGCTCTTTGAGACCAACACTATATTCCTGTGTCTAAACATTTTATGAATTGTTTTATGCCAAAGTAAAAGATCACCAGATCAGACCATTCTCTGGTGGCACCATACCTAGTTGTGATTCCAATGCTGTATGTGTGTGTGTGTGTGATTGTTCAAACCAAGTGGAACACTATCGGTATCTCTGTGCAAACACACTTTTCTTTCTCCAGATTGCTTTCAAAAATGCTTACTTCTGCAAGAGAGAAACAAAGAGCAGAACTCCACCACTAAAAATCAGCAATCTAAACAACTGATGCACCAGCTGTAGGAGACATTTCAGTCAGGCAACAACACTGTTTCTCACACCAAGAAGCCAGTGCATGTTAGCTGTATTATCTTGCACAGCAAAACAAAAGGCCCCCCTCCCCAAATTTGAGCTATGTGTACAGTATTCCCAATCTGTGCCCCTTAGGATTTGGAAAGTTTTGTTGGCCTGAGTTGAGTCTAAGGAAGCAGGCCTCTCAGTGGCGTAGCTAGCTGCTTGGGTGCCCAGGGGGTAGGGCATGCTGCGTGGAGCCGGGAATGCATGGAGTCCACTCCGCCTCCCCCTCAATTGCAGGCACCGTACCGCCCAAAAAGGCAGTGTGGGGCTTGCATCAGTCTGCTGCCTCCCCCTCAGCTGCCCTCCAGCTGAGGGGGAGGTGTGGGCCGGACATGAGCCCCACGTCGCGTCACTCCCAGGAGAGAGGCGTGGCTCAGACGCGCAGCAGGTAAGTGCCACCCCTGTGGTAAGTGGTCCCCCACCTCACTGAGCTACCCTGTTTCTCATATTTTAAGACATACCCATAAAATAAGCCATAGCAGGATTTTTAAGCATTCAAGGAATATAAGCCATACCCCGAAAATAAGACATAGTGATAGGCGCAGCAGCAATGCCGGCCGCGGCAGGAGGAGGAGAAAAAAAATAAGACATCCCTTGAAAATAAGCCATAGTGTGTTTTTTGAGGAAAAATAAATATAAGACGTGTCTTATAATATGAGAAACACGGTATGCTAGTGAGGCCTCTTCAAATAGCATGACAAGAGAATGTAGTTACAGGTAGGTAGCCGTGTTGGTCTGACGTAGTCGAAACAAAATAAAAAAATTCCTTCCAGCAGCACCTTAGAGACCAACTAAGTTTGTCATTGGTATGAGCTTTCGTGTGCATGCACACTTCTTCAGATACACTGTGTATCTGAAGAAGTGTGCATTGCATGCACATGAAAGCTCATACCAATAACAAACTTAGTTGGTCTCTAAGGTGCTGCTGGAAGGAATTTTTTTATTTTGTTTCAAGAGAATGTAGGACATTATAAAAGAACAGAAATTTGAGACTAGCAAACGGGGGGTGGGGAGAGATGAGGCACCTAGAAGAATAATTAACAACAAATGATAATGTCAATTGGTAATGATAATTGCAATCAAACTTTGCCCCTACTTTCATTGGGATGATTTTGGGTCACAGTTAACTTTCTATTGCAAGCAGAGCGTGAGGAGATCATATGCAAATGAATGCAGAAGTGATTCAGACAGTGTAATTATGGCTTTATTTGGCTGTGCTTGCAAAGTTACACAAGTTTGCAACTCTAATCTTAAAACTCAGGTGTCAAGTGGAGATTAGATCCTGACCTGTGTGTGATTAGATAGTCCCTTCTTTGATCACATAACATTGTTAAATCAAAACGGCAATTACGGTTTCCAAGCTTTTAAAAGACAACCTAAGCAAGCCTGGGAGTTCTATGCATATAAATTAATTACTTTATTAGTCATAAGAGGCAGCTGGTTGTAGGCAAGGAGTCCAGGGGTTCATATCAGATTGAGGCTACTTCAGGGTCCAACGTCAGTGATTCCAACACAAAGATGAATTATGATATGGAGGAATTATCCAATCTGTGTACTGCAGCAGAACATATCCCCCCATTTGTTGAATAATAAAAACACATGCAGACCAGTATTTTAGGTTTATGGGCAAATTAAGGCCACAACTTTATTGGTTACAGAATGTGAGTGGTATTGACTTAGGCATTTAGGCATTGGAATTGAACCGATTATATCTGACTCCTGCCCACCATGCAATAAATCCAGTAAGGGTCAACCACCAGTACCTCAACTGAGAGCTCCCCCAGCGTCCCCAATGGGGTCGTGGCATGGCCCTTACTCCATACCCGGGCTTCGGACGAGATCCACACCCCCGGATCCCTTTAATGGAATATGCTTAAAGAGGAGGGGTAGGAACCAAGAGGGCAATCCCCGGCCAAGCAGCTGCTTAAACGCAGCAAGCCACGCCCCCAGGCGACCGGATTGGTTGACTGGGGGCGTGACACAGCCAGGAATCCCCTCTGACATGGGGGCATTGCTACACTCCCGCTGTGCACGGGGAGAGCCCATGGCTAGCTTGCAACACCACCCCGCCGGGAAGCGGAATGGCCTTTCTGCATCATTCTGACATTACAAATACAAATTTGTGAGCATAGGTTGCCATGTTACACAGAAACACTGGCAATGGATGTGCAGAGTATGACTCATGCATCCCATTTTTGACTTTGCTGATGCAATAAGAGAAAGGGGTGTTTGAATGTCCATCCGTAATTATTTTCAACAACAATCCCAGCATCGAGTGCTCGCAGACAACCCACTGGAACTCAAGGAAACTCTTTCCCCCCTGTAAATATACAGTATTGTGAAGTGCATGCTGAATGTTTCTATAGCTGCTGTTAGTTTAAAAAAATAATTTGGACATGTTTGTGCTCTTTTTGTTTCATTATGGGAGCTTGTTTTATTATTAATGCAATCAGTAGACTGCATGAATTAACACCCTTCATGATATTCAAACATAAAAGAGGGGAATTTTAATATCTTGTAAATGTAGGGTCGTATTATTAACAGCTCATAAAAACTAAACGGACAATCTGCTCTGACGCTTGTTAACCTGACCGTTGAGGTAACAATTTCTGCTTCTTCAAAATGGACAATACTTTGAAATAGTTTTATGTATTTATATGTGAAGCTTCTCATTCAGTTGTTCTGACTAGGTGATACTTCAGCTTTAATATCACAATCAAATCTGGTGGTTTATTTCACCAGCTGCGATTGTAGTGATGGGTGTCTTGTCATTGACCTCAGTTGCACACAATTAAAACCATATGAGCTGTTCTGACACACGGCAGTAGATAGTTTTGCAAGTGTATTATTTCTGTACAGCTCACAATCATTTTTTTTTAAAATATATTTTATTAATTTTCCAATTAAAACCAATTATATCACATTCATTATTTCAAATTATACACATATATATACCAATCAAACCGAATGTTATGCCAAATCATCTAAAGAATTTTTTATTTGGGTTCCCATGTTTCAAGAAATTGGGGATTCCTCGCAACCGTCCACTGCCGTCTTTTTTCTAAAGTTCAAATCGTCCTCCAAGTTCATAATAATCCAGATCTTCCCCTTACAGTCACATAGATGTTTTCCACTTTCAACTGATTGTTTCCCAGCTGCTGAGATAAATATCAAACGAGGTTTCACAAATGTTCTTTCTCCTGTGTGGGTTAATCAGTCCAGCCTCCCCATAAATCTTCTTAGTCTGGAGCTCCCTGTTGCGTCGAAGCAGCGCCATCTTAAAAAACTCAAATCGCTTTCGTTTTCTCTCATAGCCATGAAGATTAACGATCTTTATAAAATTTACAGCTTTTCCAGCTTTTCCAGGCAGAAGACCCCACAATCATTTTGAGGACAGGACACAATAATGCTGTTTACCCCCAAGAGATTCACATTCAGCAAAGTTATATTAGGATATTTATCCTAGGGTTTTTTTTTTAGTGTCTCCGATTGCTAGTCATTCTCTGTGGATGTGTCACATGCAGTTACATTCATTAAATCCCACTGATTCCAATGAAGCCAAGTTGTGTCTACACTTTGCTGGTTGACTAACTCACCTCCCATCCACTGTGTAAGGAGAGAATTCCATACAGCTAAGCTGCTGCACTTGAGTTAATATTATGTTGTGATAAGGATGGAAACATTTAAAAGGGTTCTGTTAAAGAGTTGAGTCCGGTCCCTGCCCAATTATTGAAACAGAAAAGAACGCAGAATGGCTGGCCGAAAAGGAACTTGAGTGGCAAATTGGTGTTAATATTAAAAATAACAACTAAAGTGTTTTTCAAATGCATCTGAAGCACAAAGTTACCCAGGGAGAATTTCACAACAGCCACAAAATGAATACTCCACGCAGGACAATTTAAAAGCAAAATTTAAACACTTTTTTTTTTTGCATCTGTTCAACTTCATCCCAATTTGTACCCCAAATAAATTGGTGGAAAGTATTAGAAAGGGGGCAGAGTTTTTAAAGCTGTGGATGGAAACCTGGTTGCATTTGATTGAAACTTAACGTGCATTTTAAACTGATCTGATTCCATGTGGCAAAAACAACAGCAACACAGCTGTTTCTAGTTTGTCTTAAACTGCAGCTTCCTACTTCATCTGAACTTGCAAAATTGTGGATTGTGCAAACAACAGCTGGCTAACCAGCAAGGACATCCAACCAGGATTTACGTGATGTAGGAATCCCCATGGCTCATGCTTGTAAAAGTGGTGTGTTTGGAGCAATGGGTTCATTGCGAGTAGTAGAATTTTAATGTAATTCTAAAAAATAGTTTTTTCCTGAAAGCTAAGAGAAGCCATAATATCCACATATAGTGTTTTTCTTTGTGTGCTCTTGTGATGTTAATATGTGAGATGGGTAGCTTGGGGGAGGGGCTAGCAGGTGAGCCATGTACTCTCTATCCCTGCCCCTACTTGATCTTAATCTCTTTAATTGCATGGAGACCAGCTGCATGGAAGGAGCTTGCAGTCTATTGTCAGCAAGCTTGTAGATTTCACATTTGTACCAGTGTGGTGTAGTGGTTAAGAGTGGTAGACTCGTAATCTGGGGAACCGGGTTAGCGTCTCCGCTCTTCCACATGCAGCTGCTGGGTGACCTTGGGCTAGTCACACTTCTCTGACCTCACAGAGTGTTTGTTGTGGGAGAGGAAGGGAAAGGAGAGTGTTAGCCGCTTTGAGACTCCTTCGGGTAGTGATAAAGCGGGATATCAAATCCAAACTCTTCTTCTCCTTCTTCTCTGGAAAAGACTCTAAAAGGGGACTCGGAAGCATGGGCTTCTACAGGACATGTGTTCAAAGTGAAACACTGAAAAGGTGAAGCCAGCTAGTTTCTCACAAAAAGTGAGAAGCATAATGCCTGTACATTTTGTCTCATGTCTCAGGTTCTACAAACACTATCTTTTCTTTTCTTTTTTAAAATAAACTGGGAATCAAGGGATTATGGTTCATCTCCCCCCTCCCCCCGACACCCATATTAGTAATTCTAATTTTAATGTCTCCCTAGGGATTACACATTTGCATTCTTGCTTGGGGAAGGCTGTAAAATTATAGGGCTGTATAAATTTCTAGTAAGGTACCACAACCTTCCCCACTATACTTCTTACACTGCATAAAAGGGGATGGAGTCCTTCAGTGGATGCCTTTTAGTGGCTGTTATGTAAACATACCTCCATGAATATGTGCAGGCTTATTACATTTCATTATTTATTTAAAAATCCTGCTTCAGATAAATCCAGTGGTGGATGAAGTACCTCTCCATTGAAACTGGATGTCATTGAAGTTGTTCCTAAAGTTGCTTGCAACCTTATTTCCTCTTGGTCAAACAACAGGTATAATTGACTATGGCTATTACCTGCTTTTAATAGGAGTCTTCTCTTCACTATCCATTTTCTGTTGCTAAGGAAACCATTTTTTCCCCCATAAGGCAATGACTATGCAAGAGATAACTGTGTGTTGTAATGGCACAATGAGAAATAACGGGCAATGTGATAAATCACGCCTTGTGACCTGCTGTTTCACTAGCGTGTTACTGCAAACAGGCACAATTAAATGTGAAATAAGGACACATGTATCTCGCCAGCTTTCGCAATGAAATTAGGAGGGAAGAGACTCCTGCCCCACTTCCTGCGGCCCCTTCCCCGCCTCTTCCTGCTCTGACCCTTCCTCTTCTCCCAGTTCTGGCTTCTGCCTTGTGGGAGGCACAAAACCTCATAAATCACTGTCCCCTTCTCCTGGATCAGCCTCTGGCCCTGTGCCCTCAGCTCACCCACTTCTCGGCGGCCTCCCGATCCCTAACACCCAGTCCGATACCATGTGCGAATGGTGTTTCTTGATGGCAGGGGACAAGACGGATCATGCAACATGGAACAGCTGCAGTCCAAAGTCAAGTGATGTTCTATGCCAGTGTTTCCCAACCTTGCGCCTCCAGATGTTTTCGGACTACAATTCCCATCATTCCTGACCACTGGTCTTGCTGGCTAGGGATGATGGGAGTTGTAGTCCCGAAACATCTGGAGGCACAAGGTTGGGAAACACTGTTCTATGCAGTAGTGAGTCATGGGGAAATCTCCTGGTCCCTACCTCTTCTGATCCTCTGTGGCTACTTAAAGTATTAATACCAGTGTGCCAGTCAAGCAGTTTGTCATGTGCATAGGGTCTTAATTTAGGCTTGTTTGCATTGCGTTTCCGCCATTGATGGCGAAGGTGCTCTTGGGCCAATTTAGGTAGATGAAGCAAAACTCATCAGGTGCTGGACAGGACTGGTGGCAGGTTCCTCAGGGACCTCAGTGGAGAGAGTTGGTGATGTGTTGATGCATATTTCCAGAAAACCCATGGTGATGCTACTCCAGCATTCAATTATCATGTGGTGCTGTAAATCTGAACTATGGCATGCAAACAGGACTATTGTGTTGTATGGGATGATAGCTCTGAGGCTACTTGAGTTCGTCTGGAGCCTAAACCAGAAATGCCCAGTTGCCAAAAATAAAATAAAATACTGAGGCATCTCTGTTAAAGAGAGATTAGCAAATATCCAGAGAGTCAATTTTAACGACATTTCCAGCTGGTTAATTAAGGCCAAGACCCCAATTTTTTGTGAAATGAAACGAATAAAGCGGGAGGGAACCATTTTAAATATTTTAAAAACTAGCGAGAAAAATGAGGATTCTCTTTAGGTGCTACCATCTCAATTAACCCTGATAAATGTGTTCACAGCCCCCCCCCTAAACTCATCACAACTGATTTGAAGTGCCAATATTCCCCCCTCCCCCCCCACTCATTTAAAAAGCTGCACAGTGCCTAAGCAGAATCCCATTGCTGGCCACATTTATAAATAACAATTTATTTATTTATTTATTTATTTATTTATTTATTAATGCAATAAGAGAGAAGCTCAAGAATATTTGGTAAGATAATTGAGACTCCCCCCCCCCTTTTTTTTTTTTGGTCAGGAAACGTCTCTGCGTTCCAGAGGCATGAAAGTTTTTCATGAATTAAATTATGTTCTGCAAGTATAGAGCAAAGAAAGAAAGAAGAAATAAGATAAAACTGTTAGCAGTGCTTTGGGGGATGACTCGGTGTTTGCAGATAAAAGCCTAATCTGAAGGAAATCTGCCTTGTGTTAGGTGCTGATAGGGAATGAAAAGGCAGGCGGCAGCAGAACTTTTGAATATCTTTGAAAAGCAGGCAGCAAGTTTGCAGCACGTTTTACTACTCAGCTAGCTCCTAGGTCTTCCTTCATATCCAAGCCTACTGAGGGTGGGCAAGAGTAGGTCCTTTTTGTTGTTGTTGTACTTTCCAAGAAGCTGACCTGGCTCAAGGGTGCAACTGCAAAATCACCCATAACACTCCCATCATCACTGCTTATCAGTTGCTTCCTGTGCACTTAACAGGGAACTACAAGAATGAGGCCTTTTGCACTGTTATCTTGAAATGAAATCCTGCATTTGTACAGCAGCAAGGCAAACAAGGTGAACAAAGTTGTGAGGCCAAGATGAAGGCACGAATAGGTGCTTCACTGATGCCTCAACTAGGGCCAGGGCCTTTTCAGTATTGGCCCCGACTCGGTGGAACGCTCTCTCACAGGAGACCAGGGCCCTGCGGGATTTGATATCTTTCCGCAGGGCCTGCAGGACGGAGCTGTTCCGCCTTGCTTTTGGGTTTTGATTTGGGCCATTTTAAAATGAGGCTGCATTTTAAAACAATTTTTCAATCTAAATTGTATTTTAACCTGCATTTTAATCAATTGTTTTTCTTTCTTTTGCCTTTTATTGTAATTTTATTGATGTCAGCCACCCTGAGCCCGGCTCTCACTGGGGAGGGCGGGGTATAAATAATAATAATAATAATAATAATAATAATAATTACTTCAAGTCTTGGGCCTGGCTTGGAGGGATGCGGGGGACATTTGGTGCTCCCATCTCAGGCAGCGAAATGGCTTGGGACGTCACTGACAGTAGTACCTTGGCCGTCATAGAATTGTAGCGTTGGAAGGGATCTTGTGGGTCATCTAGTCCAACCCCATTGTATTGCAGGAATCTCAACTAAAGCATGCACAATTTCAAAGTAGCCCTTTAGCTATGGCACTGGGAGCCAATGTTTATACCAGCAAAGCTCCATGACGTAGTTGCCTGGCAGCACAACTGAAATAATACGGTTTTAAAACTATTAAACTGTTCATGTATTTCTTTGTCTGAGGGAGTTTATACGTTCTTTAGAACTGACAGTTCTTGGCGGGGTTTTTTTTATTTTATTTTGTAGATGGGCACCATTTTCACATAACATCTCAGGAAGCAACTAGGAGGGTGCCAACCAACAGTACTATGCTGATGTGAGTCATCTTTTAAATTAAATTAAAACTATTCTCTTTCCTGTGCATACCTTCTGAGATCTGTGGTCAAATCCAGTGCTGTTTTTTCCAGAAAAAGAGGTGCCGGAACTCACCATGAACGCCTCCCTTGTTCTCTTATAATGGCAACGGCACCCACCTGAGAGGTGCCGGAATTGAGCTCCGGTGAGTTGCGGCTGGCGGGGGGGGGGGAGAGCCCTTGACGTATCCCACTAAGTTCACCCCAAATTAGACCCAAATTTGGTCCCTGGGCCAGTAATTCCTCACCCCTGCTAAAGAGAAGCCACCGCCTCCTAAATCTGAATGAATGTGAAGGGGTTTGATCTGGGGGCCATGGGGCTTGACATCAGTAGTTTCCCGTTGTCTGCTTGAACCCTGAACTTCGGAGAGAAATGTCCCCTTTCCTGCTCTGGTTGTACTCCTAACTGCCTTGCGGGATGGACTGGACTCTCCAGTTGAGGGGAGAGGTAAAATTGTGTCCTCATAACCCACTGATATCAAGGAGAGCCATAGTAATCCTGATCACACTACCTAATATTACAATCCTATAAAGAATGCAATTGCATTTGATTTAGCCCAAGGAACTTGGCAAAGGATAAAGTCATTATTTAATAATGTTTTCAATTATCCATAAGCTCTGTCTGCATTACCTGAGGCTAAGGCAGAGTGTGGTGAAACTAGCTCAAGTGCTTCCCCCCCCCTTTTGTGGAGGAAATGAGTGGAGGAAATCTTGCTTTTTTCCTTCCATTCCATCTCATTCCGTCCAGCCATATTGTCCACATGTGCTACCCATCTGGATCTCTTCCAAGAAGAGGAAAATAGAACTGCGGGAAATGGATTAGCTGTAAATGTCAACTAAGAAATGTTGAGCCATAATGTTTGGGTTTTTACAGAAGGATTTATTGCCTTGCGGCTCCCCAAGGAATCACCCTTTCAGGGGGCACTGCTGTCTTCTTCAAGGCACTGGAGTTGAATAGTTTCCATTTCTTGGCATTCTTCTCATTCTAGACATGTTTTCTGCAAATGACGGCACACTAGAAGCCCTGTTCAGACATCCCGTTTTGTACAATGAATACACACATGGCAGGAGGAGGTGGCCACAGGTGTCTTCAATTGCATGTTCATATGTGTGTTTCCAGTGTGTTTGTGTGATTCGGAACATTGCGTTGCCACTATTGTCTTCATGGGGTTCCTGTAGCATCTCCCATCATATGTAAAACTTTTAAGATCTAGTGGTTTCATACATTCTTAGTTTAATAGGCCCTGGTCACAATATGTGTCTTCCATGGAAATAGTTCACAAAGACTAAAGAATTTCACCTGGAAGGGATTCTTATAATGGCAACTACAAGAGTTTGGGTTGGTTGTTCCTTGTGCAGATGGGAGAGAAATTTTGATTCAGTTCTCATTTAAAGGCAGACTTCTCTGAATTTTGCAATGCAGTTCTCCAGCCAAGTATAGTGGAATCTCAGTTCCTGAAAGCCTCCGTTGTCGTGCACTTTGGTCCGGAAGTAAATGCTTCCATTTTCGAACATTTTTTTGGAACCCGAATGTGTGATGCAGCTTCCACTAAGTGCAAGAAGCTCTTGCAACCAATGGGAAGCCATGCCTCAGTTTTCAAATGTTTTGGAAGTGGAACACGCTTCCAGAGCGGATTTTGTTCAAGAACTGAGGTACCACTGTAATGTGTTCAAAAATGCATATACAAGGGAAACAAGCATGCATTATGTCAGGGGAAATTGCTGTGCAAAAATGTGTACAGTATACAGTATCAGGATAAATTTGCTCTGAAATGCTGGTGAATTTTCGTGGTAAACCCTCCCCCCCCAAAAAAAATCAATTCCTCCAAGTCTTGTGGAAATGTGGAGAACTGAACAGAAGATTGGAAAAAAATAGAAATTGAGAAAAACTGGGATTGTCTGACTCTCCCGTGCCTAGTTGCATGCATCTTCTAATTCATTAAATGTATGGTTGCTTATTCTCATTCAGTGACTGAGCAGGGGGGGGAAAATATTTCCCCGTTGTCTAATATTTCTCTCAGCGTGTGTTCCAGGCCAGAGAATTTACTGTTTGGGTTGCTTTTTTATTATTATTTTTTAAAAAAAGACATGATCCATTTATTTGGAATAGGTGAGGGAGAAACTATTGTTAGTCTGTCAGTGGCTGAGAAAAAGAGCATACAGATTACCAATATGTTGGTAAAGAATGGACGTTTTCTGAATCTTATCATGCCTTCACAAATGCTTGGCTGTAATTGGTGTTTGCCAAGCTGCCCTTCAAACTGTCATTCCTGTTAAGGGATATTCAAATTAAGCACATCTGTGCTCTCTGCTTCCATTTTCTTCATAGCTTATAAAAACAACTTTTGAAACACTTAGCAAATATTATCTTTGAGCTCCCATTCTAGCCTATAAAATAAAGGATAATTTCACATGATGCACAGATGGAAACCTGGATTTCCCATGAAGTATATGCTTAAAAATGGAGGTGCGAGTAATCAAGACTCTTGCCCTGTTTACATGTTACTTGTGTGTAGGGCAGGGGGGGGGGTTAGCCCTTGGAGTGTGGCCCCTGGAGTCATGTCTTTTTCTTTCGACAAAGGATACATTATGTGCTGTTGTTTGTAAGGAAAGCTCAACCTGTGAGCTCTTGCTGGTGCATATGGGCTCCAGGTCATCAAAACACCTGATATGGCATTCCACAGGGTGGGTGCCACTACTGAGAAGGCCCTTTGCCTGGTTCCCTGTAACCTCCCTTCTCGCAGTGAGGGGACCGCCAGAAGGCCCTCGGCGTTGGATCTCAGTGTCCGGGCTGAACGATGGGGGTGGAGACGCTGTTTAGGGCTTTAAAGTTCAGCACCAACACTTTGAATTGTGCTCAGAAACATACTGGGAGCCAATGCAGATCTCTCAGGACTGGTGTTATGTGGTCCCGGCTGCCACTCCTAGTCACCAGTCTAGCTGCCGCATTCTGGATTAAATGCAGCTTCCGGGTCACCTTCAAAGGTAGCCCCACATAGAGCGCATTGCAGTAGTCCAAGCGAGAGATAACCAGAGCATTCACCACTCTGGCGAGACAGTCTGCGGGCAGGTAGGGTCTCAGCCTGCGTACCAGATGGAGCTGATAAACAGCTGCCCTGGACACAGAATTGACCTGCGCCTCCATGGACAGCTGTGAGTCCAAAATGACTCCCAGGCTGCGCACCTGGTCCTTCAGGGGCACAGTTACCCCATTCAGGACCAGGGAGTCCTCCACACCTTCCCACCTCCTGTCCCCCACAAACAGTACTTCTGTTTTGTCAGGATTCACCCTCAATCTGTTAGCCGCCATCCATCCTCCAAGCGCCTCCAGGCACTCACATAGGACCTTCACCACCTTCACTGGTTCTGATTTAAAAGAGAGGTAGAGCTGGGTGTCATCTGCATATTGATGAACACCCAGCCCAAGCCCCCTGATGATCTCTCCCAGCGGCTTCATATAGATATTAAAAAGCATGTAGTTACATTCAGCAAAGATCCCTAGCAGTTGCCAATAAAAGGGTGTTGCTTTTGGCTTTATTGCTTCCTATTGATCCTAGCTGAGATTTGAGTAAATATTTTAACCTCGAGTAGCCCACCTGTGAATTGGCCCATGCCCTTTTCTTTTGCAATGTGGGCAAGTTTTTTGTTGCTGATTTTATTTTATTTTTTCATATAATGACTTAGCACTATTAATAGTTGTCTTTGAATGGGCCATCCAGGACAAAGCTTCTCTTTTATCAGGTTGTAAAGTATTTCCAATAGTTTCTTATGCCACTTGTTTTTAACAGCAGAGTGCTGTGTGTCTGCACGCCCCCCCCAACCTCCCTAGTTTGTTTGAAATGTCAAAATCCATTTATGAACTCTCAGAACTGGTCTTGAATTACTTTAAATGGGAGGGGGAAGCAGCTTTGAGCAAAATTTGGGAAAGTGAGTGGGTGGCTGCAATTGACTGATTTCCATCTCTTAATGCTGCCCACATGGGCAGACGTTAGAATTTCTTGCAAGGAAAGAAATAACTTTCCATCTTAATAGTCCTTCTTCCTTTGTTTCCTTCACTTCCTCAAGGGATTAGCAAAACAAACACCTACAATGCTATAGTTACAGGTAGGTAGCCGTGTTGGTCTGAGTCGAAGCAAAATAAAAAAATTCCTTCAGTAGCACCTTAAAGACCAACTAAGTTTTTATTTTGGTATGAGCTTTCGTGTGCATGCACACTTCTTCAGATACACTTGAAACAGAAGTCAGACCCTTATGTTCGAGACCTACATTGCTATATCATGAACAGGCACCCAGACTGCAGATGTTTCCTAGTCAAGTTCCTCTTGAAACACTGCTGCATACAGCAGGACAACAGGGACTTGGTGAATCGAGGTGGATGTCCCATGCTGTAACAGCCAGCACCACTCTGAAGAAATATTGTTTTTCAGTTTATATTGGGGTGGGGAGTATGTTTCGTTTCTCCCAAAGAATCTTGCTAATGGTAGTTTAGTGAGGGTGTTGAAAATTCAGTTAAGAGACAGTCCGGGAGTATCCCAGGGCAGTGTGCAACTGTGCATGCAGAATGTTTCTCTTTCATCAGAGAGCAATCTTAATGCCCCCTAGCTCCAAATCTAGAACTAGAGACTGGTTCGTACAATATCAGGGGGAGGGAGGTGGAAACGGACCACTTCCTTCTGGTAAGGCCCATCCTGATTCAGGAATGCTTGCAAGGAAAGTGGGGGAGGGCAGGTGCATCTCTCCTTTCAGGACTGTGTGTGCACGCGTGCATATGCATCTTTGCTGTAGCTCTTCTGTTCACATACATTGTTGTTGTTGTTTAGTCGTTTAGTCGTGTCCGACTCTTCGTGACCCCATGGACCATAGCACGCCAGGCACTCCTGTCTTCCACTGCCTCCCGCAGTTTGGTCAAACTCATGTTCGTAGCTTTGAAAACACTGTCCAACCATCTCGTCCTCTGTCGTCCCCTTCTCTAGTGCCCTCAATCTTTCCCAACATCAGGGTCTTTTCCAGGGAGTCTTCTCTTCTCATGAGGTGGCCAAAGTGAGACATACATACTGTAGTATATTGGCCCTCCTTGTTTGCAACCAGGCTCAGGAGCTGCCCGAGCCAGTACTCACCACCGGTGGCTGGTGTGTTGCATTGGGAACTCTGGTTTTGTCCCAGTTTCCCTACCTAATAATAATAATAATAATAATAATAATTTATTATTTGTACCCCGCCCATCTGGCTGAGTCTCCCCAGCCACTCTGGGCTGCTCCCAATCGAATATTAAAACAATACAGCATTAAATATTAAAAACTTCCCTAAACAGGGCTGCCTTCAGATGTCTTTTAAAAATAGGATTGCTGCTTATTTCCTTGACATCTATTGGAAGGGCATTCCACAGCGTGGGTGCCACTATCGAGAAGGCCCTCTGTCTGGTTCCCTGTAACCTCACTTCTCGCAATGAGGGAACCGTCAGAAGGCCCTCGGCGCTGGAACGATGGGGGTGGAGACACTCCTTCAGGTATACAGGACTGAGGCCGTTTAGGGCTTTAAAGGTCAACACCAATACTTTGATGAGTTCTAAAAGGGGCAACACTGAGATTAAGAAGGAGGAAGATGACAGGCAGTTCGTCCCATCCTGGGCTGGTTGCAAGAAAAGGAAAAAAGGGAGGTGGGTTGAGGAGAGTGCAGAATGAGGTTGGTGGAGCAGTGCTCCTTTTGCCCTAACGAAGCTGCATCATTAGCTCTCACATACCTCCCATGGCTGGTCCAATGTATTTTACCTCTTCAGGTGTCTCTCATACTTAGCGCAATAAACCTGGCTACGGCAGACTGCTTTCAGATTTCTGCACCACGTTGCTGCTTCCTTCCATGGTGCACTAAAACTGAGCAAAGCAGCACCACAGCGGGCGCAGGAGCACAGCCGGCCCTCCCCTCAAGGACTTTGGGAAGCCAGCAATTATGGCATAAAAGCCTTTCTATTTCAGCTGGCATTGTGCGGAATGGCAGGAGCCTCAATTAAGGTTGACGTTGATTGTATCAGTGTATTCAGAAAGTAGAAGGGAAAGGGATAGACACAAAAGGCTGAACTCGCTCCCGCCTCCCCCATAGAAGATTGCGCTGCCGACTTGAACCCCCATGGTCCATTTTGTTTGTTCAGTTTCGCTAGTATAAAACTCTGAACAAAACACCTAAGTCACTAAGGTTGTTTTAGAAATGGATGGTCCGTCCCAGTGATGGAAATGGGTTTGGTGTTCTCTGCTTCAACGTTCTTTTCTGGGACATTTATTTTATTTTTCGTAAGGGATGTTATAGCAGATCAAAGTAAAAAAAACAACACCACACCAATTGATGTTTCGTTCAAGCACTAATGCTTTTCTGGAACATCATTTCTGCCTCTTCCTCCCCTCTAATGCAACTTCAAGCATTACAGTTCTTTAAGTTCCAGAAGGGTAGCCTTGTTAGTTAGCCTGTTGTAGCAAAAACAAGAACCTGGTAGCTCCTTAAACACATTTATTGTGGCATGAGCTTTCAAAGGCCAGTCCATGAAAGTTTACACCATAACTAGGTATGGACAATATATTGATATACAGTGGTACCTCGGGTTACAAACACTGCGGGTTACAGACTCCACTAAACCAGAAGTAGTACCTCAGGTTAAGAACTTTGCTTCAGGATGAGAACAGAAATCGTGCTCCAGCGGTGCAGTGGCAGCGGGAAGCCCCATTAGCTAAAGTGGTACCTCAGTTAAGAACGTTTTTGACATGGCAATATATTGCAGCGAATCATGATTGTGTGTGTGTGCGCACGCGCGCACTATGCAAAAATCACACTACAGGAAAAACCGTGAAACCAACTAAGGCCTCTACATTGCAATATATCAGTATGCAGTGGGACCTCGACTTACGAATTTAATCCGTTCCGAATGCACACTCATAGGTCAAAAACTTCCTAAGTCGAGTTTCCCATAGGAAAAGCGGTTTCCCATAGGAATGCATTGGAAAAATTCGTAAGTCGAAGAAACCGCATCTAAAAATTCGCAAGTCGAGGAAACCGCATCTAGCCGCGAACAGGTTTTCCGTTCGATTGTCAAAAAAATCGTCAGCGTGTGGCCACTTTTTCCGTTCGTAAGTCGAAAACATCGGATGTCGAGTAGTTCGTAAGTTGAGGTCCCACTGTATTGCAATGTTTAGGTGGGTTGCCATATTTCAGAAAGTAAAATTCCTGACACCTGCAAAGTTGTTGAGTTTTTTTTTTGGGGGGGGGGGTAAATCTAACCCCAAAATAGTGATTTTAAGCTTGTTGAACTGTTTCCGCTGCTCTTTCTATCGTGTTGCCGTATATCCAGGTTTTCCCTGACATTTCGCCGATCCATCAAAATTCCCAACACCATTTTTAACACTCGAAAAACAGGATGTGTCAGGAATTTTCCTGATGTATGGCAAGTTGAAAACCAGCCCTACTGTTCACCTCCTCATACTTCCATCCTTATTTCAGACATTGTGAGATATATATCAATTTCAGACATTGTGAGATATATATCAGTATATATCGGTATATCACCCAGTCCTAATAACAACTTTGTTGGTCTTTTAAACCACTAGTCTTGGTTATATTTTTAAGATGTATTCCTAAGGTATTTTATGTGCACTACGAACATGGCAGATACTGTACAGAAGATGACTACAGGCATGTGGTTATATGGGCTTGGAGCTCCACCTGATGCTATCACCATCAGAGGGAAACAGGCAAGCAGCTAGTAAGTAGCAGGACCAAGGGCCACTGAGCGCTCGTCCACACTTACGCTTGTATTGTCCCTAGAAAGCATGGGTCCAAGTGGTTTTGCCTTTGCTCTGCCGCTCCCTCCCCCAATCCCTCCTGCTCTTTAGCTCTAAATCGGAACAAATGGAAATCCGACTGCTGTTTGTTCCGATTCAACGCTAAACCATTGAGATTCTCCTGGGGGAAAGCAGTGGAGCAAATGGAAGTGTGGCTGAGCCCTGAGAGAAGAAGATACATTGGTGCCGCTGGACAGACCCTCTAGGGCAACTCCCCCAGGGCCACCCACAGCTTGGAGCTTCTCTGGACCGAATGTTCTGCACTGTGCTCAGATGCCCTTTTTGTTACTTGCTCACACATAGCGTGCCATGAGCAAACTGGGAAAGGTGCGCCTTTGCAGGAGGTGCCTCAAGGCAAAGAAGAATCAAAGAAGGCAAGGAACACAATGCAATGTAAATAAATATGCAGAACAGCTGAATTTTGAGGAAAATGACAAGGTCAGTAACCTCAAAATGCTCTGTAATATGGTGGCAAGGGCGTACCCACCACGGGGCAAGTTAGGGCAGCTGCCCTACTCTAGAAGCAGGGCTGGTGGGCAGAGGCGGAGCACAGCCCGGCGGAGCGCGAGTTCGCCATTCCCGCCGTGCCGCACCCTCCCTCCAGCTCCCCGGCGCGCCCTCAGGCAAGGCCAAGCGCGGCGGGGAACCAGGGAGCACGGCGCGGTGGGCGGGAACGCCGAACTCGCGCTCCGCTGGGCTGGGCTCCGCCTCCGCCCACCAGCCCTGCTTCTAGGGAGGGGCACAGCCCGGCGGAGCGCGAGTTCGCCGTTCCCGCCCACTTTGTGGCCCCTCCCCTTCTGTGCCTTGGCCCCTCCCCTTGCCCCCCCTAGTTTTGATCCTAGGTACGCCCATGTATGGTGGCATGAATGCAACAAAGCAGAATGGAATGCAGAGAGGGGTAGTCTTTGTAGGTGCCTGCAGGTGAAGCTGCACCTTGCTCAGGACAGATGGGCAGGGGGGAATGTTTTTGTTTCTCCTCGTCACAGAAGGGTTACATGTGTGCATTCCATTATTTTTACTCACTGGCTTAGAGCTTGCTACCAGGCGCAGAATTCATTTGCAACCTGAATCTGCTTTCTGTTTTTGGAAGCCATGCCTCCTTTGCCAATTACCCACATCAAATTCCTTCTACTAGACCAGGAGAAGTCAGTCCGATAGGGCAGTGCCACAGAACCACCATCCCCACACTGGCATTGCTGCAGGGGCAAGGCAGGGTAGTGCAAGGTTGAGTCTGCAGAGGCTCACTAGCAGGGTAAGCACGGCCCAGGTATGTGGCAGTGGAGAGTGGCTCTGTGGTGCGTGCGCACACACACACCATCACCATCTCACTGGCTACTCCAGTGCCAGGCTAGTGTTAAAAACAAGGCTGCACTAGGGTTAGAGGAAAACAGTGGCCTTAATAAGCATACTTAATTCTGTGTTGGGGCAAAACCAAAGTGTGTAGACGGAAACTTCGCTCTTCTTACAACTTCCTGTCAGATTATCCATTCTGGACTTCTGTTTCTTTCATTTCATCGTTGTGCTGTTTTGGTTTTAGCTGAGGTTCTGTATATTTCATAGATTTATTTTATCCGAGTTTGCGCTACAGAAACGAATAACACCAATAACAGCAGCAGCAACAGCAATAAGAAGAAGTCAGTGCAGTGGACATGAACCGTGTTCTGTGTCCTCCTCATTAGCATCCCCACACTTTCCCAAAGTACCAAAGAGAGAATTTCTTTGAGAAGTAATGGTTACGGAGTAATTAATTATTCCTTTCCGCCTCCTGTTCTCCTACATAACAAAAAAGAAAAGCTCCCTCATACAAATTCCTTTGTTTTGACTAAACCTTACTTTGCAATTGTTCAAGTTTCCAGGATGAGTTCACTAAAGCCTTAAATGGAAGGGACGTAGCTGGCAGTATTGGCAGAGTTTCTGCCTACTGGCTCAGCTGGCAGGAGGTGAAACAGGCATTTAGTGCAGCAGGCATACCAAAGTCTCTCCTCAGAGGTACTGGCAGCTCATCGGGCACCTTGCAGCTGCCAGTTCTTGCTAGGCAGATGGTGTATATATAGTATATCTCTGTTTCCCCTGGGTTTTTGAACCAATAAGCAGTCAGCATGGTATATACCGTGTTTCCCCCTTTTTAAGGCGTAGTCATAAAATAAGCCATAGCAGCATTTCTAAGCATTTGAGAAATATAAACCGTACCCCGAAAATAAGCCATAGTGATAGGCGCTGTGCGGAAGAGAGCACTGAGCTCCCCGAGTCAGCAGCAGCAACGCCAGCCACAGCAGTGTTTGCTGAGTCCTTTCTTGCTTTTGGGACTTGGTTACTGTGCTGGCTTGGGATGGTGTGTGTGCAATTGCTGTTGCTGCTTCGTGTTTTTCAGCTGGATTCTCTGGGTTCTAAGCACTTTCCCCCGTTTGTTTGCGAAGCAGCACTCGGCTGCAGCCCCTGCCTCTCCCGGCGGCTGCAGGAGGCTGCAGTTGATCGCTATCTCCTTTTCCATTTCTTTTGTCTTTGAGCACCCGGCCCCGCCCCCTCTCCCCTTCGTGGAATGAAGAACGGAGTTTTAGCAGCATTTCCTCATTATAAAAAAAAGGTCAGGAACTTTTACTTTAACCTCAAAAATGGGATATTTCCTCTCTCTAAAAACAACTCTGACCTGAACACCAATAAAACGGGGGTAGATCACCTCCAGTTTATAAATCCGCAAGTAGATCGCAGTCTCCTGGAAGTTGGGCTCTATACTTTGGCTGATTGCAAGCCTTTGCATCTTTAAAAAACAAAAACCATGCGCCTCCCAGTCTTAATTTTCCTTTAATTCATCCCCCTATACCCTCCTCCAACCATTGCCTCCTTCCATTCCTTACCCCCCTCCCTCTCTCCCCACTTCCCTCACTCCTGTGCGATCTCATTTAGTCATATACTTGCTTTTTCTGTTGTGTTGTCTATTTTATATTTAATATTATTACCCTTTATGATGTTATTTTTTCCCTTGCGATAATTATTTATTTTTTATCTTTAACTAACTTTCCTTTCCATATTTTTCCATATATAACTCAACACTTTCCCATTCCTTCTTAACTCTTTGGATAGAGTGCCCCCCATTATTGTTGTTAATTTTACAATTCCTGGATTATTTATGGAACCGAACAGCTCGGGTGCTTCAGAATGTGCCTTCTGTTGCTACAGGGCTATGGGGCTTCACTATTTGACCCCCCCCCCAGGTTGGGATTTTTAAAGTAGTTCTGTGGGTCCCAGGGCGCAGAATCACCCCGATCCTTTCCTTTGTCTAAACAGACCTCTTCCCCCCGACTTTGGAAGGCTGTGCTTCAAGGGTGATACCAGGGGTTTTTTAAGACCTGCGCCTCTTAAGGATTGTTACGGTCCATAACTTCCATTGCTTTCTAAAGGGTTGGGGGTTTAAAGCACTGCCACCCCCACCCCACCCTGCAGGCGCTCGGAACTGGCAGCGCCAACAACGCGCCCAGCAGCGCGCAGAAGAGAGCACTGAGCATCCTGAGCCAGTGGGTCCCAGTTGTACCAGCACTTTTTTTAAAAAAAGACACCCCCTGAAAATAAGCCACTGTGTGTTTTTTTGAGGGAAAAAAGTTATAAGACGGTGTCTTAAAAAAGGGGAAACACGGTATAAATGTGCCTAATTGAAGTTCCTCCGTAAGCATGGGTTTGTGTCAGTGACCTATCTTGGGATCTCAAATTTCAGTGGTGCCCTGTGCGACTGGGCTTCTCCTGCTCTGAAACACCTATCTGTTCATTTTTCCATTTGGTCAACATCAGAAGCTGTTGGCTTGTTCGTTTTTTAAATTGTTGTTGCTTAGTCGTTTAGTCGTGTCCCACTCCTCGTGACCCTATGGACCATAGCACGCCAGGCACTCCTGTCTTCCACTGCATCCCACAGTTTGGTCAAACTCATGTTCGTAGCTTCGAGAACACTGTCCAACCATCTCGTCCTCTGTCGTCCCCTTCTCCTAGTGCCCTCAATCTTTCCCAACATCAGGGTCTTTTCCAGGGAGTCTTCTCTTCTCATGAGGTGGCCAAATGCTTAAAATGCAGCTTGCCACATGACACCTGTAAGGAGGGAGTAGAGATGGTAGAAGAGAAGAGGGAAGTGGGGATTGATCAAGGAATGGATCTGCCCCCTACTGTCAGGGTTCAGGGAATCCTATCCTTCCCCTGGTGGCAGCCCAAAAAAAGCAGATAACACGAAGAGCCCTTAGCACGTGATTTATTCAGTATTCACAGAAAGCGAGAGAGAAAGGAATGTAGTCCCTATTCAATAATGGTGTTGCTCCGAGTAAAGCCCAACCCCCCCTCTGTCTCTCTTATCCTATGTCATCTCTGCGCCGGCTGATCAGGGCTTTGTGCCACTGAGCTTTCTGTTCGGCTACTCTCAATGCACGCCTAGTCCTTGGAGAGGGGGGCTCAGGAATGCTCTCCAAAGACACTGAGTCTGTCAGCTGTCTCTCCCCAGGTGTTTCTTCTTCCTGCTGTTCCTCTCCCAATATTTCCCAACTTTTCCCCCTCTGTCCTTCTGCAAACCACTGTTCTAAATCTATACTGTCCTCCTGTTCTCAGGAAGGTTATTTTCCCCTCACAGAACTACATTTCCTTAACAAACTTACCGGTAAGAAGTGTTAGTGGGCCAACAGAAATTTGCTGATTTAATGGGTCTCTGAGTTTAACTTAGTTGAACGCAGCACTCATGGGGATCACTGAAATAGACCTGATGATGATTTATTTATTTATACCCCACCTGGCTGGGTTTCCTCAGCCACTCTGGGCAGCTTCCAGCAGAATATGAAAAACATGATAAAACATCAAACATTTAAAACTTCCCTGAACAGGGCTGCCTTCAGGTGTCTTCTAAAAGTTAGATGGTTGTTTATTTCCTTGACATCTGATGGGAGGGCATGCCACAGGGCGGGCACCACCACCGAAAAGGCCCTCTGCCTGGTTCCATGTAACCTCACTCCTCGTAGTGAGGGAACTGGCAGAAGGCCCTCGGAGCTGGACCTCACCAAAACAGCCAATATCAGAGTCAAGCATAGACTGGCTGAAGATAGCCAGCTATAAGAAAGGCATACTGACAGCCTGAGTATTGATATGATCCAGCGAAAGTCTTATAAGAGGTTGCACTCCCGTGCCTGATTTCTTGTGAGTAATGCCCATAAAACATGGCAGGACACCCCTTCTAATTTAAACATACAAAAGGAATCACTCTGCATATGTATTAACTCCCTCGCACTGAAATCAATCGGACGTGAAAATTCTTAGCTCTGTCTTACTAATGTGGCATTTTGTATTTTGCTTTCATGGGCCCTCTAGTTGAAACGGGAGCAGCATCAAGAAGTTGCCGTCTAATTGCATTTTGTAGCTTCTAGAAGCTGACAGCATAAATTAAAATTAAAATTTCTACCTTTCCTGCAAAGTTTGTGACATTCTTCATGGATTCCAAAAATATCTTGTTTGTTACACTCTTTACAAACAGCCCAGCTTGGGTCCTCAGTGAAATGCTCCGCTTGTCCTTCCTCTAATTCCATAAGTGTGCGTGGGTACAGGCGCTGGTCATTTGACCTTGCAAAAAGAACATTAGCAAAAGAAAGCTCTTCCCCCATTTCATTTCACTTTTAATTTGTACACCGCCTTTCTACATTACTATGCACAAGGCGGTTTACAGCAACAGGATATACAACAAATAACATGCGCCTTATAATAATCTGATCCAATACAAAAAAAAAAAGTCATGATGAAACATTACTTTAAAATGGAACAACTTATATCAAATAAAGTAATATTCAATAATCTATTAGAATGTAACAGTGCACAGTAAAATTAATTCTCAAAACATCAGCAAACAATAATTAAACAAATTCTCTCTTAATAATTACAATAAATAATTACTAAACTTTGATCAATTAAAATAACTGCAAGTCGCAATGCACGAAATACCACAATGCCTACAAAACCACGTAAAAGGATCAAACTGAGAAACAAAGACGTATAAAGCTATTCCACCTGCCGCATGAATTCATCTTCTCCCTTCCCTGCTGCTTCTGCTGTTCTTAAAGTCATGGACAGTACAGTGGCTGGGGAGACTCAGCCAGATGGGCAGGGTATAAATAATATATTATTATTATTATTATTATTATTATTATTATTATTATACTGGGGAAAGTTTTTGTTTTTGTTTTAATGGTCAAGGGAGTGATGCTGCTAATAAGTCAAAGTGCTTGTATCAGATTCTGCTCTCTGCAGTAAACCAGGACTGGTAATTGTGGAGCTGCTCAAGTAGCTAGGATCAGACTTGCTGAACCTTCCAGTGTTGAACTGCACATCAGCTGTGCCTCAATCCAACACTAATAATGTAGCAAAACCCAAACAGCAGCAGATTGGAAAGAGCACTGATTGCGATGAATACGGGTTGGAACAGAAACGTCTGCCTTCTTACATCCCTTCTCTTAAGACATGGTAGGCTTTCCGCCTTTGGTGGCCCTCTTATCAATGCAGCATTGATCTATGCAACATTGATGGGAAGCAATTGGTAGGGCAGTCCAGCCAATAAGATGTGTAGCTGTGAGGGACAGGGGATATCGCGAAGTCCCTCCCCTCCTGAGTTCCAGCCCATCCCCGAGCGCAGGGGAAAGCAGGGAGAGTTCCGACGCAAGTGGGGAAGCAGGAAGTGGGGTCCGAGGCTCAGACAGGGTAGAGGAGCCATCGTCCCAGGTGGGACAGGAAGGGGAAAGCAAGGAGGGCAGACCTATCCCCCCAACTCCGGAATTGCGCAGAAAACGTAGGGGGAAGAGGCTGGGTCTCCCCAAGTTGTTATGTTGGAGAAAAACGCGCCAAACGCCATTCGGAGGTTCTGACTCAAGCGGATAAGATGTGTCTCTGTAAATAGTACTGCCTTTAGCACTGTAAATACGCAGCACCAATAAAAAGATAAAATGCAGAGCTGTGTGGAGTCGTTACTCTGAAGTAGCCCACCCAGGCCACTGTGACAGTAGCCTTAACAGAATCTTGGCACTGGTTAGCAACTGAACGAGCTATTTATACTTCGTGCCTCATTTTGCCCAGACGTCTGCAACAGCTTCTCTTCTAATGAAAGCTTTTAGCTTTTCTCCTTGTCACTTGGCTGAGCCGTGGTGCCCGTCACAGAACTGACGTACAAATAATTCCCTCTTGCGAGTCTGCAGCGCTGTCAGTCTTCCGTGGTAAAACGTCTATAAGTGCCAGCTTATTTTTTCTGTACTAAAAGAATTCCTCCATCACATCAATTTCGATATTATGCCATGTGACTGATGCAGGTGCCCATGGGGGCTTGTTACAAAGTAGTTTGGCACCGAGTGAAATTGAATTTCCTGAGAGATGCATATTGGAAGATCGTCCTTTTAAAAGTTGGTTCCACCCCCCATCCCACCCCCCGAAAATAATCAGTCCCTCTTGATATTATGTGAACTAAAAATGAAGCTGGGAATTGTAATTAATTCAGGCTGGAAAATTCAGGGATGGCAAATCATTTGATACTGGTGGGAATCCTACCAAAGAGTAAGAACATAAGTGGAATGCAGATGTGCAAGCTGTTACTTACCTCTCTATGCCCACATTCACATTGATCCTAAGAACATAGGAGGCAGCCTTATACTTAGCCCAGTGTTTCCCAAAGTGGGCAATAACGCCCCCTGGGTGGCGCTGGAAAAATTCGGAGTGCAGTGCTGTAGTGGCCTCAGGTGCAATTTGGGGGGTGGTGCGAGCATAAAGAAGGAAGAAAAGACAATTTTGAAAAACCATTTGTACAGGTTTTTGCATCTGTTGTGTAATGACACTTACCGCCAGGTTGGGCGCCATTGCTGGACGACAACAACAACCTCCCCTGGATCTGGTGGTCCTGAAGAGTTTCCCCAGGCTTGGGTGGAACCCTTTTCGACCCCGAAAGTGGATCACAGCTTGCCTGCCTATTTGGCCAGTTGCAAGCGGGCTGCAACGCCAACCCCTCCCCTTTGGTTAAAGAAGATAGATTCCCAGGGGTGCACTGAGTATTTGTTTTCCTGAAAAGGGGGCAGTAGGCCAAATAGGTTTGGGAACCTCCAACCTAATCAAACCATTAGCCTATTAGCTCAGTAAGATCTACACTGACTTACAGTGGTTGTCCAGGGTTTCAGACAGGGTTCCCAGCCCGCTGCAGAATATAAAAAGGGGCACGGGTGGCGCTGTGGTCTAAACCACTGAGCCTCTTGGACTTGCTGATCAGAAGTACTGTATTTTTGTTTGTTTGTAGCCATAATTATCCTTGTACAAAGTCACATGTTGACTGATAGGGTGAATATAGCAATTCAGAGTAAGTGTCATATAAGAGTGCAAGTTACAGGTAGGTAGCCGTGTTGTTCTGATGTAGTCAAAACAGTATAAAAAGATTCCTTCCGGCAGCACCTTAGAGACCAACTAAGTTTGTCATTGGTATGAGCTTTCGTGTGCATGCACACTTCTTCAGATATAAGAGTGCCGTTTATTAAATGCTGCTGGCAGGGTTGGCCCAAGACACTTTGGCGCCTGAGGCAAACCACAAAATGGTGCCCCACCTCTCCACCAGGGAAGAAGGGGTGAGTGAAGATCTACATCAAGAACGGCAGTGGGGTGGGGTGGGATAAAGATCTATATCAGGATCTGCTGCCCCTGTGGATCTTGCCACCTGAGGAGGCCACCTCACCTTGCCTCATGAGTGGGCCGGTTCTGGCTGATTGGTTTCACAAAGGGTTATTTAATGACCGACCTTAATATCTTTCTGTTTCCAAATGCCTCCCCCCCCCCAAGGCAACTTCTCTGTACCACAGTTGGTTTTCTTTAATGCGGCAATGTTAACATTCTAATGGTCTTGCTTTGTTCTCCCTTCTTTCTTTCTTTCCAAAAATCAGGGAATAATATGCTTTAAAACAAACAGCTTGTAGTGACTTCAAATGCCTTTTCAAATTACCCATAGAAATTTCAGATTAGATTGCAAATTAACGAGCCAGAAATAACTGCCCTAGAGGCTGTACCGAACACTAATGAAAGCATGTGTAACGCTTTCTATCCCAGGTTTTAAAGGCATGTTACAAACATTAATTAGTTATTATCTCATCTGTGACTTTGTACACCCACAAAGCAGAACAAAAGAAAATAAAATTATAAATATGGAAAGGAAGAAGATAATGCATGAAAGGAGACTTAAAATGGCCTTGTTTCTTACTGCTGTGTTTGTACGGTCACATCACAAGATATACAGCAGGTAGGAAGAAGTCTTCTGACAGCTTTAATATATATCTAAAAGCTTGCTGATATTGTTCAGCACTTAACAAACCCCATTTTCTCAGTGGTGCCTGCACAGTAGTAAAAAAGCAAAGCTCTGATCTTGTTGCAATCAATAAAACTTACAGGTAAAAGTGTGCGTTGAACACCACTAATTGGAGTTCTCCCAAGAGGAGCCTTCTATATTCAGACAAACCTCCTACATTCTCCTCTCTGTTGAAATATAATTTGAACATCACAAAGTAACTGGGGGCTCCTGTACATGGCCATAGTGATAACAGCAGTTTGTTCCAGTGTCGGGAATTGCAGTGCATGCTTACAGTTCCCCTGCCCTCAACAACTTTCCCATTCATTTCAGTGGAACAGCTGTGCAGATGAAATTGGTTCTGTGTAAGGAAATTAGTGTGAGATAACCAGCCTCATTTAGGCAACACGCTGAAGTCTAATAAATACAGGAAGGGGTTAATACCATAGAGTAGGTTGTCCAGCTGGGCTGAGCTATGTCATTTCCCTTACATTGGGAGGAAATAGGTAGTCAAACCTACTGTTGTACCCAGTCTGCCTGAGCAGCTCAGCATGTGAAGAGGTTTGAGCTGGTTGATCCAGCTCAACCGCATGGCTCTCACCAGCCACTCATGAGTTCCTATACCAATAATCTAGGAACTTTACGGTACTACTTTGTAACTAAGCTTCATTTCACTCTAAGGGTTGTTGGCTGATGAAGATTTATCAGGCTGTCCACAACAATGTCCCATTCAGCACTGCTCAATGCCCAAATCCAGGCTGCATGTTATGTTAGCAAAAGGCTCTTTTCCATAATAAATATTCTGAGATATTTTGCCATTCTCTCTCTCTCTCTCTCTCTCTCTCTCTCTCTCTCTCTCTCTCTCTCTGACACCACCTTCAAGGAAAAACCAATAATTTAGTGAGATGGTTGGACTAGCCCTGAGACTTCAGCTTTGTCCTTTTTAAACCCATTAGCTTTCTTATACTGTATTAAAGACTACACAGAAATGCATACAGCAGAGGAGAGGTGCGCTTGAGTTTCAATAAAAGCAGGTGTCAGCAGGCAAAACCAGATGCCTGATAAAACATTTAAGAAGAGTTATTTTTAGTTGAGTTTCTATTTATGTGAAAATGATGGCTTGTAGATTATGCTTTGAAGACAAAAAGAGAATGCCAGAGGAATAATTGGCTCTCGTTTAAAAGATGATGGCAAATTAAGAAAAAGTATCACCGGTTTGTCCTCCCTTTCTCACTCAAGCAATCAGATGAATGCAATCACTTCAAAGCAGCTGGGCTCTCCGAAGCTATCGCTGTTTTCAAGAGGGGTTCAATCTCATACCAGGTTTCTCAACAATCCTGGTTCCCCAAAAGTACACCTTTTTTGTGATAAAGTGAAGGGAGAATGCACTGGAAAGTGTGGGGTAACGCTTCCTTTGATACAGCATCATCTAACCTCCCTGAAAACAAATCAGAACAAATGCACAATTAACATGTCATCTGGACGTGCCCCTAGAGCTCTTAACATACTGAAAATCCAAGAGGCCACTGATAGAAAGCATTTTCATGCCGTCGTAACACATTCCATTTTATAATTTGCACTTATCCTCTGCCTTTCTTCCATGGAGCTGAAGTGGAGTATACAGGGTTCCCAGGCCATCGCTCACCTAAGCACTGATTTGACACAGACCTATGGCATCAACAAAATCATTGTGTTTTACATGGCTTCAGACCTTGCCCTGCACCTTTAGTGTCAAGGAACACAGCATACATTGCAAAATATTACCTGGAGTCCATATCAGAAATTATAGTTACATATAAGAGCATCAGCTTCTGAAAAATGCTGCACATGGAGTATTTCATTTAAAATGTTCTTATCTCTCTATCCAAATTTGCCAGCACAGTACAGTATGTTGGTGTGAGCACCAAACAAGCCATATCCAATGGCAAATAGTTGCACTAAAATCAGAAAGACACCACAAAAATGCATTAGGATTAATTCGCAAGCTTCACCTCTATGTTGGAGGGACTGCAGCTGTATTATTGGTAAAGGTAAAGGTACGCCTGACCATTAGGTCCAGTCGTGACCGACTCTGGGGTTGTGGCGCTCATCTCGCGTTATTGGCCGAGGGAGCCAGCATACAGCTTCCAGGTCATGTGGCCAACATGACTAAGCCGCTTCTGGCAAACCAGAGCAGCACATGGAAACGCTGTTTACCTTCCTGCCGGAGCGGTACCTGTTTATCTACTTGCACTTTGACATGTTTTTGAACTGCTAGGTTGACAGGAGCTGGGACCGAGCAACGGGAGCTCACCCCGTTGCAGGGATTCGAACTGCCGACCTTCTGATCGGCAAGCCCTATGGTCAGTGGTTTAACCCACAGCACCACCTGCTATGGGTGTATTGGTACTGTTTCCTTATTGGTTGGCATGTGATATGGATTAAAGCTTTCTGGACAAATGTATTTAAGGAGCTAAGCCTAATATCAGTAGACATACAAAGTACTCCTCGGTTTGCTTTATTAATAATCTTCCTCAGAGAACAAAAGAATCTTCCTCACAAGAAGCTGATCATTTTTGGGGGGGGGTTGCAGAATGGGAATAAATACTGTAGCTCGACACTAGAAAACCACAGACAATTTGCAGACGTATGACTGGAGGCAAAAAAGTGTAGACAGTTGCTCTGATGGAGAAACTTTCCAAACAAGTAACGGCATTGAAAACTAGATTTCAATATTAGTTGGTCAAGTTACGCCATGTTGGTCTGGCGTAGTCGAAACAAAATAAAAAACTTCCTTCCAGTAGCACCTTAGAGACCAACTAAGTTTGTCATTGGTATGAGCTTTCGTGTGCATGCACACTTCTTCAGATACACAAGATCAAGATTAGTGATAATATGATATATATTCTTTATACAGTGCTTTTTTAAAAAAATACACTGCATACCATTTAAGAACAGGAGGGACTTTGCCAGTGGGCTCACCATATAAAAGAGACACATCAGAGGAGTGTAACAGCATAAGCAGATTCTCTGGAACTCTACTGAAATAAGAAATGGCACACCTGGATTTATTCAGTTTCTTCTTCTTCTCTCCTTCAGTAATAAATGTGTTTTAAATCTAGGTGCCTTGGGCAACTCCTGGCTTTCTATACATTATTAGATGTGATACCCCCACTGCTGAATAATGATTTTCAATGCATTCTAATCGAATGATACTAAAACCACACAGTCAACTAGACAATTTAAGAGTATTAAAGCTTACTTTAACAAAAGTCCCTCGACAGTATCTGGGGTGTCTCACCCAAGTAAATATATTATCACAGATCAAGCACCTCAGAGCTCCTAGAAATATAATTTAAGGGCAAAATACAATAAAATGGCATGACAGGAAAAGAGAGATATGGTTTAGTTGCTGTAAGGAAAGTAATCCCTCAACGTCTGTGCATACCACTTTCCCACAAAATTGCTCAAAGTGACTCACAATGTACTGTATACAAGTGAACAATAACAATTCCAAGCAACAAAAGAAGGTCACCCTAAAGCTTGCTATCTACGGGAGTAAATATCTGCAGTTCTGTCAGCATGAGAGCGGGCGTGATTTATAAGAATCACCTATGCGTAGCATTTTTATTCTTTGACACGCACTGTTATTGGTCATAGAGATCTTGCACTACATGACTGGCTGTCGTGCTAATCAGACAACAACTAAATTGCAGCATTAAAAAAAAGCCTGATGGGCTGATGTGAAAGAAAATGCATTTATCTGGAACTATTCTCTGGCAAGGAAAGCGTAACAATATGATTGAAGCAATACCTCCAAGAGAGGAAAGTGAGTGGATTCTGATTTCATTATTATTTTGCTCTCTTTTCTGTGAGGCTGAGTGTATAAAAGAAGGAAAGCTTTGAAGAGGAACTGCACAACACAACTTCATTCTTTATCTGGTTCACTTCAAAAGGTGCATTTTTTTTCCATTTCTGAAAACTTAGGCCCCTATATGTGAATTTTAATCATTTGATAAAGTTGAAAATTTCACTTTCCTAGAACCCTGATTCCTGCCTTCCAGTGAAAGCTTGCAAATCCCTGCCTTTAGGGCAAGTGAAGGCAGCCATGTAATTCACAAAGTTTATTCCCTAATGTTTTCTACAGTGGTACCTCAGTTTAAGTACACAATTGGTTCCGGAAGTCTGTACTTAACCTGAAGCGTACTTAACCTGAAGCAAACTTTCCCATCGAAAGTAATGGAAAGTGGATTAATCCGTTCCAGACGGTCCGTGGAGTACTTAAACTGAAGCGTACTTAACCTGAAACGAACTTTCCCATTGAAAGTAATTGATAGTGGATTAATCCGTTCCAGACGGGTCCGCTGAGTACTCAACCTGAAGCGTACTTAACCTGAGGTATGAGTGTAATTGGTTCTGGAAGTCCGTACTTAACCTGAAGCGTAATTAACCTGAAGAAAACTTTCCCATTGAAAGTAATGGAAAGTGGATTAATCCATTCCAGACAGGTCCGCGGAGTACTTAAACTGAAAGTACTCAAACTGAAGCGTACTTAAACCGAGGTATGACTGTATTTGCATGCCCAGCTGCAGAGTCCCACCTCCCGGCACGCCTAACTGCTGAGTGGTAAAATGAATGGACACAACAATAAGGCAATTGGGCCTAAACTGTGATTGATGAAGGGAAACTCACGGATTTTAGTAAAATTCTAGGGCTGGTGCCTTAGAACAACCAATTCAAAACAAAGTGAATAAGGCCGAAATCTCGTTTCAGATTTAAATCTAGGGTGCCAACATTTGTTTTGGCCTCAGGGCAGCTGCAGCTGCAATACGTGGTTCTCCCTCAAATCAGCCACCAATCAGAAATAGCAGCTTAACTTTTTCTTCCTGAAAGGGTAGAAACAGAGATATAGATCTCCTAAGGATTCAAGTGAGATGGCAAAAACTAAATTAATTATAGTTTTCAATTAAAACGAGATCCTGGGCCACGATAAATATTCCAGTGGCTATGCTTTCAACTAAACATTTTCGTCAGACTTCTCTCTTGTGAAATGATACACATTCTGTACACCAGCACTGCTTCTCTGATTTTTCTTACTCTTACCTTAACATAAATAAATAAATAAATAAATAAATAAATAAATAAATAAATAATAACAACAGCTGAAGGATGTCTAATCAAGACAGTGAGACTGGCAAGCAAGAAGATCGCAGAGGGGTGCATTAAGAAACCAGGAATAACAACACCATTGTGGACATGTCAGTGCTGCTAACCAGCATATTTCTCAGGGACCACAGCTGCCTGTTAAGTGCAAATGCTGCAGAGTTGTCAAGGAACAGAGTATGAACCCTTCTTGTTTCTCAAATGTTAAGTGCGCTAATGGCAGTATCTGTGACGGTGTAACATAGCAGTAAGGATATCTCTTAACCTGATAGACCAAGGACATATTTGAATGCAATATATTTGATGGTACTAAATATAATATTATACATATGATTATGTATAATAATTGGGGAGTGCGACCGGTTCAGCCGTACTGGGCATCACACTGCAGCGGGCAGCACAACAATGCTGCACAATGCAGTGTGAGAGGTGGGCTATTGCCAAATGTTCGCATCACCGTGCGATTTCTGTTCTCATCCTGAAGCAAAGTTCTTAACCCGAGGTACTATTTCTGGGTTAGCAGAGTCTGTAACCTGAAGCGTCTGTAACCCAAGGTACCACTGTAATAAAACACTGGAAGAAAAAGATACAGGGCAGTACTCAACTATGTTTGACTCAGAACAGACACACTGAAATTAATCAATACAACTAGGCAATGCCCATTACTTTCAATGGGTATGAGTAACACTTAGTTCATGGGTAGGCAAACTAAGGCCCAGGGGCCAGATTCGGCCCAATCACCTTCTAGATCTGGCCTGCAGACGGTCCGGGAATCAGCATGTTTTTACATGAGTAGAATGTATCCTTTTATTTAAAATGCATCTCTGGGTTATTTGTGGGGCCTGCCAGGTGTTTTTACATGAGTAGAATGTGTGCTTTTATTTAAAATGCATTTCTGGGTTATTTGTGGGGCATAGGAATTCATTCATTATTTTTTTCAAAATATAGTCCGGCCCCCCACAAGGTCTGAGGGACAGTGGACCGGCCCCCTGCTGAAAAAGTTTGCTGACCCCTAATTAGTTGAATACTACCTTGATAGGCTACCTTGCAACAAAGTTCTCGGGGTAGATATCTACAAAGCAGCATGAGAATCTGGCTTTTACGGCGGTTTGGGTATGAGTGGTGCCTATTGCAAATCTGGGAGTGTGCCCCACAACCCTTTGAAAGGTTGCTGCAAAGGATTCTGGGGCTCTGTTTCAGCTTGCATGCTAGCAGAGCCCTAATACTATTTTATGGGATTTGAATATTTCAGATGATTAGGCTCAGTGATGCGGCGGCTTCCTTCTAATGGTAGTATGTAGTATACAGCTTGAAAACATTATTTGGTTTGCCTCTTCATACTGAGAACAGAATCCGTTTAACAGAGAAAATTACTTTTTGTTTTATGCAATATATGAAATAGGGCTTGGAGTTGTTTTTCTCTCTCTCCCAGAGATTGCTGTCAGGTAAGTCATTTAAATTCTGTGTGTCCTTTTCACCTTTATAAATAATTGTCTGTTTTCCATGTCTGTCGCCTATCTCAAAAATAATCCTCTCATGCCCCTTAAGCTATTTATTCCTAATTTACTTTAAAGACTGCAATCCTACATTGTACACTGACATTCATCTAGAAAACATTTTTAATCTAATTCAAAATGTCTGAATTGATTTGGTAAACCAATCTTAAACGAAAAATGTACATGGGATAAGGGATGACCATAGTTACTTTGGTACAAGTAGGATTTTCTCAAAAATTTAGGATTTTCTCAAAAATTATTAGCTATTGGGTTTTTTAAATGCAGAACAATGCCAGCTGTTAATATCTGTCTACCTGATGACAGGTGTTGCTTTAATTCTCTCCCCCCCCCCCCAAGTGTAGCACATTTGGTGTTTGAACAATATCCTCAAGGTAGCGGGCTAAAAATATGATGGTGTTACCTAGAGTATGTCTTTTAATTATACTGAACAAATAAGTTTAATCATCTGTTTGCTTTTGTTCCTGACTGTTAATATGAGAGAAATCATCTGCGTAACAGGCATTAACATGCCTGCAGATAAGTCTCCACTCAGATGCTAGACACTTTTAAAAATAATGGTTTTAAAACCAGCCCATGAGCAAAACAAGGTGTCTTCGTCACCATGCCCTAATTTTCCTGCTCACTCTATCCTTTTCTCATAAGCATGTAACATGAACAAGTCTTGAAATGCTGCATACACACAAAACGTGTGCAGGAACTGAACATGTAGCTGGAAGACGGAGGAAGCAATTTTCACTTAGATCTCCTTGCACCCTCCCCAATCTGCTTCAGAACGTTGGGGGAATATCCAGAAATGGCTGGGTGGTGACACCAAGCCTGTTGTGGGCAAAAAGAATAGTCAACATCACTTCCACAACTTCCAATGGGAACCTTTGCTGGATCAAAGGCCATTCTGTGAAATTGAAGGAGCTGGTTTGCAGGAAGGCAGCTCTGGATCCAAGCCATGGTTATTGAGGAAGTTGAAGTTTCCCTTCGCATGTTACAGTGGTACCTCGCAAGATGAAATTAGTTCGTTCCACGAGTCGTTTCGTGTTGCGATAATTTCGTCTTCGGCTTCCCATAGGAATGCATTGAAATTTAATCAATGCGTTCCTATGGGGGGGGTGCAAAAAAAGGCACCGACTCACCCGCCATGGCCGCTCCGGAATTTTCTAAGGCTCTGGGGAGGGGGAAGCAGGAGGAGGGCCAGGGAGAGGCTCCCTCCCTCCTTCCCCAGCAGCCGGACCCTCACGCCCAAGCAGACAGCCCGTTCACACGCAGGCAGGCAGGCGATGGCGGGCAGCGGAAGCGCGAGGCGGCTGGGCTCCGGGCGATGGCGGGCGGCGGAAGCACAAGGCGGCCGAGACTTTCTCCTCGCGGCGCCCTGCTTCGTCTTGCGAAGTTTTCTATGGCACGGCCGTAGAAAACTCCGTCTTCCGAGTCTGCCAAAAAATCACAAAACGTTGTTTTGCGATTTTTCCGTGCCGTGAGGCGTTCGTCTAGCGAGGTACCACTGTATACACATTTTCTTTGACCGACTGTTGTACAAGCTTTTGAAACTCCACAACAACCTGCAAATCCTCTTTGACCAGAGGCAACAGCGCAATGAGGTACACATTAAGAGCAGTGGTCCCTCTTTCAAGCTACTTTCAAGACTGGGGGCGGGGGGAGGACCCTGCTGTTTGCCTTCAGTAAGGAAAATGACATTATTTTACTGGTGCCAGGTGGTAAACATCCAAGTACGTTAACAGTTCTAAGTTCAAGTGTTTTTAGTTTTGTAAAAAAACCATTTAAACAACTTTGCGAGAACTGCCTGTTTCTTTTTTGGCTACTTTCACAGCTCCCAGTTTGGATTCCCATTGGCCCCATCAAGCAGAGGAAGACAAGTTCTGTTCCGAACAGTTGCCATGAAACCATTGCTCCAAGCTGTAAGCAAAAAAAAAAGGGGGGGGAGAAGAGCGTTTGTGTGTGGACTTTCAGATTAAATGTGATTAGTTCCATGTTTCATGTCTCTCTACGCAAAGGCTACAGTAAATACTTTATTTGGTATAGACAACTGGCTCATGTGAATTATAAATGTTGGTGTTCACACTCTGCTCCTCCCCGGTAACCTTTTAAAGAGGCACCATTGCTCAGACTGGCCATAAGCCAAAAAGTAAAACTGGCAATATAAAAGACAGATGTGAGGACTATTATTTCAAGTAGCACAGAGGTGCAAAAATAAGAGGTGTCTGGTCCATGCAACCAGAGCAGGCGTCCCCAAACTCGGCCCTCCAGATGTTTTGGGACTACACCTCCCACCACCCCTAGCTAACAGGACCAGTGGTCAGGGGTGATGGGAATTGTAGTCCCAAAACAGCTGGAGGGCCAAGTTTGGCGATGCCTGATCTAGAGAACAGTGGGTGGGTCACTCCATTCTAGGTAGGACAGTGGTTCTCAAACTTTTTTCTCTGGGCCACACTTTCAGAATAAAATCTTGCTTGTGCAACCCCAATTTCTTAATATATAAGAAATACATTGGAAAACAAAAAGAAACAACTCCTAGCAGGGCTACTGGTTGTGCTAGGTGGGGGCTGATAGGAATTGGGGGTCCAACAGTATCTGCAGGGCCACAGATTCCCCGTCTCTTCATTAGAGAGGTCAAAGCAAATGTTCCGAACTGTTCTAGCTAACAGATCAGTCTGAGACAGAAGCTGGTTACTGATGTAGCCGTGTGAGATGCATCACACACCCTTCTGCATTTCTGCTCTTAAATATTTCACCTTAAACGGCTTGGCTGTGGGCATTCAGGAGATCAGCGAACCAAATAACCTTCCATAAAAGGGACAACAGCAAGTCATTTCACATTTCCAATCCAATAAAACTCATTTCAATGCTCTGTCTTGTTCCATGTCGTTTCCTGCAGTATTACTAACCTCATAACATCCCCTCCACCTTCTTTTGATGCTTTCCCCTCTATTCCTTTGGAGGCCAAATGCGTGGCTAATGCCACAGGGGAAGTGTTTAGTTTTAGAGGGAAACTGGCTCTTAAATTGAGCACCATTCCTAGTAAATACAAGTTAGGGCTTCTGTGAAATTTGCTGAAGGGGGGGGGGCAGGATTGTTCGCAGATGCACAGAGGTGGGAAGTTACAGTTGGTAGCATACTCCCAGGTCATACATGGAGCTAACAGGCATATGCAATCTTCACATGTGATAATGTACACTTTATCCACACACATCCCTCTAGGGCCATTTTACACATTTTTAACTCAAAATGTATGCAATACCATCACATCTGAAGTGACTGTATTCTTGTCAGGGACCGTGCTGAGGAGGACTGCACTGAAGAGGAATGGTGGGAGCCCTCCCCCTCCCCCCAATCCTGAATCTTCCCTGGAGCAGGAAGACAGTATAGATTTGGAACAGTGGTTTGCAGAGGGGCATAGTTCAGAAGTCAAAAGCTGGGAAATACTGGATGGGGAACAGCTAGGAGAAGAAACACTGGAAGAGAGAGGGTTAACAGATTTACAGTCGTTGGACAGCATTCCTCCACTGCCCTCCTCAAAGTCACCAAGAGCTCAGAAAGTCTCAGAACAGAAAGCGCAAAGGGTACAAGCTCAGACATAGGAATGATGTAGACTAATAGGGATGGGTGGGGTGTAAACCTTAATTGGGAGCACCGCCATTTCTAAAGGAGATATGTTCTTTGTCTCTCACTGTGATTATTAATGAATCTAACTAGTAAGATGTTCCTTTCGTTTGATCTTATTTACTGCCACAGGGGAGGAAGCTGATTCCCCGAAGCCTGACAGTTCATCTGTTTCTCCATGCATGTACACTGTACTTTACAAGCATGATGTGTGAAGCAACTCTTAGAGGGACTGATTCTGGAGTAAGAAGAGCTGAGCCAGGATTTGGGGCTGGGGGGTGGAACATATTTTACAATTATAAGATTGTATTAAACTGGAAACATGGACAGCTGGCTTGTAGACATGTCCATGTGATTATTATGCAGGATAGATCACATATATGATGGTGCTTGTGTGTGTATCTGTGGAATAACACTCTATGCATCCACCAAAGTGAACTTTTGCCCTTGAACACTTAAGCTCAGTAAATCACTTCAGGGGTTTTTAAGGAATCACAAGCCTCTTTAAGTTTACATTAAAAAATTATTTTACAGAATAAGGGATTGATTCTACTCAAGAGTAAACCCCACTGGAAATAATGGATGTGATCGTCCTTGATAGCTCAGTTGTTTACAGCATGGTGCTGATAATGCCAAGGATGCAGGATCGATCCCTGTACAGTGGTACCTTGGTTCTAAACTTAATCCGTTCCAGAAGTCTGTTCCAAAACCAAACCGTTCCAAAACCAAGGCATGCTTTCCCATAGAAAGTAATGCAAAATGGATTAATCCATTCCAAACTTTTAATAACAATCCCCAAAACAGCAATTTAAGATGAATTTTACTATTTAACGAGACCATTGATCCATAAAATGAAAGCAATAAACAATGTATTACAGTCACTCAATCAGTAGCTGAACTGGGTTCCACACAGTCTGTCTGTCTGTCTGTCTCTCTCTCTCTCTCTCTCTCTCTCTCTCTCTCTCTCTCTCTCTCTCTCACACACACACACACACACACACACACACACACACACAAAGAGCCACAAAAACGCAAAATAAATAGCAAAACCAGACAGACCTCAGTGTAATACTCAAAACAGAAGTGTGGCACTCAAATTGGAAGCGTAACACTCAAATTGTCAGCGTAACACTCCAAACGGAAACAGAAGTGTAGCACTTCAAACGGAAGCGTAACACTAAAAACGGAGCATATTCGACTTCTGAAGAAAGTTCGCAAACCAGAACACTTACAGGTTTGCAGTGTTTGGCTTCCAAGTTGTTTGAGAACCAAGGTACCACTGTATGGTACAACTGCATATTCTTGCATTGCAAGGGGTTGGACTAGATGATCCACAGGATCCCTTCCAACTCTACAATTCTGTGATTTCCATGAATTATGTGGTCCAAACACTTAGAGGGGTATGCCACATCAAGCATCCATTCGATTACTGCTTCAGGCTTTAAAAGATGGGGAGTACTCAGTGATATTATGAATTTGTTATGAACAGAATGAAAAAGCCAAGTTTCACTAATCTTGGAAATGACTTAGTTTTGTTAGCTCAATCAGCAGTCAGATAGAAGACTTCTTAACCTAAGGAGGATGAAGATAGTTCACTTATTTTACATCAAACAAACAAACTCATCATTCTCAAGAGCACAGCAAAATAGTTTTTCATATTTTATATATCTATCTACATCCATAACAGAGAGAAAAGTGCTTGGTGCATTATCATTTTTGTGGAAGCAAAATAAGCCAGACAAAATAAAGTCTGGTTTTCATAAAGAAGCATCTGCTTGTACCTTCTGATTGCATCAGCACAACCTCAGCAATGAACATATATATGTAAGTATTGAAGGCTAAGTAGGATCATAGAATTGTATAGTTGGAAGGGGGCACAAGAGACATCTGGTCCTGCAAGGGAATATTTCGCCCAGCATTGGGCTCGAACCCACAACCCTGAGATTAAGAGTCGCATGCTTTTCTGACTGAGCTACGTTCAGTGGAATTGGCTTTCTCAAAAGAGAGGTGTTTCTGAAGTTCCACGTGTTTAGGGGCTGCCTGTGGGTCACCCAGAAAGAAATGCACTCTGTGTATGCTCAGGAAGGTTATTTTTGTTCTTACTCAACTTTCCAGCACTCATCACCTGTGTACAGTGCCGGAGCTGAGCTTCAGTCCAAACATGTTTGCTTTCATCTAGAAGTAAAAGAAAAAAATTAAAAAATAGCAGGCATTCTTTGTCTAGCTAATACTGTGAATCAAATTTAAAATTATAGAGCAATGGAAGATGTAAGTACCACTTGCAGTTCCCAAAAACCTAATAAACATGGCACCTGTAACCATTCCAATCAACATGAACAATTTGATTGCTTCATTTCCTGGCTAATTTTGTTTTATCCATCAGCACTAGGAGAGAGAGAGTTCCTTAATGATGCTAGGAAGGTTTGTACAGATGGCTAATTACTCTTATTTACAGACTGGCCAAATTACCTCACCAAAGGAATGTGAATCTGATTTTATAATAGCCAGTTTTCTGGACCTTTTTAAAATATATTATTTCTTGCATGGATGTTTCTGGAATCTACCTAGCAGTAAATATGTGGCTTCATTTATATTTTCCTATTCCAAAGCCTCTGGTAACTTTTTTCACATCAGAAATGTCATCATATGCCATGACAGCAGTGGACAATCTGGATTTTCCTTGAGAACAAGTGTTTGTGGATGTGAGAGCTGGACCATAAAGAAGGCTGATCACCGAAGAATTGATGCTTTTGAATTCTGGTGCTGGAGGAGACTCTTGAGAGTCCCATGGACTGCAAGAAGATCAAACCTATCCATTCTTAAGGAAATCAGCCCTGAGTGCTCACTGGAAGGACAGGTCCTGAAGCTGAGGCTCCAATACTTTGGCCACCTCATGAGAAGAGAAGACTCCCTGGAAAAGACTCTGATGTTGGGAAAGATGGAGGGCACAAGGAGAAGGGGACGACAGAGGACGAGGTGGTTGGACAGTGTTCTCGAAGCTACGAACATGAGTTTGACCAAACTGCGGAAGGCAGTGGAGGACAGGAGTGCCTGGCGTGCTATGGTCCATGGGGTCACGAAGAGTCGGACACAACTAAACAACTAAACAACAAGCAATCTGTGGGACACGTGATATCAGGACATGTGTAGAGAGAGTAAACTGGGGTGTCCCCGTGTAAAAATATTAATCCCCAGATTTCAAGAATTTAGGGCAGACAGGTTATAAGAAAAAAACACAAGGAAATCCACAAAAAGAATAGAGGTAGCAACTTGCTGCAGAAATGCTTCTGCAACTAAGCTAGTTACTCAGCATGCACTTTTGAATGCAATAGGTAATTGGTGCTTTGAACAGGGAATTAATGATAAGGAATAGCCAGCCAGGTAAGTGTCTTCCGTGGGGAATTTGAACAATGGCCCTGCATGAAGTGCATGCAATAGCCAGGTGGTGCTTTGGGAAACCAAGAGCAAAAACTAAAATCGCCTGTCTGCAAAGATTGCCCCAGACATGCAGTGCTAATATTTGGGAAGGCAAAAATATATGCAGAAAAGACGTTGGACAGTTTTGCACATGTGGTGTCAGGGAAGCCATTATTATGAACATGACTTCCACATCCTTCAGGTAGCACACAGGCTTGCCTGCGCAGTTAAATGAGCTTTTGTAAATGGTGTACAGGGATGCCTCGCAAGACGAAATTAATTTGTTCCGTGAGTCGTTTTGTATTGCGGAAATATCGTCTTGCGGTTTTCCAATTTAAACAAATCAAAGCAAAAAGAAATTGCAAAAAAATTCGTCTTGCGAGTCGTCAAAAAGATGGCAAAACGCTTTCGTCTTGCGAGTTTTTTTGTTGCGCAAGGCATTCGTCTTGCGAGGTACCACTGTATTTCTGTAAGGGAAAAAAGTAAGGGATGTGGCAGAACAGAGAATGGCATTAGAAAGAAGGACTATGGCCTTGGAAGTTGAAGCATAGTATGACAGGGAAATATAATGTGTACCGATATATAATGGTGACCTATATTACAGAGGCCCGGCTCATATTATTCCTCTTTACATAGTTTCAAAGTACAGTCGTACCTTGGCTCCCAAATGCCTTGGGAGTAGAACCTTTCAGCTCCTGAATGATTGAAAACTGGAAGTGGGTGTTCCGGTTTTCAGACGTTCTTTTGAAAGCCGAACGTCCAATGGGGCCAAATGTTCCAATCAGAAGCTGCTCTTTGGAAGTCGAACCTTTTGGAAGCTGAACGGACTTCCGGAATGGATTCTGTTCGACTTCCAAGGTACAACTGTAGACAGGGAAGAAAAGAAAAGAAATGGATAGGATGAAAAAAGTGGTATATTTTTCAGTGCACCTGAAAAGAAGTGAAATTGCATCCCACTACACTTTGAGCATGGGACGCAGGTGGCGCTGTGGGTTAAACCACAGAGCCTAGGGCTTGCTGATCAGAAGGTCGGCAGTTCGAATCCCTGCGACGGGGTGAGCTCCCGTTGCTCAGTCCCAGCTCCTGCCAACCTAGCAGTTCGAAAGCACGTCAAAGTGCAAGTAGATAAATAGGGACCGCTACAGCGGGAAGGTAAATGGCATTTCCGTGTGCTGCTCTGGTTCGCCAGAAGCGGCTTTGTCATGCTGGCCACATGACCTGGAAGCTGTACGCTGGCTCCCTCGGCCAATAATGCGAGATGAGCGCGCAACTCCAGAGTCGGTCACGACTGGACCTAATGGTCAGGGGTCCCTTTACCTTTACCTTTTTTTACACTTTGAGCACTCAATCTGGGGTGAATGGTCTGGAGATGGCAGCTATAGCAAGAGAGAAAGCCAGCCAGCTAGAATTTCAAGTAAAGTGTTTTAGCGGTAGGTACAAAAAGCAAATGCAGATTACATATAGCAATTCTGAAATAAAATAAGACTTATGTAAGATAGCTATTCTTATAAAAAAATGCAAAGGATTTGGCAGTTTTAATAATGCCTTATTAAAGAAAGCATCAGCTTTATATATTCAGCTTTATAATTTAGCTACTGTTTTGTGTATCACATCATCTGTGTGCCTTGAAGACAATGGGGGGGGGAAGGCAAATGAGTTATTAAAAGTATAGCTGCTTTTGTGGTGAATTGTACTTACATTTCAGTCTTAAAGGCAGAAAATGAGATATGCTATTTTTTTATTTGTTCATTAGGGGTGACATATTAGAAAGGCATAACTAGGATTCCTTATTCATTAAAATAAATTGTGTTCTGGGGAAACTTTCTCCGGCTGTTAGTGAGACTTGAGCATATTTCAAAAATTATGTGTAATTTGAGCTGGCAGCCTTTTGTTTACTTTTGCTTTAGTGAAATCCTTCAAGGCAGAAGAGTCGCTTTATTAGATTCATCCAAAGGGAATATGATTTCCATAAACTAATTCCACATGTTAAAATGGAAGTACATTTATGGAAACATAATAAAACTGATATCTATGACCAAACTGACTGCCCTGTCCTAGGACACTGTCTCCCTGAGATCATAAGCATAGATGTACACTTTACCAGGTGAGTGGGTTGCACAGCTACACTTCTGTTTGTGTCAGAAAGGTGGACAACTGTGTAGTAATTTCCAGATAAATAGAATGCATTAACAGGACAAGCGAACAGAAAGCCTAGTAAACGAGAATGGTGCTAAATAACAAAATTGGTCAAAAGCAGCAGCATCTCACCTTCCTCTCTACCCAGCAGTACAAAATGCATTGATCACACAAGATGTCACGGCTCTCGCAATTTATGCGACCACATGCTCCACTTGGAGTGGTACTTTGGAGCAGGATGATGACACCTGTCCTGAGTGTTTTCATTCAGGAAAGTACAGACATACGGCATAATGCCACTTTAAAATATCCACATTTTTGTATTGAAGGATGGTCCCAGGGAGAGTAATGTACTCTTGGTAAAGGTAAAGGGACCTCTGACCGTTAGGTCCAGTCGCGGACGACTCTGGGGTTGCGGCACTCATCTCGCTTTACTGGCCAAGGGAGCCGGCGTTTGTCCGCGGACAGGTTCTGGGTCATGTGGCCAGCATGACTAAGCTGCTTCTGGCAAACCAGAGCAGTGCATGGAAATGCTGTTTACCTTCTCGCCAGAGCGGTACCTATTTATCTACTTGCACTTTGACGTGCTTTTGAACTGCTAGGTTGGCAGGAGCAGGGGCCGAGCAACGGGAGCCCACCCCATCGCGAGGATTCGAACCGCCGACCTTCTGATCGGCAAGCTCTAGGCTCTGTGGTTTAGACCACAGCGCCACCCACGTCCCATGTACTCTTTGCATGTCAGTACAAAGATCATTTATACAAGAGTCTGAAAACAGTGGCAGATAATAGAAATTGCCATAAAATCCTCTATATCGCATATTTTGTGGCTGTTTCATTTGCCAACCGATCCCGTTTGTGATAAGCAAATGCTTACACCATCAAAGGATTCTCTGCTAACAAATTTCCCCCAAGTACTTGCTCCTTTCAGTGTATATTTCCAGAACTAGAGGTGTTGTTTTTCTGGCTCTGAGATGAAATCCATCTGATGCAAAGCTTGAGTGAAATAATGATAATCAGGTCTATTTACTCCCATTCTGCTCACAGCAAACAGTTCTCTTTTTAAAGGGAAGTGTTAGATTCCCTTTGGCAGAGGCAGCTGAAATGTGCGAACTGCTGACATATTTAGCATTTCTTTCAAGTCTGGAAGCGGGAAATAAGCTTCTATGAAAATCAGGCTAGACAACTGGTGTAAAACACATTTCCCTCCCAGACAATGCTGCTAATTCTGATGCTATCTGTTTTTTGTTTTTTTTAAAAGCCAAAAGGCTAAAAATTACATGTACAGAATACAACACTGTGTATATCTCTTGTTTATGGTGCTATTCTGCACTGCACACCACTGTAAAGTGCAATGAAAGTGCGAGCATCTTAGGTTGTTTTTCTTTATCATGCAGCTCTGCAGCAGACAACATTGCAGTTCTGAAGTAAGAGGGTGCTGCTTCAAAGGTCATTTCTTTTATTCAAGTTCTGTGATTCTGTGATAACTTCATGCATGAATACCAGCACTGGATCACTAATTAAAGGAGAGAGCTGCTTCTCTATTAACTTCCATGGGTGAAAAACATTGGCTTCCCAGAGCTAGCTGGAGGTGGGGGAATCTGCCCCGCCCCGTAGGTTTGTGGTTATCCCAAGGGTCCCTGGCCAATTTCCAGCGCATGTACCACTGCTTGTTTGCCCCAGAGAGCAAGGGCCCTTGACTTAAGTGGGGCTTTTGAGCAAAGTGTGCACTGGGGCACAACCTCCAAGTTAGTGTCTTTCTGCTTGCACCTTGTAATGAAGTAATGAAAAGGCAAGCAAGATATTGTCAGAAGTTCCTGCCTCTGACTTGTCAGATTTAGGCTGTGGAGCCAGTTCCCTGGGAGGAAGCCTCATTGAACTTGGTGGGAGTTACTTTTGACTAGACATTGTCCTAAATAGGATTGTGATGTTAAACACCCAGTTTAAGAGTCATTTGTGATTACTGAATTACACCATGGTGGTTGTTTTTCTGGCGATGGGAGGGGCGAACAGACACATCTCCGTACCAGGGGCACAAGGGGGCCTAGGTACACTCCTGGCTTGGGCACATAGGATTTGTAATCCAGCTACATCTAGAAGGAGCCATGCTCGGTACGCCTCTTGCAGACAGTACTGCTCTAAATGGACCAAGGGCATAAGGCAGTCTCCTCTGTTCCTAAAAGCAATACTTGGAACAAGATACAGAGGTGTTAGAAATTCCCTTTGCATGACAAATGGCAAACATGCTTAAGATGGCAGTGTTTGCAATTAGCTAATGTGATATAACTTGTAGGCAATTGTGGCAAGGTGTAACAAACAGTCAAGACAAACTGCTCTTGGGCAGCCAGCAACATGTCGAGTAAGTTGTACCCAGGCCCCATGTCCCCCTTCCTGGCTATGCCTTGTACCATAATCTTCTGGAGCTTATTAAAGAAAAGAGAACTCCATTGTAATCTTGCTGTAAAATAAAACAATCAGTTCATGCAACTTAAAAACATTAAAACTGACCAGTACACTTTCAGACAATGGAGGCTGCTCTATTAGGGCAAACAGGACACTGCCCTACCACCCTCAGTGTACACCCAGCTAGCTCCCACCTGCCTGCATCCTTGCTTACAACCAGTCCAGGAAGTGGCACTGCTCAGTGGCAGACTTTGGGCTTTCAAATTTCAGCAGCGCCCTGTGCGATACCAAAATTTGATGCCTGGCCAGCCTCTTGCTTTCTGTTCTAAGTCATCGTTGTGGCTCCCTGTGACATCCTCTCAACTCAGGGCCTAGTGCGGGCATACTGTCCGTGCTCCCCTAAATGCGACTCTGCACTGCTTATCAGCTTTCTCCTCCAATGCTGTAATTGGTTAGCTCTGACTGTTCACTTATGGTTGAACTCATTGCTTTCCGCCCTACCGTCAAAAGCATACCTAGGCAAGCAGTGCCTCGCCACACAGAACAGCAGCACTTAGTATTAAAGGAATGCCCACAGCAGTCTAGATAATTCACTGTGCCCCAGCCATTCATACATCTGTGTAATTCAAACTGTGTTGTAGGTAGATGGTTTGAGCACTGGACAGTCTATTGAAAATGTTTACTCATCAGCTCATGGAAGATGGGGCAGAAATGTCCCCAGCCCTCCTGCCAATGAGCAGGAGCACATATAAGCATGCCTTACCCCGTTCCACGCTATGCTCATCCCTCTTTAAGGTCCAAAAGGACCCACACATTGGCGATCATGTGTCAATTGGACACACCTAAAATGGTCACTGCCTGTAGTAATTTATACTCTGTGGATTCAGGGTCCTCAGAGCATCAAAAAGACACGGAAAACATGCATAATTATAGGAAAGCAAAAATAAGCAGTAATAATTAATGCAGAAGCATAAAGGGACCCCTGACCATTAGGTCCAGTCGTGACCGACTCTGGGGTTGCGCGCTCATCTCGCATTATGGCCGAGGGAGCCGGCGTATAGCTTCCAGGTCATGTGGCCAGCATGACAAAGCCGCTTCTGGCAAACCAGATCAGCACATGGAAACGCTGTTTACCTTCCCGCTGTAGCGGTTCCTATTTATCTACTTGCATTTTGACATGCTTTCGAACTGCTAGGTTGGCAGGAGCTGGGACTGAGCAACGGGAGCTCACCCCGTCACAAGGATTCGAACCGCCGACCTTCTGATCAGCAAGCCCTAGGCTCTGTGGTTTAACCCACAGCGCCACCTGGGTCCCTCAATGCAGAAGCATACCAGATTATTAATCAATCAACCATAAAAATAATATTAATAATATACAGTAATGATTGGATGGTGAATGCATATGGGTAAACACCACCCAAAAGTGATTCATGCGTTTTCTAACTGTTCTTTCTGCAAGCTGCTCCAGTTGGCAGAGAGCACATCTCTTCAGCAGGGAAGATGTAAGAAATGCCTCACATCCCTTCCTTCTGACTGCTTAGCAACAGTGATTAAGTGACTAAGCATCTTTAGCAACAGCAACTCCTCCTTATCTGCATAATAAGTCTTAGAATGTTTCCTCAACATTTTGCTTTCTAATTTTCTTGGGAGATATCAGATTGATGTGCTTTTAAAAAATGAAAGTTAGGAGTTGGGGCCTTCCGCTAGGGTCAGGGGTGGAAGAAGGGAATACAGCATAGCTGCCAAGTACCCCGTATTTCCCAGGAAACCCCCATTTTTCCTTACCGTTTCCCGGAGGTCTCCCATTTCAGCTCCTCTCCTGTTAATCTCCCTTATTTTGGTTCCTATCAGCGGCCATTTTTCTGGTGCCGCTTTGCCCATCTATTGGCACCAGAAAATGGCCGGCGCCGGAAGTCGTGTCTACGCATGTCCGGAAGTGCGTAGACGCAACTTCCGGTGTTGCTTTGCCCATCTATGGGCACCAAAAATGGCCGGCGGCGACACTGGAAGTTGCGTCTTCGCACTTCCAGACATGCGTAGATGCGACTTCTGGCGCCGGCCATTTTCGGTGTCCATAGATGGGCAAAGCGACACCGGAAGTTGCGTCTACCCAACTTCTGGTGTCTTGCGGCTGCTGATCCCGGATTTCTCTGCGAGAAACTTGGCAGGTATGAAATACAGTGGTACCTCTGGTTATGAAGTAATTCGTTCCGGAGGTCTGTTCTTAACCCGAATCCATTCTTAACCCGAGGCGCGCTTTCGCTAATGGGGGCCTCTCGCTGCCGCTGCACCGCCACCACACGATTTCCATTCTCATCTTGGGGCAAAGTTCTCAACCCGAGGTACTACTTCTGGATTAGCGGAGTTTGTAACCCGAAGCGTTTGTCACCCAAGGTACCACTGTAGTTACAGGTAAGCATCCACCTACACATAGAATATCAACATGGTGTGACTAGAGATGCAGTGCTGACCCTTCACTCATCAGGAGCTGCATGCCAGCTGGACCGATGTTTTTTTGTCATGCTCATATGTGCCAACAAGGCTCTGGTTGTTGTTGTTTTTTAAGCCAAGAACAGAAGCAAGTGAGTTTTCCACACATCAAAACACTTAGAAAGCTGTTTCCAGGTTTAATTATGGAGCTCAAATGGAATTCTTGTTTCCTGCTGACATTTTTCTAGTGAAATCTGTCAGATGCTATACTAGGCTCAGCAGCATATATTGTAATTAGGGTTGCCACCTTCTTCTCTTCCTTAAACGAGAGATTGCCTGCCTTAGCAGCTTCATGGCAACAAGCAGAAAATAAACGGGGAAGGTTTTTCTGTTGCTGCATCTCCATACAGGGAAAGGCTTCAACTGCTGAAATTCTGTTTTGCCTCTCCCCCCCCCCCAAAAAAAAAATTCCTTGCAGTTATTCAAGACACAGGAATCCTGCAGTCCCAGAGAGAGACTGAAAGCACCCTCTTGTTGGCTGACAAGATGATGACACCACCACTCAACTCTTGCAGCTGCTAATGAAAATATCTGCGCCTACTTAGCCCCATTCTCACTCAGACCCCACCTGTGCCATGCATTTAAAGCATTAATCTGTGCCATAAGTTTCTAGCACTATTATACCACTTTAACAGAGTTGTTAGGAGACTCCTATTTCCCCCAAAAGCTAAAATTCCCGGAGGGATTAACAATCAAGGAACTCTGGGAATTGTAGCCCCATGAGGGGAATGGAATTCTACCAACTCTCAGCATCCTTAACGAACTACGTCTCCCAGGATTCTTTAGGGCAGGCACCCCCAAACTGCGGCCCTCCATATGTTTTGGCCTACAACTCCCATGATCCCTAGCTAACAGAACCAGTGGTTGGGGAAGATGGGAATTGTAGTCCAAAACATCTGGAGAGCCGAAGTTTGGGGATGCCTGCTTTAGGGGGAATCCATGACTGCTATGATAGTGCTTTAAATATGCGGTGCAGATGTGGCTTCAGTCTAAATAACCTGGAGACTGATCAGCATTAGAGTAATGGAGTAGCTGAGCAGTGGTGTCATAAAAATGTCAGCAAATGAAGGGTTTTTTCAGTCTAATGCCTGCAGCAGCAAATCTTGTTCCTCACCCCTTTGAGGATGTTGTTGAAGCAGTTATAATAGGAGAAATCCCCGCTGGCCTTTAGTCTATGAACACTCAAGCCAACAATAAACCAGTTAGTCTTTTTAAAATGCCACAAGGCTTCCCCGACCAGACACTTTCCTCATTTTGTTGGACTGCAGTTTCCATAGTTCCTAACCTTTGGCCTTGTTGTCTTGGCCTGATGGGAGTTACCTATAGTCTAAAAGTCACCAGATTGGAGAAGGGCAGATTAACGTAACTACCTCTTGGGAACTAACCTTAACTGTAGTGTGAGGCTGTTGAGGATAGAACAGAAAACGTGTATTAAATATTAACTGCCCTAAAGCACATTTGAATTACTTTCCTCCCCCCTGAAAGAATTATGGGTACTGTAGTTTACCCCTTATAGAGTTACAGCAACCTGGGTTTTTTTCACCTGGAACTCGCTGGAACTCAGTTCCAGCCCCTCTCAGGTGGATACCATTGCTATTATAAGAGAAAAGGAGAGGTGTTCATGGTGAGTTCCGGCACCTCTTTCCCTAGAAAAATAGCACTGCCAGCAACCCCGAACAAACTACAGTACCCACAATTCTCTGAGGGAAAGAATGTGCCTTAAAAGTATAGTGTGTGTACACAGCCTAAGATAAGAGCCTGGTCCCATCCAGCTGTGGAAGAATCTACAGTTTTCTTGAACCCACCCCCTCTTATAAAAGTCTCCTTCCAAACCCTCTGAATATGGGTAGCTATAACAGAGAATTCATACTTTTGAAGACACTGTAGAATTCTGGAGGGGAAAGAAGTAATCTTGGTTTTCATTTCTAAAATGGAGATAAGAAAAAGGAAGGGGGAGGGATTTTGAAGAGCTCTTCCTGGAGATTAAAAGTGTTTTACAGTAAATAACAAATTAGACCACACTTTAATATCTATTTTACTGTTGACAATTTATTCCAGGCTCCCAATTTGGATTTAAAAACGCCTTTTGGTTGTTTCAGATTAAATAGGGCCAAACTACGTGTTTGACAAACAAACAAAAAGTAACAGTAGTACAGTGTTTTGTTGGAAAGGCCACTTTTGGTGGAGGCTGATGGTGGTGGGAACCTGATTTTCACCCTTTCCCCACCATACATCTGTGTAATTCAAACTGTGTTGTAGGTAGATGGTTTGAGCACTGGACAGTCTATTGAAAATGTTTACTCATCAGCTCATGGAAGATGGGGCAAAAATGTCCCCAGCCCCCCCCCTTTTTTCCTGCCAATGAATTGCTGGGTCCAACACCACAGAAATACAGGCAGACTATTTCATGCAGAGATTTTGTCCCGTGCGCATCAGCGGAGCACATATAAGCATGCCCTACCACGTTCCACGCTCTGCTCATCCCTCTTTAAGGTCCAAGAGGACCCACGCATTGGCGATCATGTGTCAATTGGACACACCTAAAATGGTCACTGCCTGTAGTAATTTGTACTCTCTGGATTCAGGCTTTAAAAGGGTCCTCAGAGCATCAAAAAGACACGGAAAACATGCATAATTATAGGAAAGCAAAAATAAGCAGTAATAATTAATGCAGAAGCATACCAGATTATTAATCAATCAACCATAATAATAATATTAATAATACACAGTAATGATTGGATGGTGAATGCATATGGGTAAACACCACCCAAAAGTGATTCATGCGTTGTCTAACTGTTCTTTCTGCAAGCTGCTCCTGTTAGCAGAGAGCACATCTCTTCAGCAGGGAAGATGCAAGAAATGCCTCACATCCCTTCCTTCTGACTGCTTAGCAACAGTGATTAAGTGACTAAGCATCTTTAGCAACAGCAACTCCTCCTTATCTGCATAATAAGTCTTAGAATGTTTCCTCAACATTTTGCTTTCTAATTTTCTTGGGAGATATCAGATTGATGTGCTTTTTAAAAATGAAAGTTAGGAGTCGGGGCCTTCCGCTAGGGTCAGGGCTGGAAGAAGGAAATACAGCATAGCTGCCAAGTACCCCGTATTTCCCGGGAAACCCCCATTTTTCCTTACCATTTCCCGGAGGTCTCCCGTTTCAGCTCCTCTCCCGTTAATCTCCCTTATTTTGGTTCCTGTCAGCGGCCATTTTTCTGGTGCCGCTTTGCCCATCTATTGGCACCAGAAAATGGCCGGCGCCGGAAGTCGCGTCTACGCATGTCCGGAAGTCGCGTCTACGCATGTCCTTAAACGAGAGATTGCCTGCCTTAGCAGCTTCATGGCAACAAGCAGAAAATAAACGGGGAAGGTTTTTCTGTTGCTGCATCTCCATACAGGGAAAGGCTTCAACTGCTGAAATTCTGTTTTGCCTCTCCCCCCCCCAAAAAAAAATTCCTTGCAGTTATTCAAGACACAGGAATCCTGCAGTCCCAGAGAGAGACTGAAAGCACCCTCTTGTTGGCTGACAAGATGATGACACCACCACTCAACTCTTGCAGCTGCTAATGAAAATATCTGCGCCTACTTAGCCCCATTCTCACCAACTATTTTCCCATTTCAATTCCTCCCCATTCCCCTGTGGCTTTAGCTCTCATTAAATAAAAACAAACCACTTTTTAAATGTCATGGTGAAAAGCTATTGAGAGGTGGCTTGGGAAACGATGGGTGCAGAAAGAGTTAAGCACTTCTCTGCTTCTGATTGTCCCCTACTGGAAAAAGAAGCTTTTTCTCCCTCCAGAACAGGCCATCAGGTTATTATTACACATATTTATGTGTAGCGTGTCATTTGAGCTTTAGGCTCTAGAGAATAAATTGCTAGTTTGAAATCGCTCGAAAGTATTTTTACATCAGAATCAAGATTATGCTATCTACTTTTCTGAGAAGAAAAACCACACATTTTAAAAATAAGCGTTGCCAACAAATTGTCCTCTGCTTTTCTGGGAATAGTCAAATATGTTCAAAAGTAACTTTTCCCCAGCTGCAACCCCATATCAACTTTTGGTGCCATGGAGGGGATTGATTGTTCAGGGAAAGAACTCCTGGATCCGGGGCTCAGTTGGCTTAGCTGTTCTGAAATGACATAAAACTGGATGCAGACTAAGGGCTTGTCCGTGCTTCCACTTGTCCAGTGCTCCACTCCTTTCCCAGGGAAAACCTGCTCTTTAGCTTTAAATCAGAACAAACAGCATGGTAAACCGATTGCTGTTTGTTCTGAATGAGTGCTAAAGAGCAGTTTCGGGTGACGGGGTGGGAAGCAGGAGGAAAAGAAGTGCAGATAAACCGTAAGTCAACTGAACTATGGCTTTATCCACACTTGCCTTTCCTCTGCTCTTTCCAGAGCAGGTTTTTGCAGGGAAAGCTCCAGGGCAAAAACAAACAAGCAAACACATTCAGACATGGAGCTTTTAAGTGTAGACCTGTGCCAGGAAAGAGCCAGACAAAAGATAAGCCCTTAGTTTCCAAGTCATGACTACCTTTTCCCAGGGCAGTTGCCTACCAGCTCCATCTCGTACTCCAGCTGAGACCCTACCTACCTGCGCCCCGTTTTGCCAGAGTGGTACATGCTCCTGCATGGACTACTGCAATGCGCTCTGTGTGGGCTACCTTTGAAGGTGACTCAAAAACACAATCCAGAATTGCAGCTGCCAAATTGGTGACTGGGAACAGCTGCCAGGACCATCTAAGACCAGTCCAAAAAGATTACATTGGCACCCAGTATGTTTCCAAGCACAATTCAAAGTGTTGGTGCTGACCTTTAAAGTCCTAAATGGCTTCAACACTGTTATACTTGAAGGAGTGTCTCCACTCCCATTGTTCAGCCTGGATACTGAGATCCAGCTCTGAAGGCCTTCTGGCAGTTCCCTCACTGCGAAAAGTGAGGTGTCAGGGAACCAGGCAATGGGGCCTTCTCAGTAATTGTGCCTGCCCTGTGGAACACCCTCCAATCAGATGTCAAGGAAATAGACAACCACCTGACTTTTAGAAGACATCTGAAGGCAGCCCTGTATAGGGAAGCTCTTAATGTTTGATGTTTTACTAGTTACAGGTAGGTAGCCGTGTTGGTCTGATGCAGTCAAAACAAAATAAAAAAAATCCCTCCAGTAGCACCTTAGAGACCAACTAAGTTTGTCATAGATATGAGCTTTCGTGTGCATGCACACAAAACTTAGTTGGTCTCTAAGGTGCTACTGGAAGGATTTTTTTTATTTTGTTTTGACTATGTCAGACCAACACGGCTACCTACCTGTAATGGTATCTGAAGAAGTGTGCATGCACACGAAAGCTCATACCTATGACAAACTTAGTTGGTCTCTAAGGTGCTACTGGAAGGATTTTTTTTTTTTGATGTTTTACTGTGCTTGATGTTTTAATTTGTCGAAAGCCTCCCAGAGTGGCTGGGGCAACCCAATCAGATGGTGCCATGAACTGGCAGGATGACACGGGGAAGAGGATCCCAGTGAGGGTTGTAGCCAGAACTGGGACACACTGGGGCAAGCTGGGAAATACTCACAATATGACAGAGGATGGGAAGGGGATGGGGGGGGGGTCAGAGAGCAGCAGGACCCATCACCGGAACCATAGGGGCCCCTGTCTCCCCAAATATGATGGGCTCTGAAGCGTAGGAAGCTTGCTAGCTCTGGGAGGAGGTGTGTGATTCCTCAGCTGGAGTAGGCTTGGAACAGGTGAGGGTCATATGGCTCATCAGGCCCAGGTGCTGCAATCAGCATGCAAAGTACAAAAGGGAAGCAGAGGGGAGGGGCTGTGTTTGCTCAACTGTCCACATTGATGGACCTTGGATTGGATGCTGCTGGATCTCTACAAGACTGTGCTTTGGGTTTGACTCTGGACTGAAACCTGATTGGTGGACTTCAGACTTAGCTTACTTGGATTGACCCAGGATTGTGTTTCCTGACCTTTGGACTTTGCTTGTGTTGATTGATCCCTGGTCTTTGGACTTGACATACTGACCTGCTGCCAGGTAGGCCACTGCAGATGGGTGGTATATAAATAATGTTGTTGTTGGTTTTTATCAACTTCAGTGGGACCCAAGTTCAGCTAACTTATCTGTCTGCATCCAACCCCTAATTTGCAATCTAGTTCAAGAGCACTGTAATCATTGATTTCTGGCTACAGAAAGGTAGGCAACACTTTCTGCTACTTACGAATGTGATGTTTCTATGGAAGAGAATGGATATTTATTTGCAGGTCGTCTCTCACCACAGGCATTTTCCTTCACCCTTTGTCTCCGGGGAAGCTTAATAGTAAATTGCATGTAGAGGGAGGACTGCAAGGGACAATTCATTTGCCAGAAAGTGACTTCGCTTTTTGATGTGAGTGCCATGGAAATGTCTTGGCAGGGCTGTTCAGAGGGGAAGGAAGAATGGAACAGGAGGGGTTGGGGAGGCAATTACCTAGATGTTGGGGAAGGTTCAAGCAGGTTGTCGGAGGAGAGGACTGTCCCAGGGACATCGGAAACTCAAACCACTATGGTAGAGCCTCATGACTTGCCGCTACTTCCTGTAGTGAAATGCTCCCCTCCTTCGGTGCGGCTTCTGAGGCTAGAACAGACAGTGATGTAGCCATTTCAACTCTGCCCCCATTGCTAAGGATGTGGTTAGCTGCTCCAGAACGAGCAGACACAGCAGACTGGGTCTGTATTGCTTGCTTAGTCTGGTGGCTCAGGAAAACAACCGTGTGAATGACTGTGCCGGCTCCGTTCTTCAGTTGTACACAGTGCTATTTTTCTTGAAAAGGAAGCACCGAAGCTCACTATGAACTCCTCCCTTGTTCTATTATAATGGCAGTGGCGCCCACCTGAGGGATGCCATAACTCGGTTCCGGCAAGTTCCAGCTGAAAAAAAAGCCCTGGTTGTACACAAGGTTTTTTTCTCCCTTCAGACCTAATGTCATGAATAATGCAAGCCTGACCATACCTTTTGTGAGGCAAATTGCTTGGTAATGAATGACCTAGGTGTTAAGAGAAAGCATCTAAGTGGGATGGTAGTGTTAATTATTAGAGCGCCTGCTGGCTAATTGCTCTGGCATGTTCTGAATGGAGAGAGCCATGGCTTTGGAAAAGGTGAAGGGAAGGGGCGGAGGCATGTGTGTGGAGCATGAAATTAGCTTTTAGTTGGAGAAAAACTGAGGGAGACAGCTAGCTGACAGCTGGACAACGGCCAGTGTGTCTCTTTGGAGATCTGATGTGGGTAGCCAATCTCTCCCCACCCACCCCCAACCCGAAGCACAGAAGCTGTTTGCTTCCACATATGAGCTACTTGCAAAAATAAATATGTTTTGAAATACTCCAAGGAAGCTAAATCTGGGTGAGAGCGTGTAGCATTGTTATGAATTCATGGAGGTGGGACACACACAGTCAAGCTCCTCACACTCCCATGCATCCATACAACATTTGTGAATAGGATTCTTGAGAGCTTCTGTCATGGGGTAATCATCAGCCCAAATAATACAACTCCACCCGCTAACCAAAGGGCATGATAACTGTATACCACTCTGGACCCTTTTACAAGAATAGTAGGCAACATACCTATATAGTGTAGGTATAGGTGTAGAACCATAGAATTATAGAGTTGGAAGGGACCCTGAGGGTCATCTAGTCCAACCCCCTGTGATGCAGGAATCTCAACTAAATCATACAGGATGACAAACAAGTTACTGAATCCATAGCTCTTCCTCTAATGATGTTTACCATTAAAACAACCACACAGAACAGTAGGCACTAGGGAGGGGATTATCATGTAAGACCTAGGCCTGAGACCTTGGGGAGCACCGCTGGTTAATAGACCATAAGGGTGGGGCCATTCCCAGGTTCAATTCTTGGCATCTTAATTTGATTGATCAGGTAGCTTGAGATGAGAAGGAACTCTGTCTGGGACACCCATGGAGCAAACCTCTGAGTTCATTGAGCCTCTGGTGAGCTTTTAAAGTTGTCGTCGACCCCAACCCAAATTCTTGCGAATGTATCTGAAATTAAAGTCAGGAAATATCAATTTTTAATCAATAGTTATTGATCATCAGTCAACATTACAGTACTAGGAATAATGAAGTGTAAAAATACTCATATATTGTGGAATCACCTTGTTAAATACAGAGGTTTCTTGCTGGCAAAGGGTGGGAAGGGGTGTGTTGAACCTGTACATTTCTGAGGCTCATTGTTTTTTGTTTAGTCGTTTAGTCGTGTCCGACTCTTCGTGACCCCATGGACCATAGCACGCCAGGCACTCCTGTCTTGCACTGCCTCCCGCAGTTTGGTCAAACTCATGTTCGTAGCTTCGAGAACACTGTCCAACCATCTTGTCCTCTGTCGTCCCCTTCTCCTAGTGCCCTCAATCTTTCCCAACATCAGGGTCTTTTCCAAGGATTCTTCTCTTCTCATGAGGTGGCCAAAGTATTGGAGCCTCAGGCTTCACGATCTGATGCTCATATTTTGTAATTATTATTTTTTGCACAATACCTAGTAAACTCGTTTTCCCCTTGTAGGTGCTTTTCAACCCCATGGTCTTTAATTCACCCCATGCACAGTCCCATTGACCCCAGGAGGTCAATATCAACCACTTAGCAACACTGTGTTCTGGAGAGTTTGATTTTAAGGTTTCTAATTTAGGCTTCATTAAAAGTAGTTGCGACCCACTGCAGATGTGTTTGTGGTCCTGATCCTGAAAGGATGGATGATTGAGTGATGAGAGAATATACATGTGAGAAAGAAATAAAAAGTTTAAACTAGGCGCAGTAGCAGACTCATTTTCAACAATACAAATAAAAATATTTTGCTAACCGTGTTGAGTTCAGTTGATATAAATGGAACACCTTGTTTATCGATTAATGTGCTGCGGTTTCAAAAAGTTGTTATGATGGCATCTGGCTAGCTGTGACTGTATCAGCGTGACAGTCTAGTTGAGAGTTTTTCTTCTCATGCATTTCTCATGAGGACAGAATGGAGTCAGTGCTATCTCAGAAGTATGTGTTCATCTCCACCCTATGAATTATTTGTGCCGCTGCCTGCAATTTATTTTGCTTTCAATTTCTTTTTCTGTACGTGCTGAAGAGCATCATCCATATGGATTTGAGCAGCCAAGTGTTTGTTTGGATGAAGGCTATTTAACACCAGAAATGTTCTCCTCGAGTTTTGACTCATCTGTACAGCTTTTATGAATCCATAAGGAAAACAAAAACAGCCAGTACATCTTCCATATGAACAAAGCTTGTGCGCTCTGCTGATGAACATGTCTATCACAGGAGACATCTTTGCAGTCTCAAAACACCTGGAGCGCCGAGTTTGAGGAAGCCTGTGCTAGAGAGAGGTAATTAGGATAATTGTCCGGAGGTCCTCTATATCAGTGTTTCCCAACCAGTGTGCCTCCAGATGTTTTGGGACTACAACTCCCATCATTCCTGACCACTGGTCTTGCTAGCTAGGGATCATGGGAGTTGTAGGCCAAAAACATCTGGAGGCACAGTGGTTGGGAAACACTGCTCTATATCATGCTAGAGCCTCAAGAAGCAGGTGGGTGGATAATCTTGTTATGACCTATCACTACTAAATGTTATTTCCACTATCCCAAATCTGCAACATCTATGGCCAAGATTTTATACCAAGGTGGGGACCTCTCTCTTTTTTTCCTGCTGAAGGCTGCATTTTGTGGGAGGGTGTTGTTTTGGGTGCCACATGCCAGCTGTGGGTGTGAACAGAGGCAAAAGTAGGTGATATGTGTAACATCTCTGCCTGTGTCTGTCCCCACACCTCTGTGTGTGTGAGAAAGGGAGAGTGAGAGGGAGGGAGAGACTCCATCATTTTGTAAGGATCAGCTTCATGCTTTTAAAGGAAATGACTTAGAACTAGGCAGAATACAAGCAGGCACAATTGAAATGTTGTTGTTGTTTAGTCGTTTAGTCGTGTCCGACTCTTCGTGACCCCATGGACCATAGCACGCCAGGCACTCCTGTCTTGCACTTGAAATAAGTAGATGCTAATCTCTGGCAGCAGTGGAAAGTTTAGAGGAGGGCATTGAGGGAAGTAAATAATGATTAGTAGACCTGATTTGTGACCTGCAGAGATCATAGGAATAAAACAGCATTATGTAGCTCTGCCACAGGTCTCAGGAACACAAATGTCAAACATGAGCATTGAGGTGCGGAGTGGTCTGCCAGCTGGGAGGAGTGAAAGAAAGCGATTAAAACATTGTAAATTAGCCTTGGTGCCTAGCGTTGGCACAAAATCAAGCAAGGCCTGCTGTGTTCCTAAACAGAACAGGGTTGTCTGAGGTGGGCCATAAGATAAGTGTCAAACATTTTCTCTTTCTCTCTTGTGTATGGGCGTATTGAAAGACAAGCCACCTGAGCACAAATTCCCACCTGGTGCTTCTGAAATGAGGGACAGATGTTTCACCTGCAGCTTCTCTGACGTGCAGAGCTGCCCACATTCAGGATAAAAATAAGCGAAATTCTGGATGTATCCATCCTAGCGAAGGCAGAGCAAAAATAATATTTTATTTTAAAAAATAAAACTTTTTTGAGTTCAGGATGTTCTGGGCCTTTGGATATGGAGCTGCTTTCAAGCAGCATTTTCCGATCGTGTGGTGTTTACGCTGAGAGATGAAAACAACACATCTTCTCTCACCACCAGCTAAACAATAATATGGCTGATGACTTGTTTCTGAGCGCTTGGCAGATTGTGGCAGAAGCCTTTGTTGTACACACCTTCGCAAGGGACATAGAAAGTTGCCTTATACCAAGTCAGGCCATTGGTCTATCTAGTTTAACATTGTCTGCACTGATTGGCAGTGCCACTCCAGGGTTCCAGACTAGAGATGTTCCCATTCCTGATTGAAGTGCAGAGTGTTTGAGGACCGGGACATTTGCAGGGAAACCAAAATGCTTCTTTGTAGTACCTATTGGTACTACAATAGCTATTGTACTACCAACCTAGCTATTGTACTACCAACCTTACTATATGCTTGTGAAACACTTATAAACGCCACCTCCAACTCCTCGAAAGATTCCATCCACGGTGTCTCCGAAAATTTTTACACATCGCTTGGGAAGACAGGCAAACTAATATCAGTGTACTGGAAGAAGCAAAGATCACCAGTGTTGAAGCAATGATTCTTCAACATCAACTTTGTTGGACTGGTCATGTTGTGCGGATGCCTGATGATCGTCTTCCAAAGCAACTACTCTATTCGGAATTTAAAAATGGAAAGCGTAATGCTGGTGGTCAACAAAAGAGGTTTAAAGACTGTCTCAAGGCAAATCTTAAAAAATGTAGTATAAACACTGACAACTGGGAAACACGGGCCTGCGAGCGCTCCAATTGGAGAACAGCCTTTACCAAAGGTGTCATGGGTTTTGAAGTAACTCGATCTCAGGACGCAAGGGAGAAATGTTCTAAGAGGAAGGCATGCTTGGCAGATTCACACCGTGATCAACTCCCTCCTGGAAACCAATGTCTTCACTATGGAAAGACGTGTGGATCCAGAATTGGCCTCCACAGTCATGGGCGTAGGCAGGGGGGCAGGAGGGGGCAATTGCCCCCCCTAGAAGCAGGGCCGCTGGCCAGCCTGCCCCGCTGCCCGCCCAGTGCTGTCTCCCTTCTCCCTGGCTGGCTGTGGGGCGGGCGGAGGAAAAGCCAGGCAACCGCTTTGCGCGGCTCTGGGGCTTTCCCTCCACCTGCCCCGGCGATTGCAGAGGGGGAGGAGGGGATCGGAGCAGCCCGATTTCAGGCTGATCCTGGCTCCCCCTCGTCCCTGCCGATCACGGAGGGGGAGGAGGGAGTCGGAGCAGCCCGATTTCGGGCTGATCCTGGCTCCCCCTGGCCCCTGCCGATCGCGGAGGGGGAGGAGGGAGTCGGAGCAGCCCGATTTCGGGCTGATCCTGGCTCCCCCTGCCCCTGCCGATCGCGGAGGGGGAGGAGGAGGAAAGCTGGCAAGGGAGAAGGGAGCTTTCCTTGCCCTGCTGTGGCCCCTCCCCCACCCCTTGCCCCCCCCTGATTTTCATCCTGGCTACGCCCCTGTCCACAGTCACTTACGGACCCATTGTTAAAACCGTGTTTATGGAAGACAATCTTACTTGGCTACGAGTGATCACCAAAGAAGACGACACTGATTGGCAGTGCCACTCCAGGGTTCCAGACTGGAGTTGTTCCCATTCCTAGCTGGATTCCAAGGGTGGAACATGGGACCTTCTGCATGCAGACCGATAAGCAAATTCAATTTTTATTACAGCAAAAGCCAGCAATACAGAATATCATCATTCCAAAGGAAAGAAAATCAGCAATAACATCACCAGAAATAGAACAATTACACAAAAGGAATTCGCAATGTGTCATTCAATTGAAGGGATTTACGTTTCTTAATAGCTAAAGTGCAGAATTTGGCCACGTCATATGACACTGGGCTTGAGGAATCTTCCAGAAGGAATTTTTGTAAGATTTCGGGGGGGGGGGGAATTCCAAATAATATTGTAAAGGTGTAAATTTTGATAAAAGGGGTAAAATAAGTCGAGCTCGTTCTTCAGTATAAAATTCACAAAATAAAAGAATGTGAGTGACAGATTCTACCTTGTTAGACATGCAAGGGCAAAGGCGCTTCTGAATTGGTACCCGCATAAAATTGACGTACAGCACCGCTGAGGGCATTGCCTCAAAGCGGGCTCTAGAGAAGGCCCATCTATAAGCTTTGTTAGTGATGCTAGATAAGTAAGGGGCAGCTGTAAAATTAAGCCACGATTTTAGACATCTATAATTCTCTGGGAGTAATCATTATTTTTGCCTTGTTCAGAGTTCCATTAAAAAGATCTTCAGGATTTAGGCCAATTTGTTTGATCTTGTTAGTTATTTGCATAAGCCAGGGTGGATAGGGAACTGCAGCCAGGAAATGAGGTAACATTCCTTTGGATTGTAATTGATTTTCAACCAGAGGGATATTGCTTACTCCCAGACTTTTAATTCCACTCTGGGAAGTCCTGCCTCTTGCCTTAGCACTGCATTAGGTGTGCTCTTTGGGGTACCGAATAGTGATCTTAAATTTTTTGATTGTATTGTTTCAAGGGTCTTAAGATTGGCAGAAGGTCCGATTTGAGAGCCATACAGGAGCTGGGCTAAAGATTTTGCCTGAAAGACTTTTAGGGCCATAGGAAGGAAGCCGGCGCCTTTCCTTCTGAATAATCTAAGGGTGGGATTTGCACTTCTTCCTGCTGAAGTAGCTGATGCGGTCAAGTGTGTTGACAATTTGGCATTGTAGGAGAAGGTTATGCCTAAATATTGGAAGATCTTAGTTTGTTCTATGGCGTTTCCCTTTATACTCCAATTGTCTTTCTTAAAGGAACGCAGACCGATAAGCTACAGTTCTTCCCTCAAACATGTAACCAACATAGTGTGGGAGATTCTGCTCCAGTCGGGAGATCCCACCTTTGACTTTTGTTCTCCTTCATATTGCATTTGCTGCTACGCAGTAGATCTCCTGTTCTGCCCCTGCATCCCTCGCTGGAAATTTGTCCACGCTGCAACAGCTGAGGCTTAAGTTCAAGTTGCCTCCTGAGCTCTGGACTTCACAATATACTTGAGCTAGTGACTCTGAGATAAAACCCAAGTGGAAAAGAAGTGAGCTTGGTGCTCAATAGGCTTCACACGAAAATAAGCCACCTTCATAAAGAAAGCAGCACGAAAGGTCCCAAGGTGAAAGAGCTGGACAGCTCCTTGTAAAAAAAGATCATAAACTCGTTACAAAAAGAGGACCTGCTGGGTTATCCTCATGAGATCAAGCTATCAAAACCATAACTCCCTTTGAAACGCCAAGTTAAATAGGCTGTTGTTGTTTAAACACTTTATGGCCTTAAGGCATCATAATTATTTAGTGCTTTCAGGCTTTGGAAAACAAGTATCGGATAGCGACAGCAGGGAGGAAACACGGTTTTATCTCATCTCTAAAAGAGAAGCAGGAAATGTCTATACAGTAGTACACTTCCTTCTCTGCCCTCCTGAATACTATCAGTGGGCATGTACACACCATATATTTAAAGCACATGTGCACGCATGCACGCACACGCATGCATGCACGCATGCACATGCACACATAAAATAATCCTAGGAGTCATAGTTTAAGTGTGCTGGGAATTGTAGCTTTGTTGGGGGGGGGATACAGTTTCCAGGATTTGGGGGGCAGGGAATGTATGGTGTGGCGGTGGCACAGGACAAAATACTTTGTACTCTTCATGCCTCATGGTGGCAGCAGCAGCAACAGCAGTGGGATCTTGGGAATGGAGCAAGCTGTGATAAGAGAGGGAGTTTGGGGGACACATATTCCAGGAGCTTTGGAATACGTAGTTGTCCACAGCCTAGTCCATGCTGTTCTTCTCACTCCCACCTCAGTCAACTTGGGGATGGGGGAGAGGCTTACTGCTTTTGCAATGCTTGGAGGAGATTTAAAGACCTGGAAGCAGACTGCTTTCTTCCTGGATGCCTGCCACTGTCCTTAGAGCACGCTGCCTTTTTTGGACATTAGCTGAACATAATTTGCAGGACTGTCCTGATTTGTACTGTATTTCTTTTGCTGAAGGGGTATAGAAGGAAGCAGGAATAAATGGCATGCTGAGAGGGATTAATTTGCTCTTGAGGGTAAACACTCCATCTCCACAGCTGCAGGTGTGTGTGTGTTTGTGTGTGTGTGTGTTCCCCGCCCCAGGAAAGCATTTCTATTCCCTGTGCAAATGGCCAATTGGCACAATGCTCGAATCTAAAAGGTCATTTGCCAGTTAGTTTACATTTGCCCATCAAAAGAGTCGGGCTAGGAACTGCGTTTCGTTCTGATTTATTATACTTGACGAAAAACAGTAGAAACAAAAAGCTCTGTTGGCAAGGGGTGTTGGTGCTTTGTTCCTGCGCAAATGTGCTTGTGGTATTTTACTGGAGAGAGTAGCCATTCAAATACCCTTTGTTGTAGCTTGCTTGTGGAACGCAGCAGTGCCATGCTGAGACCATAGATAGCTACACAGCCCTCGCATGTACTCTCATGTGTAGCTGCAGTATACTGAGCCAAACCATTGGTACATCTCGTGTAGTACTATGTATTGCAACTTTGCAGCAGCTATGCAGGACCTCAAGCAGATACCCCCCCCCCCAAACTCTGTTACCCCAAGACTGTTTTAAATTGCAGAAGCCAGAGATTAAAATTTGGGACTTCATGCATTCTAAGTACATGCTGCAGCACCATCTGCAGGTGCTGCTATGGGAAGTTTCTGCATGACACGAATGGCCCACGTGGTGTTCATGTTTGCATTTCCACCATGATCTGGTAGTCGTGTGATGGCGGCAACAGACCCTTGGGCCTGTGTGATGTGATAACACAGCCGTTCAACTAGGTCTATGTGACCAGTATGTAGATTTTGTGCTTTTACGTGGGGAGTGGGCTGCTGCCAATCTGCCTGCCAACTAGGCGCTCTGCCATCCATGCATCTCCAGCATGCAGGAGAAGCAGCTCTGTGCATGTGATTCTACACAGAGCTCCTTCTCAAACACAGCAAAAGCAAGCATGGTGTGAGCCTCGAGGTGTTAGGAGTGAGGCTCTCCTACATGGTCATGCAGCCCTCTTGAAGGCAGGGTTACCTAGACAATGCCCAGAGATTTTGCCAAGGATTAGGATCCTGCCATGCAGAGGTAAGACACAAGAACATTGAATGAGCTCCAGCTAATATGCTTTGCATGCAAGGATGAATCAGAGCAATATGAACTAGAGAGCAATGAATGGTACAGCTGGATAGCTCAGTTGGCTAGAGTGTGGTGCCGATAACACCAAGGTTGCAGGTTCAATCCCCGTAAGGGTCAGCTGTTTATTCCTGCATTGCAGGGGGTTGGACTAGATGATCCTCAGGGTCCCTTCTAACTCTATGATGATTCTGTGAAATGACATAGAAGCTTATGGGCTTCTTGTGGATCAATAGTGGATTCCCTCACAATGTGTCGAAATTAAATAATGGTATGCCCTTATCACCCTTATTCTCAGTAAGAAAACATAATGGCTCATGTATCGTCATTGCACTGAACTTCTGAAAAGTGGTTTAAAGTCAACATTCATTTTTTCCATACTGTTACTTTCCTTTTTTCCAGTATATAAGGCAGGTCCTCAACCTAAGGCCCGGGGGCCGGATGCGGCCCAATCGCTTTCTAAAGCGATTCCTGCCCGCCAACAGTTCGGGAATCAGCATTTTATACATGAATAGAATGTGTCCTTTTATTTAAAATGCATCTCTGGGTTATTTGTGGGGCATACGAATTCATTCATACTTTTTTTCAAAATATAGTCTGCCCCCCTCCCACAAGGTCTGAGGAACAGTGGACCGGCCCCCTGCTGAGAAAGTTTGCTGACCCCTGATATAAGGGATCAAGCTGTTTCTAAGATGTTATCAGATAGTAGAGCATATCGCTGGAGAAGTTTTAAGGTGTTTCATAGAGTGCATTGAAAAGACCATGCATCATGTATGGCAGAAGTGGTCCCACATTGCTGCCAAGGACTGAGAACCTTTTCCTGATTGCATGCTGAATGTATAAACTTAAGATTGCCAAACTTGCTAATTGGATGCCATGAAAATAATAGCAAATGCGAGAGTCCCTTTCTCCACAGGGCGGGGGGCGGTGGACACTCGAATGCTAACACTGGAAGGGTAGTCTTATTTTGCTTTGTTTTATAATAATTAAGTCCCAACTTTTTAGATGAATATTGCAAAGTTTAAAACAAAACAAAGGATGTGAGCAGTAAAACTACACAAGAATAAAATGATAATGATTTATTCTGCAGAGTGCAAGTTTGTAGTACCACTCTCGCCATCAGCCATGGAGATGGTGAGGCAGGTGGGGGGGGGGGTCAACTTGGGTGGTCTGAAGCTCCCAGGGCAGCTGAATAAAAGGGACTAGGTGTGTCAACTGAGTGTGTCCGTCACATCCATGTACTGTAGCCTGAATTGGTCCCTAAGACAGCGTTGGTAATCCTATACATGCTTACCTTGGAGTAAGTTCCATGGACCTTGATAGGGTGTGACCATCGGGCATGTTTATAGGATTGGGCTATATGGCTGTCGTTTGATGCATGCTTTCCTGGGAGTAAGCATCCTTGAAGATGAGGGATGAGTAAAAATGCAAATGATTGTGCTGCAAGTTTTTATTTTTCTTTATTTTGCAGGCTGATTGTTCCGCCATGAATTAGTACCACTTTTCTCTCCCACAATTTCTGTACCCATCTGTTTTTAATCTCATTCCCATAAGAATATCATGCTGGTTGCTTATAATACAATGTAAGGCGTTGTTGTTGTTGTTGTTGTTGTTGTTGTTGTTTTATGTGCTTGAATGAAAGACTTCAGATCACCCAAGGGGCTAGAGCACGCTTTGCTCACAGTGACAATATAGTAATCAATAAAGCTTGATGAAACAGCAGCATTCCGAGAAAGATTGCGAGTCTCCTTCCTTAAGTAGGGTACTTCCATAATAGGTGTGTGTGTGTGTGTGTGTGTGTGTGTGTGTGTGTGTGTGTGTGTGTACACGTGTACGTGTATGCACACGCACATGCGCGCATGTGTGTTTTCATAAGTTGTCTCCCGTAGGGTACAGACAGACTCTGGCTGAAATCCTAGCTCCACTTACCTGAGAGTAAATCCCATTGACTTCAATAGGATTTACTTCTGAGTAGGCATAGTTGGGTGGTGCTGTGGTCTAAACCACAAAGCCTAGAGCTTGCTGATCAGAAGGTCGGCGGTTCGAATCCCCGCGACGGGGTGAGCTCCCGCTGCTCGGTCCCAGCTCCTGCCAACCTAGCAGTTCGAAAGCACATCAAAGTGCAAGTAGATAAATAGGTACCACTCCAGTGGGAAGGTAAATGGCATTTCCATGTGCTGCTCTGGTTCGCCAGAAGCGGCTTAGTCATGCTGACCACATGACCCGGAAGCTGTACACAGGCTCCCTCAGTAAAATGAGAGGAGTGCTGCAACCCCAGAGTCGTCCACGGCTGGACTTAACGGTCAGGGGTCCCTTTACCTTTAGGCATGGTTGGACTTGTGTAGTTCATATTTAAACTTCGTAGCAGGATCTTCAGCTGCGGTGTGTCATCATCTGCCATTGTTGGCCGTCTCCCGTCATGCAGCATTTGTGTGAGGTTTGGCCAGCGCATACTGCCTAGAGAACTTTGCACTTTTTAGTCCTAAAGCTGAGATGATGATGTTGTTTTTTATGTGAATTTAAAATAGCAGCTAACTAAAACTAGGCATTAATTGTTGCATAGCATAAAGATGCATTCACAGCCTTTCCCTTGGCTGGGATTGGCTCCTGCTCAAAGTCTTACTGATCCCCATGTCTGGAGCTGGCAAGGAGTTTTTGCCTCCGGTCAGATTGGCCAGTAACCCTCAGTGGGGTTATTTTTTGCCTTCCCCCGCAGCAAAGTGAAATGACTTCTGCTTGCAGATGTCAATTCGAGCTATTTGCTTCGTAATTGCCCTTCTGCCACTGCACCTGCCTTTTGCTTGTGGTCTAAATTTGTAGCAGAGGGAGTAGAGATGGAATGCAAGGATAACTGGGGAAACTTGCCCGCACTGTCATGAATTTGAACTCCTTGCCCCTTTCAATTGTAGGGATCTTTTGGGAGGGAGGTTTTAAGGGCACAGAGGAAATGTGATCATACGACCCTTCGATTCCCAGGTCTGCCTTTTAAGACAAAACAGTGTTTCAAACAGTATGCAGGAGAGGAAGGGAAAGTGGATTAAAATACTGCTCACATCCACACCATTTGTTTAAGCACTGTTATATCACTTTAACTGTCATGGCACCGCTCAAAGAAGCCTGGGAACTGTGGTTTGTTAAAGCTGCTGAGGATTTTCAGGAGAACCTTACCAAACTACAGATCCAAGGATTAACAGGGGAAAGCCATAACAGTATGAGTGCTGTAAATGTAGGCTATGAATGTGACCATAGTTTTTTTTACATCCTCACCCTGTATTTGCATCACATCGCAACTGCTACATCTAGGTTCCTTTATGTTTTTCCATCCATTATGTATTTGGCTTGCCTTTGGGTTTTTTCCCTCTTGGCAGCTACCATTCCTGCTAACCTGTAATGTTGCATTGTTCCAGAACATTCTGAGGGGGAAATAGTGACCAGCGCACACACAAAAATGGTGCCTGCTATCACCCACAGCATGCCCCAGAACAATGCAACATGGTGGTCATTCTTGGAGGGAAATGAAAACCATCAGTGGGTATTGCTCTCTTTTTTTGTGATGGCCCTCATTTTCTCTCAGAAAAGTGTTTAGAATTATGCTTTCACAGAGTTTAGATACAGGGCAAACGTATTTCTCTCGGAATGTTCTGGAATAATGCCACATCTGTTGTATACCAAGAAGAGAAAATGGAGGATACCACAAGACAATTGCCAGAGTCAGTTCCACTGCTGTCACCAAACCAGGCTATGGCAAAAAAAGGAGTGGTAGAAGAAGTTAAGACAAAAAAAAAACACTTTAAAAAAGTGGGTAGTGAAAACGAATGTACTGAAAAGTAATGCACAGTGAAACAAATGATTATAACAAATGAAAAGCAAAGAAAAAAATATTGTATTCCTTTGATATCTGAAGAGCCAGTAAAAAAGAGCACAAACCAGTACTCTTTCCTCCATTGGGAGAGCATGTGACACTTAATCTGAGGGTTGTGGGTTTGAGCTTCCCATTGGGCAAAAAGATTCCTGCATTGCAGGGGTTGGACTAGATGACCCTGCCTTGTGGTCCCTTCCAACTTTGCAATTCTATGTTTCCATTATCGGTTTTGCATACAGCATCCCTTGATACTTTCATAGAATTGTAGAGTTGGAAGGGATCCTGAGGATTCATCTCGTACAACCCCCTGCAATGCAGGAATAGGCAGGTGTCCCATACAGGGGTCAAACCTGCAGCCTTGGTGTTATCAGCACCACGCTCTAACCAACTGAGCTATCCAAACTTTGCTCCATCTTTTTGTCCTGTCCTGGACCTGCAGGGTGGGGGTAAAAATGGCTTTCAAAGACTCTGGAGCTACTATCTCCATTTCTAGAGAAGCAGTGTGCCTCTGAGCTATCTGCCTTCCTAATCTCTTTCCAAAGTGGCATAATTTACACATTCCTGCTTGCTCCAGGCTGTGTCTTAACTGAAGAAATACCAGTAATTACCATTAATAAAATGAGTCATTGCCATGTTGGATGTCATGTTTAATAAGAACTGTTGGGCCCAGAGATAGTAGCAGTGAGCATTTGACAGTTTTATTTAGCATCTCCCCACCACCTTTATATACTGTAATAAAGTTGGTCATAATTATTTGACCCTATATGTGGCAAACAATTTTTTGCTTGTACAATGCTTGGCAAACACACACTGTGTGGCGCAGTGGTTGGATTGCTGTACTAGGGCTGAAATCCCCACTCAACCATGCAGCTCAAGGGTTGGGGGACCTTGGGTTTGCCATTCCAAAGGGGGGAAGACTCATCTATGCCACCCTAAAATCTTTGGCGAAAGTGTGGGATAAAAATATAATTAAAAACAGCCAAAATAAAACAATGGGTTTAAATATTGCATCATGGTTTTGGCATTTGTCCCTCAGTCTAATTGTTGCTTGTTTTATGCTGTGATAGTGAGGCCTACTGTACAAATACAGGAGAACAGAAAATGATGAGTATAATAACAATTTTAAAGAGATAGCTTAGTTTGGTAGAGCACAAGACTGTTAAATTCAGGATTGTGGGTTTGAGGCCCACGTTGGGCATTGCAGGGGTTGGACTAGATGACCCTCGTGGTCCCTTCCAACTCTACAATTCTATGAATTCCAACTCTTTGGTCGCCATCACAGTGCCCAGCCCTATAGGCAGTCTCCAGCTGTCATGTTTCATCAGCAAACAATTTTTTGCTTGTACAATGGAACTTTTCCCTTGAACCCTGCCTCCCCCCCCCCAAAAAAGAAAATCTTCTAGGAGTTCCCCCGACTCTCCAGAGCAGATTTAGGGAAGGTTTGGGCGCATGCAGGGCAAAAAGGAGGAGGAGAAATTCCACTGCACAAGCAAAAATCCTTGCATTGGTGGGATGTGTTAGTTGGAAACCGCCCCATAAATATTTAATTATATACAGTAAAATAAACATATGGCCAGCGGGGGGGGGCAGAGGAGTCACGAGCCTGCCAGTATGACTACAGTCTCCACTTTGTGCTTCAGAGGAAACTTCCTGTTTCACCTTAAATAATTTTGTGCTCTGGGTTTTCCTTCAGAAAGGCTAACACAGAAACACTGAGGGCACAAGAGACAAAAATTCTTAGTCTTAAATACTCTGAAACTAAGCACTCTCAGGTACCCTCCCTGAAAAACGGGGACACCGTCTTCTGGGGCCATACTCATGTGCGAATCATGTGACCCACACAAGTTCATGGCACCAAAGGATGCACTTTTTTCAGGGTGAGAGCGCGGCACCCAACATGGCCGCCATGCTCTCACGCAAAAAAAATGGGACACCCCAGTTTATCTGGACAGTTGAGGGCTATGGTTTCAGGCACAAGGCTGAAATGTGCTTCCCATTGTAATTCAGAAACAAAGGTGTGCCTCAGCTCTCAGAAGTTTGGGAGATGTTGGTCTAGATCAGGGGTAAGCCAACTTTTTCTGCAGTTTGCCGACCCATGGTCTAGATCCTCAGAGAGACTAACATGGCCACTTTGTGGGGGAAAAGTTCCAAGAAAATGTGAATGAGGTTATTCAAATAAGTGCTTTCAAACCCCCAGTCCCAAACAATTACATTGAAATCATAGACACATTCTTCAGGTGAACACAATGGCATAACATGTTAAAGTGTGGTGGGAAGTGGTGCGCACATTTGTTGCCTTCTTTCTTATGCATTTGTTTTCAGGGCACCCAATACCCAATCCACTCCCCCAATGATGAAAATGTTGAATAGGGTTGCCATGTTTTCAAAAAGTGACAGTCCGGACACAAAACTAGTTGAGTGTTTTTTGGCCAAAGTGCTTGAGCTATTTTTATGAAAATTCATGGCTGAATCCCAGCTATGTCCAGGAAATTCCAGACGTATATCAACACACACACAATTTGGCATGGGTTTCTCCCCACCCAATTGGATTGGCAAGCTTTTGTGCTTTTTTGCCCCCTTGATGGTTCCCCCCATAGGGGGAAAACCAGCCAGTTGCATTTTGTACAGCAATTGCACCACTGCATTCGAGCCTTGAAGTTCTAAGCATCATAAAGCCATTCCAGTGTAAAGCAGGGATAGCCTGGGCAGTTTAAAATCCTGTTGGTTCTCCAAGATGCTTTACTTAGCTGTCCAAATACATCACATCATAAATTGCCCAGTGATATACAGTGTTGTACTGATGAAACACAGGACATTAGGCACACAAAATACTTTTCCTCATCTTAAGAAATCAAGTGCTGTGTTGCTGTACTAATAGTTGATCATTATAAGTAGGATATACATTGCAATCACTTAATATTTATTTTGAAAGATTTAGAAGGCCCGCAGGTTTTGGTAAGTGTTCAGCTTTGGATATATATAGCATGCAACTTCCCTGTGAAGAACTGAAGGAAGTTACTTAAAGAAAATCATGCCCATTGCATTTTAATCAATACTTTATTTGCTGTTATATTTCTATCATTAACACATTGGCTCTGCATCCTATTCTCTGTTAAAAACGAAGGTGGAGTTCTCCGAACATTAAGGTCCAGAGGCTTCTTTACATTTGCTTTATCTCACAGAGCATCAAACATCTCAAGTAGCATTTTGCTAGGCAGAACACGTGCTTTAAAGTGACCGTTCAGTTTAATTTTTCTTTCAAGCAGCACTTCCCAACTAGAGAAACATTTGACAGAACTTGCTCTTTCAGTGTTGTTCTCCTCCCATTCCCCTTTATTATTATACATTTTTTGTGACTCTAAGAATTTACATCCAAGTGTTATATTTACTGACTGGTATGCTTTTTTGACCCCCCTGAAATGTTTACAAAGGGATCTGAATCAGGATGCAGTCCTTACATTTGGCCATACATTCATTGTGTTCTTGTGTTTTATAAACAATGGCTTACTAAGCTGAGATGGCGTTGCTGAGGTGTGTGTGTGTGTCTACACACACACACACACACACACACACACACACACGTCTGCCTATGTATAAATATATGCACATGAAAAAGAGAGGCTGACCTCAAAGGAGTCCCTTTTATTCTTATTTCAAGACGAGGTTGTCACTTGTATTCCAGATTTCCACCGAATGGAGGCAAATTCACAGCCTACTTACAGCTCTGAAGTCTGGTTCGGTGGTGGTTATTTGACAGGAGGTGAATGAAGGTGTCACTGTTGGAGAATTTGAGGTGGCTGCTCCACCGGGAATCTTCCTTTTCTTTCTCCAGAAGAGATGCAGGTGCACAACTGGGACTTCCACCTTTCTTGTTATCGCCTGCGTTGAGCTCCATCAGTTCCAGTTCGTGCTTGGCAGCTGTCTCCAACACTCTCTGCTTGTTATAATACCTGACAAAGTTATTAATGATAGGGTGGATCGGTAGTGCAATGGCTATGACCCCGCAAAGGAAACTGATGGCAGCGTTGAGCTTTCCCAACGTGGTCTTTGGGTAAATGTCCCCGTAACCCACCGTGGTCATGGTTATGATGGCCCACCAAAAGGACTGGGGGATGCTCTTAAACATTGTCTCGGGGTGGCTTTGCTCTACCGTATAAGCGAGGGCAGAAAACACAAATATCCCAACAGCCAAATACATCAGGAGGAGCCCCAACTCTTTAAAGCTTCTTTTAAGAGCGTACGTCAAAGTCTGTAGACCCGAGGAGTGCCGTGCCAGCTTGAAAATCCTTGCGATCCTCATGATCCGAAGCGCTTGGATGGCTTGCTGCACGTTCGTTAGCTCCATCAGTTTGGCACCTAAGTGGGTCAATATCAGGCTGACGTAGAAGGGAAGTATTGCGAATATGTCAACTGTGTTCATGAAAGAAAGAGCAAAGTGCAATTTGTTAGGGGATGAGATGAGTCTGAGGACGTACTCGAGAGTAAACCAGACTATGCAAGCTGTCTCAATCTTATCCAGCGCTGGGTGCTCAACAGATTTTCCTTCAGAGTCCTCCACCTGCAATTCTGGGATGGTCCCCATACACATCACTACCGATGAGGTTAGGATGAGTAGAAAAGACACAACTGCTATTACTCTAGCTGGGTACGAGGATTCTGGTTTTTCCATGAATTTCCAAATGTACTTTTGGCATTTTTTCCAGCTGTTTTCGGTGGCGTCCAGTCCCAAGTCGTCCAAAATCAGCTGGACCCTGCGGGCAATCTCTTCTAGCTCTTCCTTTTTTTCACTGAGATTAGTTTTGCAGCAGTCATCCAGGAATTTAAGATCCACTCTCCAAAACTCCATTTCGTTCTTAAAACAAATGGGACATATCCCTTTCTTCATGTGAACCTCCCCGAAATAATACAGATCAGTTATGCATTTAAAAGCATCCGGATCTCTGTCGAAGTAAAATTCTCTCTTCCCAGGATCATAGTCATCGCAAAGTGAGAAAATGGTGTCATATCCCCCTGATAAACAGTTCACAAGCTCTGCTAGTCTTGTGTTTGGGTACTGATTGAGATGGTCTCCGTACAGCACCTGCCTCACCCCGCCGACATTGACGACAATCTCTGTTTCTTCACTGTTCTCTGACCCGTCACTTTCCAGCTCTTGAAAACTAATGTCATCTGCCATTTTAGCGTTATTGCCTTATTTCCAACAGCCTTCGCCTCCCACAAGTTATTACGGGAGAAGCTTTGCGATAAATCAAGTCAGCTGTTCATTAGCAAAACCTTAAGTGGAAACGACTTTGAACAGGATTAGGGGGGAAAATAGACTGCCAAAAGAAAACCTGCAGGCTGCGAAACCTTGTGAAGTCTGCAACAAGCTGCAGTGGGGAGGCAAGTCATCTGTCTGCTTGCGTGTGAGAGAGCGCGGTTGTTTGACTAGCAGCAATTGCTCCAATAGATTTGAACGGGGGGGGGGGGAGGAGAGAGAGAGAGAGAGGGAGAGGGGAACACTTAAGGAAACTCACCCATTGCTGTTTTCAGCTTCTCTTTATTTCCTGAAATGGCATTGATTTGACATCGGAGATTTGGGTTCCTACAATAAGTCCCTTACGCCTAAATAACCAAAAAAGTGAATGAAACAGTTCTGAGAGAGAAAGAGAGGAAAAAGAGACAAGTCCCACCAGCAGCTTCTGTGTTGTCTTGGCTTCAGAAAGGCTCACAGAGGGAAATCTGTTGTTTGCATTTTGCTGCAAAGGTATTCTGGAGTATTTCAGCAGCTCCCTCCTGCAAGGGCTTGAAGTGTGCGAAGGATAAAGTTGGGCTTGTATCCCCCTTGCTGTTTATAAGCACAGTAGGAATTCCAGGCTGCCGTCAAGTGCTTTCCAAACTCTACCCTCTTCTGGTGAAATGCAGTAAAAGCAGGAGCAGTACTGCAAGGTGGGGATTAAATACCATTGAAGGGTATCTAGGGATGTACAGTGCTGTTTCCTTTTTTGCATGTTTATTATTGGGGGGGGGTACATATTCTTGAACAGTCAAGGAAAGAAGCATTTGTATATAATGTGTTTAAGGACTATAGGATGTATCTGGAGAAGAAAAGATTCTGGAGGAGAAAAGTTTTTTCTTTTTTTCTTTCGAAGAGGAATTTACATCATGGGAGGCCAAAATGTTGCTGCTGGTTCCTTTTTACCTGCCTCTCTACTGTCTCTCTCTCCGAAGAAGAAACTACGTCCAACTCAAGCCAACTAGGTGGAGGAACAGATTCATTTCAGTGCAAGAGTAGACGTTATGAAGCAGTGAGAATTTGGCAGTGGGCAAGTTTTCAGAACAACCTTCCACCATGTGAGCACAGTTGAGTTTCCGCCTTTGGGTTGCTGCCACCCTTGCAGAGATCAGTTACACTAATGGTTAAATTTTTTCTATATCAAACTGAATTCCTATTTTGCTGTCTCTTGCAATACCTCGATCAAGTGGGCAATTTTACCAGTCTTTGACAGGGACCTTCCTTTGAGGTGTTTGGTTTGGTTCTTTGTTTTTACACAATCAAGCTATGTATAAGTTTTATGAAATTAATAAAATGAATGAGTGACTGTCACAACAGAACTTGGGCGCCAATAGCTGGTCCAAGACACACCGAGCAAAAATTCAGCTGCAGAAGTTCTCATGCATTCATGGGAAACAGCACTTCCTCTATTTCTTGTGCTCTCCAAGTTATTTCACGCAGGGTACATGAAAGGCTCATAATAACGCAGTGGGTTTTAATCATTCCCTTTGTGATGTTAAATGAGCTTGTTTTGCTAAATTCTGGGGCTTGTTTTCAATGACCAGTCAAGAGAGCCACACAAATAAATTGCTTGCAGTTGGTGGTTAAAACAACAGCATCCTTTGCTCCAGGCCAATGTGCTTTCAATCTGCTAGGTAAACAAACAAAAAAGAAGCCAAAGCAACCACATTTTTCAGGAATGTTGCCCCCCGTAGTTTGGGCATCCTTATATTCCGGCGGATAAGACGACTGGGTGTATAAGACGACCCCCAACTTTTCCAGTTAAAATATAGAGTTTGGGATATACTCGCCGTATAAGAAATACATCCCGGCGTATAAGACGACCCCCGACTTTTGAGAAGATTTTCCTGGGTTAAAAAATAGTCTTATTTTTTATTTATTAAAAAATAGTCTTATTTTTTTAAAAAGGCCTCCCATTTCTGTGCTTCACATGTGAATGAGGCAGGCATGTCTTATCTCATCTGGTTTGGCCCCTAGTTTGATGCAGTGCTTCTGGTTGGAAATAAGGTGTTTGCACTGTGGGCCGGAGAAGTGTTAGCAGCAGGGCATGCCAGACTGCTGAGACCCCAGAAGCGGTCCAAGGGTAGTCCATGCTGTTGCTGGGCTGACCTGCCTTCCTGCTAACCTAGCAGTTCAAAAGCATACCAGCATGAGTAGATAAATAAGTGGCGGGAAAGTAAACAGCGTTTCTGTGCGCTCTGGCTTCCGTCACGGTGTTCCATTGCGCCAGAAGCGGTACGGTCACGCTGGCCACATGACCCAGAAAGCTGTCCTCGGACAAACAGCAGCTCCCTTGGCCTGAAAGCAGAGATGAGCACCACACCCCATAGTCAAATTCGACTGAACTTAACTGTCCAGGGGTCACAATGGCCTCCCCTCCCCACTGTAAAGGTCTTCCTTTTTAAAGAAGCCCATGGCCTACAGGGAGCTCTTCTGATTCCTATCTGACATGTTAATGATAGATGGTTCTAAAATAACCACGCAAAAGGTTTTGCTGGGCTAATTTAAGCATATAAGCACATTCGAAGGAATGCTGAATGCATGCCAGATGTAACATGTTTGCAAAGTCCAGTGGATGTTGAGGAGCTGCACTAGATAAGCCAAGAAGTGATATTTGCAAAGTCAACATTCTAAGTGTGACCAGTTAAAATCAACACACTGTAAGTTCTTCACACCAATGCAAAGTCTCCCTTGCCATTTGTGCAATGAGTATGCAGTGTCCCACTAGCAAACTTGCTTTCAAACTTCTTTTAAAGCACATGGCTTCCCCCAAAGAATCTTGGGAACTGTAGTGTTTTTCCCCCCCAAGGGTGGTGAGAATTGTTTCTCTGTGGGTGTAAAATACGGCCTCTGGGGTTCTTTGTGGGGAAGCTGTGTGCTATAAAGGCATGACATGGATGTGACCTGAATTAGGAGTTAATTATCACATAACACAAGCCAAGTTCATGACAGTTTGTGTTTTCTGTGTCACTTAATTCATTTATTTATTCCCCTGCCTTCAATTTCTCTGCAAAGTCTCTGACATAGGTGCCAACTACCAGATTGAAAAATCCGGGATCGGCACGGCGCAGCACCGGAAGTCGCGCTGCAACCATTTTTGGAACTGGGCAGAGCAGCACCAGAAGTTGCTTCTACAGATGCTCTGACCATTTCCAAAATGGCCGCAGCGCCAGAAATCGCTTTGCACATGTCCAGAGATTCCAGACATGCGCAGAAGAAGCCTCCCCAGGCCGGTAAGAATCCGGGGGGGGGGGGTTACGGGGTTGTTTTTTAATCCGGGCTGCCAGCGGGAAACGGCTGGAAAAATGGGGGTTTCCCAGGGAATACGGGAGACTTGGCAGCTATGGTCTCTGAGGACATTGGAAAACAAGGTACCAAAACAAAAAACTAAAGCAATGCTGTGCCCACGCACCCATAATTTTGCTTGCACAGGAGAGATCCAACCCCCTTTTTCCTCTTTTTTATCAAGTTTACCAGTGTGGGGGATTGAAAAAATGTAAAAGAAAAAGCTAGACTGCTGGATAATTACTGTCACTTGTGGGATGCTCTGAACAAAATAATTAATTATGGCATGGTCCTATAAATAATTCCATAAATCAAGCAAAAAGCAAGGCATGAAACATATGGTGCATACTTCCTGAAACATTTCTGCATCTTACTCATACCATTAAATGTACAATTTCCTCTGGAAGTACCAGTTATTTGCAAAGATACGTAGCTATAGGTAGAAATAGATGTTTAAAGAAAATCTGCTGTAATTATGGAGATTTTTTTTTTTTAGTTCTTTTTCCTTTCCCAGGGCAGATTAATCTACGTACTTCTTGTTGGCAGATATATATTATTCTGTCTGTCAATCTAATACATTTCCCTCACTTTCCGTCCAGAGCATTCATATATGGTGCCTCCCACTTTATCCTCACAAGATCCCTGTGGGGTAAATAAAGTTGAGACAAACAGGCAAGGTTGCCCAGTAAGCTTTGTGTCAATCAGGGATCCTATTTCCTTCTTTGGTTTTGCTCTCACTCAACAAACATGATGCGGAGTGTCAGGATTAAATTTTCATTATGATATTCAGTGATGTTGCCCGGGAGGGGGGGGGAGCAGCCATTGGCACGAGCATTGCCATCTTTTTGGCAGCAGACCCAGGATTTTCTTACGATTGCGGAGGCTTTCTTATCGGCTGCTGAGGGATTTGTTGACTAGTTATTTGAGTGGCGGGTCTATTGTGTTGTGTGAAGCTTGGGCACTTCTAGCTGGTTGTACATTTTTCATTGTATTCTGTATTTTTGTCGTGGCAGTGCAAGTTGCATGGAGACCCTCTTGGTGTGTAGGGTGACAAAAAATAGGAATGTTAATAGTAAAAGCAAAAAATGTAATCTGGGACTTTTTTGTGTCATAAAGTCATGCCTGGTGTCTGTAACTTCCGAGGACCCTCTTGATGTGAGACGTATGAATTGTCTCTCCCTTTGGAGTATGCAACACAGAGTATTTAGCTATTCACAGCTAAATATGGGGACATTGTCAGCGAGCGGTATTGTGATTGTGGGGTGATGTAGTTGCTGTACACTCTGTGGAAATGGCTCTCGTGGTTGCTATGCTAGCTTTTCTTTGTAATGGTATTATTATTGCAAGCATAGGATCCAGACTAAAGCATGCGAGCATAAATCGTGGTATAATGATGGCCATATTGGATGGACCATAAGATCAACTCTCCCATCTGAACAAAATAAAAAAAAATTCCTTCCGGTAGCACCTTAGAGACCAACTAAGTTTCTCATTGGTATGAGCTTTTGTGTGCATGCACACTTCTTCAGATACATGCACACGAAAGCTCATACCAATGACAAACTTAGTTGGTCTCTAAGGTGCTACTGGAAGGAATTTTTTTATTTTGTTTCGACTACGGCAGACCGACATGACTACCTACCTGTAACTCTCCCATCTGAAGTTTTGATACCCCTTTATTCTACATTTACCCACTTGCAAATTCATACTCCTACCTTATTCGGCTTAACATAATTTGAGAACATTTTTTTTTAAAAAAAAACTCTCTCTCAATCTCCGTTTTCGATTTTATAAAAAGAAATTGCACTCCAGAGTGGGGCGTCTGAATTATTCTAAACTACACAAATGTCATCTAGCTTAATTAAAGACACAGATTCCAAGCAACCAAGGTAATTAAAATGAAACAGTAAATAGAAAGTGATAGCCAACCTGTGCATCAAAGATAAAAGTAAAAAAAAAAAAATGCCCAGAAGGCAACTTTCCCCATTACACTTGTACAAAAAAAGTCACTGTCTAGTTTCCCTTCGGTTGGTGCTCAAATGCATGAGCTTGCCTTGAACTTGGAAGCAGCTACTTATGAATGAATGAATTAATGAAACAACGCAATAAAGAACATTTACAAATGCCTTACTAAAAGGAAAGGGGGGGGGATACACCAAGGGGGCAGAGGAGGGTTTGCTCACTTTTACATCATATATTTAAAGCACACAATTTCCCCCAAAGAATTAAGGGAGCTGTAGTTTATACAGGAGATTTTGGCACATGCTAGCTTGTGCAAGTCATCACACAACCCTGGGTAGTTAAGTCCAGTCAAAGGCGACTATGGGATTGTGGCGCTCATCTCGCTTTCAGGTCGAGGGAGCCAGCGTTTGTCCACAGACAGCTTTCCGGGTCATCTGGCCAGCATGACTAAACCGCTTCTTGCGCAACGGGACACTGAGGAGTGCCAGAGTGCATGGAAACGTTGTTAGCCTTTCCCACCGCAGCAGTACCTATTTATCTGCTCACACCGGTGTGCTTTCGAACTGCTAGGAGCTCACCCCGTCATGCAGATTCAAGCCACCGACCTACCGATTAGCAAGTCCGAGAGGCTCAGTGGTTTAGACCGCAGCGCCACTTGTGTCCCCTTAATGGATGTGCATGGTGAGGGGTGGACTGAGGGGACAAAAACCAAAACACTTCTTGGACTGACACCACTACAAAGGTTCGTCTCCTTCTGAGACGTCACCTTCTGGCCAGATTTGGACCATAGAAATATTGTGCACATTGATGTCACTACTAATACACAGAGGCTGCGTACATACCATTACATTTAAAGCACATGACTTCCACCCAAGAATTCTGGGTAAACTACCATTCCCAGAATTCTTTGGGGCAAGGCATGTGGTGTGTATGCAGCCAGAATGCACATAATGTATATTATTGTGTGCAGAAGGCCTGCCGCTATATATCGTTCCTATGTTTTTAATCATTAGTTGGTTATGTGTGTGTGTGTATAATCACATATATTTTTATATATTTCACATACATTTCTAGAAAGAATTTTAAATCGAGTGCTGCAGTTCTCGCATAGGCTGAATTTCCTCCAGCTTCAGGGTTAGTTTCCTCATAACACTTTAAATCCAAAGTACTGGACTAAAAATATCACACATTAGCAGGCAGCACAAGTTCCTTTATATATGCGCCTTAAGGTTTCTCTGATTTCATGGCATTTCATATGCAATTGGCCATGGCTAGTGGAGGGAATAATAACTCCAGAATAGACAAACCTGAAGCACTTTGTAGAACACAACTAGCATTTTAAAACCAAAGCTTTAGAATTACTCATTCAGTGTTTGCTAGCCAAATGAGAATTGACATCCAATCCTGAGCTGTCAGTATCATTTTTCAGGAAATAAACAAAATAAAAATGGACTCTCTGTCTCAAGACTGGATTTTGTAACAAAGACGGATGCTGTTTGATAATTTGCCACCCAGGGTAGTTATCAGAATTGTAGAGTCAGAAGGGGTCTTGAGGGTCAACTAGTCCAACCCCATGCAATGCAGGAATCTTTCACCCAACGTAGCCTTTGAACCCACAACCCTGGGATTAAAGAGTGGGCCAAACTAGACAAGAGACAGAGAGCTGCAATCAGATATCCTGACATTTATGTTCTTTAGAAACTACTGGGGAAAGGCATTGGAATCAGGGTAGTGGAATTGGGGGAGGGGACATGTTCGGGGGGCTATTGGGGACAGGGCTTGTATGAGTGACCCCACCCCTCTACAACCCTTTTACCCTCATGATACATTGGGGAAGTTACGCTGATTACAAAAAATGTACTGTACTATCAACCAGAAGGTTCCAATTCATCCCTCCCCAGCAAACTTGACGTAGTTGACATTTCTGAATTTTTGTCTGGCCTGAGCTGTGTGCCTCGATTTCAAATTCTGAGGTTTGTAACCCCCAACTTTTTACTTGTTAACCTTGTATTTACCTTTTGCTGGGTTTACTGTTCTCCCTCCGATAACAAAACAGCACCCCATGAAGGGATTTGTTGGTCATAGTGAAATGGAATTTAATTTCTAAGGAAATGAATGCAAACAGGGCAGCAAACGACCCAACCTTGCATCCTCACCAACGTGCTGGGTTGGTCTTGTCATTGCCACGTGGTGAGTGTGGCTTTTGCAATAGCAACCTGACAGTTGCAGCTGACATCTGCAGAGGCAGTTTCAGTGTGGCTCCACCAGACGCCGAAATGCACGGGGTGCCAAAACAATATTGTAGAACGGAGCGCGAGAGGCAGCAAGGGGGGCACCGAATTTTAGTGTTGCATAGGCACCACTGAAATTTGAGAGCCTAAATTCCACCACTGAGGTCTGTAGAGGTTTTACTGTTATGTACTGAGCTGAATCCTAGAACAATAGGATCCAGAATGCAGCAGTCTGATTGGTCCGCAGGAGCCACCCAATCCAGCTCCAGGTGGAAGTGAATCAGCAACCTGATTGGCCTGCAGGAGCACCCAATCAGGCTGCTAGCAGAAGTGAATCCGCAACCTGATTGGCCTACAGGTGCAGCCCTGAAGTAGCCAATCATGCAAGGCCCATTGTGTAAATAATGTATATAAGCAGACGTTCTTATCCTTCGCCAGAGGATTGGAGAAGATCAGTCTACATCCCAATTCCAAAGAAGGGCAGTGCCAAAGAATGCTCCAACTACTGCACAATTGCGCTCATTTCACACGCTAGCAAGGTTATGCTTAAAATTCTACAAGGCAGGCTTAGGCAGTATGTGGACCGAGAACTCCCAGAAGTGCAAGCTGGATTTCGAAAGGGCAGAGGAACCAGAGACCAAATAGCAAACATGCGCTGGATTATGGAGAAAGCTAGAGAGTTCCAGAAAAACGTCTACTTCTGCTTCATTGACTATGCAAAAGCCTTTGACTGTGTCGACCACAGCAAACTATGGCAAGTTCTTAAAGAAATGGGAGTGCCTGATCACCTCATCTGTCTCCTGAGAAATCTCTATGTGGGACAAGAAGCTACAGTTAGAACTGGATATGGAACAACTGAGTGGTTCAAAATTGGGAAAGGAGTACGACAAGGTTGTATATTGTCTCCCTGCTTATTTAACTTATATGCAGAATTCATCATGCGAAAGGCTGGACTAGATGAATCCCAAGCTGGAATTAAGATTGCTGGAAGAAATATCAACAACCTCAGATATGCAGATGACACAACCTTGATGGCAGAAAGCGAGGAGGAATTAAAGAACCTTTTAATGAGGGTGAAAGAGGAGAGCGCAAAATATGGTCTGAAGCTCAACATCAAAAAAACCAAGATCATGGCCACTGGTCCCATCACCTCCTGGCAAATAGAAGGGGAAGAAATGGAGGCAGTGAGAGATTTCACCTTCTTGGGCTCCTTGATCACTGCAGATGGTGACAGCAGTCACGAAATTAAAAGACGCCTGCTTCTTGGGAGAAAAGCAATGACAAACCTAGACAGCATCTTAAAAAGCAGAGACATCACCTTGCCGACAAAGGTCTGTATAGTTAAAGCTATGGTTTTCCCAGTAGTGATGTATGGAAGTGAGAGCTGGACCATAAAGAAGGCTGATCGCCGAAGAATTGATGCTTTTGAATTATGGTGCTGGAGGAGTCTCTTGAGAGTCCCATGGATTGCAAGAAGATCAAACCTATCCATTCTTAAGGAAATCAGCCCTGAGTGCTCCCTGGAAGGACAGATCGTGAAGCTGAGGCTCCAATACTTTGGCCACCTCATGAGAAGAGAAGAATCCTTGGAAAAGACCCTGATGTTGGGAAAGATTGAGGGCACTAGGAGAAGGGGACTACAGAGTACAAGATGGTTGGACAGTGTTCTCGAAGCTACGAACATGAGTTTGACCAAACTGTGGGATGCAGTGGAAGACAGGAGTGCCTGGCGTGCTATGGTCCATGGGGTCACGAAGAGTCGGACACGACTAAACGACTAAACAACAACAAACAAAGCAGACGTTCTGGGGAAAGAGCCATTCTTTTCTCCTTTTGCTACCACAAGCTGAGTAAAGAGCATGAAATTCACTCTCAACTCTGAGTATATTTCATTTACCTACAAAGCCCGGATTTCACATAGGTTGTTATGGTTCTTCATATAGGCAGGCGTTCGAAGCAAAATCTGTTTTTTTAAAACAACCTTGGCGCAAACAAGTATTTAGAGTGAGACCTAGCCTGTGGAGAGACAAGTCGTCAGCAGAACCTGAGACAGAACTACTTCAGCTATTGATGTGGTGAAACTAATAGGGAACCTGGACTGTATTTCTAAACATTACACGTGTAAATTTACTGGGGAACATGAACTGAAGAGCACTATGATGCCCGTGTTCCTACCTGTCAACCTCTCAAGAGGCATCTGGTGGGCTACGTACTATGGAAGAGGATGTTAGACTAGATGGGCCATTGCTCTGATCCATCAGGGCTCTCCTTTTGTCCTTTTTACTGCTGAATTGTGCATACCATTCACATGTTGGTTGCTGCCACGTGATATTATTGAGGATTTTGGTGGTGGGTACCCCTCACAGTTTATAGCAGCTGATGGAAAGTGTCCTCTTGAGCCCAAAGACCTACTGACTGGGGCTAATGCGAATTACTAAATTTCAGAACATCTGGAGGGCACAAGTTTGGCAAAGGCTACTTTGCTACTAATTGGGCCACCTGCATTTTTATTTTTGCCTTTTAACTTTCCCTTTGCTGCCGCCTTTCTCTCCATTAACATTTTGCCCCATCAAGCGGATATCCTAGCTACAGGCCGGCAATTTCTGCTAATGAATACATAGCGCGTGATGGTTTTCCTCTGTTTTACCATGAAGCAATTACGAATGTCATCATTAGAAGATTAATTCAACAAACAAAAGCATCTCTAGCCATGCCCTAGGCAGATGCTGGAAATTTACTCCCTTAGGAAACATAAAGTTGATGTTCTCTGTGACGTGATGGTTGAAATGAAGAGCTGTCTATCCTCAGATAAGTATCTAATTAGGCAGAGCTGTTATTTGCCAACATCTCTCCCGAGGCCATGTTTCGAATCATGCAGCAAGGAGATAGTATTACTGACCGATGGTTGCACTTGAGTGCTGTAATGTTTATGTTTGCTCCAAGAGGCCTTTTCAAGCCCAGCTATACCTTATGGGATGACTTGTAGGCACTGCCAGATTTGGCTTCCTTGTTTGCCTGGATGGGAGGATACAGAGATGTGTGTGTGTGTCTATGTAGAAATGGCTGGCATTTGTGTGGCTGGAACACAGCCTGCAGTACAAAGGTAAGCATCACATCCATTGCTCCACCCACTTTCGTTTCTGACCCTGCCCACTGCTACTAGCACAAGACATAACCGGCTGTACTCTTGCATAAAGTATATTATTCACTGTATCATATTATAGATTTCAACAGAAATAAGTCATTAAAAAACGGAAAAAGCAAAAGAGTCAGTAGATCAGTACACACTCCAAACAGTTCATGGATCAGGTCCAAATGTATGCTAGTGTCTATTCCACCTGCGTCTGTCCATGCAATCCACAAGAAGAGTCGTTATTGTTCCACAGAATCCTTTCACAAAGTCTAAGACAATTATTTCCGGAATATTAACCTTGTTTCGCCGCCCTGGGCTTCATCAGTAGTACAAGTGCTGGGTAATGTAAAATCATACAATATTGTGACCACGTACATTTTCACAAAAAGAATACTATAAATACCATAAACAACTGTACATACCCTATGTGATGTACCAAAATAGTGGATCTATGGCATAGTAGTAGTAGCCACGATAAACAGCAACTTGTACAATGTGGGGTTATATGGACATTTGGCAAAAATGGGGATATTGTCACACCCTGGAATGTCTTTAAGAATATGCCAATGATGCCTAATGATTTTCTCAATTTCGAAAGTCATATGGTTGTATTCTAGGGAAGCGTAAATACGCGAAGATCTTATATTAACATGTGAACCAGATGTAAGAAGAGTCGACCTCCCTCTTAATTGTGTTTTTTGGATGGCAGTTGTTATGACTGAGTTTGGATGACCTCGTTGTAATAAAGATGCAGAAAGCGTTTTTGAATGGGCTTTAAAGTCTTGTGGGTCCGATGAATTGCATTTTGATCTCAGAAACTGACCTAAGGGAAGGTTATCTCAGAGATGTTTGGGATGGTTAGACCTGTAATGTAACAATGAGTTTCTAGCCGTGTTTTTCTTATAAGGATGCACTTTAATCCTTGATTCATCCACAAAAATTTCTAGATCAAGGAAAGGTAAACAATGTGGACATGATGTTCCTTCAAAGGTCAAGTGTGGATTCACACTGTTGATCCAGCGGTTGAATGGTTCAAAAATATCCTCAGAAAATATAAATATCAAATCATCAATATAACGGCCATAAAACAGGATGTGTTCACTTAATGGGTTATTATGAGCAATATGTTCTAAATCAAAATTTCTTGTAAAGATATTGGGCACACTGGGAGCACATTTAGAGGCCATGGCTAAACTTTGTTTTTGAATAAAGAACTTCAAACCAAACCTAAAGTAATTATTAGATGAAACTAAATCCAGAATCTCCATTAGAAAATGGACTGGTGGTGAAGACTAGCAATTCTTGGATTTGAGATTTTACTGTATCCAGAGGTACATTAGTATATAGGGATGACACATCCCATGTAGCAATTATACTATGTGGAGGAACATGAAATTTTTCAATAAGATTTATAATATGTTTTGTATCCCTAATGTAAGACAGGGTTTCTTTAGTAAAGGGGTATAGAAATGTGTCAATGTATTGTGCACAATTTTCCAACAATGATCCTGACGCTGACACAATAGGTCTACCTGGTGGTGGGAGCACATTTTTGGAAGTATATAGAACAGTGGTTCCCAACAGGTGGTCCGGGGACCCCCAGGGGTCCGCGAGCTATGCCAGAGGGGTCCTCAAGATCCTATTAGAATAAAAAATATATTAAATATATTTCGTATGATAACAGATTTTTTGTTTTGGCCGCTTCCTGCATGAGTAGAGTCTAGCACAAAACTAGAATTAGATAGAGGCAGTAGTTCTGCTGTATGCCGCAAGGACTACAAGAAACTTGGAGATAAGGCAATGAAAAAGATCCTTCCATTTGCAACCACATATCGGTGTGAGCAAGCATTTTCTTCCATGTGTTTCATGAAAAACAAATATAGGAATTGGCTCGACATGTGGTCGGATTTCAGAGTGAAAGTTTCAAGTTTGGAACCTAATATTTCAGAAATAATGGATTCAAAGGACAGATTTAACTCATCTCATTAAGAACTGAAAATTAAAACTAACTGTATACTGATGGAGTACTCTGTTGTAACTGTAAAAAACGTATAAATATAAAATATAAAAAGACTCTTAATTTGGCTCTCACTTTTTAATTTTAGGATTGGGAATTAATGGGGGTCCTTGTCACAATAGCGGCTCGATGAGGGGTCCTCGAGAAAATTTTGTTGGGAACCCCTGATATAGAATATTGGCACCCTATTCATGGCTGTCTAGTCATGGCTGTCAAGTTTTCCCTTTTCTTGCAAGGAAGCCTATTCAGCATAAGGGAATTTCACTTTAAAAAGGGGAGAACTTGACAGCTATGACCCTAGTGTGACTGGGACATAAAAAATCAGCTAAACTTTCATTTATATAGGCTAAAGACAAGGTTTCATTTAGAATAACCTGTAGTTTATTTTTCACTGTTGTGGTAGGGTAACTAGGTATAGGCAAGTAGAAATTAGAATTACTTAGTTGGTTTTCTGCTTCCTTGATGTAATCAATCTTGTTCATTAGTACAACGTCTCCCCCCTTTATCTGCTGGTTTTATAATTAAATTTTTATCGCAGTAAGTTCGTTCAGGATTATAAAATCCTGCTTACTCAAATTATACTGCCTGGTACTCCTTATATTCTTCTCGCTACTATTAAGGTCACGGTGTACTAAATGTTGAAATGTTCTGATGAGGTGATTATGAGAAACTGGAATGAAGGTAGATTTTTGTTTAAAAGGTTCCGGTGTCCAAGGAGTGTTGCCCAAAAAAAATCTCTTAAATTGATCTGACGAATTGGTTTAAATCAATCAATCCTGGTTTGAAATGCGGAATACTTGGGAGTAGGAACAAAACCTAGACCTAAAGTTAATACTCGAGATTCCTCTGGTTTTAATGTCCTGTCAGATAAATTAACCACTGAAGTGGTATCTTGATGTCCAGGTATAATTTCCTCTGGTAGGGGCATCTGGTGCGCCGTGTGGAAAAAGACTGGTACTTCTGACCAGATTTAAGCCTAAATTCTCTGTCTTCATCCGATCCGTTGGCACTGGATAGGCTCAAGTGCTCATAATCCGTGGGAGTGCTCGAAAAAGAAGATTTTTTGGATCTGTTGGACTGCCTGTGAACTAGTCCTGAAGAATTCAGCCACAAATAAACTTTTGTTGTTGTTTAGTCATTTAGTCGTGTCTGACTCTTCATGACCCCATGGACCAGAGCACACCACGCACTCTGTCTTCTAGGTAAATAAACTTTACCTATGGAATAATCATTGCGATCTCTGCTCAACTTTTTTCTTAAAACTGGCTAATTCACTGGAAAATTTATTAATGTCCTGATCCAGCTTTTGAGTCAGTTTGTCAAAATCCTCCTTATTGTACTGAATCTTTGTCCTTTCTTTTAACTCCATTAAGTCTTTGTTGATCTTTTCTAGATCAATGGTGGATTGTTCTATGATCAAAAGCATAAGGTCATTAGAACATTTATTCAAGAAAGATACCCATTTTTTCAACAAAGCTCCTATTGTTCTTAAATAGAGTAAGTGCCTTATGGATCCTGAGTCCAAGTTGTTTTTTACATATTCAGTTAACACTGTTGCATGCATTTCTAAGCATACTTTTTGTTTTGACAAACTGAGTAACGACATATCTTCTTTAGACAATTGTCATATTCACTATGGAAGAAAGTTGTTTAGTCGTGTCCGACTCTTCGTGACCCCATGGACCAGAGCACGCCAGGCACTCCTGTCTTCCACTGCCTCCCGCAGTTTGGTCAAACTCATGTTCGTAGCTTCGAGAACACTGTCCAACCATCTCATCCTCTGTTGTCCCCTTCTCCTAGTGCCCTCCATCTTTCCCAACATCAGGGTCTTTTCCAGGGAGTCTTCTCTTCTCATGAGGTGGCCAAAGTATTGGAGCCTCAGCTTCAGTATCTGTCCTTCCAGTGAGCAGTCAGGGCTGATTTCCTTATTTGTCTTTCTCTGTATCACTATATCCAAACTTCTTAGAAAACTCCAAAGAGGGAATGTGGGTCTCAGAAGTGCTAGAAAAAGAGGTGCCAGAACTCACCAAGAATGCCTCCCTTGTTCCCTTATAATAGCAGTGGCATCCACCTGAGAGGTGCCAGAACGGAGTTCCAGCGAGTTCCGACGGGGGGGAGGGGTCGGTGAAGAAAATTCCCACTCCCTATATTAGAGTATGACTCTGCTGCTGCTGCTCAGAGTCCTTCAAAGGTTAAAAAAAAGTGGATATTAAGGGAATTATTGTAATATTTTGAAATGCAGTAGAACTATGAGATAAGGATTCCCTCTGATCTCAAAGCATGGGAAGTCAGCTAAAAACAGTAATTATTTATAATTAGGCATAACATTGGTGGATTATTGGATAATTTGTATAATTTTGAATATATAATTTGGTTTGATTGGGAAATTTTAATAAATATTATTTTTAAAAAAAATAAAGTGGATATAGGAAACAGCTCTTTACATTACCTTACAAACAACCCTCTTTTTAAAAAAAGAGAGAGAAAGAGAGCAGGGTGCTCACTTCTCCCTGGGGGTGACTTCCAATTTCTCTCAAAAAGGACTGAAAGCAGTGTGTGACTCTCACATACTATCAGCCAAGTCAGGGTCAGGGATAGTCTCAGGCCTAACTAAACATGACACCAATAACATTTTTTAAAACTTAAATTACCAGGTGTTGCAGGGGTGATCTTTATTTTTAAAAAAATCACCACCACCATGCCGCAGATAGCATGGAGGAGACTGCTGTGCCAGGATAGGGAGAATTTACTGATATCACAGGAATTATGGCTTACAAACCTTTTTGTAAGCAACCTTTTTCAGCCATGGGCTGGTCCACCATCCCTCAGACCATGTGATGGGCCGGACTATTTTTTGGGGGGTGGGGGGATGAACGAATTCCTATGCCCCACAAATAACCCAGAGATGCATTTTAAATAAAAGCACACATTCTACTCATGTAAAAACACACTGATTCCCGGACCATCCACGGACCAGATTGAGAAGGTGATTGGGCCTTGTCCGGCCCCCAAGCCTTAGGTTGCCTACCCCTGGCTTAGACCTTCCTGCTGTATATTTCACGGTGCCAATGACTATTCCACCCCCACACCTAAAGTTAATTTAAAGAAACCACCCATATGGTTGCTAGTCAGGTCCAGTGCTTGAAACGAACTAGTTCGTTTGAATGAAGTTCAAAAATCTCTGAACTACACCTGAAAATATTCTCCATAATTGCTGGGTGAACTAAACGCAAAAAAGTTCATTTTGGGGGCAGAATGTTGAATGGTTTCTAGTTTTCTAGTTCATCTTCAGGTTCATTCGCAACCCTCTTCCCCAAAGCAGGAGCCAGCTGCTGCCCCTCTCTTCAGGAAAAAGGAGTCTCTTGCAAATCCTTCTAAGCCTTCTATCCCTTTGCAAAGATAATTTAACATTTTGAATGAGCATCCAGATTGAGTTACACTGGCCCTGCCTGGTCTCTCCTTTTGTCATCATTGCATGTTACATCCTCAGGGAGGCATTTGAGGCTTTTTGCCCAGGCACCAGCAACAGCTGATTCATTTATGGCCGGTCAACATCACACCCCAACAATGTGACCTTGCTATAAAGACAGAGGAGCGTTTGAATTCCACCTTAAAGTCGCTGTCATTCCAGGCTAGATTTATATAGCTCAGGCGACAGAGTCATACTAGGCGAAATTAGCTGTTTAGATATTGACTTCATTGTTCGGTCAGATGCATTACTGCATTCTCCACCTACAGTCTCACTTTGCAATTTTAGACTCTCATAGAAACAGCAACTGCCATAGGCATTATTAGTAATAACTGCGGTGGTAGCTGGGTAAGCTTGGATCGACGAACATAAGCAGTTCTTTCGAGTGTGCTCACTCAGTCCTGTACCATGAAGCTCTTGAGTTGGACATTCAGCCTGCAATACACAGTATTCAGTTCAGTTCTTCACATTTCCACTTAACGTTTGCTTTTAAAAAAAAAAAAAGTCCCCATTAAAATTCAACAGCATTTTTTGTGTGAATTTCTCCTTACATACACATTTTCAAATGCACTTTTGTCTAATATAGATGCATCTTTGAAAAGCAATCCCCCATATATAATGCTTTTCCATATGTTTTCACTTAATAAATGCATTTTTATGCACACTTTGTCAAGGAGCTGTCAGGCGAGTACAGGTCATTCATAGGGCAGGAAGGAACTTGAGACACTGAATGCAATTAAGCTTTTATTCATAGAAAGTAAACAACACAGCAAAGTTCCTCTTGCTCATTGAGTTCCTCGGCCCAGTATACCTGAAGGAGCGTCTCTGCCCCCATTGTTCTGCCCGGACACTGAGATCCAGCGCCGAGGGCCTTCTGGCGGTTCCCTCACTGCAAGAAGCAAAGCTACAGGGAACCAGGCAGAGGGCCTTCTCGGTAGTGGCACCCGCCCTGTGGAATGCCCTCCCATCAGATGTCAAAGAGATAAATAACTACCTGACATTTAGAAGACATCTGAAGGCAGCCCTGTTCAGGGAAGTTTTTAATGTGTGACATTTTAATGTATTTTAAATCTTTGTTGGAAGCTGCCCAGAGTGGCTGGGGAAATAATATATTATTACAAATAATAAATTATTATTATTATTATTATTATTATTATTATTATTATTCATCTCACCTCATTGAAGACGTCGCTCGAACTGACCACTGGCCCCACCTTCCCCCTCTAGCCCCTCTCTCTGGATCCCTCCCAAGTAAACGTAGACTGTGGCGAGGGGGTGAAATTCTCCTCTGGGCCTGTCTGGCCTGTTGCTCTCCTCGAGCTGCAGGACTCTCCTCGAGCGGGGTGTCAGGCGAGGAGAAGACCCAGCAGGACTGGGACTATCCAGCTTCCTGGCAGCAGGGGCAACCTCTGACTCCTCTCTGCCTGAGTCTACACTCACACTGAGACTCTCAGCACCCAGTCCTGTCCTGGAAGACCCTCCTTCTCCTGACCCCACTTGATCACTCAAACTACCTGCCTCTAGCACCTCCCAGCTCTTTCCTTCCACAGACTAGTCCCCAGTGTCCCACCACCACTATCCAGGGTCAAAATCATCATCTGTGTCATCCCTGGGGGGCTCTTGGGTGGGCAATGCCCACCAATCTTCCTCATCCAGCTAGTCCCTGACACCCTAGTAAAGGCATCCCCAAACTTCGGCCCTCCAGATGTTTTGGACTACAATTCCCATCTTCCCTGACCATTGGTCCTGTTAGCTAGGGATCATGGGAGTTATAGGCCAAAACATCTGGAGGGCCGCAGTTTGGGGATGCCTGATCTAGTATGTGCATTTTTGGTACACATTACTTGACTGGACCCAACTACATTGCAAAATTCAGCGAAGTGTAAATTTTGAGAATTTCAAAAAGTGTGGATTTGGTAAGTTCTCCTCTAAACACGAAGTGAATCACATTGCTCCCCATCCCTAAGGGTTGCCAACTCAATTTTGCTCCCATAGGAAAACCTTCTCCCATGTAGAAAATCAGTGTGGCAGGGAGAAGGAAAATACATGAGCCCACCACCACAAGTTGAGGTGGTACAGTCCAGCAAGAACTACATTTGGGGATGAAATAAACATACGAGTAGCCTAGCAAGTCTGTTCCATGCATATTTTTTCCAGAAAAGTCATTAAAATTCTGCACACTTTAAGGAGATTTAAGCTGATTTGAAGAACTTACAAGGTGGCCTGTGAGCCACCAGGGGTGGTAGAGGAGGAAAGAAAGATAGTGGCTCCCGTCAGAAATTGGAAGCAGGCCTCTTTTGCTCTGTACAGTTACCCAGGAAGGGCTGGTATGTCATAACACACTGCTGCTTCCAGGTGCTTTGGAGTCACTTTCCAGCTGCTGCAAGCCAAGCCTCTGTTGTTTAAAGGAAAGACGGAATCTGGGAAGCCTTTGGACCCCCTCATGTAAATGTAAATCATGACAAGCTGTGCTCCAATCTAATCCACGTGTCTATATTCCTATCTGAGCATGATCCAGCAGGTGCCAAATGGGGAGGGTTGCTCCAAATTGCATGGCGAACCAAAATCCTACCCTATTTCCAACTGAACCATGTAATCCTGCTGATCATGTAACTTAAAAAATAAGCAGAATCAATGGCGCTTTTAAATAAATGCTTTCAGAATAAAAGGCAACAGACATTTAAAACCTTCTTCCCATTCGTTAACAAGGGTATAATTATTACACAGAAGCAGCATCTGTTAGGCCATGAAAACAAGTACTGAAGACTGTATTGCTGAAAACCAAAGTCTGTTGAGAAATAAAACACTATAATCAGCGACCTTAAAACATGTTGCTCTCCCTTTCATTTTGAAGGGGGTTGTTTCAAATACTCCGTAGTTTCATTAGGACATGGCATAGGTAAGAGAAAACGATCAACAGCAGTTGTGCATTAGCATGCTTCCAAACTAAGTGCTTAGCAGTGGAATGCTTTTCTAGCTTCTCCTCCTCTCTCTTCTTTTAATATCTTAGGGAAACACCGCCTCATAAATGAAACAATGTTTTAGTGTTATAAAATCCCATCTGGTCATTGCTGCTTCAGCAACATAGGGGTTTTCACCTAATTAAACACTTCTAATCCAATTTTCAGTATTAGCAAAACGCTGCTTAAACCAAAGTGCTACAGTGCTGTCACACTATAATGCTAATTTTTTTTAAAAAAGATATGTATGAGAAAACACCTTTCCAATCACTGCCATTCTAGGACTCGATGTCACTCCCCCTAATTAAACACTTCCAATCTACGTCCCAATCCAATACAGATGTTAAACATTTTGCTTATGTCAAAGGCATTATGACATGGGTGAAATAGGTGTGCAATCATGTTTAAACAAATATGTGCTTAGCACTTAATAAATCCTTTTCTTTTAAAAGGTTGCTCATACATTCCCCACCCCAATGGCTGCTCAGGTGGATTGAACACGTTCCTCACTCACGTCTGCTAATGCTGTGAACCCCTCCATTGTAGGCTCAGATTATGTGTGTAAACGAATTATATATCATGAAGATATATGTGCCTCATTCCAAAAGGAAACACAAACTCTGGATAAACCTCTAGAACCCCTGGAATCTCGCACCGCTCAGAGATTGGGGTGGCGTACAACAATATGTTGTGAATGTGGCCTGGGTGACTTTGCCCCTGCCGCTCCCTCTAAACCTAGAAAAATAGATTATCTGATAATCCCTGTGTCATTAAGCTCCCTGGTGGTATGGCAAGTTAAAAATATGAGCAAGTCAGGACATACTGTATTGGTGAAGTCACTTTTAAGATGGATCCAACATATATTGAAAATGATTAATAGTGGTGTAATTTAATACTGAAGAGGAAATGCCAATTTTCAGCAGCTGCAAGTTTCTTGGATCTGTTCCAGGTGTAAACCAAAGCTTTCGGGGAAGAACAGAATTGTTGGCAAGGAGGATGCAAATATTTCAAGTTCGTAGGGTTTCAAATAGTGTTCAAGTGCTGTTTCCATATCTGTGGAGGCCAATATCATTTCATTTTAGTGGACATTCCAGCTGCCATGCCCAAGCCAAATATGTGCAGCGGAAAATAAGGAGTAGCACCTACGCTGCTGAAGTTTTTGCTTCCCACAAACTGGAACAATTTAAGGGGGAATTCTACACAGCCCTTTTTTGGGCTGCAGTGGAAGTAGACAATCATCCGTGTATCTATTATCTTCTAGATTAGTTCCACTAATGCTAAACAACAGTAATTACTTTGAATATTACAGCCTAAGGCACAAACAATCCTTACTTTTCATTAGGCAAAAGCTCCTCAGTTTATTTTAAAAGATTCGTGGTTTTAAATATCCTCTGTGGATTGGTATTGGGAATCTAATGATAGATGGGATGGGGAGCAACCATCGTGAAACGGAACATGTGGACAATTTTATAAATTAGCTGATAGTAAGCTTTTCATACATAAACCTGGGACAAATCTAGGTTTGGTTGTTGGTTCCCTGCAAACCTTGGTTGCAGATTGTAAGCCAACCTTGGAAGCGTTTGTTCTCTCTCTCTCCTTCCTTGCTGTGCATTATGGTTTCATGTTACAAATGTACTGCTGTAACCCATGGTTAGCGCAAACAATGATTTTCTCAAAAATCCAATTCGAAACCATGGTTTAATCTGAGTTTGCAAACCGTGGGTCAAAGGGAATCTCATTTCTATGAACCATAGTTTTGCTGCTGTACTGTGAAATCATGGCTAATGGTGAGAAGAGAAACAATGGGAAATTGCTCTGGAGAAAAGGTGGAACCGGAATAAGAAGTTATTCCAGTAAGTGATCCCAGATGCGCAAGTCTGCAGGGAGCCAGTGTGATGCCTGCAATCTAATGTGTATTAGATTTTGATTGTTTTCCCCCCCAAAAGGACCTTATAAAACCCTTATTTTGCCATCCCCAGCATTCTCATCTCTTTATAGGCTGCTAGGCTCCTGCTTTGCCATCATATTTATATAGCTAATGGAGGTTAAAAGAGCCAGCCGGATACATTAATTTAACAGTAATTACTGATAACCTTGCGATCAGTTCACAGGAGAGCCGTATGAATCAGCCAGGGGGGAAAAAAACATTGTCCTAAATAGCAAGATTATATTTTTCAGAGGAAAAGTGTTTCAGCTATGGTTGTCTTCCCTCATCTCCTGCCTCAGTCTAACAACTTTCTTTGACTCTTGATCTGGGGGTGGGGGTGGGGACCCAGCATGTGGCCAGTCTATGATGTATATGTACATGTAAACATCAGAAATATGGAATATTTCTCAGATACGGTTACTAGTGAGGTCCTCAATAACTATTCTATTTACATCTCTTGGGCAGGAAAATATTACCCAACTTAAGGAACTCACTGCCACAAAATGTGTTGGTGGCCACTGTTAGTTGGCTTTTAAAGGGGGGGAAATCAAAGAAATGTAGGGAGGATAGTTCTATCAGCAGCTATTAGACACCAGAGAGAAATACAACTTCAATTTCCAGAAGCAGTATACCTTAAAAGGACAGGTGTTGGGGATAGGGGATAGGGTGCTGGGCATATAGAGGCCTGTAGCTTAGTTGTACAGCACATTGTGCATGTAAAAGATTCAGGTAAGGTTTGGAGAGACCCCCTGTGTGAAACCCTGGAGAGTCCTGTCTATTCCGTTTAGAGACAATACTCAATGTAAAGCAGCTTGTTAAATGTGCATAAATAACAGGTGCCAACCTAGCAGTTTGAAAGCACGTCAAAGTGCAAGTAGATAAATAGGTACCACTCCGGCGGTTAGCATAACTAACAGGTGCTGAGTGGGTGGGATCAGAACTATACTGTGCAAGCGGGGTGAATTTAGCCCTATCTCCCTTGCTGTGGTCCCGGTGAAGATTACCGCAATCCCAAAGGAATTTGCCCATTGACAGAAACTCCTGGTCAGGGGCTCCCGTGGGGCAATGGACTAAAAAGCACATTTGATATATTGATGCATTATGTCTGGGTTGGTCCCAAGGAAGGTGATGGTACAAACTTGGAATTCCACAGTTGCATTCCATTAAGATAATTGCGTGTCAGTCAACAGTTGAGGACCACACACTTACATGCTCCCTTAGGATCTAGGATGTTCTGAATCCAGCTGACATTTAGAGTTAAGTCCCTTTTTATTTAAATGCCATACCTTACATGCTGAATTTAATTATGCAGTCAAAGTCAGGAGGCAAGCTATTATGAAAGCATCTGCCGAATAAAAATATAGAGATAGGCTTTCGTTAGACATGTTTTTATAACGAAGGATTGTACTTGGACACTGGACAGAGCAATCGACTCACATTACAAGTGGGAGATTATGCCACTGTAATGCCAGTGGAACATATTACATTCAAGATGGAGCCTTCAGCAACCTTTGGGCTGATAGGAGTTGTAGTCCAAAAACTCGGGGGGGGGCACCAGGTTGGTGAAAGCTGCTTATATGTGTTCAATCCATGAGGGGAGGAGGAAACGCACAACACAGATAATCTCAAAATGGGGTAAAAATGACAGGCAGTTGTAATGTCAAAGAGTTTTGAAACAGACTTGTTTTTCTTTACCTGTAGCCAGCTGGCTTTTATTTTTAGAAAGTGGGAAAATAAATGTCTCTCATTTTCTTGGTGTAATTTCCAGAGGTCAAAGGAAGCCAGCCTTCCTGTTAAAAGTGCATCGCACTCTTCTGAAATTATCCTCCCTCTGGTTTACAAGAGGAACAGAGTGTCTCCTTTGATTCACTGAGGGAGGGTCAAGCAAGCCATTAGCTGCTTCTAACCCTGCTGAACGGCAGATGGCCCTCAGAGCTGTAACAGTGATGAACAGAATCAGCTCCCCTCATCAGGAAGGCGGCTTGATATCAGGAGAAAACACACCCGGCTATTGCACCATTGTCAATTCTTGCCAAAGTTATCCAAAAGGCCTTTTTAATTTTTGGTATGGAGGGTGTATGCAGTCAGTTGATCTTCTACCTGCAATCCAAACCCAATTATGCTGACTCAGTGAGAGCTAGGCCTCAGTTGGAGAGCATTTCTTTCAATACTGAATGTGCTAAAATAAAAATGAAAATCAGTTCAGTTTCTGTGCATTTGTGTTGGCCTTAAGCCATGACAAAACTCAAGAATGCAAAAATATATTCAACTACCTCAGCTGCAAAGTATATGGACATGCAAAATCACGTAAGTTTCGGAAGGTGCAGAAGTGCCTTTAAATGCGAACTGAATCGGATTTCTCCTACTTCCCTTGTAACGGCTGGAACCGGGGGAAGAGGGTGAGTGCTATGGGCAAGGTGAGGTGTGAGTGCTATGGGCAGGGTGAGGTGTAATAACAAAGTGCGATCCAGTTGAGGCAACTTTGCGATTACAAAACCCATATATTAATTCATAAACATGAGGACAAAGCAATAAGGCCCATAAGAAAAAGGGTGTGCTAACTAGTTTGCTCCTGTAGTACCAGTGCCTCTCCTTCGAATCTATAATACGATCAGTAATTTTCCCAGTTAGCCTTCAGATGATTTGAATAACGTCTAATAATGGATTTTTTCTTCTTCAAATGCTGAAGATGTTCCCCTTGGAGACAGACTGCTAATTAGCCCCCTATTTTTACTCTGGCTGAAAGTTAAAAATTGCTTTGCCCTTTCCGTTAGCATTTTATCTTATCTTCTTTTCTTTTTACTTTTCACACTCTGCTTTTCCAGCTTTCTGGGTCCAGAACTATAGCTTCCTTCACCTGAGTAATGGCAGATCCTCCCTCACAGTAGACCAGTTAAATTGACGTCAACACTTTGGTCAAATCCGCACCATACATTTAAAGCACTATTATGTTACACCACTTTAACAATCATGACACTCCCCCCACACCCAAAAAATAATAATCCTGGGAACTGTAGTTTGTTAAGGTTGCTGGAAACTGTAGCTCTGTGAGGGGTCTCCTAACAACTCTTGGCAGCCTTAACAAACAACAGTTCCCAGGATTCCCATTGAAAGTAATGGAAAGTGGATTAATCCGTTCCAGACAGGTCCGCGGAGTACTCAACCTGAAGCGTACTTAACCCGAAGCATGGGTGTAATTGGTTCCGGAAGTCTGTTCATAAACTGAAGCGTTCATAAACTGAAGCGAACTTTCCCATTGAAAGTAATGGAAATTGAATTAATCCGTTCCAGATGGGTCCGCGGCGTTCGTAAACCGAAAATTCGTAAACCGAGGTGTTCATAAACCGAGGTTCCACTGTAATATGTTGCCTGTCTTTCTCCATACATTTGTCAGGACTGGTATAGTCCTCACATGGTGGAGAAGTGAGCCTGGTACCCTCTTCCCATCAGCCATGTAGCAAATGTGTACTAGGAATAGAATACTCCACCATCAGCAGCTAGTTGCATGGTAGAGTTGGCAGAAAGCTGGCCCTCAAAAAAACAAGGGGAGTGGAAATGGAATGGTAACAGTGATGTCGTCATTCTCTCCACCTCTCCACAAATGGAATGGTAACAGTGATGTCGTCATTCTCTCCACCTCTCATGTTGGTAGCTGAGTTTTATTATCTTCACTAGGGACAACCAATATGGTGCCTTCCATTTATTGTTGGGCTCCAATTTAAGGTTACCAGATTTTCCCCCCAGTGAATCCGGGGACACTTTTCAACTTCAGTAGGAATGATAGGACTTTGTCAGAGGACTGATTTGTAAATCCAGGGACTGTCCCCGGGAATTGGGGGTGTCTGGTAACCTTACTCCAATTCCCATAAATCCCAGCTCACTCAGAGCAGATCACCCCATAAATGCCCTCAACAAGACTGAAGCGAGGCTGGTTCCCGCAAAATGAATGCTCTGGGAAATTCAAACTCAAAGCATTTGTTTAGAGGTTGTCTGAGGGGATTTCTGCCCTCTTACAAGTCCCAAAGGTAAAATTTAGTGCCATTTGCAAGACTCTGTTCTTGGCACCTTTCCTCCTAAGGGAATTGTGAGAACTTCACAGTCTATGTGGAAGCAATCGTTTCTCAGGTGACTAGAGAAAGGTTAGAATTCGTTTAAAGCCACATCAGAGGATGGCATTTTAGCCAAGGAGAAAAGGACAGACCGTCCCTCTAAACTAAGCATCAAGAGACCTTAAAGGTTCACGAAAGCAGCTTTCATTCACAACCCACTGCAGTTTTTAAAGAGAAATGAACAAGTCTGGATCTGGGATATTGTTGTAATAAGGAAGTGTTAGATACAGTCATTACAACTATGCAGAACAGCTCATTCAAAGTAAGTTATATAATACTTATCCAGAATTATTCACAAAGGTGCATTTACTGAGCTTTTGGTAATATGTACTTTTTAAAATAATAATAATAATAATAATAATAATAATAATCTAATCTAATCATTTAAGTGATGAAGCCATTAAAAGCCAGGTGGTTGATCAACCACCCTGTCCTAATCTAAATTCTACTGCTTTCCAAAACAATTCCCTAAAATACTCTCAACAGCAACTTGCCACATTAAGTTTTAAGAAGTGCAATCCTTATAATCACTTACCTAGGAGTAAGCCCTGTGAAATTTATTGGGATTTACTTCTGAGTATACATGTCTAGGATTGTACTGTATAGCTTCCTTTTCATTCCCTTGGATAACTAACGAAACAAGACTTGTCCCTTTTTGTATTTTGTATTTCCTCCAGCCTGGTTTGATAGTGCTTTGTTCTGAGGCTTACTTTCCTGGACTTGTGTGGGCTGGGAAAGGTTGCTGCTTCCTTCTGCCATATTGTCTGAGCCCCCCCCCCCCCCCCCCGCGAGCTCAGAAATCGGTATGGATCTCATAGAACTTCTCATTTTAACCCGAATATAGCTGAATAGTCACCTGTGCCTACTGTTAAAGTGTCATTCATTATTATATGATGAGTACTGTAAGAACAATCAAAAGTTTTGCATGGGTCTGCTAATCATTTACACTAATGATTTGAAGGCAGCTAAAGTGTGATTTGCTTCCTTTCATAAAGAGTTGCATTAAAAAAAAAGAATATAGCTGAATTCTACACATGTATCAAGTGTGTGAAAAATGATGGTTCTACAGAGCCTAAAGACACTTGGATGTAGTTCAGACCTACCGTATGAAATCTAGCTGGGTATTGTCCCCTTTTAGAGCAGATTGTTGCACACTGTTGGATGTCAGTACATTGGCAAGTTTGTGTGTCAGGTTTTTGACAGACACAGTGCTGATATTACAATACATATCTGTTATTTTCTGCGTAGGCTAAGGCTTTTAGCGTAGTGGAATGCTTTTGAAATCAGATAGGCACCTGTAATTTTTATATGCTGTTGCCTGCTTACGTTCCTGTTTTGCCATTTTGAGAATTAATTTGATTTGTTGTTGGTCGCCGGTTCTGCATTTTTGCGGCATTACAATTTTGAATGATTTTATTGGACACTACCATTATTTCTATTATTATTATTATTATTATTATTATTATTATTATTATTATTATTATTATTATTATTTTCACTTGGTGGGTTATAAATAAATAAATAATGGCATGGGGTTATTACACTACATTATTTAAAACATTAAATAGTAGGACTGAACTGATATTGTTGATTGTTTTCCCCCCTTGACCATTCAAGGGGGAAGAAATAAATTACCTCCTCAAAAATGGTAACGGGATGAGAGAGAAACTCAGTGAAATTTTCTAATGTGGGCGTGGTTGCAAAGAGGCTGACTTTTTTGCTTTAGTGCTAATAACGTTATGAAATGGTCACGCAGTGCTCTTGCTTTTAACTTTAAAAATTCCACAGGTCTCTGTGGAATTCCACAGCTTCCTGCACTTCCTGGAATGCCTCAATGTCTTCCAATGTCTTCCAATGGGCATTTTAGGAAATGTGGCTGGCAGGGGGGCAGTTTTCCAGCAAACACTCTTCATCAGTAACATATGAATTATTCTTTCCTGTAATATTCATTGTCAACATCTGTGTGCCCTATGCGTAGCCGAATCAAAGCAAACAGCACCATCTGCTGGCTGTTCTGACCCCTTGCACTAAGCCTCTGGAAATGGCTTTGTTTTCACAATACAGTACTGTAGTTGCTGGGTGTGTTAGCAAAAAAGTATGTGTATATGTGTAAAATACTTTGCATTCTCTCCATCATATGGCAGGATGCAACTGTGCACCGCTTTTCATTTATTTTTTATTGCATTTATACTCCCACATTTCCTCCAAGAAGCTCAAGGTGTTGTACATGGTCACAACAACCCTGTGAGGTAGGTTAGGCTGAGAGTTGGGTTGAGTAATAATAATAATAATAATAATAATAATAATAATAATAATAATAATGTATTTATACCCCGTCCATTTGGCTGGGTTTCCCCAGCCACTCTGGGAGGCTTCCAACAAAAGTTTAAAAATACATTAAAACATCAGTCATTAAAAACTTCCCTAAACAGGGCTGCCTTCAAATATCTTCTGAATGTCAGATAGTTGTTTATTTCTTTGACATCTGATGGGAGGGTGTTCCACAGGGCAGGCACCACTACCGAGAAGGCCCTCTACCTGGTTTCCTGTAACCTCACTTCTTGCAGTGAGGGAATCGCCAGAAGGCCCTCTCGTTGGACCTCAGTGTCCGGGTTGAACGATGGGGGTGGAGACGCTTCTTCAGGTATACTGGGCCAAGGCCATTTAGGGCTTTACAGGTCAGCACCAACACTTTGAATTGTGCTCGGAAATGTACTGGGAGCCAATGTAGGTCCTCTTGAAGGGCAGTGGGCAACACTCTGTCACACAAAGATGTGTTTACCACATCCTTAACCCATTCCATCACCTCACTCCAGCTAGCTTTAATAACCCAGGATGGACAATGATCTAATGAGCAGCAGCTCAACACAGCCACATCATCAGGCCATTTTAACAGGAACCGATTGCACAATGCTGGATTCAAAATTGCGACGGACACCGTGGTGTCAGTTTGCATTTCTTAGTGCAGAGAAGTATTGATCTGATGTGTAGAGGTCTTTCCTATTCTAATTAATTCAAGAGAGTTCTGAAAGCTGCTCTGTGTGAAAGAAGCAAGCAGAAGGTTACTGATGTTTGGGTTATTCCTTCTGAGAAGCTGAGAGTACAGCTGGTTCTGTTATCTCTTTCTGTCAAGGTCATGCTGACTATCATAGTGACGCCAGAAGGAGCCTGGGTTTCATTCTCTGTCTTTCTATCTCTTTTCCTTCTGGTGTGGTGTTCTGTACATAGTATGCTTAGTGTTAAGGTTTAGACTTATAAGTTATTGTAAGTTTAAGTCTGCTGCAACTGGATTTCTTATGGACTGTGTGCATCTTGAATGTATTCGATTTGTGACCATTTTGCCGTCAGTAGCAGTAAAGCTCTGCTGGATGAAATATAATTGCCTCTGGTCTATTTTTTTGGAATCTTGCAATATGTTTAAGTTTTTACTCTGCTAACTATACATTGAAATCTACTCTGGATCAATATTGAGTAGAATTCCATGGATGCCGCTGCCACAATATTAGCAGTGAAATTAATTGCAGAACTGAGTAAATTCATCCTTGAAGTGTTTCGCCATCCAATTACAGGCAGACGCTGTGTGCTCCAGAAGTCCACACTCCTTGGACCACAAAGAATGGTCCAAGGAATGACCATTCTTTGGACGACATGGAGCTTGGTGGCTTCTTGAAAACACAATGGACACTAAACCCACAGCCTTGTGGTAGGCCTGTTTACAAGCCTGAACATGTGCTCAGTTGGCTCTGGAGCAAGATCGATACCACTTCTGCTGCAGCCCTCAATTGGTCATTTTCATCGACCTCAGCTCCTCAGTATACCAAGCAGTAAAGTGGAATCTATGGTACCAGCAAATCATGTCAATGACCCTACAAGCCTCACAATTCCATAGTGAAACCACAACCTCAGCCAGCACTATCCACTGGTGGTAAAACTCTAGAGCAGTCAGAAATCTGTCAGATTCCATCAGTTTCTGGGAGTGGACCAACCTAACTGATTCCCCACCCCTGCAGGGGAAAATTGATGCTGCAAGTCCAAACCTGTCTCTGGAGCTGTCCCTGGAGGCAGAGAAATGGAAGATCGCGAACAAATGCAGTTTTTGCTTGAATCGGATGTACAGGTTTGTGAATGAATAAAACTGAAGGCTCCTCTTGCATCAAAGCCAGGCCTGTGTTGTGTGTTTACTACAGAGGTGTGGAGCCAGAAAATAAGTCATTGGGACCTACTTGGTGCATGGAATTGGAAATAGAAAGAAATAGTACCTTGGGGTCTTAAAAATCCAATCTTCTGAAAGAACAGCATTATCATCACAACCAAAAAAATGTATTTTCATGCTTGTATGCTTTCATATCAGTAACTAATGGTGCAGTTCCAGCTGCTGGGTGAAGATAAACCATGATGGTTCATGGTCCAAATATCGCCCAAATGGGGGTTAAAAAACACACACAACTTCTTACAGGTTAATGCTGAGCCAGTAGTTGTGACCTCAAACCTATTTGGATGTTCCACAATGTTACCTGTGATGAAATATTGCTGGCTCGCACCAGGACAAACTTAATGCATCTTAGGATATGTGCAATGTAGTGTCATTTGGCTTTTGTGAGTTAGCAATTAAAACATGAAGAGCTGGCTTTCGGCAATTGGTTCGGCGCTTTACAAAAGTGTCTAATAAGGATTGAAAGAGATTTATTCCACCTCCTCAAAAGAATACCAGCTAACTGCGTTTAAAGAAATGCCAACATGATAAATTTTTAAAATCTTTCAAAAAAATGATTGTAACAATGACAGTGATGAGAAAAACCATGTGTTTTTTTAATCTGGAGAGCACAGAAGTCTAATGACTGTTAATAACTTGCATTCTGCTGTAGGTGAAAAATGAGACGAGCCTACAGCACTTAGTCAGCAACTAGTTCCCTCCCATCCAAATGCCTTTTTTGAGGAGTGGGTGGAGTAGTGAAGGAGGGGAGAGGGCTCTCCTGCTTGAGGTTTTACATTCTTACGTTCCTACAGAATTGTTCCCCATATATTGGTTTGCTGACAGGTCCTATGGCTACAGCTACTGCTCCATCCACACACTTTTCTTCAGCTGGATTGTTGGACAACAGCGTCCATCAGCCCCAGTTGGCATGACCAGTGGTCAGGTTACGGTATGGAAGGAATTGTAGTCTAGCAACATACGGATGGCCACAGAGTCCCCACACCTGCTCAACCAAATCAAGAGTGAACAAGAATACAATTCTGTATTGGTGCAAATTAAATGAAACTGCTGACTCAAGGGGTTCTGAAGAAACTCTGCTATGAAAAAATAAGACCAGGGCAATTGGCACAGATCTGTCAAGATAAAATGCAGCAGTATTCAAATCTGGGAGTGTATGTAGCTGTTTGCGGTCTTCAGACTAGAGACTATGTGAGCAGATTAACAACTTTCATACAATTGCAGGTAGGAAAGCAAATTAACAGCATAATATTCTTCTCAGTGGTGTGCTACCAATAAAAAGATCATCAAGTCAGAAGGTACCTATGGAACATTACTTTCTCACAGCTGAACTTAAGATTTCAGCAGATTACCACTACGTATTTAGAATGTTCGCATCAGTATACTGCCATGGCAGAGAGATAATGCATCTGTGGAATCGGCTGCATTTAAGTAAATTATTTACTGTTTTCTCCACTTTGTGCTTATGCTACAATTAAACTGTCATTTCACCATGTGTCCCAATGCACTGGTCTACACAAGATATAATGGTTTATCTACTCCCGGAAGAATCTGAACACAGATCTTGCCAAATCGCACTGTTTCAACTTCCCCAAAGAAAACTCATACAGTACAGGTTTCTTGAATAATTTGGCAGTGAACAGCATTTGTATCCACCACCCTTAACAAGTAAGACGTTGTCAACCAGGAGTTACCTTTGTCATGCTTTGTGTGCTGTTAATTGGAAACTTAATTGCATGTGTTTTCAGACATTTTTCTTTTATCTGTTTTGTAAACAATGACCTATGGCTATAAGCAATAAACATTGAGTGTGTTGTAAGGAACCAATCTCTCAGATATATATATATATATATATATATATATATATATATATATATATATATGCCATGTGGAAAAGAGACTATTTTAAACCATTCCACATGCCCACTGCCACCAGTAATTGATTGTTCTTGAGTAGCACTTCGTCATTTTTTTCTCCATTTCAAGACAAGTATTTTCTTTTGAAGTGGGATTTGTGGGTTGCAAAGCTCATGCAGCTGTTTCTGGTGGCCACAATGTGTTAATTGCTTTGATGGCAATAGAAGGCTCATAGCTCAGTGGCAGAGCACTTACCTTGCATGCATAAGGCTGCAAGTTCAGCCCCCAGCCCCTCCAGCTAGGGAGATGGGAGGTCTGAGAAAGTTCACACACCAGTTTATTAAATTTAGGTTTGTTAAACTAAAACAGCATTATGTGTGAACCCAGTCCAGCAGCTTAACTATGGTTTATTAAATATGGTTAATGGTCACTTGTTGACCAAGAATCGCAGTTGGTTTGCAAACCTTAGTTAACATTAGCCATTAGCTTAGTGTTATGTTAAAACCTGAAGCTCCTCCTTAACTATGGTTAAGGAGCCATCATCACTCAATAGCTACAAATCCACAAGTGGACAACAGCAAAAAATAATAATTTACAAACTGCTCTCAAGATTCAGCTGCTGTCACCGGTACTTTTAACTATTCTGTGATGTAATAAACCAAGTGATCATCTGATAACTTGGGTTTAACTATGGTTAATCTTAACCCTGGTTTAGCATTATGTGCCATCCAAGCCATGATCAGTTAGAGCAGACAAGCCTAAATGGAACAAATGTTTGACTTGATAGTTTCATGTGGTTCAAATGCTTTAGAATAATATTTATGGGAATCGGGACTGCAACCTGTTGCTCATGAATTGTTAAGACTTGATCTAATCACCTTCAATTCTGGCAGTCTTACAGGAGAAATGCGAAGGACCAGTTCCTGCTCTTTTGGTGTTATTTGTTTGATGCTCCAGGGCTGCAGCTTTTGAACTGCCCACCCACCACTTGCAGTCAACCAAAGAGCAATTACCTTTTCCCTCTGATACAGAAGCGAATCTGTTAGGGATGACGTGTCAACTCAGGCAAAATACATCTTTCTGCTGCAGAGAACATACTGAATGCTGGGATACATTTAGCTTTTGCAATTGCATACATTAAAAAAAAAAGGTTTATCCACCCCATGTTTTTTTGTATAGTGCTGTAACACTTTGCAACTAAAAATAAAGTAAGGCTCATTGTACATTTGCAAAATTAAAGCCCAGTTCAGTGCCATTTCAAAGCTGGGCTTGGAAACCATCCATTGATTAAGTTGATCTATTGCTTTCCCATAGAAGCTGTGCTCAAAGCAACATACAGAGAAAACAGAATTAAAACAAAACTGCATAAAAACCGTAAAATGTAAACATAAAACATGTTAAAAAGTTAATAGATCTGAAGAAAAAACTAGGAATCCAACAAGTAAGATGCCATCAGGTAACGAATGCCTCTTTAAGAAGTAGTCGAAACAAAAAATAATAAAAAAAATTCTTCCAGTAGCACCTTAGAGACCAACTAAGTTTGTCATTGGTATGAACTTTCGTGTGCATGCACACTTCTTCAGATACCCTTATGTATAGTCAGAGGGTGGGGAGGGGTATTACTCAGAAGAGTGGTGGGAATGGGTGATTGGCTGATAGGAGTGGTAAACCTGTTGATGACTGTTAACAACAGTATATGGACAGTATATAGGAAGTATATAGACAGTATATAGGATTACGATGGAACATGGGCATAGCCAGAGGGGGCAGCTGTCCCCTGATCAAGTAAAACGATAGAAATAACTAACTGACCAATCAGGTCGATTCTGCCCCCCTAACAAAAGTCCCCCGCCCCAACAAAGTGCTGCCCCCCTAACAAAAATCCTGGTTACGCCAGGGTGTTTCAAACAGGGTGTTCGAAAAGGAACTATATACAGTACCTACCATATGTATTACATTGTCCAAAGGTGTAATACAGTACTTACGGTACTTTTCAAACACCCTGTACAGTACTGTATGTATGTAATAAGGCACCTCAGATATATAAGACTCAGGGCCACCTCACACTTTGAAAGTTCCCATGCTTCTTTGGGGCGAGGAAGCCAGTATCTGGTGCGAATGTGACAAGTGCTGTGAAAATGCACCACTGCCACCCGATGCTCAAAACGTAAGGCAGGGGGGCGACGGAGTAACCCTCCTTCCTAAGGGGAGTGTGACCTCATTTAGAAAAAGGATATTTCCACTATAATGGGATTTAGTGTCATGATTAAGAGTTCTTGCAGCTGCACTTGAAGTCGACCTCAAACAAAAACAGAGCAAGGAGGCATCCTTAACATACTGATGCCCCCAATGATGTAGGTAAGGGATGGCTCAGGATCCAGAAACCCACAGCGTAGGAGGGACCCCACCACCACCATTGAAAAGAACCCTGCGCTTGCAGGTGGCGACGGGCGCCTTCCTTTTTTTCCTTATCTCTATGGCTTAGAAGAGGAAGCGTCCAGGAAGCGGATCTTCGCGCCGGCTCCTCCCCCTCGCGGCTCTTTCTTTCTTTCTCCGGAACGGAGTTAACTCCTCCCTTCCGAACCTTCTTTCGGCGGCGTTGATCCGTCCGATTCCCATTGGCTATGCAAAAGAGGGAACGTCGGGAGCGCCAATGAGCGGCGGCCACGGCTGGAATCGGCGAAGCCTTGGGTGCCCTTAACCGGAGGGGAAGTCGCAGGAGCGTGGATAGAGAGCGAGAGCGCAGGAGCTTGTTAGGGGTGCAACATGGGCGCGTTCGGCGCGAGGTGGTTTCTGCTTGGTAAGGGGCGCGCGTGGGTGGTGGTGGAGGAGGAGGAGAAGAAGAAAGAGGTGCTGGGACTTTAATTAATAGCAAGGTCGGGGAGGGTGGGGGTCGTTGCAAGCTTAATAATAGGATATGGGGGAAGCCCAGGCCTGTTGGGCGGCTGTGGGTGGGTGGAAGAAAGAAGCCAGCCCTATTGTCCAAGCTGAAAACGGGTCGTGGTTTGTATACCGTGCCCAGAATCAATATTTTAGATCATGGGAGTGATCAATATTTTAGATCATGGGAGTGATCAATATTTTAGATCATGGGAGTGGGTGCGCCAAATTGCTTTCTTTAGAACTACGTTTTGAAATAAAGCGCAAGTATCCTTTTAGAAGAGAGATGTTGCATCTTTCTCTCTCTCAATTTTTGCTGCTGGTTGGGGTTTCCTTAGAGCAGGAACCTAGGAAGCAGCCTAATACCGAGTTAAACCAATGGTCCATCTAGCCGAGGCATCCCCAAACTCGGCCCTCCAAATGTTTTGGGACTGCAGCTCCTATCATCACTAGCTAAGGAGACCAGTGGTCAGGGATGATGGGACTTGTAGTCCCAAAACATCTGGAGGGCCGAGTTTGGGGATGCCTGATCTAGGGCTTGGCTGCGAAAGATAATGAGTGTACTGTATTATATGCATTTTTTGTCCCACCCTTCCTCCCAGGAGCTCTCAGGGTTGCATACATGACTTCTCCCCATTCATTCTTGCAACAACCCTGTGAGGTAGTTTTGGCTGATGGGTGGTCTAGACTGAGTTTCATTGCTGAACCAGGTTTTGAACATGGGCCTCCCTAGGCCACGGCCAGTACTTAGCCCAGCCTTTCTCAACCTTGGATCTCCAGATGTTGGACTACAACTCCCATCATTGCTAGCTAGTGGGGGGGTCAGGGATGATGGGAACAGTTCAACAACATCTGGGGACCTAGATGGTTGAGAAAGGTTGCTCTAGCCCAGGCATCCCCAAACTGCGGCCCTCCAGATGTTTTGGCCTACAACTCCCATGATCCCTTGCTAACAAGACCAGTGGTTGGGGAAGATGGGAATTGTAGTCTGGAGGGCCGAAGTTTGGGGATCCCTGCTCTAGCCAGTAGACAAGACTCACACCACATAATTGTTGCTTTGGTCCTGCTTGCACTGTATACCCTTGAGTATACATTCATAGTTAGCACAGTGCAAGTAGTCTTCCTACTCCTAAGCAAACATAAAAGTTAATGAGGTGGAAGGTGATCCCTCATAGGTATGCCAAGCTAGGCAAATACTCCTAAAATGCAACACATAGAGCAGACATTCCAATTTTCTGTGATGAGATCTTGTTAAAAAGGTGGGTGAGATGGAAATGGCTTTATGCTACCTGCTTTTGCAAAGGCATCTCTCTTCACATGTTAAAACAGATCCTTTGCTAGTTGAGAATAGAGAGAACAAGGATGGTCAGTCTGCTTTGCTGTGGATAACAGCTACATGTTTAAACACACCCATACCCCACTCTTTTCCTCTGGACTCAGATTTTGGAAGAGATTAATGCTAGCAGGAAAAGTTCTTTTAGGTCTTCATAAAATGACCTGTTGGTTGGTATATGTTGGAATGATTCATCCATGTAGCTCTCTCATGTGAAACCCATTAACTGTGTTATCCTGGAATCGTGCTGATTCCAACTTCTGATAAGCAGGATTATTGGGCTGCAAACAATTAGCTTGGGCTCTACTAATACATACATACCGTTACTAAAGACTGGATTTTTTCAAAAGGGCTGTGGTGCTGAACATAGAATTGTAGAGTTGGAAGGGACCCCCAAGGTATGATTCCTTGCAATGCAGGAATCTCAACACATGGTCCTCCATCCAATTTGAAACCATACCAGACCCTGCTTAGCTTTGCAAAAGGGCTAGCAGTTTTATTGCTTAAGTCAGAGGTAGTTTTATTGCTGTCCTTTTTTTAAAAAGGAAGGAAGGAAGGAAGGAATGTTAGGCATATTACTCTAGTAATGAACTACAGTTTTTGAATTAATAGCTGTATTTATTGGAATAAAGCCACTTCAAATGCATACTGGTGAAATGCTATGTGGTGTGATAAATTGTGCCAATTGGTATCAACACTGGAAGCAGAAGTGGTTAGTGCCTTGAGTTCCAAGACGCTTGAGATACAACACACATCTGTGCATGTCTGTTGTGTCTTAATAGGATTGCAGCCTGAGCTGGAGTGAATCCAGTCTTTACAGAACCCTGACTTAGACTCCATGAAAGAATACGCCATCAGGAGAATTATCTCTGTACAGCACCAACTATGGAATGATGTATTGTCAGGCAGCGTACAAGACCTGCTAACCTGTAGAAGGGCACACAATGTACATGACACTAACTAGTTGGAAGCCCCCCCCCCTTGTGCTTTGAGCTCTGGTGACTGTGGTTGTGTGAAAAGAGAGGCAGCACCAAATGAATGGCAAATCTGGGGCATGGGTTTGTCACTTAGCCTAATAACAATTCTTTTCCTGTTTGGATTGGTGGTGCTCAATCAGGTCTCTCTGGCGTCACTTCCCCCCCCCCCCTTGCTTTAACATGCAGGAGTTCCCTTTGCCATAAAAGCAGCAACGGTGATGCTTGCCTCTTTGAAAGGACTTCACTTTTGTTCAATTTTTGCATTTTAGGAATGGTGAGCTGCACGCTCTTCCTTGATGTCGATGGCTTATATTCTCCCAGCGACGATGTTATAGAGCTCACACCTACAAACTTCCACAAGGAGGTCATCCACAGCGACAGTTTGTGGCTCGTAGAGTTCTATGCACCATGGTGAGTAACAGTCGAACCACATCTTCTGGTGAATAATTACTGTTGGGGTGTGTTCTGTCTGCACCAACATTCACCAGCTTGGTGCACTCGAAATGTTTTGGACCACATATGGCCGATGGGAGTTGTAGTCCAAAATGTCTGAAGGGCACCAAGCTCTTATGTGTGAGTGAGGAGCAGGGCTGCAACTTTCAGTCTCCCATTTTCTTGCTGCCCACATTCCCTCAGTGGCCAGTTGCACACCAATAAAGAGTGAGAGTGGTGTATGGGGACCTTGTCTGTTTAGAGTTCTTAGTTGCATACACCCAGTGTATCATATTTTCAGGGTGTGGCCAGTGGTGTTACCATTTTTCCTCTACAAGTGTTGAGCATATGTATAGGTCAACAGTTGGTTTTTTCCCCTCCCAGAATGTCTTGTAGGAGTGCATCAGTGTAGGGAAGAATGGGGTAAGGGAAAGTAAAACAAAGACAGCCAGAGTTTTGCCAGCAAGACTCTGAGCATGTCCCGAGTGCCTGTGGAGAGTGGACTCTCCCCTTTCCTCCTGCCAGGTCATTTATTACCCACAAAGGAAGCATGACAGAATTCAAAAAACCCAATCACATTCCTCCAACGTAGCCCATGTAAATCCCCATGTTCCCACGTGGACAGAGAGTGAAGTTTCAAAGCAGCTTTGAAGTAGCAATAAACAAACAAACTTCCCAGGCACAAACCTCTTGCATTCCTAGACTTCTTCTTTTTTTAATAAACATTTTTATTAGATTTTCCCATTTAAATACCTAATCCATCTTCCAATTATACAAATTATAAAAATATCAATTAAACATTTTCCCAAATCTTCTGCCAAATTATACAAATTTATCGACTTCCCATGCTCCAGACTCAGAAGGCCTCTGGCCCTCTTTTTCGCTGCAATTCTTTCCCGTTGTCCAGATTTTGTTCCATAATCTTGTTGTTTTCCTCCTCCTCCTTTTTTTCTTTTCCAAGTCACTGAGTCCCTTCCAGCAAGCAAATTTTAATAAAATCATATTTAACTCCATATGAATTTATATTATAGTCCCCTTTTATGATTTTAGCATAGTCTCCTTGCACGCTGGCATCCTGCCAAGTCCATCTGTAAATCCATAAATCTTATTTACAGCTAGAGACCCCGATCCTCAAACAGTTCCAATAAATCAGATGTTTCTGCACACAGCAGCCTTTTTAGGGAAGGTTTGCCAAGTCACAACCATATACACAAATCTAATGTCTTTATTTATGGCTCCCTCCCCCTTGACTGCTGTTACGACCGGTTGTCTCTTAAGATGGCTAAAAGTGTTTTGAAAGCTGCGTCATATCTCACCAGTTTCTTGACTGGTTTCCAACCGCTAACGAGCTTGCTTCTCTCTGATATTCATAAATTTAGGGAACCTTCGACCACATTCCAAACAGATCCTCGATTATAAACTTTGATTATTATTTGTATTTTCAATTCACACAGTGTAATTCCGATTTAGCTTGCTTTCTAAATATTTTAGACGGCTCATCCGGAAGGAGGGTATTAAGTAGATATAAAACACAATTATAAAGTTCCAGACTCTCCCTTCTGTTCCGTCGCATACCTTCTAATCTGATGAAAGACATTCCTCAATCCTTTATTTTCTCAGTGGCTGTAGTTTGCAGTATAAATCTCCTCCTTTGTCTGAAGCATGTCCACTACTCATATTTAATTTCTCTCTTAAATCATGGAGCCTGTTTTCGCTCGTAGAGGGGGGTCCGAACTCCCACAGGGGCTTTCCACCCAGCCCCCCCCCCACTTCTCCCTTCTTCCGAGGTCGAAGCTGGTAATGGGCCACTGCGGGTGAGACTGCACCCCCCATACCCTTCGGGAGGCTGCATACTCCCCTCGTCAGCCTCGTAAATCAGCCCGTGGGGTCAGAGAGATGGAATTTTCAGCCATCTTCTACTGCGATCCAAGCGGAAGTGCATTCCTAGACTTCAAAGGTTATGCATATGAAAGAGGAGATTAGGAAGATAGAGAAAGACAACTTCCTGTTACCACCTTGCCTTTGTCCGGAAAGATGGAAACCTTATGGTAGCTATGAGTATGTTTGTTAGGACCTGAGAGCGATCTGGGCATCAAAGGAAAGTACTTAACAGCCATTTGGTAAAGCCAGTTGTGATCTTAGGCAGCATCTGGCTAATGCAGTATCAGTCCTGAGAGAGAGAAACGTGATTTCTAAATGGAGAAATAAACACAGCCAATTGTACAGCATCTGTAAAATTCATATCAAAAATAATTTCCCTATTATGATCCAGCCAGAAACAGTCCACTATTGTGAATTATGAATTCGAAAGCGTCCAGTTCAACCGATACACTGATCATATAGTTTATGATTTCCTATATTGAATTTTTAGGATGCTACAATGTCGCCCTTAGCCAGTCCTCTGGAGGCTGCATATTCGCAATATGTGGGGCACCCCCATGAATGCATGACATCACCCACACATAAAGCACCCCTTTCCTCAGCTGATCCCTGCATTGCCTCTTCCTCACTCACCTGATGAGCCAGGAGGGTTTGATCTCCATCCTCCATCATGGCAGGGAGGGTTCTGGTCATCCTAGACCAGGCACGTCCAACTCCCAAGAGACTGTGATCTACTCCCAGTATAAAATAACTGGCAGTGATCTACCCATTGTCATTGGAATGAGGAGCGTGCTTTTTGAGAGAGCAAGACTTGTTGAGCTTTTTTTTATTGGGGGGGGCCTGACCTGAGATGTTGAGCATTTTATTGGGGGGGGAGAGTTGTTGAGCATTTTATTGGGGAGGGGGTTGAATAAAAACGTTGACTATCGCACGCAGCGCTACGCATTCCAAAATGTTCTCTGTGTGAAAGAAGCAAGCAGAAGGTTACTGATGTTTGGGTTATTCCTTCTGAGAAGCTGAGTACAGCTGGTTTAAACTGGTTATTATCTCTTTCTGTCAAGGTCATGCTGATTATAATAGTGAGGCCAGAAGGAGCTTGGGTTTCATTCTCTCTCTTTCTAACTTTCTCTGTTTCTGTAGCCATCAAGCCTCATCATTCTTACCCCTCCTTACCATCTGACCAACTGCCTGCTTTTCATAGAGCTGGCCTCGCTGCCATCTCTCCTCTCAACCTTTGCAATGCACCTGATTTATAAGGTGGTTGTAAGTGGGGCCATCCCAGCTGCTCTCTGCTGTTTTGTTTGCTTCCCCTCCCCCTTATCAACACTAAAGACAGACACACAAACCAGCCTGCCACATCAGCTCCTGCTGCACCCACTTGCCACGGATGCACCAAAATATAAAGCAAATGAAATCTGTGGTGTTGCTTAAAATCCAATGCATGTCCTTTGCGTTCCCTGTTCCTGCAAAGTATTATAAGTGTCTGGATTCCTGTACACCTTGGATTCAAAAGAGTTCTTAAATCTCTCTCTGTGTGCTTTCTTCTTCTTCTTCCCCTTTAAGGTGTGGCCACTGCCAAAGACTGACACCTGAATGGAAGAAAGCTGCAACAGCACTGAAAGTGAGTAACCACAACATGACATTTCTAGCTCAGCCTTCTGCAACCTGGCGCCCTGGTAGCATTGTCTCTGATTCCATTGGCTGTGGTGGCGTGGGATGATGGGAGTTGTAGTCCATGGCATTTGGAGATTGGGAGAGGCTGGTCTGTGCTGACTGGCAGCTGCTCTCCAGGGTTTTGGACAGGAGTTTTTGCAGCCCTGCCAGGGTGTGAGCCTGGCAAAGCATGTGGCCTTTTTCTCTTTCGGTGTTTGGAAGGTGGCTTTTGTCGGCTGCCTTTTGTAACACACATTTATTTGCTTTGAACAAGCGTACAGTCATACCTCATGTTGCGTCTTTTCAGGTTATGGACGCGCCGAACCTGGAAGTCCCGGAACTGGTTATTTCCGGGTTCGGCGTGTCTGTAACGTGTGTGCATGCGCAGAAGCGCTAAATCGTGCTTTGCGCATGCGCAGAAGCACTGCATTGAGTCACGCGCATGCGTAGATGTGGCGCTTCATCTTGTGGCCTTTTCATGTTGAGAACGGGCCACCGGAACGGATCCCGTTCACAACATGAGGTACCACTGTATTGTTTTGCAATCTTCATTTTAAACACTGGAGCCTTAACTTGGCAGTTTTGCTATTGCAATGTCCCATTTCATACAAGAGAGCTCCCTGGTTTGTAAGGGAGCATTCAAACCACAGTTTCCCGAGTCAGATGCAGCTCAACAAAACTAGGAATTCCCCTTTGCTGCTGGGTGTGCAAGGAGAAGCTAAGGGAGTGCTTCAGCGTGTTGCTTGTTCTTGCTACAATAAACCATAATTCCTTAGAGTTGTAACATTGTCTGAAGTGGGCCGCCCCCAAGACTATATGCTACTAAGCAGTACTGTACTTTTATTTCATCTTAAATTCTTCCTACCTTAACTGCATCGTTGTAGCAATACCTATATTATTCTCTTCTCCATCATGTTATTTGATGATCAGGATGGTTAACACTTGCTAAATTTTGACCCTGTGTTTCAGGACACAAATCCTTTCAAGACTGTCTCATACAGCTCTATTTCTCATTTTTGGAACTGGGTAAAAGTTACTCTCTTTTGAACTAGAAATAGCCCTTAATTGAAATCAGCTTTATCAGTGTTCAAGCCAAGCACACACTGTGTTCGTGAGTGGATTCCTTGACTTACCACATTCATCTGGGCAAAATTTAACGTGCGACATCCTATATAGAACACTCTTTCCCCCTCTCCGCCCCTTTTTAAAGGTAGTGCTTAGTTTTCTTTCTCAGATGGATCAATCCTACCTAATCTGAAAGTCTCTTTCTTGCAGGGTGTTGTGAAAGTTGGGGCGGTGGATGCAGATAAACATAATTCCCTAGGTGGTCAGTATGGTGTCAGAGGATTCCCCACTATCAAGATATTTGGTGCCAACAAGAACAAACCAGAAGATTACCAAGGTACTTCTGTAAAAGTGGTGGTTTTTACTAGGGTTGTTGAGTCTTATAAAATTAACTCGGAGTTTCCCAAAATTGGGTCTCCAGCTGTTTTTGGACTACAACTCCCATCACCCCTAGCTAGCAGGACCAGTGGTGAGGAATGATGATGGGAAATTCAGTAAAAAAAACCCAGCAACAACCAGCTGGAGACCCAAGTTTGGGAAACACTGATTAACTGATGAGCATATTAAATGAAACTTCTTACAGCCCCCTCTTGTTTTCTAACTAATCAGGCCGTGCATTTTAAAGGTAACCATCACACCTTCTCATTTTCTTGTACTAAAATCGCCAGAAGTGGTTGTGGAGGTGAGGGAGTCACAGCTGAGAGAGGAAGGGGTAACTGTTCCCTCCCCGACTGTGCTCTTCCCCACCCCCCAGATGACCCTCCTTCATTGTAACTGGGCTTGAGAGAAGGCTGTTTTCAAGCCTGATTGCAAGGAGGCAGGATGTTCCGCTGCATCTCATCTGTGACTCATTCCTTCTGGCATCTGTACTTTCTCCCAGTGCAGCACTGCAGTGATCAGAGGAGCCTGCTTGCCAGTTTTACTCCCTTCTTCGTGACTGTTGGAAGGCTCCAACACATCACAATACAGTGCTGACAGAATCTGACATGGAGCCAGTGTAAACATTCCTGCCGTCTTTCTCTTGTGTTCTTAGGGGGCAGGACAAGCGACGCTATCGTAGATGCTGCTTTAAGTGCCCTCCGGTCAATGGTGAAAGATCGTCTTAGTGGCAGAGGAGGTGGACATAGCTACGGAAAACCGGTACGTCCAGGCAGAAAGAAGCAACAGATTATTTCCTTTTGCGAATGTGTTTTCTAGGCACATTCTTCAAGCTATAATTGGAGAGCAGTGTTAGTGGGGATTGGTCTGCATTTTAAAAAATGCATAGTGTATAAGGATTTTAATTATAGGTTTAAAGAGATTTTTTTAAAAAAAGAAGTCTGGGAATGTAAGCTGTTGTAAAGTCCAAAGCAGTGCAGTGTGTTTGCCCATTTAAAACTAGAACATACCGTGTTTCTCCGAAAATAAGCCATACCCCGGAAATATGCCATACCCCGAAAATAAGCCATACCCCAAAAATAAGCCATAGTGATAGGCAGTTTAACCTGGTAGGTTAAACTGCACCATACTTAATAAAAAAATAAGACATCCCCTGAAAATAAGCCACCATGTGTTTTTTTGAGGAAAAATAAATATAAGACGGTTTCTTATTTTTGGAGAAACACAGTAATCACACATGGCAAACTTCACGCACGTTGAGGAGTAACTAGCAGGATTGGTCTTTGCCTATGAAATATTTGTGGTATGTTTTATAAGAATCAAAATACAATTTGGTGGGGAGTAGCAACAGCAGAAGGTTTAAGTGTGTTGTGGGATCGATGGCTGGCAAAGAATGAAATAGCAGGCGGCGGGGGGGAATAGAATTGAAATGCTTCTGGGTCTTAGTGGCATCGCCCATTCAAGTCTTGCAAGGTAAAAAGTCCCATCAGGTGTCACTTTTATGGACTTTCCAAAACCAGTTATTCACCTGGGCCAGGTGGCCAACATCATGCCCACCAGATGTTGGTGGGCCACAGCTCTCCATCACCCCTGGGGCTGGGGCTGGTTTGTGTTGGGTGTCCCAACAACATGGCATAGCCTATGCCTTTCAAATAACTCACATGTTTTGCAATCTAGGCTTATCATTTATGTTACTTTTGTTTTATTTTGCATCCACATTTTTTTCTCTACAAAAAAGAACCATTTTGTGTTGCTTTCTACAATTCTTATACTGCTGTTTTTGTCTTAAGTGAGCCACCTAGAGAACACGTTCTGTTGGGTGGCCATATGAACCTAGCTAAAATACATAAGAACGGAAGCAGGTCTGTAAATCAATTAAATAGTAAAGATGCCATAGAGCAGCCATGTCCAAGCAGGCTGTGACCCAGTATAAAAAACTGGCAGTGATCTACCACACACTCCCATTGTCATTCGTCAACTTAAACATATAATATTTGGCTGAGCTTATGATAAAAAAAGAAAAAGAAATGATAGTCGCTTCCATAAAACCTGAAAAGCTTGTTATAAATCAATATATTTTTTGAAACACATGCTTGCCTTCGTCGTTAGTGTGACACCTGGCCTGGGTCTGCTTTTCATTAACCGTCTGTTAGATATCAGACAAGTCTTAGGTGAGAGCCAGCTTCAGAGAATCCTTAAGGTGTTTTATCTGTCATGTTGGAACGTTGCTTACTCTTTGTCATTTTTAGATATGAAAATGCAGATTCATGCAAATAAGTTGAACCAAAACATGAGTGTAGAATTTCACTGCATCTTCTCAAATTAGGAATTTTTTGATTGTTCTCCTGCACCTTCTGCCTTCAGAAAAATGTCATTTTTCAGAGTTAGTATCTCATTTTCAAGAGCTAGTTTGCTCAATGAGTAATTTTGACTGATAGTGACTTGCGATTTCTTTAATGTCCAAATCGGATTTGAATGGAAATGACATGTACTCTACAATTGATTCAATTTTTTGGAAGTCGCCAAATCTCTTTTCGAACTCCTGAATAACAGAACCAATTTCGGCCACATACTTCTCCGTTTGAAAAACAAAGCCAGGATTTTTTTTCCCAGATGGTCTTCCATGTTAGGATAAGTGATCAGGGGTATTGACTGTAAGGTCAGCCATCATTAGCTTAAATTTTGTTTTGTAGGATGAAACTATGCTCATCAACTCTCCAATGCATTTATCTTTACCTTGTAGTTCATTCGAGGTTGATAATCACTAAGTTTACCTGTGAAATCTGCAAGGAAAGCCAGATCAAACAACCACTCTTCATCTTCTAACTGAGCGTACTCATCTCCCCTCCCCTTCAGAAAGGATATTATTTCTTTCAACAAACTGCGAAATCTTAGCAGGCCTTTGAAGTGATTTTTCCACGAATTGAATTTAAAATTTAAAAGCTATGTCCATGACATTGTTTGTGTTCAGTCTCTTGCTTGCCAAAACGTGCTGGTGAATTATACAGTGATATGCAAGAAAGTCGACAAAGGGCAATAAATCCATTAACCTGACCTGTCATGGCTTTTACCCCATCAGTAGTGATGGAAGCAAGGATGAATAGAATAGAAAGAAAGAAATATTTCCTGACCTGTAGTTCTTTCTTTTAAAGAAACCATCCCATGTAGTAGTTCTTTGGTGCCGAAATCTTCAAAAATCACATGAATAAAACCTAGCACCTGAGCTGTGTCGCTGATGTCTGTAGATTCGTCCACTTGGAGTAAAGAAAGCAACACGATTGGACACATCTTTCAACAGCTGTTCATTTATATTTTTACACATTTTTTTCCATTCAGCGCACAACCGTGTTTCTTGATAGTTGATGATCTTGGATAGCAGCTGTGATCTCCTTTTTTATTTTTAAAACCTTCAAAATGATTATCAGCTATTGGAAGAAAACACTATTTCACAAACACTCCCTTCGGTGAAAGGTTTGCCATTTTTGGCAATCAGGTTGCTCACCTTGAAGAATGAAATGGTTGCATTGTTAGAATGTGAGCTGGAGTTTGCTATTAATTGTTGCTGAGCAGCTAATTTTGATTTAAGTGCTTTGAGCTTAAGTTTACGTATTTCACTTTTGAGTGGAAAATCAACATCAAATTTACTGCAGTGGAGAGCATTAAAATGGCGTTCCAAGTTACCCTTTTTCGGTAAGGACACGGAGGCATTACAAATTAAACAACACTACTTGTCTTTCACCATCACAAAGGAATACTCAATTTCCCATTCGTCGTGAAAATGATAAGTTTTGGACTTGTTTTGGTCACTCTTTTTTTTTCTGCAATAGGGCCTAGGCCTTCTAAAATAATTGATTTAAAAACTATGGCTATACAAAGATGGTAACAGGAAACTACGCTTCAGTTTAAAGCATAAGGAATCACATCTTCCCTTTCCGGGTTTCGGAAATGAGAACGGCATGTATTGGTTCCCAAGCCAAGCAATTGCTTGGTTATGGTTTTTCATCTCTTGTAAATTACTTAAGAGACCTCTTTGCAGTCAGCAACTACTGTAGCAAATCATTAATAGTAATAACGGTGATGATAATAATATAATAATGGTGTATATAGGTTTATTGTCTTAACTCAGCAAGACAGAATAGTACCTGCTTTGGAAAGTGTGACAGCCTTTGAGCTACCAGACACCCAGACAAGAGGGAAAACCAACTCAGCTTTTCCATCCTTCACTCGCTTTTGCCGGATCTCATTTTTTCACTTGTGCTTAAATTCACTCCCCATAATTTGAGAATGGAACAGCCCACTGCTCCCGCTCACTAGAACCCCCTTCTTTATCTGTGAATGGTACAATCCAGTTCCTTGCCAAATCCAGACAGTGATTAACACTGCAAAATTTGATTGGCTGGCAGATTGCTAACTGTACTCCAGTGCCATTGGTCGATGCCTCTCTCGACTCCTCCCCTGGCCGATCTGCTATTGGGCATTAGACGTCAGCAAGTGTTCCCTTCTCTCACCCCTCCGAGGTCATTCAAGTTAAATAAATAAATAAGCGTAGAAAAGGAGCGGGGCTGGAGGCCTTACAACCTAACCTGCTAGGGCGGCTTGAAGAGGCTCATTTTCAGCCAATCATTGGCAGCGCTTGGTCACCCTGGCAGTCAGCCCGGAGAAATAAAACACAAGTTATTAAAGCAGGTCAGCCTTAACCATACGTATATTCTCCAATGATAAGCATCAGTGGCGCTTGATCGACAGACATCGAAGACCAATACACCAGAAACAAAGCGGATTTGTTTTCCTCGGGGCCAGAGGTCCGACTAAGAGCCAATGAAAGAGTTTAAGTGGGGGGAGGAAAGGGAGGCAAAAGTTCTCTCTCTGAGGAGGAAACAATACCACCAAAAAATACCACCATAGTGCAATCGACCAAAATCCATCCTGCAGTCGACGCATTGGACATGTCTGCCATAGAGTATAGACCAAGGATAGCCTGCCAGATGTTGTTAAGATTACAGCTCCCATCAGCCCCGGCCAGCATGACCAGTGGCCGAGGATGATGGGAGCTGTAGTTCAGCAACACTTTGAAGGCCCCACACTGGCTGCCCCGGCATAGACACATGCAGAGAGCGCTCCACAGACTTCTAGCTTACAATTGCAACTCTGTGTGCCTATGTGGAGTGACTACTGCTAGATTGTGGCAAGGGTATTCAGACTAAATTTGAGGCCTTTTTGTGTTTTGAACTACAGAGCAGCCAGGAAAGCGGTGGCTCGGGCAAAAAGGATGTGATTGACCTGACGGACGACACCTTTGATAAGAATGTCTTGAACAGTGAAGACGTCTGGCTGGTAGAGTTTTATGCTCCTTGGTGTGGGCATTGCAAAAAGTAAGTGGATTGAAGGCACCATTTACTTGCTACAGGTACAAAGCATGAGTCAAAATTTATTGGCAAGTGTCTGAAATGTTTAATCAGTGCTCCGGTGTAAGGACAATCCTAGATATCATAATCTGCTCAGAAATGAACCCCACTGCAGTGTAAAGGATTGCAGCCTAAATTGCTCTCCAACTTGTGACAGCTGAAAATGATGAACACCCTCCGCTTCCCTTATGCTGGGGTTTTCTCTCTTGATTTCAGTGCAGCCCCCTTGGTGCCAGTTTGTCCACAAACAAATCTGGAAAGCTCATAGCTTACAGAGCAGGGGTGGGGAAGCTGTGGCCCTTAGACATTTATGAACTACAGTGGTACCTCTACTTATGAATTTAATGCGTTCCAAACGCACATTCGTAAGTTGAATCCCATAGGAATGCATTGGGAGAAAAAAATTGTAAGTCGAAGCAACCCTATCTAAACCGCATCCAAGATGGCGGATGGAGCTCCGTTCGTAAGTAGAGTCATTCGTAAGTAGAGGTACCACTAACACTTTCTCATTCCTGACCGTTGGCCATGCAGGCTGGGACTCATGGTAGAGGTGGAGTCTGACAACCTCCTAAGGGGACCCGCCTTGCTTTAACCCCTGGTTTAGTCTCACTCTTATTTCAGTTGTGAGAAAAGGTGCTTAAAAATATTAAGATTTTGGATGCCGCTGTTAATCAGTCGTGATCTTCTTCTTTAAAATAATAATAAAAAAAGGAACAAACACGCAAAACCCCCACCTTTCTTCCTACAGTTTAGAGCCAGAATGGGCAGCAGCTGCAACAGAAGTGAAGGAGCAGACAAAGGGAAAAGTGAAATTGGCTGCTGTAGATGCTACAGTGAACCAGATGTTAGCAAGCCGATATGGGGTGAGTTGAGCAGAGCAGTGTTATTAAAGTACGTGAAAGTTGTCTTGATTAGGGTTTTGCAGGGGAGTTTAAAAGATACAGTCAAACCTCATTCTGCCTCCCCTTGCGTCTGCTTCGGCAAGCATCCGCGGCAAAACCCGGAAGTACCGGAACGGCTTACTTCCGGGTTCGCCGCATGCACAGAAGCGCTAAATCGCACCGCGTGCGTGCGCAGATGCAGCACTTTGACGTGTGTCATTTCCGGCTTGCAGACGGGCCTCCAGAACAGTCCCGTCCGCCAAACGAGGTTTATTGATAAGCATTTTGCTTCAGTGAGTTAATGTACTGCAGAACACAGCCAGTTTTTTACATCCCGTGCCAGGAATTAGTATTTTTTTAAAACTGCAGGTATATGTGCTTGGACGTCACTCCTGCTATGCAGGAAAGCAGCTTTATGTAGAAAGTGCGTAGCCTCCCAGTGGGTATCACTGTTTTGTCAGGTGTGTGGCTCTGATTTGTTACCATTTGGAAACTTCTTCCAGATCCGTGGGTTCCCGACCATAAAGGTCTTCCAGAAGGGAGAAGAGCCCGTCGATTACGAAGGTGGAAGGACAAAATCGGATATTGTTGCTCGTGCTCTAGACCTGTTCTCAGATAATGCTCCACCACCTGAACTCCTAGAGGTATTCTTGTCCTGATAGTCTAATGAAATGAAGCAAATGGGCCGATCTCATCTGCACGGCCAGCTCATTGTAGAATGGGATGGGACAAGGGAGCATGTCTTGGGGAGAGTGATGGAGCTAGATAAAGAAGTGTGCTTTGCCCAGATTAGGCCTGTGACACAGGTTTCCCCATTAATAATTTCATGGGTGATAAGGCATGTGTGTGTTTCTCTCTCAGATTATCAATGAAGATGTTCTGAAACAAACTTGCGATGCTCACCAGTTGTGCATCATTTCCGTCTTGCCCCATATTCTTGACACAGGTAAATAAAAGCAAGAAAAAGCTTGTTGTCCCCCTCCCCACCCCCCCCACCCCCAAAATATCATGTTTGTAATAAGTGCCTCAAACACTTTTGCCCTTGCCTGTCTTGTCATACAGGAGCCGCAGGTAGAAATTCCTACCTGGAAGTCATGCTGAAATTGGCAGATAAATACAAAAAGAAGATGTGGGGGTAAGTCACATCGAAACGCACAGAAGAGAAGAAACGCTGCCAGAACGGTTACTTTTTTAAGCGGACGGGTCATTTGTATTCTGCAAAAGAACGTGCCCCGTTCAGACATGCAAAGGCAACTCTTATTATTAATGTAACACACGGGAAGGGCAATAACTCAGTGATAGTGCATTTCCCTTGCATGTGGAAGGTCCTATTTCAATCCCTGGTATCTCCAGTCAGAGTCGGGAGAGATCCCTCCCTGTAACTCTGCAGAACTGGCTGCCAGTCAATACGCTGCAATGCTCTGACTCAGGATAAGGCAACTTCCTATGTTCAGGGGGTCAGGGATTAGGAGTGGATTGTATGACCATAGCTGTCAAGTTCTCCCTTTTTTTAAGGGAAATTCCCTTGTGCTGAATAGGCTTCCTTCGTGAGAAAAGAGAAAACTTGACAGCTATGTGTATGACTGCACACTCCAGTCGGCTTTCTCTCTTTTCCTCCCTCACCCTTGTCCTGCTTTGGTGTTCCATTTCACAAGCATTAACGGAGGTGTCGAAGCGAAGGAAGGAAGGAAAAACTAGTTTTTTTAAAAGGCATACAAATGAGAACTGACCTTCATGTACAATAGCGGTGATGTGGGGGTTTTTTGCCCCCCAGGTGGCTGTGGACGGAAGCTGGAGCTCAGTCTGATCTTGAAAACTCCGTTGGAATTGGAGGGTTTGGCTACCCAGCCATGGCAGCCGTTAACGCTCGGAAGATGAAATTTGCGCTGCTGAAAGGATCGTTCAGCGAGCAAGGAATTAACGAGTTCCTAAGGTACGAAAATCTCTCTGTACGTTTGCTCCATTTTATGGTATCCAAAGGGTACCCATGCCTTTTCCCCTTGAGTTTTGGACACACATTGTTGTTTTGCATTGGTAGAAGAATGCTACTGGACTTGAAAATCATTCTTAGCATTGGTTGCTTTTTATTTTCCCATTATATCGGAGCTAATTTTTACATGAACCCTTTAAAGGTTACGTGTGCTTTGTTTTGCGTAAACCTTCTGGGCGTCTTAGGTAACTTTTTTAGGTGCAGCAAATGAAACAAGGAGACCATATATTGTCCACTGGGCGGTGGAAAACAATTATGCCATCTCAGTCTTGCTAAGGGTTTGGTATTCTTTCACCCACTCAAAAAAAAAAATAAGCAAATTCTAAACATGAACAAACCTCCTCCTTTTAGGGAACTCTCCTTTGGTCGAGGCTCCACGGCACCTGTAGGTGGAGGGGCTTTTCCAAAAGTTAACACAGTAGAGCCATGGGACGGCAAAGATGGAGAGGTAAGAGGCGCCTTCTTGAACTCTGCGCACCAGAGCGTTTTGTTTTAATGCTTGTTCGGGGCTAAACTCTACTCTTTTGGAATCCACTCCATAGCTTGTGATTTCGGATGGGGCGTTGTGGGGGTGTCTTCGCCCAGGCTGCCCATTACCAGACCAGATTTAATAGTATTGTAAACATCTGTTGTTTTCACGTTGACTATGGATAGCCAACCTGGTGCCCCCCCATATGTTGCCAGACTACAACTCGAGCCATCTGTCACCATTGACCATGCTGTCTGCAGCTGATGGGAGTTGTTGTACACAACATCTGAAGGAGTACTGCATTGTCTGTCATAGACTTTGCTAAAATCCCAATTCTCATTATTCATCTATAGCAGGCACATCCAACTTCCAAGAGACTGCTATCTTCCCCCAGTATATATATATAAAAAGCTGGCTGTGATCTACCCATTGTCATAGCCTGGAATTGTTGAGCTTTTTTAGGGGAGGGATGCCCCAGAGTTGTTGAGCTTTTTTTGAGGATCAGTGAGGACCACACAAGTGATCACTTTACTTAATACCGCGATTAACCTGTTGGACATGCCCGATCTATAGTGTTGTGCCACATCTCTCTCTTCTGCTGTTTAGCTCATCAGAAAACCTCTTTTTTTTCCCCCACTTGAGGTCAGTCTCTCATATATTTCTTAAGTGGATGGTTGGCGTTGTAGCCCACAATGCCATAAAGGCACCACTTTGGATCTTCTTGCGCTAGTTAAATTGCATAAGTATATCCTCTAATTTGAGGACACTTTTAATAAGGGTGCTGGTCGGGGTGCACAAAATGAAAGGTAGCTAAACCTTTGTTTTAAAGCAAAGAAGTCTGCAACAATGGCCGGCACAAAATAGAGTCTTATTTGTGTGTTGGCCATGTGCGTTTGAGCTTCCTGTCATGGTTTGAGCACACTGTTTCTGAATTCTTTTAAAGAAGCACATGGAGACACCCGTTGATGCATCTGGATACATGTAAACATGATTCACACTCTGCTTTGGTTGCCTTATAGCTGCCAGTCGAAGAAGATATCGATCTCAGTGATGTAGATCTCGACGACTGGGATACCCAGAAGGATGAATTGTGAGAGCAGGAAGACACTTTGTTTCTTGAGAGACTTTGAGCAGTAGTTTGACGGAACATCTCTTTGCATCTCACGGATACTCCAGTGGCCTTTTTGCCGAGAGAGAGAAGCCCCCTCGGCCAACTACCGTAAGCACTGCTGCAAGTGAACTGTGTGCCTCTCAAGAAAGCCCATCTTTAAAATTCTGTGAATTTTTTTTTTATGGAGTAAAATTGATTGTATCCTGTGCAACAGATATTTGGGAGGGGGATGCTGATCTTTCATTGAAATACTCCTGTTTTAGCTTTTCTCCAGCTGGTATGTGGTTGACCGTGACTCAAGACTTTGTTTAACTAGTTCTAATTCTCTTTCCCCCCCCCCTCAAAAACCTAGTTATGCCAGTCTTGGTTTCATTGAAAGAATAAAACAGATATTTTTGACACACAGTGTCAGTGTTGTACGTTGTAAGCAGCACAGTGTTTCCAGTGTCATTACACGGTAAGCACTTAACAGCACCAGAGGAGCTATTTTACTTAGTCTACATCAGGCATCCCCAAACTGCGGCCCTCCAGATGTTTTGGCCTACAACTCCCATGATCCCTAGCTAACAGGACCAGTGGTCGGGGGAGATGGGAATTGTAGTCCAAAACATCTGGAGGGCCGAAGTTTGGGGATGCCTGGTCTACATCAAAGACGATACTGTAGTTTCATCTCACCTTTTTGGAGCCTTACAGGTTTACAGAAGAAGCACCATATTCCTTGGAAGTGTCCTGGGGGAAACGTCTGTTGCAGGCGTAACTCTTAAATGGATGTTATTGGGAGTTGGGATCTTCTAGGAGTAATACTGGTGATATGGAAAAGGGGCTAATCTGCAGTGACTGCTTAACGGTTATTTCACAAGAAAAGTTTTCCTAATACAGCGTTCCTATTGTCTGATACAGAACCAGGTAACCCAGAGATGTAACTCCAGGTTGTTTTGATGTAGAAGTGTTTGGCTTTTTTCTCTCTCTCTCAGAGGGGGTGTGCAAAGGAATCTAGGTATCCAGTATTAAATGTTTCCTGCCACTTCCCGGTAAGAAATACTTGAGAGTCTTTCTATAGAGAGCTCTCACTTTTGAGTATCATTTCTTCCAATTACCCTTTGAAAAGTTTACTAATGTCAATATTGTCACTTTTAAATTCTGTACAGACTTAATTGTTACCTTGAGGTTGCTATGGTATGTGTTACAAATTTACTTCGGCTTAGGGATTAATCTTGAATTTGGTTGCAAGAGGGGACACACATGCTCTGCCCTTGTCAGAGAAACTACTTCCACCAAATTGTCAGAATTGATTAGATTTTCCACCACTGCATTTTATTAATCTATTGCCAGCCAAGTTTCTCCTTTTCACCACACATTAGATTAGTGGAGGGATTAAGTATCTTATTTATTGCAAGTCCTACATTGGAATAGCTCACCCATCCCCAAAATTAAATTCTACATTAAGAATCTGATTAACTTTCATGCAAAGAGTTTGTACCTTTGTTGACTGATTCCGACTGTTACAGATTTAGGAGTATTTTTATCATCTTGACCATCAGATACTGCTTGATTTTTATTTAAAATCCTGGTTGAGAACTTTTAATTTACAAAAAAAAGGAATAAATACAACTGTAACACAATTGCCTTGTGAAGCATGTTTCCTAACATGATCAGAAGACGCTTCATGATCTTAATACTTTCAAAATGGAAAAGGGCAGAATTACCGTATCTGTAAAAGCAGGCAAAACCTGGGAACTACAAATGAACACTTGCTTATAGTTATTTAATCCTCCTGCATGAAAAAAGGCACCTATCACACGGTCCCCTCAGAACTTGGGTTCTTAAAAAAGCAGCTTGGAGTGGAGGTCCTTGCACATCAGTTTCATTGTTCGTGAACAACCGAATCCTAAAATGCTAGAGGACAAATGATGCTCCCAAAGTCAGGCAATTATTAGCTGCACTCAAGAATACTGAGGTCAATCTTGAAATAGACGTAAGGATAGTAATCTTGATTGCCTAGTTGCAAGCCAGGAATGTCCATAGAAGTCTGGAAAAAAAGATTCAACAATGTAACTAGTCTTAAAACTGTGCAGGTAGGTACATTAGGGGTTAGGTGAGAGTAAGATTATACTGCAATTTGGAAGGGAGCCTGAGGGTCATCTAGTCCAAAGACACCCCCCCCCCCCGGTTTTTGTGATTTGCTCACAGAGCAGAAGTGGCACTTTTCATTCAGTAGACACTTACATCCATTATACTGGCTGCTGCTACTTCATCCAGATGTTTGAAGACTGCATTAAGGACGTCTCTCAGTCTCTTTGTTGACTTCTTGTTGGGCTGAATTAGCATTGCTTGGAAATTCACTGGTAGGCCATACCTTTATAAATGGAAAGAAATGAGGTAAGCTGTCAAGCAGATAAATTGATACAACTATTTTACAAAGGGGGGGGGGTGGTGGTAGTTAACAGCAAATCATGCAGTGACCCACCAGTAGATCAGTAAGGGTTTATGGTTATCAGTTGTTGTGTAACAGTAATAAATGGGGGGAACCCTTTCCAAATTAAAAGCCTGGGGGAAAACAAGGAGTTAATATTTCCATAAAAGGACTGAATGTTCAGTTCCCTATGCTCAAACACTCTCTCTGTTCCTTAAGTCTGTCTTGGCTCCCCAGAGCCACTGGTTTTTACTTGGGATCTGAAGGCTTTAATAAAAAAAAAAGAGATCTCACAAATCTAGTCTACTTCTAGCTATTTCTGTTGACTTTTCTCTTACTGCCTGGAGCAGCCCAGCCAGATGGGCAGGGTATAATTTTTTTAAAAAATTATTATTTATTATTGCTTATGGAACAAGTTAGCTCACAGGTGTCAAACCCAAGGCCCGCGGGCCAAATGCGGCCCGCCAGACCTCCTCATGTGGCCCGCCGAGCGCCCCAGCCAGCAGGACCCAGCGCTGACAAACAGGCCGCTATCTGGAGGCGCGCGGGGAGCACTCCGCTTGGAGACTACAGCTCCCAGGGGCTCCTTTCGGGAAACCGTTCTCGCCTCTTACTCTCGCGAGATGGCCCGCCGCCGCTCCCTTCCCCAACCCCACCTCTCGCAACTTCGCGCTCGCTTTTGGCGCGGTGGTTGAATGTGGGGCGGGGCAGTGGCGGCGGTGGCAACGCGCTCCGCTGCCGCGTCGTCTCCTCCGACGAAGCTGTCCTTGTCGCCGTTCGTCCGGAAGCTCCGTAAGTCCTCCAAAGCCCCTCTCCCTTTCTGGCTAGAGGAGACAAGCGCGCTGGAGCCGCAGCCGCGGCTTCCAGAGGCGCCGGAATGAGCGGCAGAGGCAGGGCTGGCTGCTGCTGCTGCTTCTCCCTCTCGCTGGCTGGCTCTGAACTACCCAATGAAGGGTTGCTTCACTGGGAGGGATCAAAAGAGCAGCGAGGGGTGTGGGAAGGGAGAGGGGTGGGAGAAAAGCAACAGTGGAGAAACTGAGGTCGGGCTGCCTTTAAATAGGAGTTTTTTTTAAAAAAGGTTTCAATCCAAGTGGGGGGGGGAGGAAAAAATCAACTCCTCCTGATTCCCGAGGAAATCAGAAGCAGATTTCAAGACATTTAATCACACACAGGGTGTCACTCTCGTGTGTGTGTGTGTGTGTGTGTGTGTGTGTGTGTGTGTTATGCTTTTCAAAATCTGCTTCACCCAACAAGGACAGCGAATTTGGGTTTCCTGTAAATTTCCCAAATGGAGAAGGATTGATTGGCGAAAAAGGGGAGGGGGAAGGGGTGGGCGGCTAGCAAAGGAGCGGAGAAGAATGGCATATTATCTGGCAGGGGAGGGGTGGCAGGAGGGAGGCAGCCCTCCATTCCTCCCTGGATAGTTTATATAGATCAGGGGTGGCCAACTCCAGAGAGACTGCTTGAGTTGAGCTTTTTTTAGGGAGATATATGGTCCGTTTTCTGAGGAACGAACAGAAGCAGCCACTAACGTTACGGAAAGGGTTAAACTCCGGCTTCACTTCCGCACAGGGAGAGGGGGCGGGGCCAGAAGGGCAGAGCCTCGCAGGGATCGACCAATAGACTAACTTGCAGGCTGCAGCTAGCTGCAACAGAATATTCTAAAGTAGAGCGTAAAATAAAAAAAATTCCTTCAGTAGCACCTTAAAGACCAACTAAGTTTTTATTTTGGTATGAGCTTTCGTGTGCATGCACACTTCTTCAGATACCATGCACACGAAAGCTCATACCAAAATAAAAACTTAGTTGGTCTTTAAGGTGCTACTGAAGGAATTTTTTTTATTTTACTTCGATCCAGACCAACACGGCTACCTACCTGTAACCTAAAGTAGAGCGGTTTGAGAATTTGTTGAATATAAAACATTTTTACTTGTCCTAGATACCTGCGTGCTTTGCTGATTACTGGATCCATGGTCCCTTGTGTTCACATTGCATATCGTATGACTTATGAGGCTCAACCCAAGGCTGCACTTCCACACCCATTTATACAAACCTAAGCTCCATTGGGTATTAAAGATACATAGGCTTGCAGTGCAGAGAACATTTGCCCTCTGCTCCATGAAGCGCCAGAGCAGGAGCCCCACCCAGCCCCCTTCTGCCCCCCCCCCCAACCAGCAGGAATGAGGAAGGACTGAAGGCTTCCTCACTCAGCCCCACACCCAAGCCCCTCTCCCCAGAGAACCCTGTGAGGCGCAGGGGGATGATGGGGGACCCTTGTAAATCCATCTTCCTGAACAGCAGCTCCAAGCGTTTGGCAATATTTGTATGTTAAAAAAAAATACTGTCTGTTACCAAAAATCATTTTTCAATAAATTGTACAATAATTGTACATTTGAATATCTACTTGCCATTATTCTGACTATGTTTCTGCTTTCAGAGCTAGTTATTACTTACATTATTACAAAAAACAGTAATAATTGAATGCAGTGACAATAATTTATGATAATAAAGAGTGGACACATAGTCCTACAGATGCAACCGGCCCTTTGAGGGTGACCAAACTGCTGATGCGGCCCCCGATGAATTTGAGTTTGACACCCCTGAGTTAGCTGTTTTTAGTTTTGTATGTGTGGTCCTTTTTGTGTTATGGGTGGAGTCCTTGGGGCATGGGGGAGCTGAGAGTGCTACTGGTTTCAATGCAGAAAGTTTTCAATTGCAACCTACCTGAGGACAGATTCTGAGAAAACTCTAAGGGCCTTTATGTGAATCCAGGCCACAAATGATTCACTGAAGTTCACCTTTAACCACCGTAATAGTGGACCCTTAGTGAGAGGAAAAAACAAAAGCAGGACACCGTACTTAGATTTGTTTAGAGACACTGTGTAATATTTTTTAAGACACCCACCAAACTGTGCTACGGGGATCTGTATGGCTTAAGTTACCACACTACTGTCCATACAAATTGTAGTTCTTTATGCAGTATATTGATATAAAAAGGTAAAGGGATCCCTGGCCATTAGGTCCAGTCGTGACCAACTCTGGGGTTGCGGCGCTCATCTCACATTATTGGCCGAGGAGGCCGGCGTACAGCTTCCAGGTCATGTGGCCAGCATGACAAAGCCGCTTCTGGCGAAATAGAGCAGCACACGGAAACGCCGTTTACCTTCCCACTGTTGCGGTACCTATTTATCTACTTGCACTTTGACATGCTTTCGAACTGCTAGGTTGGCAGGAGCTGGGACCGAGCAACGGGAGCTCACCCTGTCGCGGGGATTCGAACCGCCGACCTTCTGACTGGCAAGCCCTAGGCTCTGTGGTTTAACCCACAGCGCCACCCGCATCCCTTTATATTGATATACCGGTACCTAATAAGGGACAGTCCTCTCGTCCCTGCAAATGCTCTTGTTCTATAACTTGGTCCGGTAAAATGGAAGAATGTGAAATACAATTAAATAGTAGCAATTTGTCATGAATTTAGTTTATCACAATGGGGTGGGGTATGGATTTGTTTCCTAAAACAGGTGTGGGGAGGGTGTGGCCTTTAGTTGTTGAACTAGAAGCTCTCATCATCCATCCCTTTTCACTGGCATGAGAGTTCACATCTTAACAGCTGCAGGGCCACAAGTTTCTCTGCCCTGGCCTCAGGCCTAAGCATATATGGGACGGCTTCTGAATGCTAGCAACATTCTCCGTGTATTGTTACAAGAGCATGGCTTCACTTGGAGATATTTGTTCCACTTCTAGGAAGGAGAAGTACGCCTGCCTTGAATCAATTGAATATAATGATGGAGGCGCTGATTTGCTCCTGCTTTAAATTAAATAAGTGCTCCTATGCTTGAATGTTAGGTTATTTCGTTCCCTTTAGTTGTTGCTGAAAGGCTTCCTATGTCAGACCTTGGGTACAAATGGCCTCTCAATACTATTCAGCCTATTTGTGGGCAGAGGGAAGAATCGTTTCACTAAATTTCTCCTGAGGAAATTTCTCAAATTTCTGCCCAGGATTAGCAGTAGCATAGGTTCTCTTTTTACCCTAAATTTCACATTTTCTCAACAACAAAACAACAACAACAAACTGAGAAATTTTAGCCCAGCTCCAGCATAGTCATGATAGGTGGGAGGAACTGTGTCATCCATCGCCAGTGAATTCACAGGAACTACCAACTAGTAGATGTGATGCTTGTGGAACCAACATCATACACAGTGTTTAAGACAGTAACTGATGAACTAGTGAAGGAAAAGGAGGGAACCAGAACACAGCTCAGAGTGTTGTGGGAAATGTGCTATCAAAAACATTATATTGTGGAAAGACATCCAGTTAACTGCACAATTGTTTCACTGAAAATACCACCATACCCTTAAGGGTATTCAATTGACATGAGAGTTGTCATCCTTGGGTAATATAGGAAGGTCTCTTGAATCATTGTGTCTTTTACTTAGACCTGCTCTAACCTACCGCCCATCCATTTACGACCTAGAAACCAATACTTAAGAGAAAAGACAGGGGTATGAACTTAATTCATGTACTCACATACTGTTGCTTCTTATCAGAAGCCAACTTCCTCATTTCTTCCTTTTCGCATTTCAGCTCTTTCTCATCGTAATAAAATTCCCGCACCATGAACCTTGAAGAAAATGAAAATAGATTGGCATTCAGAAGGCTTTGTCTTATTGAAACCTCTGCATTCTGTTTGCCTGCCTTGCCTGTGTTTTTAAGCTGTGCAATGTGCTAAAAATTACAGATTAAAAACCTATGCCAAGGCATGTTGGCTAAGCAGGCAAGTCACGTCACGTCAGACCTATCATAAAAGCTTTCCAGCAGCTCTTGCAATTAGCATGAATTTATGTCTAGGCTCTAATGGGTCTGTACGCCCACAAGGATGCATCAGAAGAGGGCAAACTGACTCCTTCAGAAAACTCAGCATGGCTTTAACTTCACAACAGCTCTGGGAGGTTTGTTGAGAGATAGTGGTCGCACTCTACTAAATTCCCAACCACGTGTACTCAGAAATAACCTGCCTTGAATTCAGTGGGGCTTACAGCTACCTAGGTACGTCGGGTTCTAATTACATCCTTTAGGTACAATTCTATAACACACCTCACTACAGAGTACACTCTTCTGAACACAGTGGGACTTAATTCTGAGCAGGGACACATAAGATTGCATTGTAAATGGAACTGAAATGAATAAATAGAGTACACAGTGGCCTCTGCCATCAGGGGGACCAAAGGCAACTGACCCCTGCTTTTAGGAAGGACAGCATGATAAGGGTGGAGACCTTATCAGGAGACCTGGTTCTAACCAAAGTCTCCTGCCTTTCCAAGTGATCTTCCTTTAGTGGCCTGTTTTTTAGATGGGGAATGTGTTCTAATTGTAGCACGCTCTGGAAGTCATTTTTGGGGCGAAAAGTATTTTTAACAAAACAAGACCCCGGTTAGGTGCAACTGATTTTTTTCCCCATTGGTTCCAATGTAACTTGGAATGGAGTCACTGATTGTACAGTCTCATACAAAATTCGGTTGGTAAATTGCCATAGGACACGTTGATTCCACTGTACTTGGAAGTGACATAGAAACAGTTTTACTGCATGGCTTCTTGCCTTTCAAAAATTCTGTAAATCTGTGTAAATGCTGAATATTTTTTTGAATCAGCATCTTTACCCCCTTGCAGAGCTACAGCTCCTAATGTTCCTTGATTGCGAGTTATAGCATTTTAAGACATTTTCATGTGTGAGCCTAAACACATTTGTTACCAACTTCCTATTTATGCAATACAAATATAATTGGTTAGAATGAGTTAGGTTTTTATTCTTTATACCCCCAATCATTATTTGTACATACATAAATAATATCATGTATGAAAATGCAATTAAATATATTTGAAACTAGTTAAGCAAAGAATTCAGAAGGACTCATGTAATTATTAAGCATGCATGTTCCTAGCTTCTGTCCAATAAGGCTAAGCATTCTGACTTGTGGCATTATGAATGAAAAGTGGTCAGTACTTGTTCTCTCTTGCTTTGGCTTTAAAGTCATCAATCACTTTTCGGAATAGTGTTACTGTGAAGAGTCCTCCCTCTGCATCTTCAGTAATCATCCTGTAGAAAAAGAAAACATTCATTTCTTTGTTAAAAAAATATTCTGCCATTTTACACTCTGCACCCAGGAAAGCCAATAACACCAAAAATATCTAATTATGAGCAGAGCTGGCTCTTAATTAGGGCACACTACAGTCGTGGGTGGCGCTGTGGGTTAAACCACAGAGCCTAGGGCTTGCCGATCAGTTCGAAAGCACGTCAAAGTGCAAGTAGATAAATAGGTACCGCTCCGGTGGGAAGGTAAACGGCATTTCCGTGTGCTGCTCTGGTTCGCCATAAGCAGCTTAGTCATGCTGGCCACATGACCCGGAAGCTGTACGCTGGCTCCTTTGGCCAATAACGCGTGATGAACGCTGCAACCCCAGAGTCGTCCACGACTGGACCTAATGGTCAGGGACCTTTTACAGGCATGTTATGTTATTTGTATGTTGATTTCAACTTTCATTCTTTCTGAGATCAGGAGCATACTAAACAGACATGTTGTATCACATTAAGCAAAGCATCACTAGAGCAAGGGACACTAATAAGAGGGAAACAAGCAGGTGTCAAAGGCCTTGGAGGAGGTGGTAGCACAATGCCCTATCGCCACCTAATTCCAGTCTTTACAAGTGAACTGGGGTGCCTCCAGTCTCTGTATTTTGCGGAGGGATTCAAGAGTATACCAGAACTTTAGGTTTGGCCATTTAAAGTGGATTAAAGAACTCTGCCACCCTACCGCAAGAAACCCACTTCACAAACAAACAAACAACCAAGCACCAGCAGACTTTTCTGGTTTGGAAAGTGATGCAGAAATGCATTGAACCAAGTGGAAGGAGTGAATTAACTTGATTAATGAGAAGGTGTGAAAACACAGCACAAGCAAATCAGGATAAACTAAGTAGGGGAGGGACTCCTACTGACTGGCTTCCTAGAGTCTATAGGAGAAGGGATACATACAAGAAATAACACATCCACCAGAAAAATCCAGAGACAGTCACTCATCTACAAACCCCTCACTATTTTTCTTTTGTTTGTGCCAAGAAAGTACCCTCCCAAGACCAGCGTGCTCTCTCTCTCTCTTTCTGAATTGAACCCTTGCCATTATTTCATCCAGTTTTCCTCTTTCTTTTCCAATGCTTATGAGATTGTGGCTGGTGCCCAGTGATCATCAGTCCTTTCTCTTGCTTTCAAACAGGCTAAAGGAAGATACAGAAGGATACAGAATAATCCCCCCTCCTCTTTTACCCCCTTTTTCCTATTGCAACTATTCCCTCCCAAGCTGTAGCTATAGAGTACAGCTGTGATCCAACTCACCCTACCTCGCCTTGTAATGAATCACAGCAATTTTGTACACTTTCAGCAAAAACCTTTGTTTTCTGAAAGAGCTCCGATTCATCCCTTACAAGGGTACTCCTATACCCAAACATTGCACATGCTTGGCTCGTTTACCAGTAAGACTAGGCTCCACCAGAATGACATCAGGTTATTCTCTGGGGACCAGGATCACATGGGAAGGAGTCCCCCCGCCCAGCACACTATTTGAGCTAAATTTCCCAAGGTGTTCATTATTTTCAAAGGACCTATTACCTGAAAAAGAGGAAGCAGTATGAAGACTTGAGGTTGTATTCACCAAACTTTGATTACTCAAGAGTTGACCCAATGAAATTAATGGTCATGGCTAACTTAATTCTAATGCATCTGCTCTTGAGTTAAAGCTAACACTCCAAAACATTAATCTGAAGCCTAACTCAAGTCCTACAATTCCTAAATCTGCTTTTCTGCCAAGTCAATGTAATGCTACTGAATCATTTATTTTCTGCCATGGGGTGACAGGGAAGTAGGTGAGAGTCGATGGGTAGTCAACAGTTCATAAACAAATATGAGGAGAAGGCTTAAGATAAAGCTGACCAGAGGAATGAACCTGAAATCTCACTCACTTCGTTGAGCGAGGAACCACCATATCAGAGAGAGATTCGTAGGTTTTTTGCCATTGTACATAGCTTGATCTGAAACAAGAAAGATTAAATTTTATACGGTAGCATCTGTATGAACGGAAAAGTGACTTTTAGTACAAAATTGTATGATTGCCTTGCTCATAGTAGCAACATTAGAACTTCAAGTCTTGCGTATCTTAACTAGCATTATATATTAGGTCCAAATTCAAGACAGGGTCCTTATGGTTAGCATGCTTGGAATTCATTGAGTATTAATACTTTCATGCAAGATTTATCAATGGGAAACCAGCTACCATCTGGGGTTAGACCCTGAGTGAACACGCTGGCCTGGCTTACATCTCCAAAACGGGGAGGATCAGAATAGTGAGGTCCAGTTTTTGCCAAAAGCAGGAAGGAAGGGTTGCCACAGTCCACCTCAATTCAGTCCTTTTCCAGGAACTCGTCCACCCCACTGCCTAAACAGTATCCCTGCCTAAGGCACCCCACTGCCTAAACAGTATCCCTGCCTAAGCCAGGCTTCCTCAACCTCAGCCCTCCAGATGTTTTGAGACTACAATTCATCCCTGACCACTGGTCCCGCTAGCTAGGGATCATGGGATTTGTAGGCCAAAAATATCCGGAGGGCTGAGTTTGAGGAAGCCTGGTAAGCTGACAGGAGTTGGTCTCAGCAGCTGTTAGAAACCCCTATATTTATTGTCCTAGGGAATGCAGCATCGCCATTCGCACAGATGCCCCTTTAGCCTGAGCGATACCAGATTTAATAGCCCTCGTGACATCCATGGGCCCGTCCCAATTGATATCTACCCACCCATCACCCACTGCTTTTTCAACACCTACATGAAACCGTGTCTGGAAATACGGGCTGATATACTGACAACACCCAGTTCTATTTCTCCTTTTTTAGCAACACCATCACCATTTTACATGCATGTGGGAGCATTGTATGTTTGCTGCTTTTAGTTTAAATTCTATAACCACCTTTTATCTTCAAGAATTAAAACATCTAAACAAACAAATCCTGGTTTCCATCTGCTCAGCGTCTCTCACTGCATTCACATTTTACATCCAAAATGCTTATGTGAACTAGTTCAGGGCAGTGGTTATGAGACTGAGCAGTGAACCACACAGCCCTGGTTCAAACATTGCCTTGGTCATGAGCTCCAGGTGGCTAGTTTCTACTTTCTCTCAACTTCGTATCTGCAAAATGAGGGTGGCAGTCATAGTGGCCTTCCCTGTGGGGGTTGCTGGTATAATGCAGTATCGTATGTACTTTAATTTCCCTACATACATGCTAAGTGTTATGACACTGAGCCTGCTGCAGATGGACTCGGTTTATCTTACTTGGGAACTACAACAAGGAGAGTGATGAGATACTCTGAATTCAACACAAAGTCTTCTTTGTTCACGATATCCGTCAGAGTACGTGTCAAAAGATTTCCCCTAAGAGGAGACACAAAAGCCGAAAATGGTGAGATTCGTGCATTTACTGCTCATTCTGTACAAATGTTTACTAGTGACAGTGGTGTTCGTTGTATCAGCGCTAGATACTAGTTGTATCAGCACTGAAGGAGCGCTTCCACCCCCATCGTTCTGCCCGGACACTGAGGTCCAGTACTGAGGGCCTTCTGGCGGTTCCCTCGTTGCGAGAAGCCAGGTTGCAGGGAACCAGGGAGAGGGCCTTCACGGTGGTGGCACCCGCTCTGTAGAACGCCCTCCCATCAGATGTCAAAGAGAAAAACAGCTACCAGATTTTTAGAAGACATCTGAAGGCAGCCCTGTTTAGGGAGGCTTTTAATGTTTAATAGATTATTTTATTTCATTTTTCTGTTGGAAGCCGCCCAGAGTGGCTGGGGAAACCCAGCCAGATGGGCGGGGTCTAAATAATAAATAAATAAATAAATAAATAAATAAATAAATAAATAGATAAATAATATATTATAGAAAAGGAGCCACTGGTTTGAGTTTTGGGGAAGGAAATGTTTTCCTGTCTTCAGAACACACTGGGACACCATGCCTCCCCACAAATTAAGACGAAAAATGTTTAGGGGTACTCTCATTTTGACTCATGAAAATCACCATTTTATAGTTCAAATCGGGGAAAATAAATACAGTAAATGGACAAGAGTACAAAGATTCACAAAACGCTTAGGGGTATCATCATGGCAAGTAAATATTGCCCAATACATATTCAGACGCAGTGCACACATGTAAATGCTATACGTACACAGTTTTCCTTTCCAGATTCTGAAGATTTCCTTTGATGTTGTTGTACACAGCTGCTCGGTTTTTCATGTCTGTTTCTATTTGTGTAATTTGCTAAATAGAGGATGGGGAGAAATCCAACTGAGCAAAAAATGACTCTGCATATGTTGACATTTTTACATACCACAAATGCAAAATACTACAACAAAATGTTGATTTTATTGCTAAATTCACCAATATGGCTAGATTCCGCCATCAAGCTTTCAGCACACACAGCACCTTGGCAAGTGTTTTTCAAACAGTATTTCAGTCATTCTCAAAACTTTATGGAGCAGATAATTATTATTAATTTTACAAATGACAGGGGGAAAAAAGCTATTTGTTTAAAGCTACCACTTAGACCCAAAATATACTCATGATTTTATGAGATTTCCTAGGTCCAAATTTCTTCCTCTCAGGAAGAAAACATATGCAGGGGAAAGACTCTTTGATTCCTGCAATTTTCCAGTGTGAAAAAGCCATTGCTTTGGCTTTTGTGCTATATATAGAATGATAGCTTGCTTTAATATCAAACTCATAGCCCGTGTGTGTGTGTGTGTGTGTGTGTGTGTGTGTGTGTGTGTTGCCCAGATTTGTTTCTGCAGAAATAATCCACAAAACCCTTAACTGCTTCCAATAAGAAAATGATCATATCTATTGTAACTCCTAAAAACTAGCTTTTGTGAGCGTGATTTTCCAAAAGAGATCATATTACCTTTGCTAATGCTTCTGAAATGTTCTTCAGTGGCTGTTTTATGGGATACTTAGCCATGTCCCATTCAAACCTCATCAGATAACTGATCATGTCAACTGAAAAGATAGGAGTAACTCCAATGAGTTGAGAAGAAGAAGAAGAAGAGCCACCAGAATGCATTGTTCTCCATTCAGAGGCTGATCTAATATTAACAGTTTCCATCTGACGCCTGGCTTTTGCCATGTTTTCAATGTAATTAGGCACCATATAAAAGTGGATTGTTTTAAAATCCATCTTCAACTCACTTGATCACTTTCAGACACTGTGTGTATATTAGCTATTCAAATAAAAGTTCTGCATGCATTTAAAAAAAGCAATGCTCAGAAGAACTATCCTGTAACACCTGCCTCAGCTGCTAAAGGCAGTGTTCTCATCACAGATAGTTTCCAATCCAAGGGAACTTAAGTCTTTAAACCTTAACTATATAGGAGTTTTGCTGCTGACCTTGTGATGGGCATGGATTGTATCCTAAATGGGTACCATCGGCAAAGGGACTTTTCAGTTGTGGCACCTAGAGTTTTGGAACTCCCTCCCGAAAGAGACCTGCCTACGGGCCAAACTAAATGTGGCCACCATTCAGGCAATTGACGTGTGTGAATAGACTTTTAAGTTTGTTTCATGCCTTACTCCATTTGAAAAAAATAAAATATGTGGATCTTGAGGGGTGTTTTCCCTCCCCCCAGCAAAATATAATGACTCCTCTGTTCATTAATCCTTTGAAACTTTGCTTTGAGATTAGGTCCTCGGAACATAATTTGTCAAGCAATTTTCTATTTTTTGTGCAATTGTTTTTTTGGGGGGGGGGTTGACAGGGGAGATTACACTGGAAAGCAGGCCTTGATCATCTAGCTGCACTAATAATGGGTGATGGGAAACCTCTCCGATGCTTTATTTTTACTGCTTTTCTTACACTCCTCTGATTGCTGTCAAAATGTTCAGCCTTCGCCCAAAAACAATCTAGATTGCATCTGGGGAAAAATGGGCATGTGATGGGGCTCTGGTGTGAAAAACGTCCAATGGTCACCTATTTGTTGTGACATGCTTTAGTGCTTAGGGATGGGGAATAGTCTATTGCTGTTCAGCTTTTTTATTTTATCTGACTTGCTTGAATGCCTACTGGTAATACTCTCATCTTCCTTGTCCCCCGTCCCCGTCCCATATACCCAACTCAACATGAATGTGGGTCAGACTTTAAACTGGATATACTGCACTGATGCTGAGCTTGGCTTGCAGGTTTACTAAAATTTGCACCTTAGTGAAGTAATGCAAAACCGATATAAAGCCTGCTGATCTTAGGAGAGGGTGTTTTTTAAAAGCACATCTTTAACGGAAGTCTAGTTTTCTGGCTGTGCTTCTTCCGCGAGAATGCCATTTCTTTCTAACAGTCAGAGCCGGCACTTTTCAGCAGCTTCCTCTTTCATGACGTGAAACTTGTTCCCCTCGGAGTATCTGAATTTCCTTCCCTAGGGTTTCTCTCATCTTTGAAAGAGTCACCTTACAGTCTTAGGTTTCATGGGTATGGAAACTATAGCATGCACACAGAAAGAGCATGCAGAACGTCCTGGAGTCAGCAGCAGGTGCCATCTTTATCACCGTTCCATAAAGTATATATGAGACAGCCAATACAAGCATAAGAGAACAAGCAGCAGCCCATACAAAATACGTTGGGTTTGTTAGGCTATGTAAGTGCACTCATGATGCTCACCAGTCAAGCTGGCTCTGCATGGTGCTGATTGGCCGGCACCTATAATACAGCACACAACTTTGGCCATTTTTGCAGGCAAGGAATGGATTTGATGTGTAGGGGAGATTTAAAAAAAAATGCAAAAGGAATACAAGAGGCGATACAATGGTGGAGAGAACCTGGACTCACACCCTGAGAGCAAAGTTGTGGTATAGCCCTTTAAAGTCAACAGCAAAACTCCTACTAGGTAAGCTCCTATCTGGATTTTATTGCCACAAATGCAGGGCCAAACTAGGCATGATGTTAAATGTGTAGCTGCCATCAAAAACAACAGCTGCGCATTTAATTCCTCTTCCCCTTGTAATACCAAGTTGAACTTACCCCAGGTCACATCACAATGGCCCACATTGCCTGCCCTGTGCCAATGGTAGCCAATAAAAGGAAAAGACACAAAATTTTGTGACATCTACTTTGTATGCTACCCAGGGCGGGGATAAGGTGCACAAACACACACACACACACACACACACACACCACAGCCATTTCTTGCAGCCACTGCCATGCCTAGTTTGGCCCCCTGTTAGTGGTGCCTGCCTAATTAACTAGTCTATTGAGGGGGGCGGGAATTGGGCTAAGACAAAATAGTCTTGGGAGGATAAACATTTGAAGTCTTAAGCACAGGACCAACGAGTACAAACAGAGGCGTTGCTAGGAATCTAAAAGACTTGGAGCACAGGCTTATGGCATAAATTTGCATGTGCTAATTTTCATGCAGCAATGCAAATTTATCCCACTTCCAGGTGGGGCAGGACACCCAACTCTGACTCTTTCTGACAAAGGCTTAATTTGCCTCTGGGGCAATTAAGATGGTGGCAGCAAGAGTCTCATTTGCCCTGTGCTTTGCATCACACCCACTTTGTAAGCGGAGCAAAGGGGTGGGTGGGACAGGAACAGGAAAGGCTAGGACATGGGTCTTCAACTGGTGAGTTGGGATCCACTACCAGGTTGTGGCATGATCTAAGGTGGGTCCCAACAGCGGCACTGCCACCATACAAATAGATGGTTAAAAAGTTGGGAGGGGGTTCCCTGAAATGTATTGTTTGAGTAAAAGGTGGGTCCCAGATTTGCAAAAGTTGAAGAATAATGGGCTAGAAGATCCAGGTCCTGGGGCTCGGTCCCCACCCTAACAACGCCCCTGGAAACAGACATGCATACCGGTAGGAAGTTTTCACACAATCCAATAGTCCCTACATCCTCTTGTTTTGCATGCATTGAGTGGTTAGAAGGAAAGAAAGAAAAATATATCCAGGAAAAGTGTGAAAAGAAAGGGGAGGTTGCCAAACCTGCTGTTATCTGAGTCATAGGGAGATGGTGATCGAGCTACGAGGTTGTTACTAGAGAAATCCATCGTAACCTGATCACTGTACCCCTACAACCAGATGTGGAGTCAACTCTTTCATTAAACACACCAGCGCATGCTTGCAAGAACACAACAACCGCCCATGCTCAACATACTCTTTAGACATTGCAGTTTAGCCTTCGCTCCTGAAATATAGTAATTGTGATTATTAAACATGAAAAAGACAGGTTAGATTTTAAATTAAGCCTATTGCATACAACAAGATGGGTGTCAAAAGAGTGGGATTATGTTCTAATGTTTAAAAGCTGAAGTCCCACTCGGGGGGGAATCTAGGTTTCAGCTGGCCCTGAACAAACTCATCCCTGGCAGGCTCACCCAGTTATGGTAGTCATGCTATAAGCAAAACCAGGCAGCCAGGTCTAGCCACTCTCTTAATTTCCCATACTGTAATGTGGGAAGGCAAGTGGGTGTTAGCTCAGGGTCGTCAAGGGGAATTACAAGGTGCTTTTGATCCAACCATCTAGTCCGTTTTAGGGTGCCAGGCCATGGGAGGCAATTAAGGGGGGACAAGACAGCAGTGTGACCAAGAATGCCAGGTGCCAACACCTGTCCTGATCCCTAGAAACAGCTTTTGTTTGGGATGGAGGAAAGTGTTTTGGAATTAGTACTTCTCCTATTCCCACCAAATAACTGGTTAGCGGGGTGGGGTGGGGAAGCTACAGAAGACACACCTGGTTGCTCCGTCCATCATTTTTGTCTATTAACAGACTAAAGATCTTGGCTTGGATCTAGATCCCCATCATGCTGAGAGTAGATCCATTAAAACCAATGCAACCAGGGCTTCTTTTTCAGCCGAAACTCAGTTCCGGCACCTCTCAGGTGGGCACCATTGCCATTCTAAGAGAACAAGGGGGAGGTGCCCACGGTGAGTTCTGGTGCCTCTTTTTTCTATAAAAATGGCACCGTATCCAACTAAAGTTAGTCACCACTATTTCACTAGGTCTGCTTTAAGCATTATTAAGCCTAGAAAATTCAACCCTGTTTCCTTCCCCCCCAACTTAGAACCTTTTAATGTTTTAAGCGAAATAAAATGGAAACTGAACAGATTAGTCATCAAAGGCTTCCGCTCACAAGCATCAACCAAAATTGCATAAGATGCAATTAACTTCTCGTTATAAGTCTTGCAGATCTTCTGCCTGATTGCATGTCTCTCAATACTGCATCTTCGGGGTTTATTGCACACCCAGGCCGGTTTTCCTCATCAAGCCTCGAACGCAGCCAGTTGCCAGATATAATCTAATATAATACAGCACAATAAAAGCACATCGGTTCCCCACCCCTACTCTACTGGGCTGCATAGACCAGATCCTTCCCAGGATCGGCCTCATGGGCCAAATCTGAAGGTGGGCAATCACCTGACAGCGCAATTATGTCGGGATATCTGTCACTTCGAAGTTCTGAAGTGGGGAGGAAAACATTTAGCAGGGGTTTCAACACAAAACCCTTTCTAAGGGGTTAGCAATGGATTCTGTCAAACTGAGTAGGATTTAACACCGAACTCCATGAGCTGTGGGTTAAATCCTGCTGCACTGGCTGCATGTGCCCCTTTCTCTGCAGGGCACTGGCATGTAAAGCCAACACAGAAATGAGCCCACGGGCCAACAGTTTGTGTCGCCCACCCATCAGTGTGGTGTCAGCTGATTTTGAGAGAGAAAATGGCTTCATGGACCAAACTGGGACCAGTGGTAGGCCTTGGCTGGCCTGTGGGTTAGAGGTTCCCCCCACTTCTGATGCAGAGTGATTATGGCATATTTCTCCATGCAACTAGCGAGAAGTAGATAATGGGAGGAAGTGAGTAATAGCCACCTCTGAAAATCTGAACTCATGATGGAATAGTCACAAGATCCCTTTGTCATGCAACCGGAGGAGGAAGAAAACCAAACCACGCTGTCTACATCTCACCAAATAGCAAAAATGATGCTCCCTGATTCTGTTAGAAACAGAGGCTGCTGACTATCTGAAAGGGTTCTTTTCTAAAACTGGAGTAGCAACCCAACTTGTAAGCATATGGATGTATTAAGTCCAGCTTTTTCCATTGGAATCTGGATGAAAACCAGCAGGAATTAAACAAACAAACAAACAAAAAAACCCACAAGACTATCTATATACTTTGTAGGACCTACCTCCATTTGCCAGCAGGTTTTCCTGCACTTTGTCTTTTGAGTCTTCCATAACCTCTCCAATATACTGGGCAATTTTCTTTATTACACTAAAGGCAAGGAGAGAAGCCTTTAAGATAATTCAAATAAGTTATTAAAAAAACCCATACATTATTAGGGGGGGAAACTTACAGCAGGATGCTCAAAATGAATGTTTTTGCAGTCACCGGGTCCATATCCTGAGATGGCTCACGTAGGCAATTCTTCAGTTGTTTTTCATAGTAGGTAAGAGTTGCACACAGAACTATAGAAGGCCTGACTTGTCCCATCAGTGCAGGATCATGATAAGGAAAGCACAGCTGGGGCTTGAGTTTGAGTTATTTGTAACCTGTGCTCTATCAGAGGTCCTAGGTGGCACCTTATACTGCAAAAAGGTTGTAAAGATTTTGATTTTTCTGTGCAGTTTGGCATGTTGGCTCCCACACATTCCTGTTCCCATCCCCACCCCAGTTATGAATATTCACTACTTGCCGTCCACACCAGTGGGTGCAGTGTGACAGAATGTACCTCTCAGGCTTCAGAGAATCTGATCCCTCCCACAGTGGCGGCCAAGAAGCAGATAAACAATAAAAGTTCTTATCAAGTAATTTATTCCATACTAGCTGGCCCTGCCATGTGCGTTGCTGTGGCATTGTGTGTGAAATTAGGAAGAAAGGAATAAGATAGTTGATGTTTGAAAGTCTGGTCTGTCTTTATGTATTTTGTCGTCTGTTCCTTTGATGTCCACTTGAGGGCGGTATATTTTGACTTTTTTAAAAGAGAAAATTGCATATTTAGGGGTGTTAGGGGTGGGATCTTAACAATCTAAGGTTCTGCAAACACTCTCATGTTGGCAAGGAACACTGTGTCCAAATTTGAGTGGAATCGGTCAAGCGGTTTCCAAGAAAAGTGGACTATAACAAACATGACCCTTCTACATGGGCCATGTAGAAGGTGTTGCTCCAAGTAAAGTCCAACCCCCCTATGTCTCTCTCCTATTCCATGTCACCCCTGTGTCGGCTAATCTGAGCTTTCTGCCTCTGAGCTTTCTGTTCTACTACCCTCAATGCTCGCCTGGTCCTGGGATTGGGGTGGGGGGTTCAGGAATGCTTTCCAAAGACACTGAGTCTGTTTGCTGTCTCTTTCCTGATGCTTCTTCCTTCTGTTCCTCTCCCAATATTTCCCAGCTTCTCCCCACTGCAGCCTCTGAACTATGCCCTTCTGCAAACCACTGTTCGAAATCTATACTGTCCTCCTGTTCTTGGGAAGGTTCAGGAGAAGGGGGGGAAGGCCCCCATCATTCCTCCTCAGTCCAGCCCCTGACATCACCTAAGCTGTATTTGACTGTCCCTCGGCCATGGACCTAGCCAGAGCTGCAGGGGGCAACTACCCCCCCCTCAAGTAAATAAATAAAAATACTTAACTGACCAATCGAGTCGCAGATAGCTCAGTTCTAGCGCCCGCCCCCCAAAGTCTTACCCCCCTCTAACATAAATCCTGGCTCTGCCCATGGTCCCTCCCCTATCCTCTAATACTTTTTTCTGTTCTGGTCAAGACCACAGGTATTTCTGTACCTGTGCATGAACATCTTGTTTGAAAGGGGGGCGGGATCCCAGAAGTTCACAAGACCAAGTCTTCTTGCCAGCCTTAGTTACCAAGTTTTTGTTTTTACAATGGGCAAAACGAGACTTTGGGCCAATCAGTATCCCTCAGCAAGGTCATTTTGAAGCTAGAATAAAATATACCGAGATCTCTGAATGAAAGGCAGAATGTAATAAATAAATGGGTCTCCAAAAAAAATAAACGGAACCCCAAGCTCAAGGGTTCATTTTAGCCTTCCTTCTGAAGATTTACGTGGATTGCCATGTATCCCACAACCCTTGGCTTTTGCCCACATCTTCCCCCGGCAATTTTTGAAATGGGTTTGCAAAAGGAACGTGCCACTTGATAAGGAAACAAATCAAGAATGACCAGGCAGAAAGGCACCTGAATGTCAAATGCTGCTTTATAGTGACATGGAAAATTACCCAGTCTCCCTGTGTAAATAAGTAATAAAAGCACATGGAAACAATAGACCCTGAAAACTCTTGCCCCTTCTCTGCTGTCCTGGCCAGAAGCTGTGCTGACAGGTTTCTGCTGCCTAGCTAGGTTTACCTGCACTTCTCTCGGTGTGTTGATCCAATAACAGCTCTGCCAGCAGGGTGTTTCAGTGGAGCAAAAAATGTAAAATGCCTGGCCTGGCTCATTTGCATAGCTTCAGATCAACTGCCATCATGGGAGATGATAAAATCATAAGGCATTCAGGCCAAAGACCATGCTGGAATATTTGCCTTCAAAAAGGCATCTAGATGTTGTTAATTTGTAATCCAAATTCGGCACCTAACAGTATTAGGATCCCGGTCAGAAAATAGTTTTGCTACAGAGCCAAAATAAGAAGGTGGCAGTTGTGGGTGGGTGTCTCCATTTTCTTTCCTTGTGGCTCTTGGAGGCTCCATGACCACACCCAAGCCTCTTTTCTTCACTCTCTAGTGTGAAGGCTCTCCTTCCTCTCTGGGGAGGAGAATCGGGGCTCGTTGCCTAGCAACAGGCTCCAAATGCTCCATTACGTCTTCAGGTTATAGCCTAAAAGCCTGGAAAAAAATGGCAGGGTATACTTTCCACTAAATAGGCTAACAAGGAGAGAAGGGGGAAGGGAAAAGGTGATGCACAAAGGAGGAAGCAAGTAGAGTCAAGGTTTTCCATTCATTCATCTTGCTTACTTGACTCCTCCTTTCACACTTTTCAACTGGAAACAGGAAAGGGGTCAGGCAGCACACACATACGCGCGCACACACACTGCCCACCAGCAAAGCCAACCTTGGTATCTGGAATAGACAAATCCGTCTCAGGCCTACTCAAGCCACATTACCCATCTCCAACTCGGTGCTGTGCTTTAGTTCTGGCTAACTGAATTAGGCAACTGGCTGTTACCAAAGTAGAAGACACCAGTTCATGCTACTGCGGTTCTGGGTTGACAAAATATTTCCGCCCCTCAGGGCCAGACAAGGAAGTGGCAGCCCTACAGACATGTAGAGTCTGAATGTGAGGACATTTTCTGGGAGGTAAGACCTGTCAGTGGATACCTTCTTTAAACAAAATAGGAGGGGAATAGAAGAAGAGGATTGTTGCTGTAGCCACTGGGCTGTTTATATTGCAAAATGCAACAACAATCAACCACAACAACAACAACAACAACTGTTATTTATACCTCACCCATCTGGCTGGAAAATGCTGTTTCCTTGCCCAGAGCCAGCCTGTGCAGAAGTGTCCCAGTTCCATGCCACTGCACAGAACACAAAATATAGGAGGAAAAGTACCAAGTCTCACATGGATTTGTCTACCTACTCCCAATGATGTGAAGTCCACCACCTACACTAATCCCTGACGCTTCCTGTACAGTATAACTGTTGGCAAAGAGAAAATGCAGGACCAAGCCTTATTTAGGGGTAATCCTTTTCTAAAGAAAAAATAGTCACACCTACTCACCCTGGCTGAATCCTAAGGCTAAGGTTAAAGATGCCTGCATTAGGTTGACACAGGAGCACTGTGTCTTGTAAAAACAACACCCATCTGCTCTTTGTGTGTAGTAAATAAGTTCTATTTTACCTTTCAGCAAAGCTATCAAGTTTCCCCAACTCGTCTGAGAGGCCAACAAGAGCATCCAGGGTCCCCACCTGCAAAAGGGAGTGCAAACACATTAAGCTTAAACTAAGTCAGCCAGGCATTTAATTTTTCAAAGTGACCTTTCTTTAGCAAATGAGAACTTCTTGTTATCAAATAAGTACTGTATATTCATAGGAATTTCAAGGGAACGTTTTCCTCCAGTGGAAAACGGTTGCAATAGTTCAAAACCTACTTTTAAAGAAGTTTTTTAAAAGCCTGTTTTAAGTCAGGGAAAGATTCTATGCTGTAGTCTCATGATCATTTCCACGGTGGAATTCTTCCCAGCTTTTAAGTTCCTTAAAACCTTCTTGCTCATAATGTAAAACACTAAGTACAGTCTCCCTGGGCCACTGAAGTCAGTACAAATTTTGCCACTGACTTTGCTGCCAAGTCTTATACATATCTACTCAGAAGAAAGTCCCACTGAATTCAATGGGACTTGCTTCGAGGTGAAAGAGTATGTATAGCATTGTAGTCTGAATTCTCATCCTTACAAGATGAATGGTCCTTACTTGTGGGGGGAGCAATGCTTTCAATTAAATTGATGGTTTCTATTCTTTTTGATATTAAAGATACCTGTTACAAACAGAACAGCTGGTTTTAAGATATGAACAAGCATTTCTGTCACAGTTGCATGCTTACATTACATTATAGCCCTCGAATATGTCTACGTCTGCAAGGAAAGTGAAAATCGATGAATGCTCGTCAAACAAAAGAAGCTTGCCAACTGACAGAAAAATCCACACATGAATTTGAAACCATCTAGACAGCAAGGTCACAACTCATATTGAATGGTGAGATCAGACTTCTCTGTCAGGAACATAGCCAATTTTAACCACCAACAGATACTGTATTTGAATGTTTCTACAAATTGGGCAATCCTCTTTTTAGAGCAAATAGTTGATCTCAGACATTTAGCAGATTCAAATTGCCTTCAGCTATAATAATGTAACAAAAGCAAAACAAGCTTAACTTAGAAGACCCATTGAATTAAATGGGACTTAATTTTCAACGTGTATAGAGGACTGAACTGTAACAGACCTTTTGCAAACCAATCTTATTGGAAGCAAGTCATTGGTATCTGAAGAAGTGTGCATGCACACAAAAGCTCATACCAATGACAAACTTAGCTGGTCTCTAAGGTGCTACTGGAAGGAATTTTTTTATTTTATTGGAAGTAAGTTCAACTGCGTTTAGCGGCATTTGCTCTTATGCAAGTGTTTGTGCTGCAATACTTACTTGGGAGTAAACCCTGTTGGAAGTCAGTTTTGCAAACATATATAAGATAGGGCTGCACATTGCTCATCTCAGGGCTTTGACCAGTCAAAAGTTGCCCATAAACTTTATTATTTACAAAAAGGCTTTCAAGCCTTCCTAGAGATGACAGCTCCGATGGAAAGTTTAAATCCCCCCTCTAATCCATTGATTAGCTGTACAAAAAATGGCTTCCCATTTTCATTCCTGATCTCAAGACACCTCAAAAATGAAGTATATCATCTTTATTTGACCCTTTATAGTCATTCTAATATTGCAGCACAGGTCCACCTCACGAAGGAAGAAAAATCTGCCCCATCCCTGCCCCTTCCTTCATGTTGTTGTTCTTAGTCTCTCTCTTTCTCCCCCCCCCCCAAATTCTCCCAGCTTTACCTTGAGGTCAGGGATGATGAACTTGCTGTTGCAGGACAGGTTGGCTTTGGCAGTCACTGTGTTCATCCTGTCCCAGGCTATTAGGTTTGCCTTATCTCCAGGTGCCGAAATTAACCAGAATTCTGACATGGTGCAAGCAGCTCCCTTCACTCTAAATCACTGTAGCCAAAAACTAAGGCAACCAAAAGAAAAAAGAAAAAAGAAAACCACCCTGGTGCAAAAAGCCCCCACAATAGACCAGGTCAGCTGAAATTATCTTCGATCTAGAATTTTTCAAAAGCAGCAAGACGATTAGTATTTCTGCCTAGTCACCTTTCAATCCAGATCTTGACTAAATGTGACCTTTCCCTGAATGTTATCATAAGGCAGTACTGTAGTTCCTTTTTTTCCTGCTCTGGGTTGTTTCATCTGGTCCATAGGGAGGAGTCTGCAGTCACAAGGTCACCGATGCCTGAAGCAATCCACAACATTTGCAAAAGTAATAAAACCAAATTCTAAGTCCTGTTGCATTGATTGGAGTCCTATCATGGACTTCAAGCTAAAGGATTTTGATTAGAGTAAGAAAAGGGGAAGAAGACCTTCTCAAAAATGGCATTGAAGATTGGAAAACCTTTTAGGCTTTTCTTCAAGTTAAAATACAAATCATATTTTCGGACATTTAAAACTTCACTGTGAGAAAATGTAAGTGTAAACCAATCTTTACTCTTGCGAAAAAAGATACCTGCTGCTAGGTCACTGACATTCTATTACTGTTCATCTCAGGCAAGAGGTTAGTGAAGGCTAGGCACTGGAAACTGAGAATGGCAAAAAAGTGAGCAAAATAATGTACAAAATGTAACCAACGGATATCTTAAAGGGGGGGATCTATTTAGTAATTAAAAACTAAATAAGCCCATTCTTCTGTCGGAGATTTAGAACTCAATGGCTAACTTCTCAATAATACGATAGGAATGAAAAATGAAACACAACAATACAGTAAAAATGAAAAATAGTATACTCTTGCCTCATTCTCCTTATGTACAAGTAAGGCTTCCATACCTGTATCCCTAACTCTGGATCAGAAGCCTACTTGCCCAAACTGCAAAACGGGTATGACCATAATCCATCTCACAGGGCTGGTGTGTGATCGAACAAGTTATTTTTTTATTAGCAACATTTCTATCCCATCTTTTCACTAGATGTGCCCAAGTCAGCCAAGAATAAAAATTAATTCCATCTGTAGAAGTTCGGGATAAATGGCAGGCAAATAATACATGAAGCTTGCCACCAAGTAGGCATGCCCAGCACTCATTTCTAAACCTGTTCCTGTTAACTGTAGCAAAATCAGGCTGACTACCGGTACATGCACACAACACCACTAAAGTACCATTAGGAAGAGAAGAGTGCAGAGTTTCCTCCTCCCATCTGGTTTTAGCTCATCAGGAACACAACTGTAGCCAACTTACTCATTTGACACACCAAGTATTACATTAACCGATAAATTAGCTTCTGCCCTAGGGATACATATCAAAGGCACTAAAAAGAAGGGGGAAGTCATTTTAATGGACATGAACATACTACCGGTACTACAAATACTCTTTAAACAGTGTTGCTTTCAACAATTCAATATTCAATTTATCCTAGTAAGGATTCCTGTTCTGAACCCCCACCACAAAGGACACCCTTGTCTAGCCTTTGGATTTTGCATTTTGGTACCTAAACAAATGTTATCTACTGTATGTTTTTTATGTCTACTGGAAGCACCCCATGAGTGGCTGGGGAAACGTAGCCAGATGGGCAGGGTATAAATAATAATAAAACAAAAAATTAATTTATTATTATTAAACCTTGACCCTTTTCATCTCCAGTTTGCCATTATAAACTGCACATTGCCTCTCAACTTAACCTTTTAGGAGCTCTGTGAACCCCACCCTCCCCCCCACCAAACCTTAAGACCCTACCTAATAACTTTTTATATTGATGCTTGGCTACCGTTTCACTGCTGCAACTTACATTACATTTCGCTTTTCATTGTGGCTCTTCAAACTCGGAAAGGCTAGAGCTCAGTTTGTCTCCCATCATCACCATCATCATCACCTCGGCTGTTTTCAGGAAAAGAGCCAGAGAACGGCCAAAAGCCACACATAAGCGCCCAACGTCCGATAATTAGAGCATTCTATTCCCATTAAGCAGCTATCTTAAACACGAGTATTTTGTTTTAACTTAATAGACGGAGGTGCAGGGCAGGACGACGGCTCGCCCCCCTCTCTTTGCCTCTCCTACGGAGCTTATCCAAAGCTGAGCCTTTTCCCAATAGGATTCTTCAGCCGAGCGAAACGCAGACGCTTTTGCGCAAAGGCGTGCGTCCAAACCACCTTAAAGGGCGGCGGTGGCGAAGAGCCGTGGATAAAGTTTTCTGCTGCCTTAGCCACCGAAGAAGACCTTCGGGTATTTGCACGGGCTGGCGGCTCTCCTTCCCTGCCAACGGCCGGCCCGCTGAGCCCCCAGCAGCGGGAGGAGCTCGGAGGCGCCTTCTCCTCCACCTCCTCGCCGCGGGCTCAGCACGCAACAGTCGCCGGCGGGGCTTCTTTCTGCTCCGAGCTCTGCAAGTCTTGAGCAGCCTCGAGGATTAGTTTGCATCCAGGAGGTGCTACCTGAAGGCACCGCCTCCTTCCGCAGCTTTCCCGCCTCCCCACCCCCCTATCTGGCGTATCAATTTAAGGGGCACTTGCCACGAATTAACTCCCCACCACCACAAAAAAAAAAAATGTCCCATAGTCAGGTTTCAGATGTGTGGTGGGCACACACAAATGTGGGTGATGTCCACACTTATTCAAGGAAGCAAAAATGCGGGTGACTCTTAAGGACAACAACAACAACAACTTATTTATATGCTGCCCATCTCACTGGGTTGCCCCTAGCCACTCTCAACAAAAAAAATAGTAAAAGCACAAAAGAACATCACACACTAAAAACCTTCCCTGAACTTAATACCACATATGCAAGTGTGGTTAGCTATACATGGCTATTTACAGGGATGCTGTCAGAGCAAGGCTTTGGCCTCCACACAGGAAGGACCCCAAACACAGTATGGGCAATGCCTAGCGCATTTGACGTAACACGATGTTTATTTATTGAGACCTCAATGTCTTCCATGCGTGCCGTGTCAGGAATATTTTTGGCATCACATGGCAGGACAGTCTCAAACAAAGATGTGCTGTCCCAAGTCCACTTTCCCAACATGTTTGCACTCCTGTCTCACCGACGTCTCTACTGGCTTGGTCGTGTCCACAGAATGGAAGACGGCAGGATCCCCAAGGACGTGCTCTACATGGAGCTGGCTTCAGGCACTAGGCCCATTGGCAGACCAACTCTGCATTGCAAAGATGTCTGCAAACAAGACATGAAGGCTGGCAACATCAACCTCGCCATGTGAAAATCCCTTACAGACGACTGCAGCGCTTAGAGACAGACAGTCAGGCTGTGTATCCACAACAGTGACCAGAGGAGGAATGACCACTGGGAGGAGTGCAGAGAGGGAAAAATGCAATGGTGCATCTGCAGCCGCACAACCAGACACCTTCATCTGCCCCAGCTGCAATAAAGGCTGTCTCTCCTATAGCGGTCTCTACAACCACCGCCAGAGCTGTAACTCTCCAACGGTTTGACTACATCCCTACAGGCACACTCTTTCATTGTCTCCCAAGACAGACAGATGTCAACCATTTGTTACATTTATATCTGACCTTTTCTTCCAAGCCTCCACGTTATCATTGCAAAATCCTGTGAAGTACCAGTAGGTTAGGCTGACAGACTGTGAGTGGCCCAAAGTCACCCAGTGAGCTTCATGGTCAAATGGGGACTAGAAGGCTGTACTCCCAGGTCCTAGCTTGTCACTCTATCCAGTGGCTGGAAACAGTATAGAGAATAACAGTTAACAAAATGGCAATTGCCAGTGGGGGTTAGTGTATTGCAGTGGGGGAAAACCAAAGGACTTGTGGCACCTCAAAGATTAACCAGTTTATTACTGCATAAGCTTTTGTGGTCTACAGTCGATCATAGCTGCCAAGTTCTCCCCTTTTTTAAGGGAAATTCCCTTATGCTGAATAGGCTTCCTCGTGAGAAAAGGGAAAACTTGGCAGCTATGCAGTCGATTAAGAGCACGATTGGTTTTTGTTGTATTTAAGCTGTTCACTTTAAGAACCGATGTTTAGAAGGAGACCACTTTTTTTTATGTTAGAGGACCCAGGTTGCACCCCTGATTTCTGCAAATAGGGCTGGGACTGGGAGGGATCCTTGCCTGAAACCCTGGAGAGCCACTGCCAGTTACTGTCAACCGCATTGGGTTTAATGGAACAGTGGACTGATTTGGTAGAAATTTTCAATATGAATGACTATGGAGCTGAGCTCCACTCTCAGACCCACCAAAAACCACAGGCCTCCACCACCCCAGATCCATCAAAACATCACTTGGATATGTCCCCTGCCTCCACCACTGGAGTGTCAGCCCCAACTTCTGACCAATTCTTTATAGGTTTATTTCAAGAAATCAGTAACTCCACTCAGCGGGCAGGAAAAGGCACCCCTTACATGCTCAGCAGTGCCTTTGTTTACTATATCACGTTACCTCACATATTTATTTGAAAGAAGGCACTGCAAAGAGTGGGGGGAGAGAAAGGAGGGAGATAAAAATACTGCTATGTGTGATTCCAAATATTTTCTTTATGACCCCAGAGAAGCACCCTTGATTGAAGTCCTAATCCTATGGTCATGTGGGACGATACTGTAGTGTCTGCCTCCATATATAAGGCAGGTCAACAGGCCAATTAAATTATTATGGCTATACGGTAAAGGTAAAGGACCCCTGAACAGTTAAGTCCAGTCAAAGGTATCTATGGGGTTGCGGCACTCATCTCGCTTTCAGGCTGAGGGAGCCAGCATTTGTCCACAGACAGCTTTCTGGGTCATGTGGCCAGCATGACTAAACCACATATGGTGCAACAGGACACTGTTGGCAGAAGCCAGAGCGCACGGAAACATCATTTACCTTCCTGCCGCAGTGGTACCTATTTATCTACTTGCACTGGTGTGCTTCTGAACTGCTAGGTTGGCAGGAGCTAGGACTGAGCAATGGGAGTTCACCCCGTTGCACAGATTCAAACCGCCAACCGACCGGCAAGCCCAAGAGGCTCAGTGGTTTAGACCACAGTGCCACCTGCTCCCATTCTTTACCTTATTATGCCTATAGGACTGCCTTTCCCCATATGAACTGACCTTGACCCTGCCATCATCATATGTTAACCAGAAGGTTGGTAGTCTGAGCTCCCCCCTCCTTCCAGGCACGGCTGAAGGGAGGGGGTTGGAAAAGGTGACCTTCAGGGTCCCTTCCAACTCTCTACAATTCTATGATTCTGTATGAGATCCTTATTCACATGCCTCCTCTGCAAGAGGTCTGGAGGGCCACAACACGAGAAAGGGGCCTTTTCTGGGGTGGCTCCCCACTTGTGGAATGCTCTCCCCAGGGAGGCTCACCTGGTGCCTTCCTTATGTATCTTTAGGTGCCAGGCAAAAATATTTCATCTTCCCTCAGGCCTTTAGCTAATTAAATAATCTACAACCTTTCAAACTGTGTGGTGTTATTGTTTCTTTAGTATATTATGTATTTTTGTGTTTTTATACTGTAAACTGCCCTGTGATGAAGGATGAAATTTAATAATAATAATAATAATAATAATAATATAGTGATGGTGATAGCAGACCCTCCAATTGTCCCTATTTTCCAGGGATGTCCCTAATTTAGAGAAGCCGTCCCAGTTTCAGATTTGATCCTGGAATGTCCCATTTTTCCTTAGGATGTCCCTGTTTTCATTGCAGAAATGTTGGAGGGTATGGAGTTATCTGACCCCCAAGCTGTCTGAAGGCAATAAATACAGTAAATGGACAAAAGTACAAAGATTCACAAAATGTTTAGGGCTATGCGTACCCCTGCATCCCCCCAGAAAAAAAAGCACTGAGTACAGTATAGGGATGGTTTCTTTAAAACGCTTAATGTATTATTGTTTTTATATGTTGGAAACTGCCCAGAGTGGCTGGTGCAGGCAACCCAGTCAGATGCGTGGAGTATAAACAATAAAATGACCATTTTGGAAGGGAGCCGTCCCTATTTCCTTTGGAGAAAAATGTTGGAGGGAGGGTACGCCACAGCTAGGACTGCCAGTGTGGAACTTGTGATCGCATTTCTGCCTCTCTAGGGTTCTCTCCGCCTCTGAATTCTATGACCGGATGTGTTCCTCTCTGACCCCGGAAGTGAAGCCCTCTCGCCGCCGCTCAGGAGGAAAAGAACCATGCAGGTCTCCAGCCTCAACGAGGTGAAGATCTACAGCCTGAGCGCCGGACGGAGCCTGCCTGAGGTGAGAAGACCGGAGCCCCGCCTGCCTCCCTCCCTCCCCGTCGGTTCCCCCTCGCCTGCCCTTCCTGCCTCCCCCCACCCACCCACTGGCGAGCTCCTTCCCACGCATCCCGTGTCTTCCCTTCTCTCGCTATTCTCTTCTTCCACCCCTCTTCCAGTTCCCGATGGATGCGCAGAAAATGAATATGTACCAACAGGGGTTTGTAAATGATCCCAAGTGACTGCTAGCATCTCTTGCTTTCTGCACCCTCTTTATTTTTTATTTTTTTAATTGTATGCAATTTTTATTAAATTTTCTGTTTTACAATTTAAAATACTCATTTAAACATGCTTAACATATCAGTGACTTCCCTTCCTCTCTTTCCATGCTTCATTTTGCATACCATAAAGGTAAAGGGACCCCTGACCATTAGGTCCAGTCGTGACCGACTCTGGGGTTTTCTGAGCAAAACAGTTGGGACGGGGAGTTTAAAGTTTCATGACCAATGGGGGTGACTGTTTGTACCGTAGTTGGTTTCTATACATATTTATTCTGAAATATTCATTGTGAAATTTTAGTGGTGTGCCTGGGTGCCTAAGGTCAGTGACTGTTCAGCACATCTGAATGCTTAATCTGAGATGCATTTCACAAATCATCATAATTGTTATTGTTTTATTTGTATGCTCACAAAGTGTGTCTTTTGGTCTCTGCTACAGCACAGTGATCTTCAAAGTGATTTTCTCTGTTTTATATTGATTTAATACTGGAACTTTTAACTACCTTGCTGCATAATTGTTTGTTTGCATTTTGTTTTCAACCTCATATAGACTGCTCTGAGAGCTCTTTGGCTTAGCTTCCTTAAATAAATGTGAAATAGGGCTTATAAAGCATAATGGTTAGCTTATCAATCTTATCTTGAAGGCTACCGGTATATATCACCGTCTGTGTTATTGCCCATTTAACACTAACCCTCTGTTTTCTTTTCTTTTTCTTACAGTGGCTTTCTGATAGAAAGAAGAGAGCACTGCAAAAGAAAGATGTTGGTGAGTTACCCTCATTGTACAATGGAAAGGGCACTGCAAGATTAGCTTGGATGTCATTTCTGTTTTCAAAGAGACATCTGATGGTGCTTAGCTGGAAGGGGGTTGCTTGGATCTCACCTTAAAGCTGCAACAGTTTGTTTTGTGCTAAACTTTAAGCCAGGGATGGGAAACTAGTGATACTCTGAATGGTGCTGGACTACAGCTTTTATTCTCTCCGACTATTGCCTGTTCTGGCAGGGGCTGGTGGGAGATGGAGTACAAAAACAGTGGGACACCCCTTTTCCCCTTCCCCATGTTAAGCTTTTTTTTAAAAAAAAGTACTTTGGGCAGTACTTTTGGAATTGAAAACTTTTTATTGTGATGTGTTGGTTAGGCAACGTATCGTATAACTCTTTTATTTTAAAGGTATTTCTAGGAGAATTGAACTTATCCAAGATTTTGACATGCCTGCTGTTAGCTCCAAGATCAAGGTATCACGGGATGGGCAGTACGTGATGGCAACTGGTGAGTATGTGAACATTCAGGTTTTTTCAGTCTACTGCCAGCTATAACAATGTGTCTGCACTGAGTTGTAAAGCACTAGTAAGTCTCGCATTGGATATATTATGGCTGAGGAAGACTGGGCTCTGAGATTGAAACTTCTGTTGGACAGCAAAGCTAGTAGCTGGCAAAGGATCACATGGCAGGAAGCATATCTTTGTTTGAGGGCGTACAGTTTGCTTCTGTAGCATTAAATTGGGACTTTGGGGACCTGCAAACAATGAGTTAGATCAGGGGTCCCCAGACTTTCTGCGCGGCGGGCCGGTGCCCGCCGCGCCGACCGCGCGGTGGGCCGGAGGGCAGGGGAGTGCGCGCGCAGCGGGCCGGAGGGCGGGGGAGTGCGCGCCTGTGCGCATGCGCACACGCACACGGGCGGGAAAAAAATCGCCAAAAATTGCTTGTGCGCATGCGTATGGGCCTCCCCCGACCCGGAAGTGCACCAGAAATGACCTCTTCCGGGTCGGGAGAGGCCCATACGCATGCGCACAAAGGATTTTCGGCGATTTTTTAGATCGTCGCTGCGCCGCGCGCCGTGAGAGCGGGCGGCGGCAGCGGGCGGCGGGAGTCGTCGCGGGCCGGATTGGAAGGCCGATTGGGCCGCATCCGGCCCGGGGGCCGTAGTTTGGGGACCCCTGAGTTAGATTCAGAATAAGTTATGTCTCAATCCAAGCTCACCCCTCCCAGTGATAAGGCTTTATGGTGTTACTGCAGCATCCACAGGCTCGCTGTTCATAGCAGCAGAGGGTGTGGGGACAGGATGATCAGCCTCGAATTGGGTCTAGTGCCATCATGTAATGGTAATGAGACTGCCTCAGGATCCAACCACATTTTGGGGTTTCTGCTGCCTCCCACTGACAGGAATCCCAGCAGTAGGCTTCCTTTCAACATGTTTGGCAGCTGGCAGGGGACGATCCCCTTCCAAACTCAGCATAAGGCTGGGAGCTATTGGATTGTTCTGTTGCGCTTAGATCTCCTTCAGGTCAGTGGTACAAGTTAGTTATGGCTCAATTTGGTTTGATTACAATTGGAACAAAGCACAACTAACTTAGTCTGGACTCAATATCATATCTCACTTATCTTCTAGCCCTTTTTGCTCATTTACAACACTTGCGTGTTGCAATCACATCCCTCCAGAGTATCACCTCTGCATAGTTTAGAGCAGGGGCCAGCAAACTTTTTCAGCAGGGGGCCGGTTCACTGTCCCTCAGACCTTGTGGGGGGCTGGACTTTATTTTTTTTGGGGAAATATGAACAAATTCCTATGCCCCACAAATAACCCAGAGATGCATTTTAAATAAAAGGACACATTCTACTCATGTAAAAACATGTTGATTCCTGGACCATCCGGGGGCCGGATTTAGAAGGCGATTGGTCTAGATCCGGCCCCCGGGCTTTAGTTTGCCTACCCATGGTTTAGGTGCCCAAACTTTATTCAAAGAGGGCCAGATTTGATGAAGTGAGCATGTGTGAGGACCGACCAAAGTTGCTGAGCTTTTTTTTATGATTGAATTGTTGAGCTTTTGGGGGGATTGTACCTTAGGAAATAAACTGCCACAGGGGCACGTTTAAACCGACCGGCAGGCCGGATTAGGCCCCTGAAACGGACTTTGGACATGCTTGGTTTAGAGAGTCTTCCATAAGTCCAAGAGTGAAGGTATTCAGTGTGTAACCTCCTCTGCTTGTAGAGGCTCGCTGCACAATAGAGGATCTCCCTGCTAAATCAGGATCCTAAAAATAACACACTGAAGGGAGCAGGGTTGGCCTGTCTGCTCCTCCTCCCAAACTGCTGAATGTTACCTCTGCTGCTCCAGCTGCTTGATCAGTCTGTTACACATGCCAGCATCCATCTACATATAGGTTTTCCCAATCAGCTAGATAGATAGATATCTATATCTAAGCTTGGTTCGATGTGCTTTTTTTGCCTAGATCTTTTGGGAAATAATATGACTGTATTCCCCCCCCCTTTATTGGAAGGGTACCCCATAGCAACCTTGTCAGTGTGGCCCTTTGTTGCATACTTGATTCCTATAATTTTCAAAAGAATGTAAGGGAATTTAACTGTCTGTTCTGTAGAATTCCATAGAGATATAATTCCAGTTCTGAAATAAGACTCAGCAAGGGTTAGTATTTGATTGCTATTAATGTGCTATTTTGTCCAGTTAATAGGAATCTTGTTTTTTAATGGACTGGGTCCTGTTAAAAATTAAGTTAGGTGGAATTCCTGTGAGTTCAGCAGCATAAGGCATTGCGAATTTGTGTATTTCTATATACAGTACGTATATATGTATTTCTATACAAACACGTTTTTTAAATTGAATGAAGTATAAGTGGCATGTGCCACAATCCTAAAAATAAGTTATTTTGATTGATTGGTGTTACTGTCACGAAGGAACAAAAAAAAAACCACTTCTAGCTGCAGAGTTGCAGCTCTTTTTGAACAACCATTCATGTCCAGGTCAGAAACTTTCTCAAGACCTGAATCATATTTTCTCTGTGAGACAAATCAATTCAAGAGTACAGTATTAAAGCAATTTTTCTCACATGTCAAATACACTATTTTATTTTGTGTTTTGAACAGGGACCTACAAACCAAGGATTCGATGTTACGATACTTACCAGCTATCGATGAAATTTGAAAGATGCATAGATGCTGATGGTAAGTAAACCCTAATTATGATGGAAACTAATATATAAAACGTACTAATATGGGCAGTAGAAAACAGTGCAATCCTTTGCATCTTTATTAGGAGGGAAATCCCACTTTGTACAGTGTTATAATGTTTATTGAGTTAAGTTGCTTTGTGACTTTAAAAAAAAAAGCAACCAACAAACGTATGAACAATAACTAAGTAGTAATACAGCTGGGCTTATTCACAGATAAGTGTGTGTAGCATTTTTCTACAACTTGATGCCCTCCAGATCTTTTTGATTACAGTTCCCACCATCTTTAGCCATTGACCATGCTTACTGAGACTGATGGGATTTGTAATCCAAAAGAGTTGGAAGGCACCAGGCGGGAGAAGACTGATGTACAGAATTGCTTGTGAAGTGACCAGATCCTGTGCCCCAATTGTGCTTTCTATGTAGATCAGGGTGTGCTTTTTTAGAGTAGAGCATGTGCCATTTGCCTTTCTTTGGAATGTATGTTAAGTATACACATGAATGCAAAAAGTTACACATTAGTATGTACGGTCTAAAGAAATTTGAGAGTGTATTGGGGGTTGCATTTTTGTGAAATCGAGATAATGATCAGTCCTTGGCAGGATATCTTGCTACTATATTGGCTTGTGTTCGTTGCTTACCTGGAGCAGCAAGTAGCACGGATGGTGGTAAGCTATAGTGCCTGCCAAGAGTGTACTGTCACAAGCTTAGTGTTGCTTGAAATTGGAGCCAGCAGCAGCTGCCATCATGTTAATTCATGCATGTAGCTCTGCTTTCTTCCTGGCTTTTAACAGAGATGGGGAATCTGTAGCCATTCAGATGTTTTTGGACTCCCATCAGTCCTGGCTAGCACGGTCGATAGCCAGGGATACAACACCTGGAAGGTCATCCCTGGTTTATATGCTACTGATCCTGTAAGACAAATAGAAGTTAGCCATGGAGGTTGCAATAGCTCCCCAACACTTCCCTTGGATCTTTGAACCCAAAATGAGTAACAACGGAAAACCTTCCTCCTATGGCAAGAGGGTGGACTTAATAATTGATCACTGTCCGCTTCAGTGGGCTCTTTGATCCCAGTGAGATGGTGGCATGGACAGAAACAGCACTCGCAGCAGACTCCAAACAGCATTGCTGATGGTTTTGCTTGTTTCATTACACACTCTGTTTTTGGCTTTAAGGGAAGAAGAGAGACAGGCAGACAAGAGCATTGTGTGATGAGAATTGAGGTTGTGTGGTTTATTTAAGAGTTTTTTAGTGACTCCTATTTATAATTGTTTTTCATCTCCACAGTCATTACGTTTGATATTTTGTCAGATGATTACTCAAAGGTATGTCTCCTTTTAATGTTTATAGCTATAGAAGAATTTGCATTTCAAAATGTTTAAAAGGATCCATTTGCTGTAGGGTGCAATTACCCACCGTTTCTTTGAGCAACAGAAACCTGAAGGAAAATTGCTCTTTATCCTCTGCTGACATTCTTTTGAATGTCTTGTTTGTTTGTTGAAAAGCTGAATTAGCTGTGGTTTTTTGAAACAAAAAATTATCCTCCATAGTGTGGTACATCTTTTTTAAATAAAAAGTACTCAGGTAGCACTAAAACATTCTTACCAATGTATAAGTTATATCTCTCCTGATGTGTCATTGATCACATGAAACAGACTTCACATAGTTACTAAATTAGGTATCATAGATGATCAACCTGCCATTATTTTGTTTACACCAGTCAAACCTATCTAAAGTTATGCTTCCATGGACTGAAAAAAACTTCCCTAAACAGGGCTGCCTTCAGATATTTTCTAAAAGTCAGCTAGTTGTTTAATTCCTTGACATCTGAAGGGAAGGTGTTCCACAGGGAGGGCGCCACTGCTGAGAAGGCCCTCCGCCTGCTGCAGGGAGCTTTGGAGAAAATGGCCTCTCTTCTCACTTCTGCCTCAGAAAGCATCTAGTTTGAGGAGTAGGAGCCTCCGCTAGATCGGACACATTTGCAGAACAGCAGTTCCGGATCTGAGCCCATTTGATTATGCCTCTAGGAAAATAATTATTCCCCTCTTTTAAAGGTTAAGCAAGGCGGGAGAATTACTCCCCTCCAAATCTCAATCCTGTGCTGTGTATTTTTCAGATAGTCTTTTTGCTGTGTGACAGATACGTAGAATTTCATTCCCAACATGGCCGTTACTACAGGACAAGAATACCAAAGTTTGGTAGAGATTTCTCATATCATTATCCATCATGTGACTTATACTTCGTAGGAGCAAGGTATTTAAGATGCGCCAAGTCCTTCCTTAACTGTGCATACATTTTTATGTAGTGTTTAAGATGAATATCCTACGAAAGCAGATTTACTAAACATTCATAAATATATTGGAAGAGAACTCTGAATGAGTAGAGGGAAATATTTTGTAGGAAGTGGTTAAGCTGAATTGTTGAGAAGCTCTGTTAAAAAGCAATTGAGTTTCTGAAACATATGTGGGCCATTTCAATTTTATTGTAATTTAGTGATGATTTTAAGTTTATTTTGGGAATTTTAAGGCATTTGAAAAGCATTTAATTGTGTGAAATCAAAAACCAGTTAAAAAAACCTGCAAACACCTTGTTCTGCCCCGCCCTTCTAGTAAAGTTTCAATGATGTCTTTATGATGTTCCCAGGTCACTTCCAGGTTTGGCGTTGTACATGTGTACGTAATCGCACACATATCATTCATGCCTAAAATGGGTGTTGCTTGTACACTAAATGAAAATAGGGGGAAGGAGGGGTTGGAATTGATTACTTGCTGCTGCCATGTAAGAAAAGAGTAGATTTATTTATGACTTGGGCATATTTAGACATACATACATTTATATGAATGTTAATATATACACTTATTGTCACTTACTCTTATCAAAAAGGAAATGTGTAAGTACAGTTGTTGTTGTTGTTGCTGCAGCTCTGAAATATACAGGCTAAATCTGGAACAAGGAAGGTACCTGAATTCCTTACAGACTGATGCTTCGTAAGTATCTTCAGTGTACTAGGTGCATCTTATTCCAGCAGGTGGAGCCACAGGATTGATTTTTTTTTTTTTAAAAAAATGTCACTTATAAATTGGGGGTGTTTGCTATGTTTATATTTTAAAGTATAATGTCTACTTTAAAACCATTTAAAAAAAGGTTTTAATGTTTCCATTCATTAAGTCACTCAGTCAAGAAAATACCTTATTGGATATTTTTGAAGTATCTTAGAAGAAGATGGCAAATAGTTTGAAATAGGTACAACTGATAAACCAATAGACTTGCTATCTGTGATGAATTGTTCCTTGTTTCAAATTTGCATAGCAGTTAGCTATGCTTTTAGTTATACTTCTTAACAGATCCAAAATAGAGTGATTAAAATATAGTGATTGAACAAAGAAACACTGCACGTAAAATCGCATTCACTCTTCATAGCCTTATAGGTTTGGGTTGATTTTAGAACATTTCTCAGATGGTAGTAGCTTGCTTATTTTAATATTTTATCTCCCTGTCAGTCATTAAATTTATTTTTCCTTCTCCTCTAGGGAGAATCACGTCTGTGACATAAATCCTGCACATGGTTTATTTGCCACTGGCACGGTTGAGGTAAATGTTTCACCTTGCTAAGAAATGTAGCACCATTTTCTCTTTAAAAAATGAGATCATTGACACAGGACTGCAAATACCCTATATACTAATAGCAAATTCATTCTCTGAGTGTGGCTCATTATGAAGCCAAAATAGCTCCTTCCCTGAAAAAGGAGGAGGTAACATCAGGCTTGGAAGAACCCAATCAACGTTGGAGTAGTTCAGAGAATATTTCAAGGCTGGCGACGCTAATAAGGGAGGAACTCCAAAATAGATTAACTTTTGGAGAGAAGAAAATGTGGCAGGAATGGTAATGCAATGGAGTGTTGTAGAAAAGGCATGGCTGGCTGACAGCAGTCCTACATAGAAAGATCTCACGCTGCAACATTTTGTTGCAACTCTTTCTTGTGCCAATTTATTACAGGAGAAATTCAACAATGTAAACACACACACACACACACACCAAAATTCAGCAGAATATATTTTCATCACATTTACTAACATTGCAGTTCTTTTCTCATTTCCTTGGGACTTACTTCTGAGTAGACACGCATAGATTTCTCTGTAAGTTTAGGGAAAGTTGAGTTGTGATGCAGTTGCATTGTGCACCATTGAAACTGCTGTTTCAACAGGCTCTGGCAGGCTTTTGAGGAGTGGGCATGGCATAATTGCAGGGTGGGACAATGGTTTACTGCCAGTCTGTGCCCTTTGGTTTAACGTGGGCCCTGTTTAAAACGAGGCAATAGTTGCCATCCTAGCAATGTTGTTTCTGCCATGGATATGTGCAAGGGCACATTCACCCCATCTTCCCAAGGGTCAAAGTTTTCTTTTTCAAAGTGCCTATTTACATTGGGAAGGGGGGAGCCTTCCCTCGGCATCTTCTCTAAAGTGACAAAAAGGCAGAAAGAAAGTGGTTGGTTGTGGGGAGTTGCTGAGGCTATGCTAGGAATCTATGAGTTCCCTATTTTTAACCTGGATGGAGACCAGCAGCAGACTCTGCCAGCTCTGGTATGTAATAGAGCTGGTTCACATGCTGCAACATGTGTCATGTCTGTAGTCCCAGCTGTTGACTCATCCCAGCCCGCCCCAGCCCCGGGTTACATAAGGAATTGCTCATTGCAAGTATGTGAAGATCGTTTTTAAATGCAAAAAAAACCAACAACTGAAAGCATAGGAATCAATCTTTCGAGACTGAATGCTAAATAAGTGGCTTCAATGAACGGCAGATGAGTAAACTGATGAAAGCATGGTGAATTGTTTGAAATCACTAAATGGTATTTTCTTTGCTTTCTTCAGGGGAAGGTGGAATGCTGGGACCCTAGAACAAGAAACAGAGTTGGGGTGCTGGATTGCGCTTTAAGCAGTGTGACAGCTGATAAGGAGTATGGAAAATATATTTACCTTGCCTCTTATCTTAAGTAACATTTTCTTAAGTAACATTTTCTTACATTCTCAGAATTACGTACCATCCTTTGGTTGGTGCTGAGCTTTAAGAGTTAATGATTATGGCAATTAACTAGAATGAGGTTTTTCTCAAATTCTTTCAGGATAGATGGTCTGCCATCTATTTCGGCCCTGAAGTTTGATGGAACATTGAATATGGCTGTTGGAACATCCACGGGGCAGGTAGCTATGCTGTCAGCTTAGTTGCTATGGGCCTTGTGCTACATTTCTGTGCTGAGCAAGGGCTACATTAAGTCAGATTCTTAAATGTCACTGGTGGCATTCACATGTAAATCATAAATAATGGTTTACTCTGAACATGGTTGAGATCTTCTTTCTAGCAAGGGCCTTAGTGCTACATCCAAACAAAGGTTTGTGGTTTGTTTCGCTCCAAACAAGCCACGAGGTTAAGCCAAAGTTTATCTGGGTGAAACGAACCACAAAATCTTGTTTGAACATAGTGCTAAGCCGGGTATTGTGGTTTGTTGCTGCTGCTGGCTAGAGGGTAAAAGTAAAGCAAGAGCAATTGACTGTGTTCATCATAAACCATTAACCATGGTTTACCATTATGTGCAAACTGGGCTGCTGTGGAAGACTGTGTCCAGGTCTTCTATTGGCATATAAATTGTGGGCCATACGTTCTGTGGAATGTGTCAAATTGATCTTGAGCTGCATGTGCATGTGGTCACAGTAGGGGACACTGTGTGATGGGGGGCCCTGTTGATGCTTTGCAGTTGAAATTGCCTCCTGCTTCAGCTTCCCAAGGAAGCTACAGTTCCAGTGCAACTGGTGCTCATTTGTTTCATGCTATGCTCTTCTTTAGGGCAGGTATAGTGAACCTGTGGCTCTCCAGAGATTGCCAAACTACAACTTCCACTAGCCCTAGCAAGCATGGCCAATGAGCAGGGATGATGGGACTTGTAGTTCAGTAAAAAAAGCTCAACAACTTTTTGGGCAAATTCCCCCAAAACCTGAACAATTTTAAAATACTGATTTCTTAATTTTCAGCTCCCAAAAGTAGGGGTCGTCTTATACACGGGGTTGTGTTATACATGGAAAACTACGGCAATTTGTTGCATGCCCAGTTTGGTGGTGGTTTGCTGACTATGTGCTCTTGTTACAAAGGTTCCCCATAAGGGGGAACTCATAGCAACATAGTCTTGATTCCTGTATTGCAAGTTGCTTTGAGGTGTTTTTGTGGAAATAATGAAATAATAATAATAATAATAATAATAATAATAATAATGGCAGAGGAGGATGGATTTATTTCTTCAAATGTTTAAGAGTGAATGAAAAATAAATGTTTTTTATATGGTAGCACATTAGTACAAGGCCAGACTCATAACTGGATGATTCTAAGATTAGCTTGTTACAACCTGACCAATTCCACACACACACCCTTCTTTTCAACCACCCGACATACAAATGGGGGATTTGTAAAGCATACAGTGGGATGAGAGTTTGGCAGATCTGGAGGTTCAACAGCTTTTCTGCTGTCCTGCAGGTTGAAAAATGTGAGTTATGCTAAATAAGTTCAAACATGAGTTATGCTTAAGAAAAGCTAAAAGTTGCGTTCTCACACAAGCCAAACTATGGCTTAATGTGAATGTACTGGCTCCCAAAGAAGAGATCACACCCACTTTGCTCTGTCTTACCATGATGTGCAAACCAGGACAAAGCTTAACACTGCTTCTCTGCTCTGTTCATCTATAGAGATATTTTCTTTTTATAGATCTCAGTGTTTGAAGGCTCATGCTTAATTCTTACAGAGTAAACACATCTCATGATTCTATGACGCTGTTATTCATTCCTCTTCAGAAATACTGTGGAAATCCTTTATACTTAGCTGATAATGATTTACCTATTGAAAACTTAACATGATTTTTAGACCTCTAATGTCTTTTGAATATTGAACATGTAATCCGGTGACCTTTACTTGTTTCCAGGTTCTTTTTTATGACCTCCGATCAAACAGCCCATTAATAGTGAAGGATCACCAATATGGCCTGCCTATCAAGTCAATCCAGTTCCACAATTCATTAGATTTAATTATTTCTGCTGATTCAAGAATCATAAAACTATGGAACAAGGACACAGTAAGTCTTGCATTCCTTTTGTCTTTCCTTTGAGTTTCTCCTTTGATTTCCCATTCCATTATAATTTTTTTCCAATATTTCCAGAGGTATCACTCCAAAAAACTTGTGTCTTCCCTGGGAGAAGCTTTTGTGGGGCTGGGAGAAGGGTAGTCACCTTCCGCCAACCCCCTTCCATGTGACTTTAATCTGGATCCAACCCATAGACTGCAGCCCAGTGCATGTTTGTGAGGATGTGTTTAATTCTATGTTGGAATGTGTCCGTCATGCAGTCCTAGGCAACAAGAATCAATATATTTTGCCTCTCCAAATTGCACCTGCAAGATTTCAAAGTGGCTTGTGGAGTGTCAAATGAGGAGATTTCTGGCTGCAAGGCAGATGCAGTTGTTCTTCCTTGGAAGGTGATGTGTTCCCACTGGCCTCTCCTTCTCTGACGCTGTCTCCTTTAACTGTCTCTGGCTGAAAATCAGTGGCGAAAAGAGGAAGGGTGTGTGGCAGAGAGGACCTACAGAGACTTGCCTGCAGCGGGGGAGCATCCAGCTCTTTTGTTTTCCAAAAGTGTGGAGGTGGGGGAAGACCCTTCCTCCTGTTAATTACTGAGGCGGAAGGCAGCAGAAGTGGGTGGGGTGGCAAAATTAAACAGGGAGGGAAAGGAAGCACCCAGGAGGGGAGGTGACGCTGTTAACCACGCAAGGAAAAAAAAGGGAGGAGTGCAAAAGGAAACAAACTTCTTTGTACCCTTTTATCTGCTTAATTAGCTGAATCATTGAAGATTCAGCATGGAACAGGTTTAGGCCAGATCTCTCCCCCCTCCCCCAAATATCAATGGCCATTTTAAGTCTGTACTTCCTTGCCTATGCAGCCTAGCTGCTCTGCCCACCCCTGGACTTTGGTGTGGTTTTCCCTCTGCTCTAATGAGACTGAGCATCGGTCTGAGCCAGGGATACGGGCCTTCCTGCTGCTGTCCCAGCATGTGCCACTCGCAGCAGGCAAGCAACAGCCATGATTCACCTACAGGGATGGAGAACCCGGCCCTCCAGGTGTTGCTGCACTCCAAAATCCCATCTTCCCTGGCTGATGGGAGTTGGGAGAACGACAGGATCTCAAAGGCCACCAGTTCCCCAGCCCTGATTTAGCATTCATTATTTCATTATTTACCAAGTTTACATCCCGCACTTCCTCCCAAAGGAGTCCGTGGCAGCGAACAACAGGTGATAAAACAATAAAAAGGCCTTAAAAGCAATCGCAGTGCATTTTGCTTGTACATGGGAGATAATTGCTGCGGACGGCGAAAGCTAGGTAAGGAGGAAACAAGAAGCAGAAGCCGTAATGCCCAGAAGTGAACGACTGGGTCAGGCGACATGATGCTCGCTTCAAAGCAGCAGATCTTCTACCCCCCTCCCCACTTGCGAATCAGGGCTGGTTGTGACCAAGCTTCTTTTCCTTTCTACGTGAGTCTTTTGGAGTGATTTCCCCCCGGGATACATATGTGGAAAATGTTACAGTGGAATGGGAAATCCACACACTTCCCATGGAAGGGAGGGAAATCCATTACTTGTCCTTTCCTTAGCGGTCCAGCAAGGCCATGTCCACACACAGCACAAAAAGCATGAGGCTGATTCCTATCGCAGCAGGTAGGAAATTTGTCCCAGCTCAGCAAAAGATTGCATGTTTGCGATAAGGGGTGTGTGTGGGGGGGGGGCCCTCCTCACTGGCACCTGTTCGAAGGAGGAGGCCACTGTATGAGCCTTGCAGTCATTTCTCTCACTATTACACACAAGTTTCTTAAATGCCCCAATTTGCAACTCAATTGCAAATCCATTCACCTAATATGCACCATGTGGGCCTTGTTTCATTTCTCAGTGAAGGTGCCGATTTTCGTTCTTTCACATATGCAAAGACATAATCAGCCAATTGCCTTCTCTTTAATATACAGCAGTGGTCTTCAACCCCCGGGCCACGGACCGGTCCCGGTCTGTGGATCAATTGGTACCGGGCCGCCCAAGGAACATTTAAATACAATTAAATTAAAATTATTAAATCAAAACAATCTAAATAAAATATAAACAATCAACGTCCCCCCCCCTCAGCGGGCCGTGGTAAAATTATCAAACGTCTACTGGTCCGCGGCGATAAAAAGGTTGGGGAGCACTGATATACAGGACCTGGCTGCCAATGGAAGGCAGTTTTATGCTAGTGGTGCAGTACGTATGGCTTGGATGCCTATGCTTAAACACACACACAATGCACATATCCTGGAATTTTAAGAGCAGTTTGCTTATAGTTCTCAGTTCTTGAATTACTTGCAACTGGATCATATTTATTGCACCTCTCAAAGTCCAGGTATACTGCAGGTCATAAACATTCATAACATCTCGCTTTATTTTTCATCAGTCTTCTTTTATATAACGAAGAGGCTGCATAGAACTCGGATGTTCAGCATTTCTGCCCAAATAGCTATAGCGGGAAATTGCCTGAAGCGATTTGGGTGGCCTCACCCAAGTTTATATAAAATAAAATGGAGCTTGTTGTAGACGGATGCATCATAACTGCAGAGCACTGGGCTAAAGAACTGCATGTCTTAACATGCACTGTTGCCTTCTGAACGGAGAAGACTGTAGCCCACATCTTGAAAGTGTTAGAGAGCAAATAAGGATGCTTAAGAGCAGGCATCCCCAAATTGCGGCCCTCCAGATGTTTTGGTCTACAACTCCCATGATCCCTAGCTAAGAGGACCAGTGGTCAGGGATGATGGGAATTGTAGTCCAAAACATCTGGAGGGCCGAAGTTTGGGGATGCCTGCTTAAGAGCATAAGAGGAACCGTGCTGGATCAGTCCAAAGCAGGCTTCCTCACACTCGGCCCTCCATATGTTTTTGGCCTCCAACTCCCATCATCCCTAGTTAGCAGGACCAGTGGTCAGGGATGATGGGAATTGTAGTCTCAAAACATCTGGAGGGGCCGAGTTTGAGGAAGCCTGGTCCAAAGGCTCACAGTGTCTCACTCACTGTGGGAAGCTGAAAAACAGGAAGTGAGCACAATAGTTCTCTCGGTGTTCATGATCCTCAGCAATTAGCATTCAAAGGGATGCTACCTCTGAGCACAGATGGTAATATAACCATCATGGCTAGTAGCCATGGTTAGCCTTACACTCCATGAAATTATTAATTGATTTATTGATGGTATTTTTATTGGCTGCCCGATAGTCTAGCTCTCGTAGCAGCTCAAAAAGATAAAATACAATATTAAAAATATATCTAAACAGTTGCAGCATAGGGGGGGGGGACTTGCAGCAGTAGAGCCAAATCACAATACATCTAAAAATATGATAAAAGCAGAGCTTTTCAAACTATTAATGTTGGCAACACACTTTTTAGGCACGCATCATTTCGCGACACAGTAATTCAGTTTTACTAGCTAGCCAGAGGTTAAACTAACCTCTTTCCAGCCCCGGTGGGGAGAGTGCAGGGAGCATTTGCATGGTACACCTACACAGTGCAGCCAGCACACTAACGTGTCATGACACACAGTTTGGAAAGCTGTGGTCTGGAGAGTTCCTATTCTGCAGTTCAGTCCTTACCATGCAGGAAATAAAACTTTCACATGAGCTGACCACTTTCACAGACAGTGAATATTAGTAGGTGAAAATTACGTAAGATTCCTTTGAAAATGTCTTCAGTAAAGGCAGGCTTAAGTGAGAGTGATTCAGACTGTTTATATTTGCTTGGCTGATGAAACCTTGCTTTTTAAAGGGGGTGGGTCCTGTGTATTTTTCAGTTGGAGTAAGGTGCCTTCAGAATCTGTTTGGATAGGCGAGACATGAAATATGTTAGGTCTACCACTTCTGATGGATGAATCAGTTGGTTGATTAAAAACATTTTCTTCCAATTAATTAAGGTCGCTCCAATTAAACAACATAGGAAAGCTGCCCAGTATTGTCAACACTGATTAGCAACACCTCTCCAGTGTTATAGGCAGGAGTCCTTTCCAGCCCAAATGAAGATGGCAGGAGTCGAACCTGGAGCTTTTTGCATGCAATGGAGAGGTTATTATATTGCCTAACTGGCTCTTTTAAAAGAGCTGGGTTAATCCTTTATGTTGCATATTTTTCTGTTTCAGGGGAAGGTATTCACATCCTTGGAGCCTGAACATGATATTAATGATGTTTGCATATATCCTAATTCAGGTATGTGGAAAATTCTTCACCGGGTGATAGGTAACCATGCTGGTCCAAAAATGATTGCCTCTGGTAGCTTTCCTACCTGGGTGTGGTTTATTTTGGTCTCCAGAGCCAGCACCCGACTTCATGTGCCACTGATGGGCCCCTCACTCCAATAGCCAGGGTGAGGCCCTGTCCTGTTGTTGCATAGTGTGCATGTGTGGCAGAAATGCTTGTGATGGAACAAGCAGAATAGTGCCTGTCTAAAAAGGTTGTTCCTGTCGGAATACTACCGTATCTATATCCAAAAAACAGCAAGTAGTCAATTGTGTCTCCCATTGTTTTATCTTGCACACTTCAGCTCATTCCTGAATTCCAAATCCTTCGTTTCCCATAAAAATCATATCCTTGTCAAAACTGGATGTTTCATTCTTTCATCCTCTGGCTTCATCATGAAACACTTACAAGATCTCATTCCTCAGCATAATTTCAGGTGACAGTGTTTTAGTAATGAGGAGGTTATTCAAACCAGTCTGAAATATTTCTTCATATAATCTGATTAGTCTGCTCTGTGGTTTAATAGGTGTGTCCCTCTTCCTGTAAACAGTGATCAGGATTAGCGTGTTTAAACAAAAGAGCTCTAGGAATCTCTTTAATTCAGATTTCTCCCTATCGTATCTGCATCCTGCCACTGCTCCAAAGAGTGCACACCTTCAGTCTATAGGAATATTGCTTCCATTAGGAAGTTGTTTTCTTTTTCTTGACAGAACTATTAGAAACTTTTGAAATAATTATTAAACCAACTAGAGCTGACTAGATTTCATATAAACCACCTGGAGCTACTAAGAATTAACTCTGCAACAGAAAATTTGACAATTTTCATTCCTGCTCCCTTAAAATCTGTGGTCATTTTGCTACTGATTTCATGGGAGGACTGCATCTGTTGTTGCTTTCGAGGGAGAACAAAAAATACCCCCCCCCCATTTTTCAGATACTTGGATTGCATTGAGGATTGGTCTGGAAAGGTGACTTTCTGCATAAAATGGCAGGTGCATTTGACTGGGTGAGGGTGTGTGCGGTAAGAGAAGAAGGGGAAACAGGAACAGCTCTGGGCACTCAAAAAGAGTGGAGCTTTTACTGAGCCAGAGCTGGTACAGTCATACCTCATGTTACGTCTGCTTTAGAATGCGTCTTTTCGGGATATGGACGTGCTGAACCTAGAAGTCCTGGAACAGGTTACTTCCAGGTTCGGCGCACGTGCATGCACAGAAGTGCTAAATCGTGCTTTGCGCATATGCAGAAGCGCCAAATTACGTCACACGCCTGCGCAGACGCGGAGCTTCAGGATGCGGCCTTTTCATGTTGCGAACGGGCCTCCAGAACAGATCCCGTTCGCAACCAGAGGTACCACTGTATGTCTATAGTGCTCTCCGATTTCTCTTTCGAAATAGCTTTGGATTTCATGTTCTCACCAAGTGTGTGCAGTTCAAATTTCTGAAAGTTAAAAATGGGAGGGGATGTCCTGTCTTTTACAAGATTCTCTTATAATCTTTAGGAATGCTGTTCACGGCCAATGAAGCTCCTAAAATGAGCATCTACTACATACCAGTAAGTAAAGCAAAAATTTCTCTGCTATTATGATCTCTGGACACTGAGAAGTAGCCCTGTGCTTTGTTTTTGATTGTAATACAGTTCTGATTTTAACACGTATGTTTGAGTCTGTGGTGTAAACTTGCTACTAAAAAGTATATACCAGAAATTTATCATGGATACATTTCACTCTCACCCTGTTGTAGTAATGCAACTACATTGGTTTTAAAAGAGCAGAATTGCTTTGAACTAACCTCAAAGCTTTTCTCTTACTCATTACAGTTTAGTTTTGAATTAGCAGAACAGGAAAAAACCACTGGGAGAGAAAGTATCAGTTTTCTATGCCTCTAAACCTGCATAAATATTAGATCTGGGATCAAGCGAGTTACTTTTTAATCATAGTTATTGAAACACAGACAATGAAAAAACAAGACAATGAAAATATCATTAAAACAATGATAAAGCAACCAGCAGTATACAGAATTAAAAGAAAGAAGCTCGTGAAAGATTAATTATTTAATGAGCCTTGCAATAAAGGTTAATTTATTAATGAGCCTTACAGTAAAGACTTTCTTTCAAAGCTTCAAATTCCTGTGTTCAGATGACATGGTAAACTATGGTTAACCCTTTTCTTCTGGTGTGGCCAAAAGGCATTAAGAAGCTTAAATGTCCAGATATAGTTGCAATTTGTTGCTTCCTCTGAAGCCATCAAACTGTGGTTAATCTTAATTATGATTTGTTAGAAACCAGCCAGCTTCAAATGGTTGATTACAAAACTGGATTGTTTCAACAAACCATAATCAAGATTATAACCACAGTTTAAGGTTTTAATATAAAACCAAGATGTATATAATCAAAAACGGTCACAGAAGCTTCCATTCTCCTCCCAGCCATGCCTGAGAGGGGGAAACATGTGAACCCAAGGTTCGCTATGGCTAACTCCCATCAAGATAAAATGGGAATATTATGGTGTCCAAATGCAGCCAGTGCGACAAAATGGTCGTTTTTGGAAGGCTTGAGAGAGCCTTCCCTCAACTTGGTGCCCTCCGGATGTTTTGAACTACAACTCCCACCATCCATTGCATTGGCCAGGCTGCAAGTTTTCCCATTCCACAATACAAACTGGTGTTGAAAGCCACCCTAGCTTCAAAAGTGGTTTGTGACGTGGCATAAATTGGGAGTCTTAGAAGCAGAAGGCCAAAGTGTGGTTGAGGGCATGCAATTGTGGTCAGGTAATATTTTAAAGCACGGGGTTTTTTTGCCTTAATGAAATATTCCAGAGGAGAGGAGGAAAAATAAAATAAAGACCATGTTCAGTTTTGGTTTCACAGAGTAAGTGCAAATTGGCATGTGCAGAAAGGGAAGAAGGTGCTGTTTTATTTCCAGTTCACATTAATGTACCGTAAATGGTTAATGACTTGGGTTTTTTTTTCCCTTTGCTGAACTTTGATAGAACTTGAAAGCATATCATAGAATTTTAGTGCAGCCAATCACAGCCTCCCTTTAGGATTATGAGGAAGAGGAGTGCTGTGAAATCCCCCAAATTCCTCAAGATAGGTTTGCATTTATTTTGCCTGCAGCCATACTTGCATTCCTTGGCTTTCCTAGGTTTGTAACTAAATCCAGTCTTCCACCTCCTACACCAGATACAACCCCCCCCCCCCCAAAACTATGATTTATGGACCCCGGCTAGAAAGTGCAAAAGTATAAAGGTGCTTACTAGTGGATTCAAGTTGCAGAAGGTAAAGATAAAGGGACCCCTGACTATTAGGTCCAGTCACAGATGACTCTGGGGTTACGGTGCTCATCTCGCTTTACTGGCCGAGGGAGCTGGCGTACAGCTTCTGGGTCATGTGGCCAGCATGACTAAGCCGCTTCTGGCGAACCAGAGCCGCACACGGAAACGCCGTTTACCTTCCCACCGGAGTGGTACCTATTTATCTACTTGCACTTTGACATGCTTTCGAACTGCTAGGTTGGCAGGAGCTGGGACCGAGCAATGGGAGCTCACCCTGTAGCGGGGATTCGAACCGCCGACCTTCTGATCGGCAAGCCCTAGGCTCTGTGGTTTAACCCACGGCGCCACCTGGGTCCTTTAAGCAGAAAGCTCCACTTTAATTTGCATATAAGACCAGGAAGCTAAGGTTTTCCCTTGGATTGCGCAATTTCCGCCATACCCATTTAGTGCCTGTGTACATGGCTTACAATAATTTAAGATCACAGTTATATAAATTAAAAGGGAGAAACCACAGACAAGCTAATACAAATTAGTTGCATGTTTTGTCAACTTGTTTCTTGGACTTCATTCCAGGACACAACATGGGGATGTAATGATCTGAAAATTAGAGAACGACTCTGGTTGGTGTTGTGTTGTGTTATGTTGGCTGTGGAAACCTGAATTGTTTTCCATAAACAGGATGCTGGAAGATGGCTGAAATCAGCCTTCCAAACGGTGTGCCAGGGGTTGCCAACCTGTGGCCCTCTGGATGTTGTTGGACTCCCAATATCCACCAGCTCTAGGGAGTATGGCTAATGCTCATGAATGATGGGAATTACAGCCCTGCAACCTCTGGAAAGAATCTCTTGAATATTGCTGGAGCACTGAACTGTCCAATGCCTTGAGTGAAGTTCATATTAAGGATGGGAAAAGGCTATGATGGGGCAGTGAAAGAGAATTGCGGGACATTACCATGACTTTCCATTGTACCATTTTATTTTGTGCTTTTAAAAGATCTTAGCTGAGAAGGACCATGATTGTTTCTAAAATAATTTGTTCAGGGGAAAAGTTGTTTCAGCCGCTGATGGCTTTGTTAATAACTCTTCCTTCTTTCCACTTGGGGGGAAGCTTGATAACAGTTATTGTTTGGTAGTACTTTTTCTATAGTGGTGAAGTACAAAACAGTCAATGTTTAAATTATGTTTTCACAAGATGTCTCTCTTTTTTTCCTGCCCCCCCCCCGTTAAAAACCCTAGTCTTTCCACCCACAACTTAGATGAATGCTTGTATAAAACTATTAAAGCAGGTACAGATGTGGGATTTAATGGACGCACCATTTAATGGGCGTATCCTAAGGGCATTTTCATACAGATTTTAAAATATCACGAACGTTGTAAATTACGCTCATGCAATGTTAGGTCTCTGTCTCTCTTCTGCATCTGTGTCTGCAGATAGTAATACGGATTTCAAGTTGAAGGCTGTGGTTTGTCTGCTAGTATTTTTAAGTGTAACCTGTTGGACGATTGTTTTTCCTTCTCAAAACAGGAAGCATGGGTTTCCTATCTGTTTTCAGATAAATACTTTCAATCTCAAAAGTAGCACGTTGGGCTTATTCACAACAAAGGAAATCCTCCACTTCCCATCAAAACAGGTTGCCTCAAAGGAAATGCGCGCGTGTGGGCATAGGTGCGGAAACCATCCAATGTGTGACACTCGGGAAGTAATTTTGTGGGGGCCATCCGGTAGAATCTCTTAACACATTTGGATGCTCCGTTGGGAAGTGTCTGTGCGCGCGATAAGCGGATGTGAAGCACAGATACTGCTGTTAGAAGTGAGCCACTGCATTATTGAATAGGATCCAGCTCGTAAATGGCTGCTACAATTTGGCTCAAGTAGAATAACTCTGCCCTGGACCACAGTAGAAAGCTCTACAGCGGGGATGTGGAACCTGTAGCCCTCCATATGTTGTTGGACTCCAGTTCCCATCACCCCCAGCCAGCATGGCCAGTGGTCAAGGATGATGGGAGCCGTAGTCCAACATAATCTGGAGGACTACACAGGTTTCCCCATCCCTGCTGTAGAGCTTGGGAAGTGGAGGAAATGGGTTGCTTATGCCTGCAGAGTGTTAAGGACTTCCAAGGGATGCCAAGCAGCCTCATTCAGGGGCAGACCACATACTGCCCATGGGATTCATTCGTTCCACTTAAATGTTTTGGAGTGAAAGGTCTTGTGCTGTTTACAAAGGTATTGGAGACCTGAGATGCTTCCAAACTGGGCCTTTACTGTGGAATAACTACTTTTGTTCACTCACCTTTTTATGGGACCTCTGCATAAGACAATTAACAAAACATCCCTCTCTCATCTCCCCCCCCCCGGTTCCGGTTCTGCCCCCCCCCAAACCAAAGCTTAGCAAATCTGCCTTTAAAAAATAATAATCCAGTGCCATTTCCCAGATGTAAATGGCCTATGGTCGGTAATGGCCTGTATAATTTCTCTGGCAAGTTATTTATTCACAATGAATCCTATTATATTCTGAGTAAATATGTGATATTTCACTGCATGGATGTGAATATATTAAGACCCAAATACGCCAGTCTAGCATGCCTGTGAAATATGGAGGAGTTCCGGTGGGTCTTTTTGTAGAAGGTTTCGCCCTTTAATCTTGGGTTGGGGAGGCAATGTATGACTTGTAGGTTACTTCAGACCTACCAAGCGTTCCTGTTTTCTTACACACACACACACACACACACACACACACACACACACACACACACACACCTCTGTGGTAGATGACTTGCAGGCAGGTTATCATGAAGAAGGCGAAGAAAGACATTGGCAAGCTGAAGGCGGGCCATATGTACTCTTTTGAAACCTTTATGTCTTAATGCCTATTAAGTGTTTGGACTAGGGGTGGGGGACAAAAACAGGAATCTTATAATGGGGACACTCACGGGCCTCCAGAGATGCTTATTTAGGACAGCTGTAGAGAAGGGAAATAAAAGATGCCCGGCAAGAAGGAAATGAGTGGAAATTATCTATGGAAGACCTTTATGTGTTGTTTAGAGTTCTAAGGAGCAATTTACTTTGTCAGCTTCTGACAAATTGTTAATGCATCCTCTTCCTTGGAGCAGCTTGCTCAGACGATGAGCAATACATCCATAATCCTTTAAAAGGAAAAAAAAAGTTTGATCTCTAGATAATTAGCAGTGACTGGAAGAGGACAAAATACACACATGCAACCAAACTCAAAGAGATCTAAGGGTGACCCAGAAAGTATAAAGCTAGGGTGGGCAGCTTTAATTTTTAAAAATGTGTGCTGGTTATCATATAAGGCTGAAAAATAAATTTAATAAAACTACAATATGCTTAGCTCGGGCACTTTCTCATAGCAGGATATTTGTGATGGGGTGGATTCAATGTCAAGGACGTTGTTATGGAAAGAATGAGGAGCAGGGGTTTTATGTGTAGTCAAGGATATTTAGCAAAGCAAAAAAAGGGGTGGACAAAAACTGCAAGGTTTTTAGCAGGGGGGGTTAGAATGAGATCTATTATTTGATTATTGATGCAAACCTCCAAAGTGTATTTTGTATAGTTATGTTTTTACCTCTATCTTCAGTACATTTTATTTTATTGCTATGGCTAGTGGCTGATGCAAATAAAGATTCTTCTGATTCTGAAAGGGACAAAGATATGTCTGAATCTCCCTGTTTCATTATATGCGTAGCTCTCCGTTGTGGCAGTTTTCTGCAACTCTGGTACAAGTGCCCCCTGTTACCTTTTTCTTTTAAGATTGCACCAACGACGCACTAAAAACCCTCACAAATTGTGGTCCACTGAGATACAACAGCTTACTTCGCAAGAAATGTCAGCAGTTAAATTTAACAGACGCAGCATATTTGGATGAGTAGTTTTTAACTCAGCCTGTTGTATAAATGCAACTTATCTTTAGTCATTGGTAGTTCTCCCCCAAACATTGTGTGGATACACAAAATAAATAAACGTTAATGATGCCAATGAAATATTTTTAAACAGCTTGGAATTGGAAAATAATGTCCACTAGAAACAGCTGACATTCAATATCCAGAAACCATGTTAGTTTTTAAAGTAATATTTTGTGATTACTGTTTTTCCCACGTGTTACAATACTGACATTTTTGTGAATCCACACCCCTCCCCAATGTAGAACAGTTGTTCACATAATATACAGTAGCTCAAGTGGACATTGTCTCAGCCATTGTATTCAGAGCATATATGTACAGCACAGCAAAGATACATATACTTTTTTGGGTTAATCGAGTAGTGTATTTGGATAGTGACCGTGACCTTTTAGAATTCCTTGTTTGTTTTCACTTAAATTATCACCACTGATAACAATTTTAAAAAGGAAGCAGACCCTCTAACGTTCCATTTTGTAGGTGCTTTGGGTATTCCGAACTTGCCATTATTTCCTGTTTCCTTCCCTCGGGGAGAGGGCTTTTGATGTTTACCTTGATGCACTCTCCGGTTACTCAAATAATCTAGCTTCACCGGGTGTGACTGTGTGCGCATGAAGTGGGAGAGAGATTGATATCAACAGTGGAAAAGGGTTTAGTCGGTCTGAATTTTGGAGGAAATGGAAACCTAATTTTGTGATACATCAGTAGGGTGGCATCAGGGCATAGCTGCCAAGTTATCCCTTATTTTAAGGGATTTCCTCTTATGCTGAATAGGCTTCCTCGCGAGAAAAGGGAAAACTTGGCAGCTATGCATCAGGGGTCATAACTGACCCCCCCCTCCCGGGGGGCTGTATGAATCCATACAATGTTTCATCCATATTCCATGTATTATTGTGGTATTCAACCTGTCCCCCATGTTTAATTTGAGTGTTTCGGCATATGATGTCATTAGCGTCCATCTCAAAGTGGAGGAAAGGGGAATGAAACATTGCATTTCCAAAACATGGGAGGATCAGCTCTAAGCTCAGCACAATGAAAATGTGCATTTAGTGCCACAGTCTTCACATTTGTGTGGCCAAATCTTCGCTTAATCGGTCAAGATGTGCACAAGTTTCAGACAAGCCAGGAAATTGCCGTTAACATTGTAGCTTCCTTTTGCATCCAAACAGGGAAATTATAAGTAATGGCTTCCAAGCAAGCCACAATCTTGAACCCAAATTTAAAACCATGGTTTGATATATTCTGGATTGTTTAGAAGCCATTCATCACACTTTCTCAGTTTGGGGCGTAACAGGAAGCTATGGTTACCTGCAGTTTGCTGGGTTTTTCACTTGCTTGCAGAAACTGGTATGTGTGGATGTCTGAAGCTGATGCATACAGTATCTGTTTATTAAGCAGTGCATTTGACCGGGTGAACGGGATCTGTATGTAAACTACTTTTATCTGTGTCTATCTATATCTACACACAACCTTCAGGAGGTTTTACAAAAAAAAAAAAGTTGAAGTTGCTGACCTGGATCCAGCAGGGCCTGTTTGCATGTAGCCTTGACTGGGATCCTGAGAAAGCTGTATATGTATTGTGGGGTGGGTGGGCTTGCAATGGCAGGCTTTTTATGGAGGACCCCCTGACCTCTAAAATCAGGGAGCTGAAAAACTTCTGTGACCTCCCCACCTCCCCCCGCAACACCTTGCACATACTGGAATCTATTCGATTCCAACAAGTGGGGGGGGGGAGTTAAAATCAGCAAACCCTACATCACCATAAATGATTTGGAGTGCTGCAATAAATATTGTGCTGATTGACGTGGATTTACATGAGTCTAGTAGACGACTGAAAAACATACCTACAAATCATTTTTTTTTAATTTAATTGTGTTGCTCTTTTAGCAATATGTGGTAAACCTATTTGCATGAATTTGCCATGTCTGTGTGAATACCTTCATTAATGCACCTTCTATTAAGAAATGGCATCTTGTGGTTTTTGGCGGTTTGTTTGTTTTTTGCCGCAGCAAACCACACTTCACAAGACAAAATTATCGCAAGACGAAGCGACTCGCAGAATGAATTAATTTTGTCTTGCGAGGCACCACTGTATATAGTGGGTGGACTGAATCCCCTGTATTTGTTTTTGAACCGCAGTTTGCCACACAATTACTATAGCTTAATGGTTTGACTGTACTTCACTTATACTGTTCAGACTTGCATCTTACCAGGACTTGTACAGTCTAAACAGGCTTCCTCATCTGGCTGTCCTCTTGTCTGCAAAGTTAGAAGTTCAGTGTTCTGGTTAAAATAATGACAAATTATGTTATAACAGCTGTTGGAATGTCACAGAAACAGTGGTTACGACTAACCTTGGTGCATTTACAGGTTTTAGGTCCTGCTCCAAAATGGTGCTCGTTTCTTGATAACTTGACAGAAGAGCTGGAGGAAAACCCAGAGACGACTGTATATGATGACTACAAGTTCGTAACAAGAAAAGACCTTGACAATTTAGGTACAGTATTACTGCCTGGCTCCAATACTTAGGCCATCTCATGAGAAGAGAAGACTCCCTAGAAAAGACCCTGATGTTGGGAAAGATTGAGGGCACAAGGAGAAGGGGACGACAGAGGATGAGATGGTTGGACAGTGTCTTGAAGCTACCAACCTGAGTCTGACCAAACTGCGGGAGGAGTGCCTGGCGTGCTCTGGTCCATGGGGTCACGAAGAGTCGGACATGACTAAACAACATTACTAAACATTACTGCCTTGAAAGATGCAAGAATTTATTCTTTCTTGTTCTTTTTCATTAATTCTGCTCTCAGTTACTCATTTTGTTTACATGCTGCTGTAGTTGCTGCCTCCTGCTGCTGAGAGAGAGAGGCCAGCAGTGTTGGTTTGCCTATCCTAGCCCATCTCTTTTTGACGCGATGACTGAGTTGTGGGTACAACACACGACTCCTCGTCTTTTTCCTTTTTCCTACAAAGCCTACATCAAGCTAGCAAGAAATTTTACATGACAGTTTGCAGATTTTTGCCTGGCAACGTATATCAAGTGTACATTTTATCCCTATTGCCATGTTGGAAAGGCAACCCATTCAAAGGGCTCCTTTCACACATGGCACACTCCCAATAATGTTGTTGGAAAAATGGGCGAACCTTTGTATGCAGTGAAGGTGTAAATACGTTCCAATGTCTGCCAGGTTCTGAACATGTGTGAAGCCTGCAAAATGGGAACTTTCACAATTTTTGCAAATGATTATGTACAACCATCCCCCAAGAAAATTACAAGCCCAATTTTATTTTACTTTAAAAAAAAATACCTTCTGTGATGTAGCCAAAATATTTCCTGATACATTAATATTTTCTGTCGTGTCTCTTTCTCTCTCTCCCTTCCCCCTGCCCCTCTCCACCTCAGGGCTGGCTCATCTTATTGGATCACCACTTCTCCGAGCATATATGCATGGCTTTTTCATGGACATACGACTGTATCACAAGGTGAACTGGGCAAAATATGGCTGCTTAGAAATAGGGCATCTTATGAGTTCTTTCCTTTTCGCCACTTACTGTTTTGTGTTTGCAGGTAAAAATGATGGTGAATCCTTTTGCCTATGAGGAATACAGAAGAGAGAAAATTAGGCAGAAGATTGAAGAAACGCGGGCACAAAGAGTGCAACTAAAGGTAAAGGTGCAGTTTTAACTGTTCAATGAAGTTTCCATAAACAGTCCATTATGGAGTGATGGAGGAGTTACTCTACCAATCCTGTACATTTGTGATGCTCTGAGACACACTGGGTGATATTTAGTGTTCCACGGACCCCTTTCTTCCCCCTGCTATGCACATTTACTTATCTCCTCTGGAAGGGTCCCTGACCCCTCCAGAGCAGATTTGGAGGGGGAAGAAAAGAAGAAAGGAGGTTACCATTGCCCGTGCAGAAATCTTTCACCCTGGGGGGAGGACGCTGTTGGATGTCACACGTGATCAACAGCCTCTCCTATATTGTCAGAATATGGTACTCTGATTAAGTGAGGAGAAATAACCAAAGTAAATACTTGCAAAGCATCTAATTTAAAAGAGGTTCAATTTCTGACAGCCATTACAACTTAACAGATGAAGCTGCTTGTGTGTGCATTAGTAAAATACATTAGTAAAATTCAAAGCACCCGGCAGCACAGAGTGTAGGGGAAAGGAGGTTGAAGGTGGTACCAACTTAAGCAATGCTTACTAAACTCAAAAGTCTAAATACATGGTAAAAACCGATGGTTGACAGATAAAAGAATCAAGCCGCAAAGGAGTGTGGGTGTTTCTTTCCTGGAGGAATGGAAGGGGAGAATGGCTGTTTGACAAGAGCTGTATAAGACCACCAAGAAGATTTCCATACCCTTGCTCCTACAGCCAAGCAACAAAAAGGGCAATGGGGAGGGGGGCATGGAAGGCAGTGCCAGCATTTGGGCACCGCAAAGTCTTAAGGGTAACAAGCCAGCGGTGGACGCGGAGCAGAGTATGCTGAAACAAACCACGGCTGCAGAATGTCCTTTGACTTAAGTGCGGTTTGTTCAGTAGCCCATAATTTTAACATTTCTTTCATTCACTAGAAACTTCCCAAGGTTAATAAAGAGCTTGCGCTGAAGTTGATCGAGGAAGGAGAAGAGCCACAAAATACAAGAAGAAAGAAGCAAAAGGTAAGAGGATATCCTTCCCTGTTTCTGCCATTGCTTTTGTACAGCAATAGTAAAATGGGAGAGGCCTTCAAATATTAGACATGCCAAATTGAATCAGTGCTTCTGTTTTCAGGGTAAGCGTATTTCTATATGCAGTTGGGTAGAGAGCTGTAGAACCATGAGAGATAATGTCCCTTGCAGTGATTGCCCTTGGTTCAAACTCTGACATCTCTGGTTAAAGGGTCTCTGCTTGCAGGGCTAGGAAAGATATTTTCCCTAGCCCCGGCCTTGGTAGACAGTACTGGAACTAATGAGCCAATAGTTCGAACAGGTGTAAGGTCACTTCATATGCTTACTTGACTTGGCAGAACATAACCTGTTTGCAGTTAATCAGCACTTGAATAGTACTAATAGGTTACCTCGCTCATAAGCCTCTGTGTCTACTATATTTCTAACCTGAGCCTGTTACTAAGCATATTACCATTGAGCTAAGGCAAAATTTTGTGTGCAGTAATTGAGGAAATTATCAAGAGTACCAAGATGCAGAAGTTGACGTGGAGTTAATATTGTGATAAAAGTTGTCATGCGTGATAGCCTGAGTTTGCTTTGATCACTATTAACTCCAACCCAGCTTCTCTGCATAGGAAAGTCAAAACCTAGGCAGCATGAGTGGGTGGGAGAAGCAGCAGCTTTTATCACATAAGCATTACGTCCTTGGCTCGTCTGACATTTTAAACTTGGCCTTTACAGCTTTCTCACTTTAAATGTAAAATAATTTATGGCGCCAGCACCTGACTGTTTCCCTGATGGGCCATAAAGCAGCTGGCCTTAGTAATATTCCTCTTAGTTGTTCTTTTTGCATATTTTTAGACCTGCCATAGCTGCTCAAAGAATTTTCCTTTCTGGGCAGCTGTACAAACATGCTGTTGGACCAGATCGATTCCCAGGTGTTAGTACTTTTCCAACGGCAGCAGTCAAATGGCATTTTCCTAACTAATAAAAAAATTGAGCATTTGTTACTAAGCTACTCATTAAAGCGTCATAATCTTAATTAAAAATATGGCTCACTTTAAAGATGAAGCTGCCACGCTTGCTGAAGTTCGTAAGTGAGACATTCCAGCTGCCCAAGTTTTCCCATACTAGACTTGCTTAATTTAATGGTGTCTGTGACTAAAAGATTTGGCTCCAAACTTTCCAGCAATGTCTGTTTAATGGTTCATACAGACATGTTGCCAAGCACCAGGTGGGCATCGACTTCCATCCTTTTCATGTTCCTCAAAGAAGTCTGTGCAGGCTGCCAACACCATGTCTGCCTGATATACATAGCTATTCTTCTTCTTGCTGTAGATTTTTCAAACGTTATTTAGTTTTGAAATATCTCAGATGAGATATGCAGAAATGCACATATGTAGAAACAGGCATGGATACATGTGTGTTTGACAGGTACATGAAGAGTTACAATAGACATCCTTTGTGGGGCAGATGTATTTTCCATTCCATGTGTGGTTGCCATCCTATTTTAGTAGCTTGTGATCATATCATAAGCAAGTCTGGAAAATTTTGATTTCACATTTCTAGACAACAGCTTAAAATAGTTAGACATCCAAAGTATTTCCTACCCTTCCCATGACTTGGCTCTGTGGTACATGAAAAGTATTTAGGTTGATGCTGTTGGTGAGTCATCCTTGGTCACAGTTTGTCTCCATCCAATGTTTTTAAACTTTTTTGGGATATTTTCACTTCAATAGTTATGTCTAGTATATGAAACATGTGCTATATGCAATATGAAGTTTGGTGTGTGGTGTCCAGTGTTGTTCATTGAATGACAAAGGAATCTCTTGGCAGAATGACAATTTTAATTATTCCCCTTTCCCTTCTGGTGAAGAAAATATAGCCTTTATTTTACAGAAGGCCTTCTTGCTTTGTGAAACCTGACGGCAAACCAGGTTTGTTAGAAAGTTGTAAGCTTTATAGCCAGCTCTTGACTTCGTTTTTGTTCTGTTTCCTTCTAGAAAATGCCTAGCATTCTTAATGATGATCGCTTCAAAGTCATGTTTGAGAACCCAGATTTCCAGGTGGATGAGAAGAGTGAAGAGTTCAGACTGCTTAATCCACTTGTTTCCAAAATAAGTGAGAAAAGGAAACAGAAATTAAAGATCTTGGAGCACCAAGAAACCCTAGGAGAGGTAAATCTGTGAGGTTTTAGGATTTGCCTTTTGTTCTCTAACATACATTTGCAAGAATGTGAACACCATCCAATCACATTGGGGACTCAGTGCCCTTATACAGAGGATTCCCAATAGGACTCTGTATAGCCTTATTTTCTCCACCTAACCCTGCCCTCAGGTACACATCCAGGCAATCCAACAAGGGGAGTATTTGCCTCCCTCACATAACATGTGATGAATGTTCCATAATTATACTCTAAGCACAGATAACATGCAAGGCACAGGTAGGGCTGAATATGAGAGGCACTGCATTCGGGGTGCAAGTCAGCTATGCTTTAAAATGTCTATGAGCATGCAAGAATATACATACTAAAAACTCTGTGCTTCAATAAATCGTGGATAATGAGCTTGAACTAGCTTGGATCACCCAAACCTGGGTGGATGAGTTAGGTGGAGTTGATCTCTTCAGCTGTGTTCCCCCGAATGCTCAATTCAGTGCCAGGATAAGCTTGAGGACTTAAGGAGGTGGTGTTTCTGTCATGTATAATAATCCCTTCTCCCTCTCCAGATTTCCTGTTGAGATGGGTCACAATTTCCACTTTGTGTTTGGTGTGTTGGGCAGCTGTGCCAGATAAGGGATTCTGCCTTTCTCAGCCTGAACTGATAGAGGTTCTCTCTGATTTGGTGTTTAGGACCGCAGGATGTTGGTCCTGAAAGACCTCAGCATTCATGCCAGTGCTACCTTGACAGAGGAGGCTGAGGACTCTGGAAGCTGTCCCAACATTTTGTTGACCTAATCCTTGGCCCTCCAGATATTTGGGGACTACAACTCCCATGATCCCTAGCTAACAGGACCAGTGATCAGGAATGATGGGAATTGTAGTCCCAAAACATCTGGAGGGCCAAGTTTGCCTTTGCCTGACCTAATCCATGTAGCAGGACCAACTCTTGAATTGGTTTTTTCAATACCGGTAGACATGAGAATGGTGGTTGAGCTGGGGATTTTACTCCAACTCTCTTTTCATATTTGGACTACTTCTATCTGGTCTTGCATTTTAAAATAAAAATTTCAGCTTTTGAGGCCTGAGGATGTGGACAAATATGCTTGACCAAGTGTTGCCCACTTTGTGGCTACCTGTCCTTCTAGGGCCCATTGCAGTGAGCAGGGAGGGGTTGACCAGCTGGGTCCAGGAATAGTTCAGTGTCTCCTTGAGTGAGGGAGTGGTTCAGTTGTTCCTGAAGAAGCCTACTCTGGACTCAGAAGATCTTAATTATTACCAGCTGGTTGCCAATGTCCCTTTCCTCTTATAGGCAGGCAAATAGGTAGTTGTGTAACTGTGATCTAAGTGGTTTTGTAACCCAGTAGTAATGGTTGGTTGTTGTTGTTGTTGTGAGATGTTCAAATGGGGCCAGGCTAAATCACATGCTACGGGTGTGGGGGCGAGACTGGGGATGGGATCAGTGAATATTTGACAAAAAGAGATTTTGTTGCTGTGTGTTCCTCTCTTCTATGAAGATTGCATCCAAATTATTAAATTTATTCTGCTCCTTTTCTTTCTGAGAGTTGTATATATCCGAACTAGAACTGTTTATTTAATAATGTAGTTTTATGAAGAACACTGTTGCAAATGCCTTCTGTTCCCTTGTGTTCCATGCCATTTAACCACCCCAACCCCCACCGTTAGAATTATAGCCCTCTCCAAAGAGTGCATCTGTAGAGTGTCACGTACTCTAATTGGATAAATTGTTCTTCTAAGGAACATTAACTAGTGTGTTGTGGGGAGGGGGGTGGTGGCTTGTTGCTGTTTTTCTTTCTTTTTTTTAAAGTAGTTATTTTTGTCTGCAGGAAGAAGAGGAAGAACCAGAAGGAAAACCAAGTGATGCAGAAAGTTCTGAGACTTCAGATGATGAAAAAGGTTGGGTTGAAGAGGTCAGGAAACAGCGCAGACTTCTACGCCAAGAGGAAAAATTAAAACAGCAGAAGTGGTTCAAGGAGGATCAGCAAACAGTCCTGGAACCTAAGTTCTTTGAGATTAAAGCTGGAGAAGAATTTAGAAGTTTCAAGGACACCGCCAAAAGGCAAAAGTTAATGAAGTAAGGCTAACACCTCTGTTTCATTCACCGGGCTTGCAGTTAATTCCATCCCCTCCCCTTGAATTGTGTTTGAGAGGCTCATTTGGATGTTGCACTGATTTCTTCTGGGGATGGTTGTTTCTACAGCCAGACATGGTGCTGGGGAAGGATCAAAGGAGGTGCCCCTCTTGGACACACACCAGTCCGCTGTCTAAAAATACAACATAGGGCTACACCCAGAGAGACTCAGCAGTGTGTTGTGTCATTGTGAATGGATTGCAGCCCCTTAAACCCTAATGTGCACCCATGCGGATTGGTCACAAGACCTGTTTCCAGCTAGCTGTCAGCCTGTCTGAACCAGTCTAAAGAATATCTCCAAACTTTTCTTGCATCCCTTGCCTCATTAACCAACTTCATATTGTTCTGTTTATAAGCAGCAATCAAATTTTTGCAATCCATATCCAAATTTTTGCTAGAATTGGTGGATAATTTAATTTCTCTACACCAGAAGCTTACCAGTGCTGCCCCCCCCCCAAAAAAAACACCATTAGCGATTAGAATTGCTTATGAATTTGTTAGAACAGGGCTTGACTTTTTAGTCTTTGGGCTTGGTAGTTTTTTTTTCTTTGTTGTTAAGACAAGCAATTTTTCACTCTTAGTTTTGTCTACCACAGGAACTTGCTATTAGCATTAAACAATAGTTCTTAGTGAAGTTTGTCTTGAAGAAAGTTCAGTAGATTTCATTATTTATATTGGAGTATAATCATTATTAACAAAGTTTATAGATATATATATATATATATCCCCACAACTTATTACCTATGATTGTAATATCTTACATTACTATGTTTCATATTATCATAATAGCACCTTTGATCAACCTAAGTTTTAAGTGAAAGGATTTTATTAGTATTCTTCAGGTCACCTGCATGTTTTGAAGGAAACAGGTTTAGGCTGTTCTAGAAACAGCTTCTGAATATGGTTGCTTTAAATAGCAAAGATACAATAGGGAGTATCGTGGTTACTATAGTTATAGAATTAATTGCTGCAAGGTGTAATGGTGAGTATTAGCTTGGGGATTAGACAAATTCATGGCAAAAACAGGTGTCTCAGTGCCTGTTAGCCATGGTACTCAAGAACAGAACCACCATATACAGTTTTCCTGTAATTATGAACTCTGGGAGCAAACACGCCCTGCTTGGGAACATCCCAGGAGGCATCTAGCTGGTCACTGTTGGTGACAGAATGATGAGCTTAGATGGGCCTTTCCTTCTCTTCCCCCTTATGCTAGCCGAATAATTACCTGAAAAACTAGGTGCTAATTAGTTGGTCTGCTGTCCATGAAACCTGTCACACAGAAAGAAGAACTTCTGGTTACTCATAATTCCAGGATTCACAAGAGGGCTATACTTTTATTAGACCAACCGTAATGTCACAAAATAGTGAGAAAGCTTTCAAGTTCTAGAACTCTTCATCAAATTGGCTATTAAGGGAAGTAGAAAAACTGGCTTGGTGATAGAAACCATTAAAGTCTGCATTTTAGTATCAGTCTTAAGGTATTGCTACAAGCTAGGCAGGTTTGCAGTTACATCTAGGGATATTGGGATGAAGAAATACACAACGGCTGATTCCTCATTCTTAAAACATATAACATCTAGAAAGTTCTCTATATCTGTCTCAAAAGTTAAGCAAAACACACAGGTTTCTTGTGGCTGAGAACCAGTAAGAAAGAGAAACATGGCAATTTTTATATTGGCAAAACTGAAGAGTAATTTCATGTGGTCTACTTAGGTTTTTTAAAAAGTGGAAGCCAAATGAGAGCACTTTTACCTAGTGGCTGCATGGAATGTCCTTTCAGAGAGTAAAGTCCCACCTTCAGGTGTATAAAATCATGTTACTCCAGCTGAGGATGGCATTCTTGAATGGCAAAATGTTGTATTCTTCAGGATATCTAGTAGATGCCAGATATATATATATATATATATCTTTATTTTTTTCATTTTGTTGTAGCATATGTAACGTAACTTCCTCAGTCTCCAAGAAGGGCCACCATATTAGTTTGCTGTAGCAAAAACAACAAGAGCCCTGTAACTAATTTAATGTATCGTGGCATGAAGTAGACTCTGATCCAGAGAAGCTTATGGCACATTTTTTTTTGTTAAGGTGCTAACAGGGCCAGTCCCCACCCCCCACCCCAAATCTTAACTGTCTTAATGTCTCCCCAATCCACCTAATGGCTAGACATTTTGCTTTTTATTATGGCATTTTGAAGAGATTTATGACTCTTTTATATAAGACTGGGTGTTGCTTTATCATATTCCTGACTCAGTGTTGCTCAAAGCTTTTATTAATACTGTATTAAGTTTTCCCTTAACAACCGTAAAACACACAGACACACACACACACTGAACAATAAACAGTGGTACGGAGGGGAGAAGACAAGGGGAGGGGGGTGGCAATGGCAAAAGTATCCCGTATTCTAGCAGTTTGCAAAGCTACTGCCCTTACTGAGCAAAGTGCTCAAGAGGTTGGTGGTTAGCCAACTTGTAGAGAAGCTTGTAGAGAAGACAGATTATCTACACACACAACTGAATTTGCCTTGGTCGCCCCGGCAAATGACTTCCTTCAGAAGCGAAATTGGGGGGGGGGGTCTGATCCTATCGAATCTCTTGAACTTCTCAGTACCTTTTGAGACCATCAGCTACAATATCTTACTGAATTGGCTCTGTGGGTGGGAAGTAAGGGTCATGGGGTTACTGTGGTTCCACTGCTTTCAGAAAGCAGCATGGGGGTGTTCTTCTCTTCCAACTCTATGGCACTTGGAACTACAGGGTCCCACAAAGGTCCCCATGTTGTTTACCAGCTCCCAATATTGTTTAACATCTGTAGGGAACCATTTGCTGAAGCCAAATTTGAAGTAGGGTGCCACCGATATGCCGATGACACCCAGCTCTACTTCTTCTTACCATCTTAGTTGGGGTAGGGGTTTGTATCTAGATTAGTGCCAGGCTGCTGTAATGAGCTGGATGCAGGCCAGTAAATGGACACTGAACCCTGATAAAGGAGGAGATGGTGTGTCTTGGTGATTCTTGGATCTCGGAATTGGGTAGATGGCCAGCTCTTGATAGGGGTTGCATTCATCTGCAGAAACAGGTATGTACATATTCTAGGGGTATTCCTTGATTAAACTTAGCACCTGGATTTGGAAATGCAGGATTGCAGTGTCTTAGCTTCTTGTACCCTATAAATTACATGTGAGAGTCCCTCTTAAAAGATTTGTGCAAAAATTGCTTAGTGTTAATGTATCCTCTTATCTGAGGTACAAATGTTGGTATATAAACTATGCTTCAGGCTGCTTCACTTGATTTTTTCTCTTTCACCTAAAATTTGCTTTCTGTTTTGTCCAAACAGAAAAGAGATTTATTTATGTGGCATATAAAAGATTAGAAGTGTGGTTATGTAGAGCTCTGGGTTTTTTAAAGCGTATTTTGTAGTCTGTTTTGCATATACTAGTTCTGCTGGAAAACCTATGCATTCTGTAAAAATGAATCTTAAACATACAGCGTGTGTGGAGCATACAAAACTCATGTTCGTATGTGTGTAATATTTGGGAAAATAAGAGTGAAATTTTCAGAAAATGTTTTAGTGATCGTATTTGGAATGGCAGGAAATAACTTGTGTGCACACAGAGGTAGTTATCTTTTCCCCTCTATGTACTTTTAATATGCCGACAAAAAAATTAAGATTTGACTTTCCCCCTCTTGTATCTCCTGCAGAAAAACACTCGGAGATCGTTTGCAGCTCGAAGAGAGAGTTGGTGCACTTAGCGTGCATGACACCACTGTAGGAAGTAAACAAGTTACCTTTAAATTAAAAAAGGTAAGCTTAAAGTCTTAATGGTGTAAGTTAATGCAGTGTTAATTGCAATGCAATGGAAGGGCTAAGTCAGCCTTCTGGTACGACTTGGATTGTTTCAAGGGCTGGGCTGTGTTTGTGTTGTGCAACTTCAGCAGATTTGCATACCTCTACTTGGTTTATATAATTTATTTCATTCCTTCTGGCTGTGGGTAGGAACAGTGAGCTAGGCAAGCTGCTGAATCTCTGTAAGCTGCTGGAGGACTCTCCTAGGAAGCTAGGAATTCTATTCAGTCATTTATATGGGATGGTGAGGGGTGTGTGTGTTTGAACCCAGCACAGCTCTAGCACAAACACAAGGCACAAGTTGGGGGCGGAGGAATGTTCCACCCTGCATCAAATATTTTGTTAGTGGTATCCCCAATGACTACACACTGGTGGTGAGAAGGAAATTGGGAACAAATGGAAACATGGGTATCTTTAAACAAAGTGCCTTGCAGTATAATCTTGTACATGTCTGCTCAGTTCAATAAGGCTTACTCCTAAATAAGTGGGCACAGGATTGCACCCTTAATTGAGCTTGTTCTCTCTCTCTCTCTCTCTCTCCATATATATATATATATATATATATATATATATATATATATATATATATAGGTAAAGGTAAAGGGACCCCTGACCATTAGGTCCAGTCGTAACCGACTCTGGGGTTGCGCGCTCATCTCGCATTATTGGCCGAGGGAGCCGGCGTGTAGCTTCCAGGTCATGTGGCCAGCATGACAAAGCTGCTTCTGGCAAACCAGAGCAGCACATGGAAACGCCGTTTACCTTCCCGCTGTAGCGGTTCCTATTTATCTACTTGCAATTTGAGGTGCTTTCGAACTGCTAGGTTGGCAGGAGCTGGGACCAAGCAACGGGAGCTCACCCCGTCACAGGGATTCGAACCGCCAACCTTCTGATCAGCAAGCCCTAGGCTCAGTGGTTTAACCACAGCGCCATATATATATATATATATATATATATATATATATATATATATATATATCCCCCAAAATGAACTTATTTATTTATTTATTTATTTATTTATTTATTTATTTTAAAAATCAGAGCAAACAGGATTAAATATAATTAAATGTGCTTGTACATGAAACTAGAAGATAAAGTTAACAGACAACGCAGCAGTAATAATTCTTGGGTGACTACTTAGTAAATTGTGTTTTTTGGGGATTTGACTAGAATAAAGTAATATTTTCTCCATCTCTCTTGGTATATCAGTACGGTTTGGAAGTGCAGTATTCACATGGGTATTTTCCACATTGTTTTCAGTCAGAGCAACAGAAAAAGCAGCAGGAAGCAGAGAAACATCATCATCAAGAAAGGCGAAAACTCAGGCGTTCAGCTGGCCATCTCAAAAGTAAAAGAGGAAGAGGGCGGCCCTTCCATTAATGGGACAATTCTGCTTTTCATAGACACAAGTAAAAACTCTTCAAGATACATTTGACAGAGAAGAACTGTCCACGGCACAACTGGGTGGCGAAGAAAGAACAAAACTAGGGAAAGCCGCTAATTTGGAATGGAGAAACTGCTGATTGTAGAACCTTGTGTTTGTTTCAGATACAACCATTCCTGTGCTGAGTAGACTCCACCTTTAAAAAAAATAAATTTTAATAATAATGTGCTGTTTCAAAAGACGCCAGCTTTAAAGGACTGAAAAATTTAACAAGATTATGAGAGGGGTAGGAATGGGAATTATATGACAAGAAATTCCGAAGTCTATAACAAAGATAATTAATTATTGTCAGCTTGGATAGCGCAGTTCATGAGAGCATGGTGCTGATAACGCCAAGGTTGCAGGTTCGATCCCTGTATGGGACAGCTGCATATTTCTGCATTGCAGGGTTGTTGGACTAGATGAATCCTCAGGGTCCCCCTACAACTCTACAATTCTATGATTCTATGAAGAGAACTCAAATTCTCAAACTATGATCATGTGACTCCTCCTTAAATCCCTGCAATGTCTTCCTAGCTACTCCTGGATCCTGTACCAAGCATCTTGTCCTCAAAATCCTCCACGATGTCGCAGTGCTTTCCCTCTGTTATGTTCCTTCCTGTCACGTACACTCTCATCCACTTCACCCTGTTGTATTTCGTCTTTGAAAAGTGCTGTGCATATAGAATGGCACCGTATTAAAAAATAAATTATTACTATAATTAGCTGCCATCAGCCCCAACCGTCTTAGCCAAGAGTCAGAGGTGATGGGAGTTGCAGTCCCACCAACAGCTGGGAAAGCCATCAGCTCTCCATTCCTAGTGAAGGATAACAAGCGATCCATGTGTATGTTAGACCCAGAGTCAGCAAACAGGAGGACTTCTTATAAAAAAAGAAAAAAAGACAATTCAGCAGGTCAGGAATGGTTTCCTGCAATCTAATGATGTGCCACCATCACCAAAGTATATCCTGCAAAAAGTCTGAATGAAAACAAGGTCTTTTAAGAAGTACGCTAAAATAATCAAACGTGTTATAGCAATCTGCATCACGGTAAGTTTTCAGGGCAGTCCTTGGCACCGAACCAGTTTCCTGCCCCACACATAGGAGAGAGTCCCACTTCACACATGAAGTCGCCTATGGCATCTTGAGCCAAAAGGTGTTCTTTATTAAAAGTGCAAGGTATTATGAAATAGCTCCCTTAAAAATAATGCATCGGTGTGGGTTGTTGCTGATCAAGAAATGGGTGCTTTTCTTCCATTTCGCTGCTTTTCCCCTTTAGCTGAGACATTTATGAGAATTAATTATTGGAATTTATTAGCGACACTTAGTACCAGAATGCTTTCAGGAGGCATTCCTGCCCCTGGGCAAGAGGTTTCAAACTAAAAATCGGAACACAGAACACATCACTTCAAAAATGTGTGTTCACTCTTCTGTGTGTACATTACTTCTGTTATAAAAGAAGTAACATCACTGGTTACATCTACAGAGCGATAATTTTTTTGTTCATAAACCATTGAAATGAGAACTTGTGGTTTTGTTTTCGCCACTTGAAATCATTTGCTTTTTGTGTGTGTCCTACATTTATGGTAATAATATAAAGGGTACAGTAACTATCTTAGCTACAGCTAACACTAAATTCCCTATTAACTGCAATCGGAAACTTTTAATCAAATCTTTGCAAATAGAAAACCAGAGTTAACATTATTTAGAGTGTAACTGTCTGACAGTAATCAGAAACCAGCAGGGAGAGCACAGCCGGCCCAGAACACTCAGATCACTGGCCTGAATCTGGCCATTCTCAAATCAAAAGAAATTCAAAGGTAGCCTTAAGTTGTAATTCAATGGTTTTGTGCTGGTCAGTAAGTTCAATTTTATCACCTTTGGGTTGAATTGTGCCAGTGGGTTTTTATCCCTCTGCTAGTGGGTGACTCAAATCACATCTTAATTGTTATGGTGAATAAGCAGCGCCAAGCAAAAAAAAAAAAAAGCACATAAAACAAATTCAAATGTGTACAAGAGTAAAAATCGAATAAAATATGGTAAATAAAAAAGACATGGAGTGAAATAAAATGAGCACCGACAACTTAAAAAATCTAGTTGTGTCACAAACTCCAAAGACGAAAACTAAAGTGTCTACGATCAGTTCTCATTGGGCTTTACTTGATGACCAGAGTTAATTACAGTGGTGCCTCGCTAGACGAATTTAATTCATTCCACGGGTCTTTTCTTCTAACGAAAAAATTCGTCTAACGAATCCCATAGGAATGCATTGAATTTTTTTTGATTTTTTTTTTTTGCCCATAGGAACGCATTAATTGAATTTCAATGCATTCCTATGGGAAACCGCGATTCGCTAGACGAATTTTTTGTAAAACGCATTTGTCTAGCGAGGCAACCTCCGCTCAAAAAATCCTTTCGTTAAGCGGAAATTTCGTTAAGCAGGGCATTTGTTAAGCGAGGCACCACTGTAACTTAGCAACCTAGGATATTTGTGATATCAGTTACTGGCCTTGTGAATAGTCATAATGCTTATTTCTGCATGCGTTAAAAGTTTTAACATAGTTGTTATAGATTGTATTATTTTTTGTTTCCTTTTCTCCTGACCTCACTGCTTCCATTTCCTTCCCGCTCTATAAGTGTGTGTGTGAGATGCACCTGTCAACTGAAATTTTGGCGCGGCTTTCTCCTAACAGGTGCAAATGCATACACAGGTAGTTCTGTTTGTTTTTCCTTTTGTTTTTGTGCCAGCCCTACCACACACCATGATGAGAAACTGCACATGGAAGGGTCCACCTTCATATATCAGGGCTACACTATTTGTGGCCCACTAAGATGAGCTAAACAAAGCAGCCTAGCTGTCATTCAGGACTCAAGGACATTTTTGAGTCAAAGGCCACATTCCCTTTTGACACCCTTCCAGAGCCTACTTGCCAGTCATGGGCAGGTCCAAGGCAAAAATGGGCAGAACAACGGATGTGAATTTTGCATTCTCACCCCTCTATCCTGCCTCCAGAGTAAGCAAAATAAATTATTGGAGGTCAAGGACACATTACAGTCAGCCAAAAATCACACACATGAGGTTGGTGTAATGCAGGACTGGGGAGAGGGGGCATTGTGGGGAGAGGGCATTGTGGGGAGAGTCCTGAGGGCCAGAAAAATGCACTTGGAGGACTGCATTTGGCTCCCTAGCCTGAGTTGCTTTATCTCTGCTGTAAATACTGTGGCCTGCCAGGTTCCTGACAGCCCCTCTGTGTTTGCAGCCCCAGGCCAAGCTCAAGACACCTCACAGCCTGAGGCAAAAAGGCAAATGGTGACACTCTTCTCCACACTGGTGAATAGTACACAAGGCTGGTCAAGTTATTTTGTCACCTGAGGTAGAAAATCCCAGAAGCCGCACTCGGAGTGAAAGTGAAAGTAATACCGAATTAAATAATGACCAATTGGATGTCTAATTCTGCCTGACCGTTGGGCTTGTACAATGTGGAAGGGATATTAAAATGGCTGTCTGGTAGTTGTACCCAGTGTGTCAACCCAAACTCTTTAATGGTTTCCCTTCAGGTTCTGAGATCTCCCTTTGTACATCCTCTTTTGAGACTTTAATCTCGCTGAATAGGTTTGTATCAATGAATATAGCTTTTCTTCTTGGCTGCCATGGGCTATGCATCTGTGACTAACAGATTGATGTGGCTATGATTATATGCTTATGTGGGAAGAACTAATGGCCTCAAGCCCCCTTTTATGTGATGTGGGAGCAATGTGATGTGGGAGATGAATTGGTAATGACTGGCGTTAAAACTATTTCCAGTTCCAGTTTGTAATGCTTCTGGGTGATGCTGTAAATAACCCCAAGACTCTGGGGTAGTGTTCCTTTTATAAATGAATTTGTTTCCACCAGAGCATTAACCAACACTTGTGTCAAATCAGTGGTCATGATGCAGCTTTGCGGTTCTTGTGCATGTTGATGGGCAATTAGAGCTTTGTGCTTAAGATACTTCCCCTAAAATTATAACCCTCACGTTCTGCGTTTAACATCTTCATTCAAGTTGCTGCTTAAACTTCTCCTTCCATGTTTCGCTTCTCTTTATCCCTCCTTCTAATGGTTTCCTCAGTGTGGATTATCACCCGTTATCTGCTTTAATTCCAAGTCATGATTAATTGGTCACAGTCATTCCGTAACCCAGAAAAGCACAGGGCTGGTTGACCGTGTGATGTTACAAGCACCCACGTGAGGCAGCTGTCCAGTGGAGCACCCGGCACCAGCTTGCCCCACTTAAGAAGCTACTTTGTCACCTTGCACCATGATCTCTCCTTAGTGTTATGACTCTTGTAAGCTGCTTAGTGTGGAAGGAGCCAAGCTCTTTTGTAGAAAGAGAGAGCTGCATCTTCCTTGAGGTTGCTGTAAACCTTGGCCTTGTTCCAGGTCAAATTAGGCCCTGGGACCCCTTTGCAAATGGGAGCAGAATGGGTCTCCTGTGGGTCACTGCAGGAAGGGAAGGGGGTAGGTGCCTCCTTTATAAGGCCCCCCACCTTTGGAGCTCAGTGCCACTCTGTTTTCATTTTTTCAGATCTATCCACAGATTTCACATACCGGTATAATTCCAATACATAGTGATGTCCCATCCCATTTTCTGTGGGTGTTTTTTTTAATCCCTTTGCTGCACCCTATCTTCCCTCTTTTATATCACAATCACAATACAATAATTTCTACCGTAATTCTCTTTCTGTTGCTCATATTTCAAATCCTGCTTGCATATTCATAATATTATATTTGAATAGTCCGAAAAAGGCTTCCATTCTTCAATAAAACAGTCTCTTATTTTGTCCCATGTAAATAGGAATGAAATCTCATTCATTTCTATTTTCCATGCCCATCTGAGCTGCTATCTGCTCCTTTAAAAAAAATTAGGTAACAGACACTGCCTAGAAATGAATATCAAAGGCCGAAAGATATAAGCCATCAGAGCAGGGGTAGTCAATGTAATGCCTTCTAGATGCTGCTAGACTCCAGTTTCCATCATTCCTGACCATTGGCCATGTTGGCTGGGGCTGATGGGAGCTGGAGTCCAACAACAGCCAGAGGGCACCATGTTAGCTGTCCCTAAACAGAACAGTAATGTCTAGCAACAGTATTAAGTTATCTGTTTAGCCAACAGATTTATTACGGTACCTTTGAAATGTTACTGATTTGTTGAATGTTGAGTGTACCTCTGAAGCAGTAAAGTTAATAGAACTAAGGTGCTTTACTAATTGATAAGCTTAGAGTGGCTCAAGTGAAGGATCAGGTACAGGATTGCTCCATCATCCCTCCTGTACGTTCCTTGTGGCATTCCCCTCACTGTTAAACACCTCTTGCTGGAGTGGCCGGACTGTATCCAACTAAGTTTCACTCAGACTGAACCAATTGCAATTACAGTGGTACCTTGGTTTAAGTATACAATTGGTTCCAGAAGTCTGTACTTAACCTGAAGCATACTTAACCTGAAGCACGCTTTCCCATTGAAAGTAATGGAAAGTGGATTAATCCGTTCCAGACGGTCCGCGGAGTACTTAAACTGAAGCGTACTTAACCTGAAGCGAACTTTCCCATTGAAAGTAATGGAAAGTGGATTAATCCGTTCCAGATGGGTCCACGGAGTACTTAAACTGAAAGTACTCAAACCGAAGCGTACTTAAACCGAGGTATGACTGTAATCAGCATGATTAACAAAATCCATTAACTTCATTGGGTCTACTTTTAGTAAAATTTAGTTGGCTACGACCCTCCATGTTTTTTTAGTGTGTTGTGGGCTGTTGTAATGCATCCAGTATCCCAAACTTAGCTTACTTTTTGAGTGACAGTGTACATCTCCCAAGTTTTCTTCATGTTCCTGAGCTATCTTGGGTGGCTGGCTTGCTGTCTTCTCCAAGACTGTCTGGATTCACCTATCTTTCCCCTTTGTGCGGTATCTTTGTGTGGTATCTTTTTTCCAGCAAAAGACCCTAGTTTCCATTTTTTTTATATAATAATTTTTATTAATTTTATAAAAAGAACACATACAAAGCATACAACATAAACTCTGTCCCTTCATTTTCCCTCCACCCACAGGCCCCCTTCTGCCACCAGTGAGACCCATGCTACTAAAAACAGAACCCTAGTTTCCATCCCTGCCACCTCCAGGCACAGCTGAGAAAGACCCCCTGACTTGAAAGCCCTGTGAGTCACTTCAAAATCAGTTTGGGCAATGGATGGACCAATGGTCCTACTCAGTACTAGCCTGTTCCTGTGGCTGTCATGTGTAGCTGCTTCCTCTTCTGCTTCTCAGAAGCTATATAATGCAGCTGACTGCTTTCCCATGGCAAGTAGTAGGTCCGTTGCCTTCAGGTCCTGCTGTGCAATGCAAACTCTTTAAATTTGTTTTGAGATGGTTGTCTTTGGTATTTACTGCCTGTTAGTTCTGGGTGTATTTTGAGCTTATGAAGATCTGAAGCAGCCCTGAGCCCCAGCTGCTTCCTTCCTCGTGGTATGTTATCATGGTTAGACCCCTATCACAGTCCCTTGAGCAGGCATCTATGAAACAATCCTGGGGGGAAATAATAATTTCCCTTGCTTCCAGGCAATGCTGTGTTAATGTATTGGTATGTGGAACGAGCCTTACTCTGCCAAAATCTCCCTGCTTATGTGACTGCCTTGGTGTCCTAAAAGAGACTTTAAAAATATGTAACAGTGAAATTGGAAATGTGCCCCATAAATTTTGTTGCCTGGGATGAAGGAGAAGAGGACACCCAAAGCGCCCATCCCACCTAAGGAAGGCAGCGTGACTGGCATTCCAGTCTTACTTGCAAGATTAGAGAAAGGACAGTGTCTTTCACTGCATCTGAGGAGTGCAGGATAGGACACCTCCTGGCACACACAACCATGCCCTTTCAGTGCTTCACTGTTGCTTGCACACCTCTCTGCCTGACACCTGCTCACCCCCCACACAGACAAATGCTGCAATATAGCAGCAGAAATGCTATCATCCTCACATAATCAGAGCGGCACCTATCCAAACAGAGTACCAGCTGGAATACATGTACTGGGCAAGCTCCTTGCCTGCTCGCTTGGGCTGTACAGTGGTACCTCTACTTACGAATTTAATGCGTTCGTAAGTCGAAAAAAATTGTAAGGCGAATCCCATAGGAATGCATTGGGAGAAAAAAAATGTAAGTCAAAGCAACCCTATCTAAAAATTCGTAAGTCGAAAAAATCCTATCTAAACCACATCCAAGATGGCGGATGGAGCTCCGTTTGTAAGTAGAAACATTCGTAAGTAGAGTTATTCATAAGTAGAGGTACCACTGTATATGTACAACAGTTTAAAGTGGATCCGATGGTTCCCGTGTGTGTGTTTTTTTTCACGCCGTCCACACAACATTGTCCTCATCCAATTACCAGCCGGTAGTTCTCCCCACATTTATTTGAATTTCCTCAATCTGCAGATAAGGCGGTAAGGGGGAGAAATTCCAATTAAAACCACATGGTACCCAAACTCTGTGGACATAGCGGAACAGCAACCCCAAGCTTCTTGCCTTCATATTTACAAAACAAATTGATGGAGCTCCATTCAGAATTAAGTAGAGAGATGAAAATAAAGATGGGACTGGGGAAAATGTTTTCATTTTTCTTTTTACGTAACATGATCTTAGTTCCCCATTCCCTGTAAGAAAGGTAAGAACTAGATGAGAGCAAAACAGTGGCAGTTTGGAGGCACCAGAAGACTGCAATCCTATACACATTTACCTTTACCTTTAATTCTTATTGAACTTAGCAGGATGCACAGGACTGTGCTGCAAATAACCATGGGCCAATAATCATTATGTATATTTTAGGCTTTGTTCCAGCTTTTAACAGGCTTAACTGAAGTGCTGCAGGTACAGCAGACAAGATCCTGTCCCAAGTTAAGCTTTTTCAGCACCATTAATTTCAATGGAAGTGTTAAGCACATGTGTAGCTTTCTCCTACTGAAAGCAGTGTGATATAAATGTGCTTAGCTTTGGCTAAAAAATCATTTCTGGCATTTCACGTGCAACATTTCATCTGTTTGATGCGTCCATTTGTGGCCTAGCTTTCACAGAGAGGTGTCTGGGTTGTACCAATTCAGACTGCCTGCGGAGGCTCACTGGACTGTCCTTCATGCAACATTTTGCTGCACATAATAAACTAGACATTCGGGAGGAAAGTTCCAGTGTGTAACCTCCTCTCAGACGTACCATTTTTCTATGCAGGGTGCATGTGGTTGTGTATCTCTGATCTAGGCCACACCTTCAGTCTGAAGTGGCACAGCCCTGATACAGGCTTACTTCCTCAGCAAAAACTAGGTCAGCTCTTACTGATGTAAAAAAGGGGCTAGCTTTCTGGTCCAGGTAAATACTTGTTTCCTTTAATATAATGCCAAAAGTTTAATAGAGTGGGGAATTCAAGGAGACACATCTGCAGGATATACAAATCAGGGAAGAAACTTAAAATTTGGCAATCCTATCGGAAAGGGATGATGACGGTGTGATTGTGTGAGTGCGTGTGTATTTTAAAAAATTAGGTAAAGGGAGCTGTTTATCAGTTCAGCTGGGATCACGCTTCCTTTCTCAAGATGTTTCCACATACCAAGTGTCCAGGGAAGATAACTGCATTCCGTATTGGAGGACGGGGATTTCCAACAAGAGGACATATGTTTCCTAAAACCATTGCTAGCATTTATTCATCTGAAACCGAATCAGCATACCTGCCTGTGGCGGTGTGAAAATAAAGCGGGTTATTATTGCTTTGTGTTCATTAAGTTACTGCCAGCTGCTTTGTGAATGCTCACCTTTACAAGTAGGATATAAATATGCAAATAAACAAAAGAGGAGCAACAACCGGGATCCCCTGAAAATCTCTGATTCCCAGATCCTCACTAGTATGTTTTGTCTGGAGGGGCATGTCAGGGAATGTGGGAGCTTGGGAGTCTGTAGATTCAAAGCTGCTGCTGCTGCTGCTGCTACTACTACTACTACTAATTTTATTATTCATACCCCGCCCATCTGGCTGCATTTTCCCAGCCACTCTGGGTGGCTTACAGCATATATAAAAACATAATAAAATGACAAACATTAAAAACCTCCTGATACAGGGCCGCCTTCAGATGTCTTCTAAAAGTTGTGTGGTTCTTTATCTCCTTGACATCTGAAGGGAGGGTGTTCCACAGGGCGGGTTCCACCACCGAGAAGGCCCTCTTTCTGGTTCCCTGTAACTTTGCTTTTTGCAGTGAGGGAACCAGCAGAAGACCCACAGAGGAGGACCTCAACTACCTCCACCCCCAAATTGCCCCATTCTGACCCACACCAGGAATGGAATACTGCTGTCTACACCAAAGGAGCTTTCTGCAGCTGTATCAGTGGATCTCTAATGTCATCAGGTCCATCTCATGGCAGATCAGGTCTTTCTCTACTTATGCTGCATCCTATGATCTCTCGGCTGAATCCAAAATATACATGGTCACTTATAACCTATTTATATGTAGTGGATTTGGGTGACATATAGCTCATGGGCGGTGAATGCACTCGGATTATATTTTGGGTATGTGCTCGCATCGTATATTTTGCTTGTGTGTGTTCTATGTATTTTTGCAATTTGTATTTTTAAAATCTGTGGCCACACTTCATGAACCTGAGTTAATGACCTTAAGGGGACTATCCTGGGATTGCATGGTGTTTTGTTTGTTTTTTTACTTTCTCCTACAATCTCGTTTTTCTAACGAGAGCTCGTCTCATCCTTGACTTTTGTTTTTTCAAAGATTTACTGACCCATTCAAGAAAAAAAACACACACAAAACCTATTATCTCACTGCACTTTTAAACATAGCAAGGGTTCATTTCCAGCTGGTGAATGAACTGTAGCTTCCTGCCAAAATCCTGTGGTTTTTTTTTTTAATACCACAAACATTCCAGCTTGGGAGTGGGGGTATTGGCCCACTTTTATTGCACTATAGTGCAGGAGTGACCTTTCAGAAAGCAATAATGTAGTAACACTGGGGAAGCATCACAGAACAACTAATGAAGTAGATAGATGTGTTGGCAGTCCAGCACAAATCCACCATTAGCACACAATTACTGTATCATTACCTGACAAGTTCCAGAATCCACCCGCAATGAAGCACCAGTCTGGAGGGATCTTAGCATTTTAAAACTTTTTTCTGTGCAAGATAGCAGAAATGAAGGCTGAGAAGATAATTATAAAGAAAACAGTCAATAGTATCAAGAGGAAGAGGAATAAAGAGGAGAAGGAAGAGGGGTTTGACTTTCTTTGTGTGATAGATAATTTAGTAAGGGCAATATTATTAGACTGAAGAGAATAAAATCCAGATCGGAGAGAAGAAGAGCAATTTTAAAAGAAATTTTAAAACTTTGTAATATATTTTTATTGCAGTTTTTTATTGCTGTAAATCACTTTGAAATATTTTCATGACACAGCGGTGTATAAATATTTTTAACAATCAATTAGAAAGTAGTAAGATATCCAAGGCAACAGGAATAAAACACATGCAAGGGGGGAAATTAAGGAAAATAAATGCAGTGATAACTGGGTAGATAAAGAGAGAGTTTTAGGCTTAAAGATGGAAGTAAATTCACCTGGAAACTGAGAGACCAATGAGTTAAAGAAACTAAAACCAAATAAATGATAGAAGACAAAGGGGAAGATAGAATGGGATCAAGCGAACAAGTTAAGGAAATTGCAGAAAGAAGAGGGGAAGCTTTTGTGGACAATAATGATGATCCCTCTCTGTTTCATCTGTATATGATGAATAGCTCCCAGTATATGGAAGGAATAGCTGCCACCCCCACCCCCCAATGTGTCCTTCATTTTAAAATGAAATTGAAAATCTAAAGCTTCCTCATGTTCAGTAAATTAAGAAAGCCCCTCCACGTGTCATGAGTTTGCCCCCCGTATTTTTTACCACTCTCATGGTCTTGGTGTTAGTTGGCTGTTTGACATGTGCATACTTAAAAATAAAAGATAATTTACAAATGATTAATACTTAGTTTGGCCTTTCAAGAAAAGTGGCAATTGGTTTATTGCGGAGGCATTTGGCGTACAGTGTTTTGTTTAGAACCGGCTGGGCGTCAGAGACTGATTGGCTCTGAACCTTTAGCTGGACATTGCTGTAGATTCATGGGTCTGCAAGTTTTGTCACCAAAGGGTATGTTGGAAATTGAACTGTTGGTCTAACGGGAACACATTAATTTTGCACTCTGACTTGCTTTGTAGACAAGTCCCATGCAGCTCGGTACACTATATGGATGTTAATTCTTTAGCCAAATCACTTCCTTATGCAAGGACTTGAAGAGCCAATCAAATGTCAGGCGTGAGCTTCAGCCTACTGTACTTCGTGGCCAGTTTCCTGCAAGTGGCTTGATCAGCTGCTTTGTATTGTTTCGGTTATTCTTTTATATTAAACACTGTTATGCTTTGGGACAAAGATACAGTGGCGCCTCTTGTCTGACTGCCTTTATGCTACTAAAAACAGAACTACTTTGGGCCTACCCTAAAATTCTGCTCCCGTAGAGGTCTTTTGAAAAATATAGAGAATTTGCTGTCTACTTCTGGTTAATGCTTGATTTACGCTGTTGTTACTGCACCCCATAAAAAGAGCTTTCTCTATCACAACATTTCTAGGTACATAAACAATCATGACTCACTTGTTTGAAAGTTCCTTGTGCTTGAGATCCAAAATACCCTTTAGCCCCTTTCGCTTTGATCTCATGCCTGAAAAAAAGCACCCTTTTCCTTGAAACGGGTGAAAGTTATTTCAGTTCTAATAATGCATCAAAGCTAATACATGTACAGTGTACAGAGTTGAGCCAAACCTCAGGATCTCTTTCTCCTTTTCAGTTTTAATTTACTGTTTTCTTTTCGGTGAACTTGGTGAGAGCCTTTTTATGCCTTTTGATGCTCATGAAAGCAAGAGATTAGGATTTCTTTACAGAAGCAATCTGCAGCCATGGAAGCTTCTTTGCATTGGTCTGCTGGTGCTCGTCAGCCACTTCTTGGAGAACCTTTGGATCTCTCCTAAGTACTGATTTCGGAATGTTTCATGGGAAGCTTTTAGAGAGCTCCTTTAGTGTGGGGATGAATTGAATATGTCAGCTTTGGTTCATTTTTCCAGTCTCAGGTTCAGTCCTCCACATTTCCACATCAGTTTGCATTTTTTTAACAACGTCCTCATGAAAATTCACCAGCATTTTAGTACAAATCTCTCCTAATATAAACAGTTTTAAAATTCAAGTCAATACAAACCAGGGCTAGATCAGGATGAACAGGGGCTCAACCCTGCTTGAAAGTTGTTCCCATTGATTCTGAAACACTTCTGTCTAATCCAGATGCGGTGCTGCTGATTGTGTTTGTTCAAAGGTTTTGTAAAGGCACTATGCACTTGCTCACGTGCACTGTATTATATTGTGTCCAGATGTGTGTCTTAAACTTGCATTATATAACCTTAACATGGCATGCTCACTTCATTGTGCAGATTTAAAGGCAGAATTCATTTTGTAGGCTAAGTTTAAACCATGTCCTGGTATTATGCCATCATGGTGACCAGAAAAACTAGAATAACAACAGCAATAATGAAAGTTGTCTACCTAGACACTTTAAATTTCTTTTATCAGATCTGCATGTCACTTTTCAGTGGAGGATTGCTGTGTTGAGAACACTATAAATCAGCAACTTAGTTATTTTATGAAGAGGTTCTCTCTACTCCAGATATGACTTCTACATCACTTAGGAAAACCTTAGGGCCCCTCCACATTCATTGCACATTCAGGATTATTTGTGCTCGTGATGGTATTGCGATGGTAACACATGATCCTACTGTCAATACTGTTTGAGCCTGCAAAACTTTTTGGGCTAGACATGCTGCTTTGTTTCCATTAAGTGCATTCCCCATAGCTTCCAGAATATTTTTTACCACAAATGTTCCTGGGGATTGTTGCACTGTAGAGTGCTTGTTCAGATGGCAATAATATTGAGGAAGCACCACCGAATTAATAAATCAGAATGATGTATGCACTGTCTAGTATAAATCCACTATTATTACACTATTATTGCATCAGTGACATGCTGGACAACACACTGGCAAAACAAACAAACAAACCCTGCAGTCTGGATGGATTCTTAAAGAACCTAGAAATAGTGCTCATAAATATATCACTGACCCAGGGATTGTATTCATATTAAATGGAGAAAACTCCCTCACTGCGAGATGCGAGGTTACAGGGATACAGGGTTACAGGGAGAGGGCCTTCTCGGTGATGGCACCAGCCCTGTGGAACACCTTCCCATCACATGTCGAGGAAATAAACAACTACCTGACTTTTAGAAGACATCTGAAGGCAACCCTGTTTAGGGATGTTTTTAATGTTTGATGTTTTATTCTGTTTTTAATCTGTTGCGAGCTGCCCATAGTGGCTGGGGAAACCCAGCCTGATGGGCGGGGTATAAATAATAAATGATGATGATGAAAACACACACACACACATAGCAAATTTCAAGAGCAATATTGTGTTTCTAAATATTGTTCGCTTGGGTTTTATAAATTAATGCTCTTTGGGGTGCTCTCCTGGGGTTTGTTATGCCTGTTCAGAAAGAGGTTCTCTGAAGCAAAGAGATACTTAATGATGTGAGTAACTCTTAAAGCCAAGCTGTGCTCCAACTGCTGACCCTGCCTTGTATTTTCTGAGGGTTAGTAACGCAACAAATGACCCTGATCTCTCCAAGCTGGCTCCTGATCTAATCTATGTGTGTGTGTGCAAATAGATTTCTTGTAAGTGGCACAGCAGACGTATAGCGCCGGAGCTGCGCTTTCTGTGGAAGCAGGCTAGATTTGGTGGGTGATGCTATAGAGCCAGCTCAAGATAAGGGCATATTTTCTCAGGATCCAGCCGAAAGACTCAACAAACTCACATAACGCATCTTGTAGGAGTGGAAAGCCATCAAATCTGATTGTTTTCTGTCTCAGTATCTCTCAAAGGCAGATCTTACGTTCCACATTTGCTGCTTTCTTATTGGCAGCCAACTTAATGCAGCGGTCCAGTGTTTTTCAGGAAATCTTTCTATACGACTGATTAGGCTGAAAGCTCATCTTCCTTCAGTCATGAATACTGCACTGCCACATGCTATACTGCTGCCCATTCACATTTACAAATGGCTCCTCTTTCACTTTCTCCTCCACGTTGACGCTGGTCAGATATTTGCCTAAGCAACACAAGAAATCCCAGGTGTGAAAGTCCTCGTGAATAAAAAGCACTTCCATCACATGACGTGTGTGGTAATTGTACACATGCTGATTTTGCTGCAATGCACATGTGTCAATATGGCGGTGCCTTAGTGCTCATCACACCTCTTTCTCATCTGTAATAGGCTTGGAAGGACCAGCAACCACAGATCTGTGAAGCTGAGCAATGGCCCTACACACTTTCTGTCTGCGTCTCGATGACATTATACAGTATTCACCCTGTACTCTTACTGTTATCTCTGTCACTCGCTAGTTTATGTATGTGTGAGAGAGATTAAGGCAGGCATGTATAAGCAGGAAAGGGAAAAGGCATGGGCTGTGAAAAAAGATGCCTTGCTCGTCCTTGTAACAGGTTTTCCTGTTTTGTACTGACTGAAATAGACATTTCTGGAAAATGGAGGGGTGGTGTGGCCAGCGGTGGAGCATATGCCTGCGCTGCCCAGGAGAGGCACGCTCCCGAGGGGAGTGTGGCACAGAGGGTGCCCTCCCAGGTACGGAATAGCTGCTTGGGTGCTCGGAGCAGCGTGCACGCCCTGTAACCAAGGGCGGAGTGAGCCGCTTATGGGGGCGGGGCAAGCCGCCTATGGTATACATTCGGCGCACAACCCACTCGTTATTTCCAAGCCTCCCCCCAAACTGTCAAAACGAAGGGGGAAGGGGGGAATGCTGCCGGCAAAGCGGCGCAGCTCCCCCTGTACCTCGACGGCTCGGGGTAGGCTTGGGAGTAGTGGGCAGGTGGCACACTGAATGTCACCCCCCTCAGTGAGGGCACTCAGGGTGGTTCACCCTCTTCCTACACCCCTGGGTGTAGCAGGGCAGACACTAACTTCACAGGGCCTGATTTTGTTTGTGGGGTGCTAGTCACTGACTCTCAAAACTCACTGGTGGTTTTGCCATTCAGGATTCCCTTGTTTAAAGACAGGAACAGGTACCACACAAGGGAGTCAGGAAAAACAAACAGGATCTCTAATAACAATGGTTTGGGGAAGCACATTTCTTTCTCTTTTAAACGAATCAGGTTGCATCACCAATTAACTTTGGTGATGGCTGATTTATTATATGCATGCAAAGCAGCAAGCATGCAAAGCAGCAAGCAGCAAGAGTGATGGCTGATTTATTATATGCATGCAAAGCAGCAAGCTGTAAAATATTTAAACATTAACATGGGTGAATCAGAACAGTTTCCTAATGGCTTGCTCTCTAGGTTAGGCAACAAACTGAATACAGAATATACTGACTGTTTAATAAGAAGGTGATTACTTATTTCAGGAAGGTTCTGTAGCTGCAAGGGCCATAAATATAAAGAAGATAAAAATCATGATCTGTGCTACTATTCCATAGTATCATATGAGTCTGCTTTCGGTACCAACCATGGGAAGAGGGACCTTCCTAGACAGTAGGCATGATGCTGCCAAGTTATACATTTTTAAAGCCCAATTAAATTTGGTGGAAGAGTTAAGTACAGTGGTTCCTCACTAGACGAATTTAATTTGTCCCGCAAGTCGCTTTGTATAGCAAAAAATTCGTTTTGCGAAGCGGCTCCCATAGGAACGCATTGAAGTGCAGTTTCCCATAGGGTGCCTCGCAAGACGGGGGGGGGGACGTCTTGCGAGGCACCCTATGGGACGAAAAAAATTGTCTTGCAAAGCGCGCCATAGGAAACTTCGTCTTGCGAGTCTCCATTGAAATCGCAAAAGGCTTTCGTTTTGCAAGTTTTTCGTCTTGTGAGGCATTCGTCTCGCGAGGTACCACTGTATCTGTTTAAATTCCTCCCATATAAAACCATGGGATTTAAAAGCACCTACCATTGGCTGAATCATACTCTGTATTTTTTTTTTAATGCAATGGCTACCTAATTGTTACTGACATATTGTGTAGGATCCAGACTATCTTTCTGTAGGATAACATTTCTGCTTGAAGGGGATGGGGAGGAGAATTACATTTCCCCATAATTCCAGCTGCAGAGGAGAGGGGAGTTTGTTGTTGTTTAGTTGTTTAGTCGTGTCCGACTCTTCGTGACCCCATGGACCAGAGCACGCCAGGCACTCCTGTCTTCCACTGCCTCCCACATTTTGGTCAGACTCATGTTCGTAGCTTCGAGAACACTGTCCAACTATCTCGTCCTCTGTCGTCCCCTTCTCCTTGTGCCCTCCATCTTTCCCAACATCAGGGTCTTTTCCCGGGAGTCTTCTCTTCTCATGAGGTGCCAAAGTATTGGAGCCTCAGCTTCAGGATCTGTCCTTCCAGTGAGCACTCAGGGCTGATTTCCTTCAGAATGGATAGGTTTGATCTTCTTGCAGTCCATGGGACTCTCAAGAGTCTCCTCCAGCACCATAGGGGAGGGGAGATTACATGTACCCAAATACTGTGGTGCCTTGGTTGTTGAACTTAATCCATTCTGGGAGTCCATTCGACTCCCGGAACGGTTCGGCAACCAAGCTGCAGCTTACGATTGGCTGCAGGAGCTTCCTGCACTCAATCTGAAGCCGTGTAAGCCGTGTTGGATGTCTGGCTTCCAAAGAATGTCAAAAAACCAGAACACTTACTTCCGGGTTTTTGGCCTTCGGGAACCAAAACGTACTAGGACCAAGGCATTCAAGAACCAAGGTATGCTGTATTAATGGGATTTGGTGATTCAGCCAATTGTCAGCACATGGAACTCTTAGGTTTCATTGTAGTTGCGTATCATTGCGTATCATTGCAACAGAAGTGGGTGCTTACCGTATCCATACTATTCAGTCTAAAGACTTTTAGCTAGGGACTATTCAGAGCTCACCTGGAGAGCTGGTGAATTTCCAGCATCCATCCTGACAAGCGTCAGTGAAACCAATCGTATGTAAACACTTAAACAATGTTAAGGACTTAAGTAAAGTTAACTTCCTATGGACTGTGCCCATTGCTTGAGTGTGTCCGTACAACAGAGGATGGGTTTTTCCTCTCATTTTGCATTTGATTCCAAAATAATGCCTGATCTTGAATGTAGTAACACTGTGACACTGATAGTCCACTTTTTTCTTTTTCTTTTTCTTTTTGGTATTTTCTATTTTCATCATATTTTAGAACTCTGGATTTTGGAAGGCTCTTTCTTTCTTTCTTTCTTTCTTTCTTTCTTTCTTTCTTTCTTTCTTTCTTTCTTTCTTTCTTTCTTGGGAAGCTTTTGATCCCCCTTTTCTAATACAAATTACAGTACATCAAAGAGGTGCCTACAGTACACAGAAACCATCTTTTGTGATCCAAACTGTGAAGTTGTCCGCCAGAAAGACTGGCAAGCAAGCAGGGAGTGACAGCTTTTTTTGTTCTGTTAAATTCTGTTGTTACAATGATATTCCTGCCCAAGCCTCTCCCCGCCCCCCGCCCCCCCCCCCCCGGTTTCTAGCTTTTATCTACCTTTGAATATGTTCTGTGTGATCATTAATCAAAGATCAAACCTATCTATTCTGAAGGAAATCAGCCCCGAGTGCTCCCTGGAAGGACAGATCCTGAAGCTGAGGCTCCAATACTTTGGCCACCTCATGAGAAGAGAAGACTCCCTGGAAAAGACTCTGATGTTGGGAAAGATGGAGGGCCCTAGGAGAAGGGGACGACAGAGGATGAGATGGTTGGACAGTGTTCTCAAAGCTACCGTACAAACATGAGTTTGACCAAACTGCGGGAGGCAGTGGAAGACAGGAATGCCTGCTGTGCTCTGGCCCATGGGGTCACGAAGAGTCGGACACGACTAAATGACTAAACAACAACAAGATTGCAACAGGAAAGCTGAGATAAGAAACACACACCTATACAGGAGCCAGCATATGGCATCACAGCTGAAACCCAGTTGCATGAGGAATTGCAGCCAATGTTATTGTGGTGCTTCATTCTTTCATGTGTTTATGGTTTTACTGTGCTGGATGCTGTTATTTATTGACTGCAGCGTTATTGTGTGTCTTGTAACACCTCATATATTGGTGTTAATTTTGGGTGACTTGCCTTGTAAGGAATTTTGTTTTGTTTTGTTTGTTTTTTTGAAAGGCAGTTTACAAAACTACAAAGTAAAAAATATATACATGTGTACAAATGTATTCAGTAGGTACACTGTAAAAACAGATGGCTAAACTTCAGAAGACAGTAGTATGAATGGATGAAATGCAACTGCATGAATAGAGGACACAATCGATGACTAGGATAAAAGATGACTGGAAAACTTTATAGCAGCAGTAGATCATGGGCCAGTTTCTGGAATCCATGACTGAACCAGTTTTCTTAGCATCTGAAAATGCCAATTTTACTTATAGTATCTGCCTTGGTGTTTAAACAACCTTTGGAACTCCTAAAGGCAGTAAAGTAGCCAGCAGCTGTAGGTCTTGTGGGGATCTCAGTGGCACCCACTAAATACACACTGACTGATTAGCAAGGTACAGTTTGTTGTGTAGAGTTACATAATGTGTGTTAGTAAGGAGTGTTGAGTCATATAGTCAAAATTACTGGAGAGCTTGCAGTTGATTACGAAAGTTTAAAATTAGGACATCGATGTTTCACTAAGCCTCACTCTTTAAAAAAAGAAGACACAGCCACCCACACCTGCCAGTATATTATTAGTCTGCGTTTGCTTACGGTCTTCTGTCCGTCAAAGAGATCAGTCAAAGCCAATTCAGTTCCTTTCACCAGGTGCCAAAGTGCTGTGCAACTAAACAACAAAGCATTTCCGTTTTAGCAGATGATGTGTTCAAGAAAATAAAGGTGGCTATTGTGAGTTTTTTTGTTGGCCTTTCATTTTTTAATTTATTTGTTTAAAACATTTATAAAACATTTCCTAGTCTCAAGATTTATTAAAAGAATAAGGAACAATACTAAAAACAAGCCCTTATAAAGCCTCAAATGACACACAACAGAAGCAATAAAACCACCCAGAATTACCTGTGCTCCCTTGAAATTATTCAATGTCAGAAGACTCTCCTAAATGACCACAACCATCTAAAATCAGGAGTGCAGTATATGGTTCCAGTTCCTAAAGGAGGCGTATCTACAGTGCTGGGGCCATCCCCGAAAAGGCCCTGTTCCTAAGTTCCCAGGTCCTTAATGTGGAAATGTTCCAACTAGTTAGTGTTGAGTCAAAGATGCCCCCCCACTTTTGCAGCTCAGTTTCACGGGCCACAAAAATGGAGCAGCATTTTTAGCAATATTGCCAAGAAGAAGAGAAATTCTTTAAAAACGTCATTCTGTAGGATAGGGGTGTGGCTACAGTAGCTTTTTATTTGGATCATTTATTTAACCACAAGTCACCCTTGAAGGTGTCACCTCCAGCCAGGGAGCGCGGTAGTCTGTGGGAAGCCTGCCCCCTTCCCACGGGCCTTAGGTTGCCTACCCCTGGCCAAATCCCCCACTTCTAACAAATCTGCCTGGCTAAGCTTGTACAAATAAATGACTAGACCTCTTTAGCAATGCTTCCCTCTCAAAAGAGGATGGTGGCGTTACAGATATTCTAAATAGTGTACATTTATTTATTTTTCTTTCTTCTGCCATGGGACTGGATCCTGTCCCAGGAGGTCTCTCATCCAAGCACTCACCAAGCTCACACCTGCTTAGCTTTTAGCAAAGTGATAGGCTCCTTTGCCTTCAGATAATACCTGGAATCCACCTGTCATATCACATTATGTCAGACATTTGCTAGAGATGCATAAACCCAGCGTTCTATCTCTTGTGCAGTTATTTCCGCATTTGAGATGTTAGGAACTGGCCCTTAAGTATGCTGAGCTTTCTCTTGGTTCAGCTCATGGATATATTGTATGACAACGATTTTTTGAACAGCGCCAGCCAATCATTTGAGAATGCTCTGCCCATTTAACCAGTGAAGGAGAAGGTTGCAAGTTTTCTGCCAATGGAATGAATCCAGTTATCGTCTAAATAATGTATAGCAACAGGTGATGTGGATGATCTTGCATGTCTTTGATCCTTCACAAGTCAATAATGAGTGGAAGTGATCGGGAAACATCATAACCACTTCCAATTTGGAATGCTCTCGGAGGTGGTGGTGGAAATTAGTGATTGCACATATAATGGAGATCGTAGAGGCAGTTATGCCATCCAAAGCTTTTTGAGTCCTCAGGCATTTTTCATTTCCATAGCAGGCAACAGGGAAGACCCTACCTGCACATACATATGGATGCCTTGCTGGATTGCAATCACATCTAGCAAATTAGCTTATGCAACTGCTATTCACGCTCTGCTTGTGAGATTTCCCAAGAGAATTGGGCTGCCCACTGTTATAAACAGGAGACTGCGCTAGACAGATTGTTGGGCTGATCTAGCAAAGCGCTTTTTTCATCCTTATGTCATTCAAGTATAGGTACTGCACGCACTGTGAAGTGAAAGTAGGTATCTAAAGAGAAGAGAAACCTAATCTCCGTTGGCTCTTGACCCGAGCTCAGATTTCACCAGCATCTCTGTCTTTTATTATTTATGAGTTCATTTGCATTTAATGACAGGCTTTTATATTTATAGTCTCTTTTTATTTCATGACCATTTGCTTGCATGAATTAATAGCCTGTTAATGTCTTCTATTTTCAAAAGTTATGGGCACCATTAAATAAGTTAATAAGCTGTGTTTGACGCTCTTGGGTGTGTGTCATTCAGCAGGTCTATGCGTACCTTGGGTGTGTTAAGTTCCAGATGTATGCATGCTGAAGGGCACTTCTTGCTGACAAGGTATATTTTTCACCTTTCTGTGCCAGGTGAGATCTTTCTGTCTTGGGCGAAACCTGCCCTCATTTTGCTGTCCACCGTCATAGCAGGCACATGGGATTTGGTACAGCATTGCCACAATTAAACCACCCTTCTCCCAACAGCAATGGCCTTGAACTTAATCTGTGCATGTGCATCTTCATTCTCTTTCATGGAAGGTGTAGCTCCCCTTGCATAGAATGTGCCCGCACACATTTTACATGATTAAAAATAGGGGCATGTCTGTGGAAGTGTAGGAAGAGATTTTAAAAAGGGGAAAGAGTGGCTAAATGTAAGTTAACAAATGGTGTAAGGAGGAAAAAGTGTGCATCTCTTTGAATGCAAACCTGAAGCACACAACTTGTGGATTATGGGGAACAACTATTAAGCACAAAGCTCCATATATAGCTATCAACATAACGGAAGACCAGGAACTGCAAAGTTGTATCATGACCTCTGTTCGATGGGAGTATTGTTGATTAATGCTCTGGAAACAAAGTCGTTTAAAAGAAAAACCCACTGCCACCAGTTTTGGAGTTATTAATTTGCTATCTACTATCCACAAGAAGAAGGGATGCGGGTGGCGCTGTGGTCTAAACCACTGAGCCTAGGGCTTGCCAATCAGAAGGTCGGCGGTTCGAATCCCCACGATGGGGTGAGTTTCTGTTGCTCGGTCCCAGCTCCTGCCCACCTAGCTGTTTGAAAGCACGTCAAAGTGCAAGTAGATAAATAGGTACTGCTCCAGCGGGAAGGTAAATGGCATTTCCGTGCGCTGCTCTGGTTCGCCAGAAGTGGCTTAGTTATGCTGGCCACATGACCTGGAAGCTGTCTGCGGACAAACGCCGGCTCCCTCAGCCTATAGAGCGAGATGAGTGCGCATCCCCAGAGTCGTCTGCGACTGGACCTAATGGTCAGGAGTACTTTACCTTTATCCACAAGAAGCTCATTTTTAATGCACAAGCAACTAATCTTTACTTGAAAGTAATGGTCGCTCCAGGCCTTCTCAGTAGTGGCACCCTCCCTGTGGAACACCCTCCCTTCAGATGTCAAGGAAATAAACAACTATCTGACTTTTAGAAGACATATGAAGGCAGCCCTGTTTAGGGATGTTTTTAAGGATTGGTTTTTTTATTATGTTTTTAGATATGTTGTAAGCCTCCCAGAGTGGCTGGGGAAACCCAGCCATATGGGCAGGGTATAAATAATAATGTTGTTGTTGTTGTTGTTGTTGTTGTTGTTGTTGTTGTTATTCCAGACAGTTGCTATTTTCGGGTGGGATTTATTCATATATGGTTAAAACTCTGGTTATGCAATAAAAATTTATTTGGAGCCCTGGCAATACGATTTAGAACTTCAGCAGTATGAGCTCGTTTTAAGATAAATATTATAAATATCTAGTAATGGTGAATTCATGCCCAGATAATGTTGAAAGTGTACCTACAGCCACAGACTACAAAATAAATAGGATTTGGGGTGATCTACTTGGAACAAAAATCACCCTTTACACAGGATCACCAGAAGTGAATCTAGCACACCGACTGTCCAGAAAACTCATTCCTTGATACTTCCACCACACACATGTCTGTTTAGGGTGTGAATGGTGGACTTTTGGTAATGTGACAAGCCTTTCCTTAGAAGCAAGTTATACTGAAACTATTGATATTTGCTTTGACGTACATAGGTATGTTCCAGAGAAGCCTGTTGTATGAGCAATAGCTCACCATGTGCCAACTTGCTCCTGCTGCTTTCCCTCTAATGTTCACCTCAGCTGCTCTCACCACTAAACCATTGACCTGCTTTTTAAAGTAAAAGTAATTTGATATGTCAGCACTGGGAATTACTGTTAAGGAAATTAAGAACAAACCTTGGGTGTTCCGGTGGATGAGACGTATACTGTCAAGGGCCCTGTGGCCAAAATATTTACACTTGTGCTCACACTTCAGATGTCAGCACAAATCTCTCTCTCTTACTCTTTTTTTTTTTGCCACGTTTTGTAGTAGAAAAATGCCTAAGACTTTCATTTAAAGAAATGGAAGTGAAAAGACCCAAGACGTCTGAGTATTGCCCAACTGTGGATTTTGCAATTATTCTCCTTATGGGCCTAAAAACAACTTTTGCTTTTTCTGTGAGGGAAGTCAGTCTGCTAGTGCGTAAGGCCTTTTCGTAGGCTTCATAGTGCTCTGAACTTGTAGTTGTATATATCAGCACCATAATTCTCTTATTTTATTTTTTGTGTGGAGGGTTGGTGGAGTTAAATTGAATTATTGAGTGTAGGGAAAATTCTATTTAATAAGCAGCAACAAACTGGACACTGGTAAGGAAATCCTGTGTGGAAAATACCACACTGACTGGAAATGTGATACACCCATTGAGAGAAACTTACAGAAATCTGGTGGGAAAATCCTCTCTGGGGAAAAATATCGGGGCATTTCAGCCCCTTCCAATCCAGGATGGAGCCTGAAGGCTCAAAGCCCAGTTCCATTCCATTCTGGATCAAATCTAATTCGGATCCACATGGGGTTTCTAGACACAAGGTTACCTGTTGCTTGAGCTCTAGAATAATGCTGCTGTACACCAATAAGACTTCATGATACAAGCAACACACTAGTAGTAGTAGTAGTAGTAGTAGTAGTAACAGTAACAAAAAAACAAACAAACAACAACAACAACAACAACAACAACAACAACAACAATTTATTATTTATACCCCGCCCAGCATTCAGTATGATTTCAGGACAGCTTGGGAGTCATATTTATTCTGTCCTAGATTTCCCCCCTCATCTAGTTTGCTATACGAGAGTCTTCTACCATCTGATGCATGCCTCCTCCTTATAACATCAGAACAAAACAAAACAAAAAATCAGTTGACAACAATTTCCTACATCACAAGACAAAGGTAGGGGAGTTCTCACTGTGAAAATGTTTTTTTGAAAAACAAACAAGTGAACATCTACATCCATGTCCCCATGATGCTGCATAAAATGTTGCATGTCATACTTCATAAAGCTGTTTATTACCTTTTTCCTCCTCCTCCTCATTATACCAAGTCAAACCTGTGCATCTTTACTCAGAAGATACAGGACACTTCCAGATGACCTATTTCTTGAGTAGTCATCCTGTTTCATATGCTCAAAGTCTGGGGAGAGGTGAGGCAACTGTTTATCGAGCATCCATTCTGAAGTGTTTGCAAGGAGGTGATACTTGATATCCCAGGCTTTCTAGAGCATTTTCTTGAGAGACTTTCCTTATCATGAAACATCTGATTTTGGAGAGAGGAAGTATCTTGTGCACCACATCAACTTTAATTGTGTGACCTTAATTTGCCAGTAAGTGGCTGTGTACACACTACACAGCTTCAAATAACATTTCCCCCTCAAAGACTTCTGGTTGCTATAGTTTGTTAACAGTTTATGGGAATTGGAGAAGTAAAGTACTGTGCCCAGAATACTTTGGAGGCGAGAATGTGCTTTGAAATGTACTTTAAAGGGTGTGTATACAATCCGAAAACAGCAGTTCTCCGGAAGCATCCATAGATACCTATATATTTTTCCCCATGGGTGAAAAAAGCTGGGAGGCAATTGTGACTGGAAACACAGCAAAAGGGGAAAGGTGAAGCAGCTGGGTTCTCCGCCCACCCCTCTCCACCATCAGTGAAAATTTCTGCTTCAGATTCAGTCATTTCTCTGTTATTTGATCTCTTGCAGACTTCCAGTCACCCTCTGGCAGCTTTGACTTTTGGAAACCAAAAATTGCATTTGTTTCAAAGGGAATGGAAAAAACCCAACAACCAGGATTCAAAACTTTATGGAAAGCACATGAGGAGGTTAGTGGAATAAATATTTGTTTCTGGATGCATCTGAGCAATTTAAAATAGAAAGGGCAACCCCATACATGTTTAGTTAGAAGCAACTCGCACTATGTTTGATGGGCATGCTTCCATAGGGAGTGTATTTAAAATGGCAGCTGCCTGACATTCCTCACTGCAATATGCACAGAGCCAGGTATTTCCCTTTAAAAAGAAGAAGTAACGAAATATCAAACAATGGCAATTCGTTTGAAGCCCTTCTCATACTTTGTCCCAGCAACAACAATCTTGTGGAGCAGATTGGAATTACTGACTTATTGCAGATATGAGGGAGAGAACTCAGGTTGAGAGCTCTTACCTAAAGACATTTTTTGCATCTGTGTGAATCTGACCAGAGAAGATCACTCCAAGCCCAGACTGTGTATTTAGAAACAAGACTAACCTTTTCTGCCTGTGTTTTCTGCTGCTGTATGAAAAAGCACATGAATCTGACCTTTGAACCATTTTTTTACTTACCAAACTATGTAGTTTTTCCTATGCTAAAGTTGCTTTGAAAGAGACTTTAAAGAAGGTGGTTCAGTTGGTTAGAGTGTGGTGCTGATAATGCCAAGGTCATGGGTTTGATCCCCACATGGGCCAGCTGCATATTCCTGCATTACAGGGGGTTGGACTAGATGATCCTCAATGTCCCTTCCCACTCTACAATTCTAAAAACTGGATATTTTAAAGGTACTTGTTGTTGTTTAGTTGTTTAGTCATGTCTGACTCTTTGTGACCCCATGGAGCAGAGCACTCCAGGCAATTGTCTTCCACTGCCTCCCACAGTTTGGTCAAACTCATGTTAGTAGCAAACTATATTTCCACACTTTACTTTGCTGCATGTTTTTGTGATTTTAAACCTCTGCTCATGCTCTCTTATTGGAGAGTGCATGCCCCACGTCTGGATCCAGGGATCTGGGGAATTCTTCTTCCAATCCATCATAACCGACAATAGCGGAGTGAGATTCGAAGCAGATATCTTCTTCATATGCCTAGTCCCTACACTACACCAACTCTGTACCTAACAGTTTCTGTGTGGTGCAGAGGTTAAAACAAGAGCCACGTTCACCCCCCAGCCATGACTGGGTACCCCTGGGCCAGTTGGTACAATTTCTCAGCCTAACCTACCACACAGAGTTGTGAGGATAAAGCGAGGCAGTGGCAGGGGGGTGGGGAGAGAGGATCAGTGTATGCTGCTGTGAGATTCTCAGAGGATGGATAGTATCAGATAAAGATGGACTAAAGGAATAAATTGGTGAGAAAGTTCTTTCCAAAAGTGTTACATGACACACTGAATTCCTGTGCGGACTGCCCCACATGAGGATGTTCGACACAACTTTTGCCAAAGGAACTGGGCCAGTAATATGTGTCTCACCTGCGTTGCCTCTCGTCTCGCCTAACAAAGAAGCAGCCTGTCTTCTGAAACTCCTCTGTAATGAAGGGGAGGATCAGGTAGCACTGGAAATGCACACAAAAGGCAACTGATAACCAGGACTCCATGCAACCTGCACCACTCTCCTGCTCAGCCCCCCATTTTAATTCTACTTCTGGGAAATCCAGTCACTACAAATGGTAAAAAGGGAATTAAACACACTGGGCCACATTTGTGCATTTTGTGTTACTTAGACTACTTCTAAGAGCCAGAAATTTACAGGAAAGTTAACTTCATCAAATTTGGATCTCCGTGCCAATTTTCTCATTAGTTGGACTTGCTTCTTGCCTTAAAGAGGATGTTTTGGTTCCAATCACAGAGTTCAAAAGGCTTGATTCAGGCTGCAAGTGGGCATCCTCTGTTGTCAGGATTGTAAAGCAGAATGGGTAGCAGGGCAGTTCAGTCCACACTCACCCACCCAAACTGATTTTCTTATCTTTTCCACCCACACCAATGGCGATTATTTCTGATCACCCAGCCTCACGGGGAGAAAAATGGTCGACAAACATTGTTTCATGGGGGGAGAGCTCTGCAGTGGCTAGTGTCTTTGGGACTGGTAGGGCGGAAAGGCAGGTAGACCAACAGTAGGCAAGGGCCAGAGTGAATGACAGGTAGAGCCAATTCATTCAAGTTTTGTCTCAAGCCTACCACTTGCTGAGTTCTACTAGGATAACATGAACTCAGCTCTAGTAGGAGAACACGAACCCTAAGGACACTCGCCAGCTAATCACAGTTCCTTTTGCTTCATGGGAATCACAGATGGATTAAATTGTGGCCTGCCATGGCTGGTAAACCTAGCTACCGGTATAATATTTAAAGTAGGAAACGCTTGTAGATCCTCATGCTTATAATAGGATGCTTCAAATGCATCATCTAGCCATCACTTACATCCGTGCCCCCAGACTGCCTGGTGAAAATAAGAGGCCCACTGTACTGTGGGTGCGAAAGCCCACATCTGATGTGTTCTATGATTAGAAACTGGATTTGTTTGGCTTGACTATAAAAACCATAAAGCTCTGCGCCTCAGGTCTTAATTTTTTGATCCACCACAGTACCATGAAACACTGAATCTGATTTTCACGGTGAAATCGTTTCCCATCTATGTTTTTGTACGGTAGCAGCATCATGAAATGTTGGATCCATGCTTTCTTTATCCTTTTTTTGCCTTGAATTTCATGGGTATGCATGTGAGGAGATTTGCATTGTCTGATCCCATTGCCTCTGGAAAGTCGGCGGAGATACTGCAAGGCCCAATACCAGATTTCTGTCTAGTGCTTCAGATGCACTTTTATACAGTGCTTTTTTTAAAAAAAAAGAAAAAAGGTGCTGGTACTCACCATGAAGTTGTTACTGTAAGTGCCACACCTTTAACATGGGGGGGGGGAGGTGCCGGTACTGCATATCGTTGAGTACCTCCAGAAAAAGTGCTGCTTTTATAGAATCATTGAATTGTAGAACTGTAGAATTGGAAAGGACCCTTAGAATTATCTATTCAGGAATATGCAGACTTCCCATACAGGGATCAAACCTGCAACCTTGGCGCTTAGACAAATAATATGTCAGCAGTCTTGTGAACTTTCAAGTTACACAGAAGCCTTTAAATATTTCCTGTCTGAAGAAATTATTATTTGTAACTCTGTGGAATGTGACACCAATGTTTGCACAGAATGCTTTCTCTGGGACAATTTTTTAAAAATTTATTCTTAAAAAAGAATTCTATGTAACTTGCATTCTTAGAAATCAACCAAGCATCTTAGGTGAGGACGATAAAACACAGCATATCGTTCACAATGATCTGGAGATTTATTGTTCAAAGCCTGACTTCAGGCCAAAGCTATATATACAGTAAGTAACTCTAAAAAAGACAGAGAGTGCAGATTCTTCAAAGTCCATCAACTCTTCCTCCTGCCAATTTTAGCTGGAAGTGGTTGGCTTTGCTTTAGGCCCAAACCAATGACCCTGTTTCCTGCATTTGGAGCATGACTAACCTTGTAGCTGAGGAAGCTGAAAGGAGGCTGTTGCACAAACACATTCAAAATTGTGTTGAAATACTATATTCTTATTGGATTGTAGAAATGTAAAAGTCATAGGAAGGGCAACGGCAGGGATCGACTTGTGTAATCTTTCGTAAAATGGAATCCTGTGCGAGGCAAAAATTTTGCACCCCCAAATGGATCTCCACAGTAATGGATATTCTCAATTTTGCACCCGTCAGCTTGGTGACCTGTACAGGGTTCTGCCAACCTAGCAGTTCAAAAGCATACCAGCACGACCAGATTAGTAGGTACCATTGCGGCGGGAAGGTAAACAGCGTTTCCATGCGCTCTGGCACTCATCCATGGTCCTTTTGTGCCAGTAGTGGTTTAGTCATTCTGGTCACATGACCTGGAAAGCTGTCTGTGGACAAATGCTGGCTCCCTCGGCCTGAAATAGATATGAGCGCCACACCCCACAGTCGCCTTTGACTGGACTTAACAGTCCAGGGGTCCATTACCTTTTTACCTGTGTGGGGGAACCGCCCACACCACCCTAAATATGGTGCTGGCAACGGCTTGAAGTTTTACTAAGGAGGAGAGAGGCAGGTGGTAGAATGAAGTGGGGTGGCTCCAGAAGGCACCCAGCCAATTCTTTTGTTATTCACCCCACAAACAGGATCATATATCCCCCCCAAACCTATATAGGCTTTAAATTTGGGGAAGGAGGCGGACTCCTGTGCTGTTCTAGGCTGTGTATTGTGTTAGTCAGAAAATGCAACACATGCAGCCCAGCCAATGACATATGGCAGCAGGGAGCATTGTACCAGTCAAATTTCTGTCTGTTCTGCCATTATCTAGCTAATTAAGTCCCCTTTTCTACCCAAGCACATTTTCCCCCGTTTTCTTTTTCCTTTGTAACTGCTTGTTTTTATGTCTCTCTTACAAATAGTAGAATCCCAAATAAGTGATGTGTTGCTTTAATCATGTTGCCAGCTGGACACTACTTACCCTGGTTGAACTTAAGGGTCCAAGAAATGACTGTTTCAAAGCACTCAGTGCCTTTCCTTATTTTATTGACAGCACCGTATTTAAAAGATTTCGACTGCCCTCCTTTACACAGCTCCCAGGGGGCTGCTTGCAGTAACAAAAGTAGGCTATAAATGAAACATAAAGTGTGTGTGTGTGGAAAAATATTAGTAGCATTTCATTAATACATTAATTTATATGTCTACACTGGTCCTTATACAGTATATTCATCTTCCCACTACTCTTGCACCGCATATGAACGATGTGGAAGTGAAGCTCCCCTCCTCGCCCCCCCCCCGCCAACACTTTTTCCTTCCCTTTGAAGATGGGCGGGGATGACGGCCGCATGTCTCCTGGCATGCCACGCTCGCCTTCGCCACCTCTTGCCTGACGTCATAATAGCGGTTGGCGAATGCCTTTGGCCCGGTCGCAGCCGAACGCAGCTGGTTTGAGCTGGTGCGTCGTCATGGCGACACCGCCGGGCCTATAAATACAGGCTCGGCGGGGCTGGCGGGGCTTTGTCAGTGAGGCGGCCACAGAAGCAGCAGCAGCAGCAGCTATCCTGCGCGGCGGGCCAGCGGGCTCCGGCTCCTTCTCTCCTCGACAGCGGCCGGTTCTTCCCTCAAGTCCCGCAGGGTGCGACTGGGTAGACTCGACCCGCCCGTCGTCGTCCCCCCACCACCGGCTGCCGCGCAGGGTAGGAGAGGCTGCTGCTGCTGAAGGACAAGAAACCCGCCGCCGCTGCCGCCGCAGTTTGAGGTAAGGCCGGCCTAAGCAGGCAAGCCGGCCACGTGGATGGTGGCGTGGGCGGAAGAGCAACCGCCGAGCAGGCCGGGCCGCCCTGTGGATGGCGGGGGTGCGAGAAGGAAGGGGGGGTCTGCGTGGGGCCGAATGGAGGGGTGAATGTGGCGGATTTTGACGAGCGTAGCCCACCGCGCTCCCATAAATAGGGGCTTGGATGATTCATAATGGCCGTCTTCTAATTAACTTTATTAGCAGATTCGTCCCGTTGAGATTCTAAGCTGGCCTTAAAGTATTTTTTTTCCTCTCCCACCCCAAGCATATTTTTTTTAACTTGCACCCCCCGTTTGATTAGTCATGTATTGAAAGTTCCGCTTTGAACGGCGCCCCTTTTGCGTCCGTCTCCCCCCCCCCCCCAATCTCCCTAATATCCTTGATTGTCGTTGCGGTAAAGAGTATGATTTACTGTTCCTCGTAGGGTAACTACCATTCCGAGGTTGGCCTTGTGGGGAGACGGTGTGTATACGGAACTGCGGACTCTTACTCCTTATTTGTGCCGGGTAGGGAGGGAGACAGGAAAAATACTGCAGTGCTTTTTCCTCTTCGGTCTCACTGCGGTAGATAGTTCAGCACTGGTACGAGGGGGTAATGGGGATAATGAGGGGGATGGGATGGGAGAAACCTTCGGAAATGGAAATAATGGGGGTAGGTGCTAGCTTGAGCAGCTGCCGTTCAGGTGGGGTCTGGGATGGAGAAGCTGGTTTGCTGCATGTTTCTGTCCTGAAAGCTAGCATTAATAATGGCATGGTCTCAAGAAGTCAGTTTGAACTGGGTTACAGAGCCCCAGACTTGGGCCAACCCATTCTCATTCTCTCTCTCACTCTCTCCCCGCCAACCCCTGCAATATAAAGGGCAACTGCAGATGCGGCTCTATTCTTCTCGATCTCTCTGCTCCACCCCCTTCACATGTTGGAGCTGGTGTGCTTCACCCTGCCACAGTTATCTTATCAGTTAGGGAAGGAGGAGAGAGGTAGCACTTAGTCATTCTTGGCAGCCACACATACAAAAGACAAAGCCTGACCTTCCTCAACAGAATTTGCTAGGAGATGTGGCAAAGTTGTGACAGTTAGACATATTTTTAAGGCAAGAGGGAGGGGGAGCCGCTTGGATTATATGAATTGCCTGTCGGGTTTAAGTTATGTCTAGTGCTTAAGAGTAAACATTTTTCAAATGCGAGCCAATAAAGCTTATGGGCTGGCCCTCCTCTGTTCCAAAGAATGGACTCTTTGCCATCTTGATAGTGGTAAATAGTGACTACTACAATCCTAGGAACAGTTAGTGATTAAACTAAAATGTGTATGCTGTTACTTAAAGCTGTTGAACAAGTATAAATGATACTATTGTGTATGGGGTACTTTGAAGAATTCTCCATAAAATGATGAATGGATTTATTTGGAAAATTTTATGCACAGGGTTTGCTTCTGTGGAATTTGAAGTGGCATGTGAACTTGCACTCCTGAATTTCTGTTGATTTACTATACAGTATTTCTTAAGCAGTATCTATAGCAAAAAGATATGTTCAGTTTACTATGGGTTTGCCCACCATAAGAATTTAAGAGTTCAAATTCTATTGTCATACGATTGGCAAGCCATTGGTATTAGTGAAATAGCTTCCAGTTATGCCCAAGGTTCAACGTTATTAGTGGAGCATAAGCATAAGGCTATAAAAGATTGTATAATAGATGAAAAGGCATAAAAAGATTGAGCCAGTAGGGACATGCTAAAAAAAATGCTTACCTTGCTTCTTTGGTGAAATTACTGCTTTTCAATATACAGTACTTGGTTCCTAAGATACTTTAAAAATATGGGTCAAACACTGGAAAAGCATGGTGTATTTTAGAATATTGTGTTCTAAAATCATTTGTGCAGGCTGTAATGTACCACATTAGTGACATCTCAGACATTTTCTCATCTGTTCTTTCCCTCCCAATCTTTTAATGGTGATTTCAGAGATTGAAAGTAGACTGAACTGAAAGCAAATTAGGAATTCAAACACAATTAGTCATTTTAATGGCATCCATCTTACTGTTCCTTGATAATAAATTGAAATTTGAGTTAAATTTCAGGCCTGTACATTTTGCTCTGTTTAAATTATTTTAATGCTGTTTTTCAGAATCATAGATCCTCCCTAAGTGACTTATAATGAAAGAATAAAAGATTATTAATTACATAATTAAAATCAATGCATATTAAATGCTTATTAAATATAAAAATTGGTATCTTGTGAATTTTATATTTAAGTCTCTAAAACTTTTACATCACTGTTCTCTGTTTCCTGTGGCTGTTTACAAAAGGCATGGTGGAATGTGCCAGTGAATTCAAGCACAAATTGTTTCTTGTCTGTCTTTGAAGCAAGTTGAACTGCAGAACTGCAGAGATTGTGCTAGCACAACAGCAGATTGTTTCTATGTTGCATTAGCTGCCTTGTTCCCAATTATGCCATTCATTCCCCTAGGATCTCTACATCTGCCAATTGTTTTACTGTTAAGGGCCTGGAGGTGGCAGGAATGTTTTGACATTATGCCCTGCAGGCATTCATGCAGGAGTCTGGCATCAAGGCAAACAAGAGTGGGTCAAGCTGTTTAATGCCATATTTCAGCTTTTTATTGCTTTTTATTACCAAGTTCTGTGAAAATGTGTGCTGTTATTCACTTGGAGTGACAACAGAATTACAGTATAGGCAGCATGTTTGCACTGTGTTTAATGGAACTTACTCTTAAGGATTTCACCTTAAATCTGTAGTGATATTCAGGCTGTTTTCTCTCATGGTATACAGATCTTTGTGCACACAGCTGCTAGTTCTTGACCCTCAATCCAGCTACTGCAGAGTGCCTTCTCTCCTCCATTTTTCTGCCAACCAGTTTTCCCCACTCTTGTCTGGACTCCTGCCAGGAGTACGGTATATTTAAACTCCTTCTGAGTGACCAACATGGACTGTGTATTTGGCAGTTGTATTTGCGATTCCTCACAAACACATGCTTTTTCCGTACTCTAGGCTCCCTCTTTTAGTTGCATCAAAGCAATACTACATGAAATTCTCAAGTGTGACAAATCACTTGGCTTTTTGTAGTAGCTTAATTAAACTCCATGGAGAACTTGAGTTTTTGGAAAGCTGTGGAAGAAAATGGACACTTAAATTGTAGCAACTACATGCACCTGTAGGCAGATTTCTTCTTTTATGAGTAAAACGGAAACAAACACAGGAAGCCCTGTCTGTCTTCCTATTGTTTGCCTCTTCTATCTCAATGTTTAGTTCACTGCAAGAAAGTTTGTTTGTCTTTTGGTCCTGATTAACTCAGGAAGCTCCTAGGTCCAATTTCTTTAAAAGACACATTTTGGCATAAATGTTGATGCCTAAAATATAATCCAGAACAGTTCATGTAACTCTCATATGAAATTTGCTTAGGGAGCATAAAGGTTACTTTCCTGTTTCAGGATCTTGCTTTACTAGAGAGACTTCATTGGAGCACAACTAAAAGTAGTTGCCTTCAAAATTGCACCTTGAACTGTGAGAGATGGCTTTTAAAATTGCTGTATTTTCCATTCCCCTTGTCTCACTGTGACGGGTGAGACAAGAGAATTAATAAACTCTTTCCTATGTCTTTACAGTTTTTCACTGAAAATCACTTTGGTGGTATAACAACATCAAGCAAGATGAATGACTTCAGTGGTGAGGAATTCAATTTTTCTTTCCTTGATGAAGGCTTTACTGCAAAGGATATCCTAGACCAAAAAATAAATGAAGTTTCTTCCTCGGTGAGTATGAGATAGGTTGAATATTTTATAAAAATGTTTTATACTGAATTTAGGAGAAGGAGTAGTAGTAGTAGTTTGGATTTGATATCCCACTCTATCACTACCCGAAGGAGTCTCAAAGCAGCTAACATTCTCCTTTCCCTTCCTCCCCCACAACAAACACTCTGTGAGGTGAGTGGGGCTGAGAGACTTCAGAGAAGTGTAACTAGCCCAAGGTCACCCAGCAGCTGCATGTGGAGGAGCGGAGACGCGAACCCGGTTCCCCAGATTACAAGTCTACTGCTCTTAACCACTACACCATACTGGCTCTTAGGTTTCGTTGCTATTGTAATATACACTAGTAGGCAACTGCATATTGACAGAAGAATGTTTTCTTTGTTCCCAGGATGATAAAGATGCATTCTATGTTGCTGACCTTGGGGATGTTCTCAAAAAACATTTGCGGTGGTACAAGGCCCTCCCTAGGGTATCTCCCTTCTATGCCGTCAAGTGTAATGATAGCATAGCTCTAGTGAAAACTCTGGCTGCTCTTGGGGCAGGATTTGATTGTGCCAGTAAAGTAAGTGACTGCTTTTAAATGTTTCGATTAAATACTGTGTATTAGAAATTAAAATATGTCTGCCTTTGATTTAAATTGTCTTATTTCTAGAGAAATCATTTCTAGTAACTAATGTGCAAACTAAAAAAATGGATTTTTCCCCCAGACTGAAATACAGCTGGTCCAGAGTGTTGGTGTGCCTCCAGAGCGTATAATATATGCAAATCCATGCAAGCAAGTCTCTCAAATTAAGCATGCTGCAAACAATGGTGTGCAGATGATGACATTTGATAGTGAAGTTGAGCTGATGAAAGTTGCAAGAGCCCATCCAAAAGCAAAGTAAGAAACATTTACAATTTATTTTAGTACAATCTATATGTTCTCTCTAGGTAAATGTGAGGTCCCAGATAAAAGATGTTGACCATTTAGGCAGATTTGTACAAGAAACAGGTGGCATTGCTGTTTTTGACAGAATAAAGGTAGCTCCCCCCCTCCAATTAAGCTACTTTTCCTCAGAGCAACTACAAATGTGTGTTCTGAAATACATGTGCATGTGCTTATATGTTCTAAAATGTTTTCTAGGCTGGTCTTGCGCATTGCAACAGATGATTCAAAGGCAGTTTGTCGCCTAAGTGTTAAGTTTGGAGCTACACTAAAAACTAGCAGGTTGCTGCTTGAACGAGCAAAAGAACTTGATATCGACATAATTGGAGTGAGGTGAGCAGCAGGGTTGTGTGGAAGAAATTGCACACTTGCTACTTACAAATTCTGCTTTTGTTAAGAAGGATGGGCAAAACTCCCACTAACTCAACCCATCTTTTCTAGTTTCCATGTTGGAAGTGGCTGTACAGATCCTGAGACGTTTGTGCAAGCTATTTCTGATGCCCGCTGTGTCTTTGATATGGGAGTAAGTACATTTTAAGAGCATTTCCTATAGCACTAACTAGTAGTAGTGTGAGATTGCTAGAATGTGTCTGAAATAAAAAATATTTAAACTTGGGAAACCTGCATTTTTGTGCTGTTGGTCTAAGATGCTACCGTAATTCAGATTAGTTAAAATTCTTGTTTGCTTCATTAGTTCAGATGTGAAACTGATCAATACTATCTACAAAAACATGATTTGATTCACATTTCAATATTTCTGCCTTTTAGGTTGAGCTTGGTTTCAACATGTACCTGCTTGATATTGGTGGTGGTTTCCCTGGCTCCGAAGACGTGAAACTTAAGTTTGAAGAGGTACATAACAAGTGCTTTGTTTGTGAAGAGCATTCTTCAAACTTTGCTCCCCAGATCTTATTAAACAACTCCCAGCATCTGCTTCCAATTGACATGGAGGGGATTCACTATTATAGGCAAAATATGTTTGTATAAGTTTCTTGAAGTACCAACAAGCACATGAGTCTATGGCGGCTGCAGGTTTCCTTCTCCCACTGAAATGAGACTTGAAAGAGGCCTTGTGTTGTAGCCAATAGAACAGGTTGTAGCATGTGTGGTGCCCATGACAACTTATCCAGTTTGCAAATGTGCCCGGGAGTCCAAAAAAGGTTTGTCAGCCTAAATTTAAGAGTATTGCTTAGAGTGAAGCCACCAGTTCAATTATTTCCAATATATATATATTTACTTCATTACTTATACTGCTTAATTGGCGTAGCTTATAGGCAGTTTACAAGTATAAAAGAACTTGTACTAAGTAATAGCTTTACCTACATGAATAACTTTTACCTTGCCTCTCTGGAAGAGAAATCTGCATCATGATTTTCAAGTTGAAATACTTTGCTATACAGCAACATCAATTTCTAGGCTACACCGTGATACATTTTACAGCATAGCAGAAATTTACTTGCTATGTTGCATAGCCTCCATACTGCTAAAGTGGCAATACAGCCAGTGTTCAGCTTGAAAAAAATGTTTACAGGAACTCTTCCCTATATGGCTGTTTCAGTTCTGCTTTTCGCTGCAAAACATTGAACCTTCAGTCTTAAATTAGACAGCTAGTATAAATGAATACACACTCTAGAACAGGCATCCCCAAACTTCGGCCCTCCAGATGTTTTGGACTACAGTTCCCATCCTCCCCGACCACTGGTCCTGTTAGCTAGGGATCATGGGAGTTGCAAGCCAAAACATCTGGAGGGCTGCAGTTTGGGGATGCCTGCTCTAGAATGAGTTAACAGTAGCTGAAGTGGGCAGGGTGAATGGAGGGATGGGATAAAAAAGGAAGGAGAGAGCCGCTGCCACATCTCTCAACTCCATTGTTCACACTGAAGTGCTAGCCTGGAGCTGATGCAGACAGTGGGGCTGACTGTCCTTCCCTGCCACCAAAACACCCAATATTGAGGCACAGTATAAACTACTGTGAACATAATGTGATGCTGGTGTCGCTCAGGGTAGAGGGGACATCTCTGTCCCATTTTCACCCCCCAACAGTGCAAACGGAGTTTGGATTGCAGCCAAAGTCAGCTCTTCACAATCTAGTTCATTGGAGCAACCCGGAATGTACATAGCTGAAAGTTCACAAAAACTTTCTGTTGGCTTTAAATTGGGTTGAGATTGCTTGGGAAACCATGAATGATTTTTCCAAGTCATAACTTTGTTTAGAGCACTGTTGTGAATGATTTATCAAATTCAAAGCAACCTCCTTTCCCTAGTGTGGAAGTTCTATGTTTCTGTTCTAAATCATATCCAAGCTTTTAGTAGATTATTCAGCAAACAGCCAATAGTTTGTTGCTGGATTCCAATCCATCAATCTCTTGCATTGAGAATGTAGTGCAAGCTAATTGTTTATTGGATATCCATGTTGCTTAACAACTCTATTAAACCCATTTTTTTCTCTCTCTTTAAAAAGATAACTAACGTAATTAATCCTGCCTTGGACAAGTATTTTCCTTCTGATTCTGGAGTGAGAATTATTGCAGAGCCTGGCAGATACTATGTTGCATCAGCTTTTACACTTGCTGTTAACATCATTGCAAAGAAAGTAGTAATAAAAGAACACACTGGATCAGATGGTATGTAATACTTAAATCACATCCTGGACCTTCCACGTTAACGGGCCAAATACTCATAATTGATTTAAAAAAATTTTTTAAATTGATATTAACAATTTCATCATCATTATCACAATCATTATTTCAAAAACAAAATACATTATAAATCCTCTGCTCCTGCTCCCCCCCCATGACTTCCCTCAACTTCCTTTTCTGTTTTTTTCTCTTTTTTGGCATATTATCTCATTCTGCTTATTGGTTAATTCTTACTATTTAGGCATCCCCACACTGCGGCCCTCCAGATGTTTTGGCCTACAACTCCCATGATCCCTAGCTAACAGGACCAGTGGTCAGGGATGATGGGGATTGTAGTCCAAAAGATCTGGAGGGCTGAAGTTTGGGGGTGCCTGTTATTATTGTTCACTTATCATTTTAACATCTTGTTTCTATTTATACATTTATTTTGTAAATTGCAAGTGTTTAATCAAACCCTGCAAGTGAGTCCATTTCTTTACATTGATTCTGTATACTGTATATAACATAAATGGTTACCAGTCCTCCTTAAAATCTATTGTCTTTATCTTGAAGTCTTTCCATTAGTTTTGCAAATACTCATAATTGATGGTGGGAACAGGAAAGGTCCTTAGAGGGGGTTGGGCCACCCATTGTTGGAGTGAAAGTTAGTGTTTTGTTTTCTTCATAAGAATTTCAACAGCAGGGGCTAGGTGGGCAATTTTTCCTGATGACAATAACCATGCACAGCACTATCCCAGGTTTTCTGTTCCTTGGTAATGGCAAAGCATGACAAAGTTGGGAACTGTCTTTTCAATATCTAGCCAATTGCTCTATTCTAATACTCTCCCCCCCTTCCCCAAATAGATGAAGAAGAACCAAGTGACAAAACTCTTATGTATTATGTAAATGATGGGGTTTATGGATCTTTTAACTGCATCCTGTATGATCATGCACATGTCAAACCAGTTTTGCAAAAGGTACTTTGTGTTTATTTCATATTCTATTATATAATGTATTTCTGTATACTGTTAAATGTAAGCCCATTTGTGCTGTAGGTAACTGTTACTTGTCATTTATCTATGCCAGATACTTAAAACAGGAAAAACAAAAGGGCATGGGTTCTTTCAGATCTAACTCAGCGACACTCGGACTCCCCACATCCCCCAGGACCTTTTAGAAATTGCTATGGGTCTTGGTGGATCTCAGTTGTTGTTCTGCCTGTTGTAACAGCTGCAATTCCACAGAATTCAAATTGTGATGCAATAAGATACAATATAAGAAATAAAAGCAATAAAATACAATTTAAACATCAGTATGACAATTCAATGTGATGGATGTGCCACCTCCCATCTTCAGCTGAAAATCTACAAATGATACAAACCACAGTTTGAGCAGTCCTATTCTAACTGATCTCAGCATTATGTAGTAATGGAGCACATTCTAAATACCATATTATTCACTATTGTATTGTTGACTGCTGTGGCAGTATGTATGCAATAACCACTTAAATTTTTAATTCTGTCCAGAGACCTAAGCCAGATGAGAGGTACTATTCCTGCAGCATATGGGGACCAACCTGTGATGGCCTAGATCGCATTGTTGAGCGCTGTGGCTTGCCAGAGTTGCAGGTTGGGGACTGGATGTTGTTTGAAAACATGGGTGCCTACACAGTGGCAGCTGCTTCTACTTTCAATGGATTCCAGAGGCCAACAATACACTATGTAATGTCAAGACCAGCATGGTTAGTAGTTCTGCTTTTAATGAAAGTACACTCTTACATTTGACTTAAGTAAAGTGAGTAAACTCTTGTTTGAAAAAGGTTATGTAGATTATTATGATAGGATACAATATAAATAGACGGGGGCTAATAATCCCACACTGAGTGCACAGAACACATTGAGATTCTTTGGTTGACTTACTTAAATAGCCTGCCTTACTAGCTAGTCACCTGGTTTGCATGCAGTTTTAATCCATAGTTCATTTTAACAGTTGTGGCTGGGGAAACCCAGCCAGATGGGCAGGGTAATAATAATAATAATAATTACTATTACTCTCCCCCCCCACTCTTGACTGCCTTGGGGGGGAGGGAACAAGCCAGTTTGGTTTGTTACAAGTTGTGACTGTGGAGTTGTGGTTTGTGTCTTCCAAACAGCATGAGGGGTAAGCTAAGAACAAACCTTGACTTCTGTTTGTAGAGGAAAATTAAACGCAAGCCAGGGTTCATATCTCACAACAAACAAGATATGTTTGTTTCTTCCCACACATGGCAGTCAGGAGCAGGGGAGGAGCAAAACTCTCATGCATAAATCATAGTTTAACGTTGTGAGAGAACTGGACAGCCAATTTTGCTGTCATGTTTTCTCTAGTTTTTTTTTAGGGGGGGCTGCCGTTTGGAAGGCTTGTTTTATCATGATGACTTCATCACAATTCTATGCTAGTGCAAAAACTCACACTGAGTGCAGAATTCACCTGTTTGAGAATCTCAGCATAATCTTAAAAATTAAGGGTGTGAGTGCAGGGCTTGGCTAAAACTCAGAAGGCAGAGCATTTTCAAAATAAGGTTTGTGGTGCGTATCTCTTCACTTTCCCATAGCTAGGAAGAGCACGGATTTGTACTGTTCACAATCTTTTTTGGTGCAGAATCTAGCAAGAGATTAGTAGAAGGTACACACAGCCATGGTTACATAATTTCTCTTTCTTCCCCCCCTTATTAGGCAATTAATGCAGCGGATAAAGGAGCAAGGTTTTCAAGCTGAAGTGGAAGAGCAAGATGTCACTTTGCCACTCTCATGTGCCTGGGAAAGTGGGATTGAACACTATCCAGCAGCTTGTGCTTCAGCTAGCATTAATGTATAGATACAGTTTTGGCTAACATGCAAGTTTAGGAATGGATTTTTAGGGCTTTTGGGACCATTAACTTAATTCTTGCTAGAATTTTAAAATGTTTTTGAATGGCTAGGGTGGCGTAAAAGTAACTGAATAGACAACTAGGAGACGGGGAGGTCACATTTATCTGTGTTCCTATGGAAACTATTTGAATATTGTTTTATATGGATTTTTATTCACTTCTCAAGTATACTACTAAAACTGATCCTTTCTGTCTGTCAAGCATTGTAGCTTGCATATCTGGCAGAATGGTCTGGACGTAGTATTGTGACCTGACTGTTTTACAATAAAGTCTATTGAAATAACTGGGTAGCTGTTTTTTGTCTATATATGAACAAAAGCCTGGGCTGAATAGATTTTAAGATCTTGCGTTGTCATCAGCTCTGGGCTTGAACATATTTATATTATTTATATTTCTACATAATTATGCCTTCCCAGAAAGCAACTAAGGTGGTTCCCCTCAAGCTGGCTTTCACTGTGTGCTGCTTTTGTTTTTTGCCTTTGATTTTTTAAAACTACTTATTATAAGACACACACAAAATGAAGGGAAGGGACTCTAGATAAGGCTTGCATGTTGTAATTACGTATATACCTGTAACATCCCATTTAAAGTATACGAAGTATCTTTTAGTTCCTGGCTATCTAAAGTTTAATCCAATACAAGCCTGCTTCTCTCAAATTACAGAAATGCCAGTCAACTATACTTTGCATACAGAACCTTTGTAAATTGCACAGGCACATAAACTTGTATGGTTTCTTTGGTTTATTCTGTTGAACAATAAAAATGTTCTCTGCAAAGCATTTGTGTGGGAAAATGGCCCGTATGTAGCATATTGCTAATGAGAACACTTTAAGAATCTGCTGAACTGGTTCTTCAAGGCAGGTATTTTTTTTGAAGATTTGTATGAACTGTAGCTCAGAATTGGATTCCACTATAAAACATAGGCTTAAAAGTAAATGCATCTTGTTTCAGCGGGACTGGTTTCAAAGACTTGGGAGCACAACAGCAGGTTTGCAGTCCTCGTGAGAAGTGAGTTTTGGTTTTGACTGCTTAAGTGTAAATGACATGCTGGTTTTGCCTTTGCCACTGTTTCTGTGGCTTCAGATTCTGGCTTTTCTTGTATGTCTCACCCTTTCATGGTGGTAGCACCACAAAATGGGCCGGGGGTGGGGGGAGCTTTGCACAAGTGTCATCTTGATCAGCAGGAACTTGAATACTTAAAAGTATAAATTAATACTTGAGTCAGATTCTATGATTCCTGGTGTTCTGAATGGTGTATAATAGCTATAAAACAAAATTACTAAAGTATGTTTTAGAAAAACCAAGATGTGAATTATAGCCTGTAAATCAAATACTTTGAAAAGCAAGCTATTTGCAACACAGTTTTTCCTTAATTTCAGCTATGAATGATGGGTTAAAGCCCAAAGGCACTTACAGAACATACTTAGCAGGACTGCTATTAAGCTGGTAGAGAAGTAGCTTTACCTGTGCTCCTGAGGATGAGCAGGCAGTATTGAGGAGCTGGGTGTCCTGCAGGGAAAGAGCCCACTAGAGCTGGCACTAGTATTCAAATTCTGATTTTTCTAGGGCAGTGGAGTTCTGCAATAGTGAGTCATGCATAGCTTTGCTGGTTAATTGAGTATAAATTATATGAGAAGAGGTTATTTCAGTTTTAAAATACAATGGAACAGGAAAAGTAGACTGATAACCTAAAACTGGAGATATTGAGGGTCAAAGTCACCTTGATTAGTACTTGTAGCATAATAGCATATTGTCCCGCATGGTGCATTCTGTTCCTTAGACTTACAAAGTGAGCTATGATTATCCAAAAACTATATCCAGCTGCCAAAAGCAGTTGCTTCCTACTTTATGCAGCATTGCAGTTACCCAAACATCTGTATTGGACAAGGTTAATTAAAAATGCATTCCATCTTCCATAGGTGTTATCTGCTATAGATACGTAGACATTAAAAGTATCAATCGTAGACCTCCATCTCTGTTACTCCTATGGCTGTGGGGCTGCTGCTGCCCAAATGGTTTTTTCTTCTTTCTCAGTATCTTTATTTTCCAAAATTTAGCACTCTCTCTCTGAATCTCTTCAACTAAATTTCAGGAAACCCTGTAGATGTTAATAGCAGCTTCTAAGGCTCCTCAAGTGCTGGGTCAGACAGTGCCTTGGGCTACACTCCATAGGGTTACAGAGTCCCTTCCAATCATTAGTGCTCCGCAAGAAGGCATAACAGGCTGTTGTGCATCTGCCTCTTTGCCTTTCCATCTAGGGCAAAGGTCTGAAGAAACAACCAACCTACGTTTGTGGAGGATTCCGTGTCCTAATCACAGGAGTACCCATTCCATTAGTATAGCCAACTCTACATTCACCCAATATGTGGATGTTGGAGGCAGCATATCCAACTCATACTCTAGAGTAGACCTATTGAAACCAAGCCTACCTTATAAAAGTATAACTTTGTTGGATATCTCTCGCCATTTTGGGGAATCTGTGACCACTAGGGAGAAAGGCCCACCCAGAGCCAGTGGCGAAGCTGTATGCTCTGCTACTGGGGGCAAGAGAGCAGGCAGGGGTGTTGCTGGCACCCTCCGAGGTGCGGTGCACATCCTGTGGGCATGACACATCGCCCGTAGGGGCGTGACGCGTGTTCTGGGGGCATGTCGTGCCACCTGTGGGGGTGTGGTGCATTGGGGGTGCAGTGCGTTTCTGGGGGGGGGCGCCACAATGGCACCTTACTGGAATAGTGGTGCCGGGGGCGATCCGCTCCCTCCGCACTCCCGTTCCTCCGCCAGTGCCCAGAGCCGCTTCCTACTATGAACTGCAGTGAGGAAAACTTAATTCATGGCTTGCTTTAGTACTTTTCATAAAACCAGCAGCTACGGTAGTACACAGGTGTGTAGGAAAACTCAGGCCTGCCTTATGCCCACTGGAATTCTGCCCTTGCAGCAAGCCAATTCCCTTGCTCCATCTGCACAATTATTCTGGAGGGAATGGGGTTATTTCCATACTTATTAACAAAACCCAACTTTCTAAACCATACTGCTGCTGCTGTTTGATATCACTTGTACCCTAAGCTTATTTTATACTATTCTTACTAAGTCTGGACAGATTTGAAGAACCTTATTAAAACTCTTTTGCCAGATTTACCCTATCCCAGTTATGCCTCACCAACACTGTAGCTTGTGTTAAAATCTCTGTTTCAACCCCTACTGACCTATTGAAGCACAGGTCTGCTTCTGCTATCCTATCCTGAAATTTTGTTCTGGCTCTCCTACTAGACACCAGAGCCTTGTAGGGTAAGCAGTCTCAGAAAGCTAGCATGCTTGACTCTTAATTAGTGCATAAAGGGGTTAAAACCATAGAGCAAGCTGCCCTGTGAGGCTTAGCCTATGTCACTTCCCCTCACCTTGGGAGGAAATAGGTAATCAAGCCTTTTTTAATCCCACTCCACATGTGGAATTCAGCATGTGAGGAGGTCTCAGCAAGCCAGCCAGCTGTATGGTTTTTTAACCAGCTTATTTTGTTTCAGACAAGAATGGAGTTTGAAACTAGTATTTTTTTCTATGCCAATAGTTTAGGAACTTTTACCTTTTGTAACTAAGCAACGTTTTACAGCTGTATGGAAAAACACATGGATCTGACCTTGGAAGAGTTTTGTAAGTAAACCATTTTATGACTTACCAAATGGGTGGTCTACCTACCTCTGTACCAGGGCACATTTTAAAGGTTTTGCAGCCTATATTTCCACACTTTGTTCTTTACTGCATGTTTTGCGAAGTTAAATATCTGTTGTGGTTTTCTCACCAAAGAGTTCTTGCCCCAAACTTGGCTTTCAGGATCCCAACAAGCCTAGCCTTCCAAACTGAGACTCGCTCTCTTCTCCCTTAGTGTTGGAGGCTGGTTTTCCCATTATTTCTGAGCCAAGTGATTTGTCTACTTTTGCAAGTCTTTGGCCACCAAGCCACAATTGCTTCCTTTCAGGTCGTGTTCCTCATTCCCCTTCCTCTGCTGCTGTCTACTTTTGGCTGCCCACCACAAACATCAAGCACCAACCAACACAGACTGACCCCGGACTGTGTTGCTCCCAGGCTTTTATTACCGTCTTCTGGTTCTCATTGTCTACCCCCAGCCAATCACGCTGTGGAACTGAAAATTCTAAACCTGCCCTTAACCAACCGGAATGTGTCTTGCCTTCTATTCTTTTGCATACGGAGAGTTCTATCTCCAACGCCACCTCAGTTGTCAGCTGAGGTTCCTCAGTGGCAGTTAAACCGAATTTCCCTCGGCTTTCCCCATCAAACACATGACAATACAAATGAAAGAACACGTGACAATGCCCATTAACCATTTCAGCTAAACAGGGTTTCTTCACAAATACCACTGTGTATAAAACTGGGGTGGACCGTAGTTAGCTCAATGGGGATAAAGAAAAGCGAGGAGGGAGGCAAACAAATTAAATGAAAATAATAATATAAACAAGGGCCTGAGGGAAAGGGGTGCAGGTGGAGATGGAAGTCTAGGAAAGGTGGAGGAAGGAGGGCGTAGGAAAGGAAGGGAAAGATGGGGCAATGGAAAGGGAACAGAGGAAGGTTTCTGTGAACTGCCCTGAGACCTCCGGGTATAGGATGGTATATAAATTCAATAAATAATAAAGTAGGTGCCTGAGAGAAAGGGTGCAGTAAAGCCAGTGGAGGAGAGATGGAGGAAGCATACTAAGGGGGGAAATTGAAGGACACTGGGACGCGGGTCTAAACCAGAGCCTAGGGCTTGCCGATCAGAAGGTAGGCGGTTCAAATCCCCGTGATGGGGTGAGCTCCCGTTGTTCGGTCCCAGCTCCTGCCCACCTAGCAGTTTGAAAGCACGTCAAAGTGCAAGTAGATAAATACCGTATATTCCGGCGTACAAGGCGACTGGGCGTATAAGACGACCCCCCCATTTTCTATTTAAAATATAGAGTTAGGCGAGCGGGCAGCTCGGTTCACGGGGGACCCGGCGTATAAGACGACCCCCCCAATTTTGAAATGGTTTTTGGGGCTTTAAAAGTAGTCTTATACGCAGGAATATACAGTAGGTACTGCTCCGGCAGGAAGGTAAACGGTGTTTCTGTGTGTTGCTCTGGTTCGCCAGAAGCGGCTTAGTCATGCTGGCCACATGATCCAGAAGCTGTCTGCGGACAAACGCTGGCTCCCTCGGCCAGTAAAGCGAGATGAGTGCCGCAACCTCAGAGTCGTCCGCAACTGGACCTAATGGTCAGGGGTACCTTTACCTTTACCTTACTGGAATGCTAAAAGGGGGGAAGTGGACTGGGACTGAAATAGAGACAGGGACTTGTCTTGCCTAGGTAGGCTTCAACTCATTTTAAAGAACTGTGGATATTGAATAAAACACCAGTGTGAACTGTTTAGCCATCGTTGTTCTGGAGCTGTGTGTTAAGGATTAAACTTCAAATTGCTTTTCCAAAGTTTCCCCCAGAGGTTAAAATCTATATTGTGTCCTATATCTATTGCCCAGTGCTTCATAGAGGCTTTGACTAAAAAACAAAACAAAACCATTTTAAGTTGCAGTGAGTTGTTAAATTGTTGCTTCAGCTGTTTTGTAATATTTGTATTTATAACTTTTTCTTTTTGCCAGACCTGTCCTAGGAATGGTAATTGGCCATTTAAGGACGGGGTACTGTATACATTTCAGAAACAAAACCATAAATAATATCAGGCTCCAACATTAAATCCTTAATTTCATCTGTTGGTTTTATTACATGGCCAGAAACTTTAGATACACTCAAAAGTGTAGGAGTTACATCTGGGTCTGAGGGTGAACACCAGGAAGAGTAGACTTAACATACAAAATTTGTCTTAGGGCAGGAAAATATTGAGAACCCTTTAATTTAAAATAAAACAACTTTAAAAGCTCCTCATGCAGTTTTGACGTCATTTGCCACTAGGTGGCAGCAGTGCTACATGCAGTACTTTTTTCTGTCTGCTCCTTGCTTATGGTAGCTATGGGCTACATTTTTGGAATCACAAACATGTTTTCCCACGGTTCATATCTTGAGCCAGATAAGCTCACCAATGATGGGAGATGAGGAGGCAAGAGCTTTAACATAGCTGAAGAAATTCAATTTTGGGTAATTCCACATGGGTGTTTTTTATCATAGAAAAGTGAGATGAGCGTTGCAACCCCATAGTTGCCTTTGACTGGACTTGAATTGTCCAGGAGTCCTTTATCTTTTACCTGTGGGTTGTCTAATCCAACTCCCTGCAAAGTCAGATGGCTTTTTCTTAAACATACTTTTTTTTTTTGCAGCATCTACATGACACTGTTGTCATTAAAGTGCCACTTTGTATTTTGTCCCATTTTATCCTTTCAGGATGTAAATCAATAATGATGGCTCCAGACAACCTGTTTATTGAGCATTCATTCTGATTGGTTTGCAGGGAGATAAACTGATATTTCATTTCATTTCATATACCGCCTTTCTACATTACTATAGGCAAGGTGGTTTATAAGCTGAAGAAACAAGACAGCAAAGTTCACACATGTAATAACAATCTGATCCATTACAAAAAAGGGTAGCTTTAAAATAAACAATTTATTTATTTATATTATTTTATTTATTGAATTTATATACTGCCCTATACACCCGGGAGTCTCAGGGCGGTTCACAGAATAAAATCAAGATATAAAACCACAAAATACACAATAAAAATAAAACAACTCAATAGCCCCCCCCAATAACATTTTAAAAGGGCATAGTTTTAAATTTATGTCAAATAAAGCAACATTCAATAATCCATTAGAATATAATAGTAAACAGTAAAATTAAAGATCGGCAAATAATTAAACAGTTTACCCTTATCAATGACAATAAAGAATTACTAAACTATAATCAATAAAAATAACAGCAAGACACAGTTTCTAAAATAACACAAACCGTACAAAACCATGTAAGTGGATCAAATTGAGAAACAAGGGCACACAACTTATTATTTTATGTCCCTGAACTCCTCTCTTCCCAGCTGTTTCTGGTGTTCTCAAAGTAATGGCATGAGAAAGGTTCCTAGGCCTGGAGGGTGGGGCAAGGCAGGTGGAAAAAGCCATTGCCTGATGAGCAGCAGAAAGTCTCTCTCCTCTCACAGTTCTTCATCTGGAGCAGCTCCTTCAGGGCTGGAGGGCAAGTGTTATTCTACACTTTCCAGTGATTTTGAGGCGATGGGGCTACAGAGGAGGAGGAGGAGGAGGAAGTAAAGTCTGTTGTGTAAGTGGAACGGGAGCATTGGCTCTATGTTGGAAGTTGCAGTGTGAGGTATTATCAGTATGCTAATGGCACTTGCTTCTTTTTCTCTTTTTCATTAAATACAGATGAAGCTGTGGAAATTCTGAATTGTCTGTGATCAGCATGGAGACCAGAAAACAGAAGCTCAATCCAGATAAGGTAGAGGTTCTGTGGGTTCATCTAGTGTTCAACCTGTTTTTGGATGTCTTTGCATACCACCTGTTCACTGCAGCCTTATCTACAGAAACTTGTGGGGTTTGTCTGTAGCATAAAATATCTTTCAGTAGTCTGCATAGAACAATAACTGCTAGATAGAGATAGCCTGGTCCCCGTTATCTATGCCATGGTAAATCTTGTTCAGATTATTACAATGTGTTGCACTTGGGACAATGTGCTGTACTTACGACTGTTGCTAAGGACCTTTTATTAACTACAATTTGTGCAAAACACAGTAGCAAGTTTACAGGGCGTATTTCACCTGTTCTCAGGTCAGGGAGCTGCATACTGCTTTCTGGTCAACTATTCAATAAGCAAAGTAACTGTATAAAAAAAACTGTTGCCACATTAGTCCCAGAAAACCGTGAAGAGATAAAATAGCTAAGGCGACAACTTTCAAGGGACCAATTTTCTGCATCAGTAATGGTTTATAAATTAAACTAGTGTTACATAAGTAAAAGCTGACCCACTGAAAGAGTTGTGTAGTATTATCTGAATTTCTAGCTTGGCTTATCACCTCTACAAACCAGAATGGGAAAATACTCTGATTCCAAACAAATAAAATGAACAGAAGCCTAGGAATCTGTCCAACAATAAGTCAGACCACTGGTCTTTCTAGTTCAGTATTGTCTGAACTGACTAGCAGCAGGTTTCCTTTATTTTAGGCAAAAGCCCTTCCCAGCCCAACCTAGAGATGCTTGGGATTGAACCGGTGATCTTTGCCATTATAAAGCACCCTACCATTGAACTATAACTTCTCCCAAAACCCCTGTAAAATGCTACTTTCCAGCTGTCCATTGAGACCTAAACCAAATGCAAATGTCCCTTATGTCTTACAATGCCCCTTGCACTTCAGCATGTCAGAATGCAGGTGGCACATTCAGAAGCCCACTTGAACTCTCATAACTCAGAGCTGCATAGAGGGAGAAAGAATAAAATGTATTGGCTCTCATCCTTAGGGCACCAGCATGCCTGTTCATAGCAGTCGTGTGTTTATCAGACTTTTAGAAAACAATGCAAGATTATCCAAATCCCCAGATAATCTGTAGAATGAATGTGGAGTCCACAGTAGGATTTCTAGATGTACAGCTGAATCCTAATACATAGCTGTCAAGTCCCCCCCCCTTTTTAAGGGAAATTCCCTTATGCTGAATAGGCTTCCTCGAGAGAAAAGGGAAAACTCGACAGCTATGCTAATATTAAAACAGAAAGCCTTTCAGCAGAAAGCACCAGCTCCTACTAGAGTTCATTGGAAGCTGCTGTTTCAAATGGAAGGTCCAGTAGTAAACCAGGGGCAGCCAATGTGGTGCCCTCCAGATGCTGCTCACATCAGTCCCAGGCAGCATGTCCAATGGTGAGGTGAGTTGTAGTTCAGCAACATCTGGAAGGCACCACATCGGCCAACCCTGTGGTAAACAGTAGCATAAAGTGCACACATGGGAGATGACAATTAGGCTCTAAATCTTTTAAGATTCCAGCCTAAACCTAGGGCATTGAAAATATATTCATTAAACATTTCTAGTGATTCATATGTTGTTTGCCAACTGCTTGTCTGGAGACTGTTCCATCCATCTGTAAAAGTGTGATTCTGTGAGAAAGTAAGAAAACTGCATTCATGCAGAAAAACACGTGATGCAACAATCCCATTAATATGCAATGCAAAAAAACACCCTGTGTTTGGTAAAGGTGAAAGCTGTTTGCTGGTTTTTTTTTTTTGAGGGGTGGTGGTTGCATATAAAAAATGCAGAAGGTAAGTTGCATGCTCCATTGTTCCACAACCTCACACAGAAGCCTTAGCTTTGTCCTAAGGAAAATACTGGAAAGCATGTTCCATAGCTGTGCATCAGAGCTAATGGATAATATTCAAACATCTTACGTACTTTTTTTAAATCTCTGTGTTACATTTTTATTGTGGTCCCCTCCAGATGTTGTCACCCCTGACAATTGGCCATACTGGCTATGGCTGATGAAAACAAGAACATCTGGAAAGCACCCTATTGGTTACCCCAGTATTAGAAGGTTCAAACTGAAACTTCTCACTCATATCCCTAAACCTCTTTGTTGCCCTTTCTTGATGTGCTAACAATCTTGCTAATCTGTCCAGGTACACACTGAGCCAGGCAGAAAATTCAATTCTTTTGTGGGGCCTTTCCGTCTGCCTCACTAACTCCACACATGAAACAGGAAAAAGAATTTTTCATGGGTACATCAAGGTGTTCATATTTAGTATGTCAAAAAGAAGGCCTGGCCAGCATTTTACTCTCTGGAATTTTGGGTGTGGGGTTACACACATCATATGTAAAAACGTTTTTACAGGAGTGAGCATTCAATCATAGGACCTCCCACCTGTGCTCTGAATGGTATAGCGCAGGGATCGGCAACCTCCCGCCCATGGGCCAGATATGGCCCATGGAGGCCGTTTATCCAGCCCACGAGCCGCCGGTGAACCGAGCCACCTGCTCGGCAAGCCCCCCACACACTGCGGTAAACTGGTGCAACGCGGTGCAGAGACTCTCCGAGCGGCGCCGGAAATCGCGTCTACGCAGCTGCAGAAGCGATTTTTGGCGCTGCGGACATTTTGGAAATAGGCAGCCAGCACCGGAGATCGCTTCTGCACAGCCGCGGACATGCGCAGAAGCAATTTCTGTGCTGCGCTGCCCATTTCCAAAATGTCTGCAGCGCCAGAAATCGCTTCTGTGCAGCTGCGGACATGCACAGAAGCCATTTCCAGTGTTCCGGACATGGGCAGTGCGGCACTGGAAATCGCTTCTGTGCCAGTACGGCCCAAGGACGATAGTCTGTGGGAATCATCTGGCCCACGGGCAGAAAATGTTGCCGACGCCTGTATAGCGCTACCTTTGGCAACCTGGTGTTTTGGACTACAACTCTCATCAGCCACAGCCTACACAGCTGTAATGGCTGGAGCTGATGGGAGCTGTAGTTCAAAAGAGCTGAAGGCCACCAGGGAAGCAAAGAGTGGTACAATACAGTGAAGAAGACTATGTGCTATTTGTTCACATTTGCAAAAAACCAAAAAAAGTTACTTCTTACTGAAGGCACAGGGAAGAGATGGTTAAAGTTAGTGGTTTACTAAAGTGAAAGAACAACAAGAAGAGTAGAGACCCAGTTGCAATGTTTGAATTGCCTGGCAGGGCTAGAAATGGCGTACATGTGTGCGTGCATACACAGGCCCCGAGTAAACGTAAAACTCTGAGCAAGCACTATACAGCCCACTGACCAGTGAAATGCAATCAGCACTGGAGCAAAAAGCATTCATTATTTAACCGTGTATAATGACACTATACTGCTACATAGCAAGGAACTAAGTATATATTCTGGAGTATTTGGCTAGGGTACCTGGAACAAGAGTGTTTAAATATATGCATTTCAACCAGAGACTATAAATCTTACTCTTATAATTAGGATGCTAGCTGGCACTACATTAAGATTTGTAGGTATATCAGGTTGAATAGCAGTCTGGTTACCACAATTTGTTATGGACTAGAACAGGCACCCCCAAACTGCGGCCCTCCAGATGTTTTGGCCTACAACTCCCATGATCATTCATGGAGCTTTTTGCATCGTTGACCCATAAGTTCCATAGAGTTGCTAACAGAACCAGTGGTCAGGGAAGATGGGAATTGTAGTCCAAAACATCTGGAGGGCCAAAGTTTGGGGATGCCTGGACTAGAAGGACCTTTGGTCTGATCTGGCAAGTGTCTTCTATGTACTTAGAACATGTAAAACTCCATTCCCAGACCTATATTGGAGCCAGGATTACATGTGTCCTTTTCACTTTTATCTGGCCTCAAATGTTGTCCCATAGAAGAAGGTGGCATGATAAGCAAAGGTGGCCACTGAATGAACTTTTGGTTGGAAGAGTTCAGGAAAAAACCATCTAAATGATACATTATGCATTGTGTATTTTATAGATGTGTACAATGAATATTTAAAAATCCATAGTATCCAGGCATTTGGGCATGCATGAATGCACACAGGGCTCCTGTGCTGAATCATTCATGGAGCTTTTTGCATCGTTGACCCATAAGTTCCATAGAGTTGCACCCACTGCATTGAAGGCACTTGTGTTTCTGGTCTTGAGGGATCACTCATAGTCCTCTCCCTGATAATTTCAGGGATTGATCTGGGACATACGAGTAAGGTGTTCCTTCCTGGATAGGGCTTAAGGTATTCTGGACTAGTACAAAAACTTTGAACCTAGCCTGGTAGCAGATGGGAAGGTCTTTTAACCCTGATGTAATGTGTTGGAGGCCATCTGTTACCACCATCGGTCTAGTTGCAGTGTTCTGCACTAGCTAAAGCTCCGGACCAGACCCAAGGACAGCACAACAAAGAACACATTGCAATAATCCAGTTGAGGTTATTGACTACAATGATCAGCTTGTCCTTGTGTCCTACTTTCTAGGGGATACTTCTCTATTTGAAAAGCTCATCTGCTTAAAGAGATGTCCAGGCCAAGTCTTAAAGATAAGGAACTATAAAAACAGTGAGGAATAGGGGCCTAGAAGTCGCCCATCCACAGTTAGCACCTAAACAGCAGCCTGTGCAGATTTACAGATCAGCTGGTCACTGTCTTGCCCAGTATGCAGTGAATTATATTTCTGTTTTAATTACAGTATTTCCCCTTCAGTTTACTGCTATGCACAGACATCAGCATATGCAAATCTAAATCCCCCTTTGCCCCCCTTTTTTGGTAATGCATTTCCCTTTTGGGGGTGATGTGTTAATGGTTGCTGTATTTTGGGCTGCTGGACTTGGCTAACTCAGCCAATCATCTTATTCTTAGTAATATCATGTACAAAACAAATATTCTACTAGTGAACTATGCAGCATTGCATAGGACAGATCTGTAGAGAGAAACTTGTATTGGTCCCCGCCTCTCGCCTTCTGCTCTGTATGTGCACTATGTCGTAGTTGTGATGCCCTGTGGTGTGTCCCTTGGCTTGGTGCCCAGCGCGGGGGGAACCTGTCATGCTGCTCTAAATCTACCTCTGACCAAAGCACCACAGTTCATATATGACTATAGTAGGTCTGCATTGGCAGTAAAACTAGAGAACATTTTAGTAAGCTGGTAACTTTTATAGGCGTATTTGCAATGTTAGCATTGGTAGATTTTGCATGACATGCACTTAATTTAATTTAATGGATTTCCCAATATTGGCTATAATCTGACACTAGTTGATGTTGCGGAGGGTTTCGGGGTTGACTCTCCTTACGTCATGGGGTGGTGCCCAAAGTCTGCAGCCTTTAAAGAGACTGTGGATCCAGAGGTGCATGACAACTACCACTAAGTTGCAAATAACCCCTTAGAATCATAGGATCATAGAGTTGGAAGGGACCCCAGGGGTCATCTACTCCAGCCCCTTGCTAGGCAGGAATCTCAACTAAAGCATCCTTGACAGATGGCCACCAACCTCTGCTTAAAACCCCCTGAGGAAATTGGGGTCGGGTGCCAGGTGGGAAGTCCCATTGACCTAGCACAAGTCTTTGTGTGGGCTTCCACTAGCAGGAGTAGTTAGCTGATTCCTGCCCTCAGCATCACTCTCAAGAATGGAGAGAATAGGTTGACCTTGGAATATGAAGTATGGAGGAGAGTACTATGAAATTACCTACAAAATCTGTCATCTCTTCTGCCTGTGGGAAATTGCAGTGATTTATGCAGAGATTTTATTGTGGTGAGTTTTGTTCATACAACTTCAGTGGTTGCATCTCTTGGATTTCCAACTGCACTGTGCAAGTGATGAGGCAAAACAACAAATAAGTCTTCCTAGTTCACTGGCATTACTGTACTAGGAGCTTTGTTTTTTCCTTTTAACCCCTTTGCTGTTATTTGCACATTTGAAGCCACTCAGAGGCATGGTGTTAGTGTCTGTTTAAAATTGTGTAACCTTTTTGTTCAAACGATCTCCAAACAGTTTATAACAGATTATAAACAAATACACTGAAAACAGTGTTCGAAACTCCCATTGTTCTAGATGCATTTTGCGACAGGGAATTTCATTGGCACGAGCAGTTTCTGAGCAGTTTTGGTCTGTGCCTACACATGGAAGCTGCTACATATGCAAACCAGTTGTCTACACTGAATGTGGCTAACAGCAGCTGAGGATGTCATTGCAGAAACTCCATGAAATAAGGCTTAGCCATATGATCAGTGATATTAAAATGTGGTGCCCTCCATTGACTCAGTATTGGCTCTAGCTATTTTTTTTTGTATTTAAGTCCAAGTCAAAACATCTTATTTATATTTTTCCACCCAAGCGATGGAGGCTGGAAGCAGGAAAATGAAGCTCCAACCTGCAATTCACTGCAGGAAACGACTGATTCATGTACCTTGCTGTGACTGCTGCAATGCAGCTGATAATGAAAAGAAACAATTGTCCACCATCTCTGCACAGTTGCCATGCAACTTTATGAAGGAAGCCTCCTAAATATGACCAGTCTTTAGAATCAACATCAGCACTCATTCCATACATTTGCCTCAGTGAGTCACCACGTAGAAAATCCTCCCAGTTGGCTGTAGAAAGAGGTGTTCTTTGAATTTCCCCTGTCTAGTTCTTTCCTTGCTTGTGAGTTACAAATGGAGAATGAGACCACCATTCAGCCTGATAGGTTGTTTCCTCACTAGAATAATAAAATAGTCAAGCTATGGCAAGTGAATGAACAAGATCTGTGGAAGAATGGAGAACAATCCACTCACTGAAAGATTTTCATGGATAACAAAGGTTCTTATAGCACCTCTGTTTTCAGGTCATAGGGTCTTTTCTACAAGTCAGTTACATTTGGTGTGAGATACTGCTATTATAGGCACTGTGAGTTTGGGGGCGGAGTGAGAAGTGAGGAGAGAAGGGGGTAGTTCTGTTTCCATCTTTTGCATAATGTATGTATGGAATTTTGTGTCAGCGTCGCGTGGATAGGTTCTCTATTCATTTATTTTTGTTGGTGCTGTGGGAAATTGGGGAGCCCAGAACCATGGTTGGTTGCAGCCAATTTTGTTTATTTGTGTAAGGGGGTGGGAGTTGTTGGGTCAAATTATCCATACCAATCTGTATACTGTCAGGGGAGTTATGCTGTTGTCTTGCTGGGCTGTACTATATATGTAATAAAAGGAAGCCACACTAGGGTGAAGGCATCCTCTTGTCCCCGTGCTAGTTTCAATTGGTTGGTTAGCTTTTCTAGTATGGCTGTTTCCCATATAGTTTGGTACCAGTGGTCTATGTTCATTCTTGAGTCCCTCCAGTGTCTAGTTAGGACACTTCTAGCTGCTGAGAGTAGGTGGCTCATGAGTTCTTTACAGTGTGAGTGTGGATTGTTGTTTTGAAACACTGGCTTAGACCAGAGTTTAGACCATTGGGTTTGTGGGGTCTTGGACTAGTATTTTGTATATTGTTGATGCCAACCCCTTACTATGTCCCTCTGTTGTATCAGAAGTTTTTCGAAGGTGGTTGGGAGTCTGGTGGCTGCTGCTTTTATTGCTGGATTATTTAAGAAGGCATATAGTTGGTGATGTATCAGCCAGAATATTTGGATGCCCCCTAGTTTGTCTTGTATTTCTTGTGTCGGCATGGGTTTGCCATTTTTGTAGAAGTCTGTTAGGCTGTGTAAGCCTTTGGCTTGCCATGTTTATATTTGGAAGCTTGGGCTTCATGATGGAATAATGGGGGGTGGGCTGAGGGGATTAGTGGGGAGGGTTGGGGGACATTTTCTCTACTTTTTCCATCCATGGACTGTGTGAACCTGCTTAATGTTGTGGAAATTTTCCTTAGTTTGTTTTGGAGGAATGGGTACACTGTGGAAGGGGTGTTTCTGATTTTGATCTCTATGTGCACCCATTGTTTCATTTTGTCTTCTAAAATGTATGGGATTGTGTGGTACACTTGGCTGGCGATACTGGGAATTCCCCATCTTCCTTCTCTTCTGAGGGAGCTTATTCATAGCTTTTTGTGTGAGAAGATAAATGTATTTTTTTTCCTGCCACCTACAGAGTTGGGTTGGGAGAATCCAAATTGGAAGGGTTTGTTATAAGCAGGTCACTTTGGGGGAAATTATCATTTTGATCAATGGCTATCTTGTCTGGGAGGTTGGTTTTGTTCCATTTATTTAAGTCTTTGTTGATTCCAGCCCTAGGGAGTGGTATACCGTAATTTGATGAGGTTTCTGGTTATTTGTACCCAATGGTATTGAATTAGGAGCAGCACAGTTTATCTTTGTGGTGTCAGTGAATTCTTTTGGGATATGCGGGTGAAGGTGTTGAAACACATAGCCTCAGATTTTGTGAAATTCACTTGTAAGCGCAACACCGTTGTGAAGATGTTCTTTGGTTAAGGTAGTTGCTGTGTTTATGGGGTCTGGTGTTGTGACCATCAGGTTATCTGCAAAGAACCCTCGTTTATGGGTTTTGCCTTTTATTCCCACTCCCTTGATGTCAGGGGTTGCTCAGAGTCAGAATGCTAATGGTTCAAGGGTTAGGATGAATAGGGAGATAATGGACATTCTTGTTTTGTGCCTCTTTGGATTGCTATGGTATTGGAGTCCATTCTCTTAATCCTGATTTTTGCTGAAGCTTTAACGTAAAATTGTTTAAGGATTTGTAAGTTGGGGCCAAATTTCATATTGGTTAATACCTAATAATTAGGTACAGTATTTCCAATTTCCATTCCAAAAAAAGCAAAGACTTTAAGGAAGCCCAGGGACATGATCATTAGTGGGGATTTGGTTGTTTTGCTGTGTTCAATCAAATCCACTAATTTCCTAATGGGGTCCGTTATATTGCAACCGGGGACAAATCCAGGCTGGTCTCGGGTTAAGTTTGTGTAGGAAGCATTTTAAACAGTTGGCCAGGATTGATGTGAATATTTTAGAGTCTTGATTTATCAGTGAGCTTGGGTACAGTAGTATGATTCTACTTTGAGGCTATCTTTGAATGGCTTTGGGATAGAGACTGTTTCGGAGGACATGCAAGTTTTAGGGATGGGGCCCCTTTATGATGTTAAACATGCGGATCATGTAGAGCATCAGGATTTCTTTGAATTTCTTGTAGAATTCTATTGTAAAGCCATCTGTGCTTGGGGCTTTTGGTTTTTGAGTCTCCATTTCCTTTGTGGTAGTAGGACTGTCCAGGAATTCTTGTTTCTCCGCAGTTAGGGTTAGGATGGTCAGTCCTGTTAGGAAATTTTTTATTTCCTGTTTGGTCAGGTTGTGGAAGGTACATAGGTTAGAGTAGAATCTAGCAAAATCTGATATTATTATTTCTTGGAGGAGAATGTTACATTGCATCACCAAAAGGGATGGTAATGTATGCTTGGAGTGATTTGCCCCCTTGCACCTGTTTGCTAATAGTCTGGAGTTTCCCCCTCCATATTCGTAAAAGTGTTGTTTCAAGTATAGGATGTTGATCGTTGTTTTATTAATTTCTAATGAGTGAAACTCCCTTCTTTTTTGTTCTATGATTTTAATGAGTTGTTTTTTTTTGCTCCTGTTTGTTTGTAGCATGTTGAGAGGGCCCTGATACCCTGTTCTAGCTTGCTAATTACAATTGTTTGTTTTTTAAGGGATGCCTTTTCTTTTATACAGGCTCCTTTTATACAGGGGGGTTGTTATGCTGGCTACACCATTGTTTTGGAGGGTCTTTGAGACTCTTTCTTTTCACTTGATTTGTGGTCAGTATGGGGCTAAAGAACCATGATGGGGTGGTTTGTATTTACTCCCCTATTTTGAGGGTAGCTTCTACTGTGGCATGGGCTGTGATTTTAATGTTACTGACCTGGTGTGAGCAAAATGCTATCCAGTCTGGCCATGGTGCCCAGATTGGAATGTGTGGCTGGTGTTGTCTGGGTTCTTTGACCTCATATATTATATAGGTCTCCTATTTTTAAAAGCATTTTTAGTAGTCTATAGGATTTTTTGATGGGGGGGGGGGTTCCTCAGAGGAATGTTGGCCATGGGGATGTGTAGTGGATGTCTTGCAGGAAGATGCCTCTCCCATCTAAGTTGAGGTTGCCTCCTAGAATTGCTTCCCTTCAGAGAAGGAAATGAAGTCTGTTTTGAGTTTGGGGCATATATGGAACCAATTGTCAGTTTGTTTTTTCCATCTAGTGATCCCTTGGCAAAAATGAATCTGCCTTTTTTTGTCTTTTAATATTGTTGTGGCTTTAAAATGTAGGTCTCTGCTGAGCACTATGGCTACCCCACACACTTTTCCTAAGCTGGTAGCCAACTGGGTGAACGATATTTTAAACCAAGCATTTAGCTCCTCACAACTGGCCCTTTTATTGCTTTCCAGAGAAACCCTGCCATGCACAAACCTGAAACATTGAAGTATGACACAGAGAGACAAGAAAATCAAGTCTTTATTTCAATTAACATTTCTTGGCATTAGGCAGATATTAAATAACACTGGAATGCACAAGACTATTAACAGAGATGGACCGCAACAAGGTAGGACGGCCATAGCAAGTGTGTGTCAAATCACCTCACTTCACTCAAATGCCATTTTAGAAACGCTGCAGCCACAGTAAAGTGGCACTTCACTGATAAACACAGAAGGAAAAATATTCATTTTAAATTTCATTAACACAGTAAAATGCTTGAACAATCAACAGTAAAAATGAACAAAGTGTTGCAATTGGTAATTAAACAGTGTTATTATCCACAAACAGCTAGTCATGCAGTGCCTTAATGGCAAACTTGCTATGCATAAATATCACTTTAAAAAAGAGAGATTTGAATAATCACAGACAACTAGAAGAAATGAAGCATGGATTCTACTTGATATATTAAATATGACCTAAATATAAAAAAAATTACTTCACCATATATATATATATATATATATATATATATATATATATATATATATATATGAATGGAAAGACCATTAAGTAAGTGCAAGCAATTTTCCTCATAGCAGGAAACTGGTATCATGCTCTTTAAGAAAATTCTACTCAATTTACTCCACATTTTATATCCGTTTCCTGGGAAGCAAATTAAAATGTCTGCCATTTGTGTTGGTCAAAAGGAACACATGGCATCTCTTTCTTAGGAGCTAACTAGAAAGTCATCTGTTCATATTAACCAAGTGATGTGCAATAAACCCCTCTTTAACCTGCCATTGTAAACATACTCTTCAGTTATGTTAGATGTGTAGAGTGAATCATAAGGGGAAGAAACAAAGGACGGGATAGTGGAAGGAGGAATTTGCATCAATGTTGGTGAGAGAGGAGTGAGGCTCTTTTTCACTTGGATACACAGACAATCTGGCAGTGGAATCTCATCCACTAGCCACTGAGGAATGGTTGAGAAGGCATCCATTTACGAGTAAAGCTTGAACAAGCCAGTAATTTTCTTTGCAAACTGTCCAGAGTTTAATTAGAACTGACTTGCACTGCTTGGATCACATTGTAACAACCGCACGATAGAGGGATCACTCTTGGCACCTTTAATAAACTCTTCGAGCGATAGTTTACCTTGAAGGGAAACAAGAGAAAGATACAAAATCAAATCATTTTCTCTGCCAATAAATGGCAGCCAAAAGTAACTTATAAACTTAGCCTGTCAATTATTGGCTTTTAATATACCTAATTAGTTGCCAATGTGTTTTAAGATGAAATATAAAATCTTGAAAAGATGAGCTAGGCAATTATTACGACAGATCTAACATTTCCCAGTTCAGGGTGCATTTAGATAGGATTGTGAACTTTGCACTCCAAATGATGGTACTAACAATACTTCTAGTTCCTCCTAATAATCCTTATTCCAAAGATCCTAGCAGACTGTTCTTGGGATGGGCTGTGTAAGGAAATCTTGATATGACGTAGACAATAGAACAATAATCAGAGTGTGAACCAGATAAGACTTTCACATCCATTTGCATATCCCAAACACTCAAGACAAATGCAGATATTTTTAATGGAACCGACATGAAAAGCATGTTTAATCTCAGTAGTGATTCACTACTGAGTACGACAAGGTTGTATATTGTCTCCCTGCTTATTTAACTTATATGCAGAATTCATCATGCGAAAGGCTGGACTAGATGAATCCCAAGCCGGAATTAAGATTGCCGGAAGAAATATCAACAACCTCAGATATGCAGATGACACAACCTTGATGGCAGAAAGCGAGGAGGAATTAAAGAACCTTTTAATGAGGGTGAAAGAGGAGAGCGCAAAATATGGTCTGAAGCTCAACATCAAAAAAACCAAGATCATGGCCACTGGTCCCATCACCTCCTGGCAAATAGAAGGGGAAGAAATGGCGGCAGTGAGAGATTTTACTTTCTTGGGCTCCTTGATCACTGCAGATGGTGACAGCAGTCACGAAATTAAAAGACGCCTGCTTCTTGGGAGAAAAGCAATGACAAACCTAGACAGCATCTTAAAAAGCAGAGACATCACCTTGCCGACAAAGGTCCGTATAGTTAAAGCTATGGTTTTCCCAGTAGTGATGTATGGAAGTGAGAGCTGGACCATAAAGAAGGCTGATCGCCGAAGAATTGATGCTTTTGAATTATGGTGCTGGAGGAGACTCTTGAGAGTCCCATGGACTGCTAGAAGATCAAACCTATCCATTCTTAAGGAAATCAGCCCAGAGTGCTCCCTGGAAGGACAGATCGTGAAGCTGAGGCTCCAATACTTTGGCCACCTCATGAGAAGAGAAGAATCCTTGGAAAAGACCCTGATGTTGGGAAAGATTGAGGGCACTAGGAGAAGGGGACGACAGAGGACAAGATGGTTGGACAGTGTTCTCGAAGCTACGAACATGAGTTTGACCAAACTGCGGGAGGCAGTGCAAGACAGGAGTGCCTGGCGTGCTATGGTCCATGGGGTCACGAAGAGTCGGACACGACTAAACGACTAAACAACAACAACAGTGATTCACTGCTTCCTTGAACTGACACCATGCAGAGGTGTGAACCTGAATAAATCCAGATAGCAGCTGAATCTCACTCAGACATAGATGTTTTTGAAACAAATGTAGAACATCTCCCTTGCTCTTGCACTTGGCAGGGTCCCCAAACTAAGGCTCGGATGCGGCCCAATCGCCTTCTAAATTCGGCCCATGAACGGTCCGGGAATCGGCATGTTTTTACATGAGTAGAATGTGTCCTTTTATTTAAAATGCATCTCTGGGTTATTTGTGGGGCATAGGAATTCGTTCATATATTTTTTCCAAAATACAGTGGTGCCTCGCTAGACGAATGCCCTGCTAGGCGAAAATTCCGCTTAACGAAAGGATTTTCTGATCGGAGGTTGCCTCGCTATACGACGAGGTTTTCTCGAAGCGTGGCCATAAAAACCTCTGATCAGAAAATCAGGGCATTCATCTAGCGAAAGGGGAACCAGCTGTAGCAAGTGAAGAAGGCAAAGGAAGATCAGCTGAGAGGCGCTGACAGCTGTCACCGCCTCTCAGCTGATCTTCCTTTGCCTTCTTTCCCTGCTGCAGCTGGTTCCCCTTTGTGTTCCGCTGGTCTCTGCCCCGGCAGAGACCAGCAGAACACAAAGAGGAGCTAGCGGGGGAGGAACTACTGTAGGTGTCCGCCCGTTTGCCTTCGCCAAGGCGGTGCCTTCTCGGGGAAGGCAAGCGCCCTACGATCCCCCGCTGTGTGACAGGCGGGATGTGGGGAAAACGCAGGATCTTTCCTGCGTTTCCCCCACATCCCGCCCGACGCAGCGGGGGATTGTAGCGGGCTTCTCAAGCCCCCAAGATCCCCGCTGTGTGACAAGCGGGATCCCCCGGCACTGAACGCAACTTCGGTGACCTCTGAAGTTGCGTTCAGTGCCGGCTTTTCGCGGCAAGACGCGGCGGTGGGGGAAGGTCTTTCCCCGCTGCCGCGTCTTGCCTGCCTCCCCCGGCACTGAACGCAACTTCGGAGACCTCTGTTGCCTTCAGTGCTGGGAGAGGCAGGCAAGACGCGGCGGCGGGAGAAGGTCTTCCTCCGCCGCCGCTTCTCGCCGGCATGGGGCTTGGCAGCGGTGGGGGGAAGGCGCAGGATCGTTCCTTCGCCTTTCCCCCACCCCGCCCGACAGAGTCGGATCCGACGAAGCTTCAGAAGCTTCGTCCGATCCGGCTCTGTTGTTGGCAGCAGCGGCGCTTGCTCTATTGGCTCGGGGAAGCGCCTGCCTGCCTTCCCCGAGCCAAGAGAACAAGCGCTACTGCCGCCACCAGTTCCCCCGGAGCCCATAGGAACGCATTAATTGACTTTTAATGCATTCCTATGGGAAACGGTGCCTCACTAGACGAAATTTTCGTAGGACGAATTGAGTCCTGGAACGAATTAATTTCGTCTAGTGAGGTACCACTGTATATTCCACCCCCCCCACAAGGTCTGTGGGACAGTGAAAAAGTTTGCTGACCCCTGGACTATGGCATACAAACCAATGATGTTGATCTATTTCAGGCATCCCCCAAACTTTGGCCCTCCAGATGTTTTGGACTACAATTCCCATCTTCCCTGACCACTGGTCCTGCTAGCTAGAGATCATGGGAGTTGTAGGCCAAAACATCTGGAGGGCCGCAGTTTGGGGATGCCTGATCTATTTGAAACTAAGTAGACATAAAAACCAACTACTCTAGTTTAGCTTATTTGCATGCTTGGCTATCTGCATCAATGGAAATATTTGTGCTTCAATTAATTCATTAATTCCAAATTAGAGCAGAACTACACATTATGAGAAACACAGGGCAACCTCTGAAAGTGACACCCTTGCTGGCAGTCCCAGATTATTTGCATTCACTATGACTCATTGCCATACCTTGGATTGTCCTGAATACCACCATTTGGTAGCCAAGCCCCAAACCAAAAGTCCTGTTGGATGCATTTTGGCTTGCCTGCTGATGAAATTGTGTGGTGATTGATAATATTGTCATTTATCTGTTTTAGACCCCTAAGCAGTAGCAGTTGCCAGGACATTAGCTTGTTTGCCTCTGCATAGTTCCATCCTTATTTCAGACATTATGGTAGATTACAATGTTTAGCTGGGGGATATAGTGCGATGTTGAAAACCAGGTATCACCTAAACCTCACATGCATTGTGGTTCACAATATATTGCCAGGTCAAATATTATGAAGCTTATCATGATGTGAACTTCAAACTGGTTTTGGATGATTTGGTTGAACACAGATATAACCTCCACAGACACCATGTATTGCGGAGGCCATCTGTGCTGGATCAAATCATCCTAGAAATCCCAGGGATACAGCAGGACAGAAGTTACACAATGGAAACATGCATCCATTTTTCTCTCTTTTATAGCCTTTCAGAAGGTCAAAATTAAAAGTAGCAGGATCTCTGACTTAAAATTGTTATACTTGCCCTTCAATTAATTTCTCCCACCACTTGATGCTGCTAGAGAGAGAAAGATGCACTGTGCTTACTCCAAAATGCACTGGCACCTGAAGTATTAATGAAATGCTTGTAAAACCTTGAGGAAGCTCTCCGAGCATTCAAAGAGTACAAATACACCCAACAACTGTTACCCCACCTCTCCTAGGGTAAATGTTCTTCTAAGAGTAACAGCCAGCAGAGGACTTCAGTGAAAACTGGGGGGTGTCAGCAAATGAAAGGTATAGCATAACTGCCAGCCAGGAAACTCACAGAGCCTGTAATTCATCCCATGATTTCCTAGCAGGGAAAAGAAAAGACATTCTAGGCATAATTACTACTCTCCTGATTTTGGTGAAGTCCTCCAATAACTGCTACAGTGTTCTCCCTTTCCAGCTGAAGTTGGGGTGTTTTTTGTCATTTGGGAACAGAGTAGGACAGGGGTCCCCAAGCTAAGGCCCAAGGGCCTGATGTGGCCCAATCGCCTTCTAAATCCGGCCTGTGGGTGGTTCGGGAATCAGCAAGTTTTTACACAAGTAGAATGTGTCCTTTTATTTAAAATGCATCTCTGGGTTATTTGTGGGGCATAGGATTCATTTATATATTTTTTCAAAATATAGTTCGGCCACCCACAACGTCTGAGGGACAGTGGACTAGCCCTCTGCTGAAAAAGTTTGCTGACCCCTGGGGTAGGAGCTGGGAGGGTTGGGATGAAGCAGAAAACTTGGGGAGGCTGCTTGAGATAGGTTGTATCTGGTTTAATTCAGCTCACAGTGATTTGAGCAGGGGTGGTTTCATGGTTGAGCGCCTCAGTTTAATATTCTCACCCCTTCTCAAAATGTGACTGTTTCTTAACAATGTCTACGTACTGCATAAGGTAGGGTTCTTCCTTTTCCAAAGCTGTTTGAACACTGTGTTTACTAATAGGTAGCTTTTATTTTAAAATATTCAATTTGAATCATTGATGCACATTTGCATTTGGTGCCTCTGGAGACAATTTTTTAAAAAACCCACTAAGTATAACACATTTTAAGGCATTTTGTATCCCAGTTTTGATTGTTCCTATTATGATAATAACCTCCACCACATTTATTTTGCCAGAGGGGGAGGTTACTAATATTGGAAGTCATGTAATACCTAGCATGAAAGGGGGCTTTGTTCATGCCATTGTTATCAACTGAGATGTTAAATCTTTGCAAGGCTTGGACACTTCTACCCTTGTGGGATTTTACCCCACCCCCAATTTAATATAATCACAGTTAGGTTTATGTTCTTCCTACCTTATAAATATTACTTCCTATTTTGATAACTACTATATTTGTATGCATTCTCTTATGCTATTAGAGAGGTAACATTTCATGGAATGAAAATCTTAGCTATTCCTAAGTCCTGCTGCAATAATTCAGCAATTGCTGTATTAGCCACATGCTCATGTTATAAGTATTTCTTGATGGTCACAATCTGCCTGAAAGCACCACCAGTATTTGAGAATGTCTCCACAGTTTGGGATATGAGCCATGGGATGGAGAAACCCCATTTGGGGATATATTTTGAGATCCCACTGTCTGTAATTAAAGACCGGCTCCAGGGCCGTCTCAAGCACGTCGGGCGCCCTGGCGCTGTGGTGCGGAGATCGCTCCGGCGTCCCTGCCCCGCTCCGTTTCTTGCCGCGGCTGGTGGGCGGGCTCAGCATGCAGCACAGTTTCCACCCACCTCCGCTGCGCGGTGCCCCCCCTACCGGGCCGGCGCCCTAGCGCCCCGCACCACCCAGACTACCCCTAGAGCCGGCCCTGACCGGCTCCAAATTTCCCCTGAGGTTAGGCTGGTCTCAAACCAGGGGCTCAGAGCAGTCACACCCGCAGTCCTATCAAATTTCAGTTCACTTCTTTATAGATGGGTAAGAGTCCAACTAAGTGGCAACTGTCAAATAACATCTTCCCCCTTTTCTTCAAGTCATTAACAAAACACCTGGAAGAAGACTGCCCCACTTCTTAATCAGAATTGGAGTCCTCCACCATAGCAGTTTTTAAGAGTGAAAAAAGAGACACTTGGTGATGCAGTTGGGCTCTCCTAGGTAATATTGTTTGACTCAAAGTTATGACTGAATTGTTACCCTTTTCATATGATGCAGCACACTGACAGTTTTAACTGTGCGGCACTGGGTAAAATGGATTTGACACACTATTTTAACCTGTACAAGTGCTGTGTTATGCAAAAGAGTAGCTAACTAAATATATGTGCTAAAATACTCAAAATATTGCAGTGAGAATAAAATGTAGAAATGAGGTTAAAAGTACCGTATTTTTTGCCCCATGGGACACACTTTTCCCCTCAAGAGAAAGGGGAAATCTCTGTGCGTCCTATGGAGCAAATGCCATGGCTCCGGCAGCGGGATTCCTCGGCTACTGCTGCAGTCCGAGCGGAGGGATGTCTCTGCCGCCGAGCCAGTGCCCTTCCCAACTGTAGGCTCTGACCCCTGCTCTTGATAGAGGCAGGGGCACTCCTTTCAGCCGCCTTTGCTGCACGGAAGAGCAGGGATCAGAGCCTGTGGTCGGGAGAGACACAGCACTACTATGCTGTGTCTCCCCTGATCGCAGGCTCCAATCTCTTGCGCTGCCACTGCCTCCTCCGCTGGCAAGAGCAGGCATTGGGGCAGCGCGCCTCTCCCAATGCCTCTCTGTGAAGCATCCCCCCCCCGTCGCCACTTGCAAAAGCCTGCTTTAATGAGCAGGGGAGGAGACGTTTGACAGGGAGCAGGGGCGGGTGGCAGCACGCGTTTGCGACAGTCTACTTTTACGAGCAGGGGGGGGGGAGAAGTTTGACAGGGAGCAGGGAAGGAGGGGTGGTGGCAGCCGGCTGCCACCCACCCCTCCTTCCCTGCTCCGTGAAGCATCTCCGCCGCTTCCGCCGCTTGCAAAAGCCTGCTTTTAAGGGCGGCGGGCAGATGTTTGACACGGAGCAGGGAAGGAGGGGCGGGTGGCAGCTGCTCCTTCCCTGGTCTGTGAAGCATCGCTACGGGGCTTCCCGTTTCTCCTTCCCTTTTGCCGGTGTCAGCAGGAGAAGCCCGACAGCATCGCTACTGGGCTGCCCCTTCCTCCCCTGCCCCCTTTGCTGGACTGGTCCCTCCGCCGCTGCTGCCTCCTCCACTCCCCCTCCAACGCCCCCCCTCACACAGCCTTTTAGAGGAGGAAAACCAGGGGAATTTTTTTCCCTCGTTTTCCTCCTCTAAAAAACTAGGTGTGTCCTTTGGTCAGGTGCGTCCTATGGAGCGGAAAAATACGGTTCTACTTATCCCCTAAATTTATTTCAGTTGCAAAACATTGCTTGGCAGGGACTGTGGTCCTGGAGGAAAAAAGTATTATGGTCAGGAGAAAACATACTGTGCAAGAGGAAAAGTTAGGGCTTGGGTAAGCAAACTTTTTCAGCAGGGGGCGGTCCACTGTCCCTCAGACCTTGTGGGGGGCCGGACTATACCGTGTTTCCCCTTTTTTAAGACGTAGTCAGAAAGTAAGCCATGGCAGCATTTTTTAGCATTAGTGAGATCTAAGACACCCCCCGAAAATAAGACATACCTCCATGCGAGACCGCCGAGTGCCCCAGCCAGCCAGAGGGGCCTGGAACCGGCTGCTGTTGCTGCAGAGAACGCATGGAGCGCCCTGCAGCGCCTGGCCTCTTCTTTTCTTTTCTTTTTTTGGGGCTGCCCGAGGCCTGCCGCCCCGCCACCGGAACCGGCGGCTGCAGAGCGGAGCGCTCCGAAGCAGCGAGCACTCGGAGCGCCCTGCAGCGCCTGGCTTCTTTTGCGGGGGGGGAGCTGCCCGAGGCCTGCCGCCCCGCCGCCGTAACCGGCGGCTGCAGAGCGGAGCGCTCCGAAGCGCCGAGCGCTCGGAGCGCCCTGCAGCGCCTGGCCTCTTCTTTTTTTTGGGGGGGAGGAGCTGCCCGAGGCCTGCCGCCCCGCCGCCGTAACCGGCGGCTGCAGAGCGGAGCACTCCGAAGCGCCGAGCGCTCGGAGCACCCTGCAGCGCCTGGCCTCTTCTCTTTTTGTTTGGCTGCCCGAGGCCGGCGGCTGCAGAGCGGAGCGCTCCGAAGCGCCGAGCGCTCGGAGCGCCCTGCAGCGCCTGGCCTCTTCTTTTGGGGGGAGAGCTGCCCGAGGCCTGCCCCCCACCACCGGAAGCGGCGACTGCAGGGCGGAGCGCTGAGCGCTCGGAGCGCCCTGCAGCGCCTGGCCCATTCTTTTGGGGGGAGAGCTGCCCGAGGCCTGCCCCCCGCCGCCGGAAGCGGCGGCTGCAGAGCGGAGCGCTCCGAAGCGCCGAGCGCTCGGAGCGCCCTGCAGCGCCTGGCCTCTTCTTTTGGGGGGAGAGCTGCCCGAGGCCTGCCCCCCGCCGCCGGAACCAGCGGTCTGCAGCGCCGAGCGCCCGGAGCGCCGAGCCAGCAGCCTGCCGCCTCGGTGCCGCGCAGAGCGCCCAGCAGCACCCCGAACCAGTGGCATGGCCCCTCCGAGGAGGCCTTAAGGTACCGTACAAGACATCCCCTGAAAATAAGACACCGTGTTCTTTTTTGAGTAAAAAAAGTTATAAGACGGTGTCTTAAAAAAGGGGAAACACGGTATTTTGGGGAAAAAATGAACGAATTCCTATGCCCTACAAATAACCCAGAGATGCATTTTGAATAAAAGGACACATTCTACTCATGTAAAAACATGCTGATTCCTGGACCGTCCGCGGGCCGGATATAGAAGGCGATTGGGCCACATCCGGCCCCTAGTTCGGGGACCCATGAGTTAGGGCATGGAGAAGGGGTTAATGTCCAGGCGTCACTCATCACAAATGCTGCTTTCAGCAGACTACTTTTTCTGCAGCCAAACGACTAGAACATGGTTTGGTTTAAAAAAATGGAAATGTAAGATTTTCAGGTTTGTTTGTTTTTTAAAAAATGTATGTGTCACAGATTGTGGCCATGTAGATCTCTAGACCCTAGAGATTAAGGAGTGATGAGCATGCACATAGACGCACCAGTGTTCCAATCATGTTTGTTATAGTGACTTGCTGCAAAAAACATACCATCATTGTTTGTGTCCATCTGTCTGAATATTTTGTCTGTTCGTTTCTCTGGAGTGGATTCATCCTCTGGCATTTTCATTACCGAAGACACCATTTTGTAGATAGCCTACAGGAACAGCAAAATATAGGAAGTCAGTTTTGCATCCTTGAAGGAAGTAGTGGAAGCTTATTTTGCAAGTTATGGGAAATAAGTGATAAACAAAAAGCAGAACATGTTGGTTGTCGTTTATGCTGTTGCAAAAAAGAAAAAGAAAAATAACCACACTCACTATGATATGTACATAATGTATTCTCCATATACTGCATTTGCTTGTTTATATGCCAACTTACATTTTTAGGCATAACAAATACACAGCCCTTATGTTTTCCTAGAAAACGCCCATCATTTTGATAGATTGTGTGTGTTTTGTTTGCCCATTGGGAGTAATGATGCATGAATGCAAAGGGCTGCACATTTGGAACTGGGTCTAAGATTTGTGTTTGTAAAATATATAATAACTACCTGAATATTTTCTGTTTGGTAGTCTGGTACAAAATGAGAAGAATTTAATCTGGAATGTGCTCCAGGCATGTGGCACACTGATCAGGATTATGCACACTTTTAAGTGTTAAAATATGTATTATGTATGTTGGTTAACAAAAGATAAATGAATTATACTGTACTGAATGAACTTTGTGTGCCCTTCTTGTATGGATTTACTTACCTGCACTATCTCAAGCATTTCTGCACGGCTGATGTAGCCATTGCCATCAAGGTCATACATGCTAAATGCCCATTTCAGCTTCTGCTCAAGTTTCCCCCGAGAAGTGACACTCAGTGCGATTATAAATTCCCGAAAGTCAATCGTCCCATCGCCATTGGTATCAAAAGTGCGGAACACATGCTCTGCAAATTTTGAGGCATCGCCGTAGGGGAAGAAGTTAGCATATATCTTTTTGAACTCTTCAACAGTCAAATGGCCAGTTGGGCAATCTTTTAGGAAGCCTTTGTACCACTCTTGCAGTTCATGGTCTGTGAATTCTGTGTTCTCTCGGAGGTCCTGGAGCACTTCGGGTCTCAGTTTACTGTTCTGTTTCCCCATTCTGTTCTTGGTTAATGCCTAAGAGCTGCAACAACAACAAAAATCCGGTCATTCATAAAGCCACTGGTGACATACAAAACACTGTGTTTTAAACACAGATATTAAACATATGGGATGGCAGGAAAGGGTGAGATATATATACCAAATTTAAGAAAAAATTGATTATTTCATGCAAAGAGGACACGATTCTTAAAAAAAAAATTCAGAAGAACATCCTTTCCACTTTTGCCCAAGTTTACTTCTGCTGACTGTATCTCCTTCATATTCCACAGTGGCACAATGTGGATCACTATCCAATAGTTCCTTTCTCTTCCATTTTGATTGTGGGTGGCGCTGTGGCTAAACCACAGAGCCTAGGGCTTGCTGATCAGAAGGTTGGTGGTTCGAATCCCCATGATGGGGTGAGCTCCCGTTGCTTGGTCCCAGCTCCTGCCCACCCAGCATTTTGAAAGCACATCAAAGTGCAAGTAGATACCGTGTTTCCCCCTTTTTAATACGTAGTCAAAAAGTAAGGCATGGCTGGGTTTTTAATCATTTGAGAAATGTAAGACATGCCCCGAAAATAAGCCATACTTGTGCGACGTGCGGAGCAAGACCACCGAGCGCCCCAGCCAGCTAGCGGGACCCAGCACGGTGGCCGCAACAGGAGGAGGAAGCCTGCCGGGTTGGGTCAGTGCCCGGAAGCGGCGGCGGCTGCTGCAGTGCCGATAAAGCATGCAGCAGTGCCGCACGGAGCACTGAGGGCACAAGCCAGCAGGACCCAGCTCCTGCAATGCCGGCCGTGGCAGGAGGAGGAAGCCTGCCAGGTCGCGTTGGCGTTCAGAAGCCGCGGCGGCTACAGCGCTGACAAAGCGCGAAGCAGCGCCACACTCTCTGTATGTGCATGTCCGTCCCTTTCTCTGTGCGCGTGCACGTCTCTCTCTCTCTCTCCCCGTGCGTCTTTCTCTCTCTCTCCCCGTGTGCGCGCCTGTCTCTCTCTGTATTTTTGTGATCGCGTCTCTCTCTCTCTCTCTCTCTCTCCCCCCCCGACAGAGAAAGGGTGCTGCGCAGGTTCCTCTTTGGCTCGTCATTCAGCTGCCCCGGCCTCCTCGCCGAGAGCTGACGCCGCTCCTCTCCCCCTCCTTCCCTTTCCCCCTCCCTTCCCTTCCTTCTGTCAGTCTGTCAGTTGGGGTTGCGCGCGCCAGAGGCGCAGGCCCAAGCCTCGTCCCCCTCGCGCTTCCCTCACGAGCGTCTCGGAGCGGGACGGGTCCCGGCCTCCCTCCTCATTCCCCGGCCAGCGTGAGAGAGCAGCCTCTATACCTCCGCGCGCACACACACCCAGCCGCTGCCGCCTTCAAAGCCATGGGAGATGAGCAGCCTTCCAGTGCTCCCACCCAACCGCAAGTGCTTCGACTGCGACCAGTGCAGTCCCACCTACACTGACATGACAGTGGGCAGCTTCATGTATACCTCCTGCTCCGGCATCCTACGAGGTTTAAATCCACCTCACAGAGTGAGGTGTCTGTCTCCTAGGCAGGTGGCCATCCAGCCTCTGCTTAGAAGCCTCCAAGGAAGGAGAGCCCTTGATTCAGGATGGGGAGGAGGGGAAACGGAGAGAATAGAAGAGGCATAAAATGTGCGCGGAAGAGAGCGCCAAGCGTCCTGAGCCAGTGGGACCCAGTTGTACCGGCACTTTAAAAAAAAGACACCCCCTGAAAATAAGCCACCGTGTGTTTTTTTGAGGAAAAAAAGTTGTAAGACGGTGTCTTAAAAAAGGGGAAACACGGTAAATAGGTACCGCTCTGGCGGAAAGGTAAATAGCATTTCTGTGCGCTGCTCTGGTTCACCAGAAGCGGCTTAGTACGCCGGCTCCCTCGGCCAATAAAGCAGATAAGGGACTTAACTGTCAGGGGTCCCTTTACCTTTACTTGTACTAAACCATAAAGAGTTCTGAGTCCACCCCTCCATTGTGAGTTGCATCCATAAAAATCAAATAATCCTCCTTTGATTTAGTGACGGCTTCTGCTAACCAAGAGGTGACATTCTTTTTTGCTACTTTCCACACTCCTACACTTTTCTGGAAAGTTTCCAAAACTCCCTGGAGCTGGTTTCTTTTTTTGGGGGGGGGGGGCTATGAGTGTTTCTCAAACTTGGATCTCCAGCTGTTGTTGGACTACAACTCCCATTATACCTGGCCACTGATACTGCTAGCTAGGGATGATGAGAGTTGTAGTCTAACAACAGCTGGAGATCCAAGTTTGAGAAACACATGGCTAAATGAAGGAGGGGGAAACCAGCAAAAATCACCTTCCCACAACTTCCATTGGTGGAAGGCTTCAATGGGTCAAAAGCCTTTTCACAAACAGAAGAGCACAATTGTTGGCCATACAAACTTATTTTTTGTGTAACGAGTTACAAAACCTATTATAACAAACTATTCCTCAAGCAGAGGATTTTGTACTCTCATTTGCCACTTTCTAATTGTAATATTTGTGTATGTCAATAGTGGAAGTAAAAAATACTGGGTTCCAAAAGGAGACCTATTATTATTACTTTTAACACTCTTAGGACAATATTTTGTAGATGCACTTACTGCAGGTTCATCAGATCTGTCCTGAAATCATTTCCCATATTTGTCATGATTATATCCAAGCCCAATTTCATATCTACATGTACATCTTTATCACCTCAGGTGTATAAACAAAGTGGCAATAGACAATATTTTACAGGTATTTCTAATACCCAAAGGTATCAACCAATATGGTCAATGTGGTGCCCATTTTAGCATGTAAGTTCCTTCCTCCCATCATAAAAATATTGTATAATTTAGACATTGAACACTGGGCTTTCTTTTCTCTCAACCTTCCGTTCTAGCTAAACAAGCATACACAGTTGGAAGGCCAAAGATTTTAGAAATGTTTTGAAAGTTGATTGAAGAATTCCAAAACAAATAAGCAGGATGCAGGAAGAACAGAAGGAAATATGATAAATTCACTGGGAGGCCTGGGCTAACAGCCACCCCTATGTCTAATGGGATTACTCTAGAGGAGCATCTCTCTCACATTCACTATCACATTACACGGAAGTTCTCAAGGAAAATTCATTTGTGAGCATTCAAAGTGATTAACCTGATTTAACATGAATTTAACAAGCCAGGATAATAAGCCCAGGACCTGATCTATCCATCATGCTTCAATGCGACCACTAGCATTTATTGAAAAGGAAACAGTAACTCTCCGTACTATCATTCATTGCAAGAGGGCAGTGTCAATTTGCAAATCCCATGCATCAAAACCTCTCTGAAAAGGATCTGTGAGAAACCAAACTCTGCCTGCTTCCAGGTTTTGGGGAGTGTTCGTGGCAGTGGGCCAATCTGAAGAGTCATAACAACAGACTGAGAGCACAAAATAAACTTTTAGTAGCTTGCTATACTGAACAAGCATTTTTCCTAAGGGTTAACATGATTCATACATATCTCCAAAAGGAAAAGGCCACTATCATTAGATAGGATTACAAATAGATACAAACACCTCTTTCTCTCTTAGCTGTGAAAATTTGCTATGTTCCTCTCATTCCCAAATCCAGTCCATTCAGCAACATCAAGGGGATTTGTGATTGGCAAAACCATTATACATGAATCATTTGTTTAAAAACCCCACTAAATATAGATTGGGGTAGCACTGAGTGCAGTACTCTTGAGCTACATTTGGAGAGGGGAAAATAAAGAGAGCTTTAATCCACACACTGGAATCCTTGGAAACAATGACGGAATGGACTCTGGTCATGAGTCTTGTCAAAGCAGCTAAATACTTTAGGATGCTAAAAGCAACTGTTCTTCCCAATGACACGAGAGCAGAGATTTGAAAAAAGACATTACATAAAGTTTGCATACGCATTAGCAAGCAGCCAAGGTAATATGCAAACTGAATGTTAGGGAAACATTGCCTGCATGAAGAAAACAATAACAAGTCATTGCAATCTGAATGCAACCCTTTATTTCAAAAGGGATGTGTAGAAATGGGCTAGTTTGTCTGTGAAGTAGAATCATAAGATAATGGCAGCCGGTACAGTCAGGCTGGGAATAGGCTCAAAGCGACCTGGCACCGAATTCTGCACCAGCTGAAGTTTCTGAACCATCTTCAGAGGCAGCTCTATGTATAACGCGTTGCAGTAATCTAACCTATAGGTTGCCAGAGCATAAACAACAGCACTCCCTGTCCAGATAGGGGCACAGCTGGAACACTAGCCAAAGCTGCCACTGTGGGCCACCTGAGCCTCAAGCAACAACAAAGGATACCTTCCTTCAGATATCACAAGTGAACACATGCACAACCATATTTGAAATATAAAGTCTCTCATGAGAAATGAGTCTTTAAACAAAAGCAAGCTGCCTGTAAATTCTGCAGTCAAAATTTTGATGTATACTCCATTCCATGGGGGGGGGAGTGGGGAGTGTGTTGGAAACACATACTTTTAACCTGGATCTCTTTTTAAGGTTTTTCATTAAACAATGTATCATTATTTCAAAGAACTCTTCAGGGCAAGTAATTCAGCTATCGAGAAGGAACACATACTGTGCTGGGTGCAACATTATGATTGTAAAGCATCCAACTATTAAAAGGTAAAGGGGCCCCTGACCATCAGGTCCAGTCGTGTCCGACTCTGGGGTTGTGGCGCTCATCTCGCTCTATAGGCCGAGGGAGCCGGCGTTTGTCCCCAGACAGCTTCCGGGTCATGTGGCCAGCATGACAAAGCTGCTTCTGGCGAGCCAGAGCAGCGCACGGAAACGCCATTTACCTTCCCGCCGGAGCGGTCCCTATTTATCTACTTACACTTTGATGTGCTTTCGAACTGCTAGGTGGGCAGGAGCTGGGACCAATCCAACTATTACATACACCTAAATTAGAAACTCGAGAAAAGCCTTAAAAGCAGAAAAAGCAAGTTGGGAAGTGAGATCTCTCTCTTTTTAACAGTCCATGTCTTCTTCTGAATGGAACAAATCACTTCCCCTAACACTTATCTCCAGTGTTGTGCTCTTTATTTTTTATGATTTGGCTGTGATTTTAACAATCTAGATAACCACTCCATGGTTATTGATATTGTTAGAACTCGCTTATCAATGCAACACAAGTGCAAAAGAATGCAAACTCTCTCACACATACTACCACACCATTATTTACATACAGTTTAATACAATTTAAAAGACTACTTTAGCACCTTTTCTAAAAACCACCCTACACAGCTTTTCATCATAAACACCACAGAAAACATAAGCTTAAATTACACTATTAAAAATACCACAATTCTGTACACAACAGAACACAATATGCAGCTTCAGCTTTAAGCAATTTGCATGCGCTAAAAACATGCAGCACCAGATGGCGCCAGAGAGCAGAAAATTTTAAAACACAATTTTCCATAGAGAATTCTTTCTTTTGTTATAACGATCTAATTTCTGACTTATTTATAGCGGGGTTTTCCATTGTCTAGATCCACCCTATGACAGTGCACAACAAAAATTAATAATGCATAATTTATCCACAACAAATATGAGAAAGGCAGCAATTAAAACTGTAAGCTAAACCTTAGACCAGGGGTGGCTAATCTGTGGCTCTTTGGATTTTAATGGACTACAACTCGCCTTCTCCCCGACTACTGGCAATGCTAGCTAGGGATGATGGGAATCAGAATCCATCATTTGGAGGGCCACTCCTGGGTTAGTCACTCCTGTCTTAAACAACATAACTGGGTAAATAAAGTCTTTTAACCTGGAAGCCAAGAGATTGTCATGTGGGTACCTGGCTAGCAAAGCCAGAGTGTCGTCACTGAAAAACAACAACCCTCTTTTGTGGCTGGATAACATAGTTTGGATAGGGAAGGCAACTGGGTTTCCTGTAGAAGATCTTAAGACATGGCCAGGATGGTCTGGAAGAAGCACCCTTCTAATGTATTTGGTTCCCAGGCTGGCAAGCAGTAAGCCGCTCTTCTGCTTGACTCTTAGGCTTGGCCATCTGAAAGCTTGCACCTGTGTGCTCTTCTGCTGCCAATATTTGGAAGCAGCTTTTTGGCAGTGCTACTGTGCCTCCACTGGGATTTGGGGCGGATGGGGGGCAGAGAGAGAATGTTTTTAGATTACATACACATCGTGTGAATTTGCTTGTATAGTTTGAGGATCTCTACAGAAACACATTCCTGGTTTTATTTCTGATTTCCTCACCACCTCCTGAGTTTCTCTTGACTAACGGAGGGATTGGCAACAGACTATAGGCCTGAGAATCTCACAAACACGGACAAAACAAGCAACCCAAGACCGATGCGCCTGTAGTTTCTCAGGCCAAGTTGCATATGAGCATCAAAAGTGGGGGGTGGGGGTGGGGCAGGACTGTTATCAAGAAATGGTGACATAACCAGAGTTCTCAGAAACGACACACTCTGATATGCTATTAATACTCCATTCATTTTCTACACAGCATTGGCGATACAAAATCTTCATCCTGCTCAGAAACAGAAAGAAGAAAAAGAAAAAGAAAAAGCAGCCAGCTGCTCATTAATAAAACACATCAGATTTAAACAGAAACCTGTGTTTATATCATTAGCTACTTCTGCATTGAAGGAAACCATAAACATCCCAGCCTCCTAGCTTTATTTCTATTCACTGTTTGCTCTAATGGAGCCCTGCTTGATTCCCAAATGTTGAAATGTTTAAACTGAGCTCCCAGCTGGTAGAGCCATAAGCCATGTAAAGAGCACAGAGGAACTCTCCTGCTAATTGCACACATTGACATCTAGGCAAATACTTGGCTCTCCATCCTTATTTCAGAATGCTACATAAGATGTACTGTTTGCGCAAAAGGGTGGGGAGAAGAAAGAAGGAAGCCAAACCCTTTCCATTCTCGAGTATGTTAAAGGGCAGTTGTAATTACCAGCCTCACTATGGAAACATGGACAAACTTTGCATGAATGGGACTATCAGAGAGGCTACTTTAAAAAGACAAATAATTGGCATCTTGTATTTCCACACACACCCAATTTACTTTCTGAAGAAAACTGTCTTTTTTTCTTTCTCCCTAATGCAGCATAAAACCCTGGGTCAGTCAACAGCAATGCCTCACAATGGCCTGCCAACAGGATCTATTGCTACCAATGCCACTTACTTCCACACTAGGCTGATCAGATTTGGCCCAGAGGCCATCAGAGCAAAAATGCCCCATGTCAGAGGTGGGGAAGTTGGGGCTCTCCAGACATTGCTTGGCTACACTCCCATCATTTCTGAAGGGAAAGGCCTTTGTGGATGCGATTCAATGGGATATGGGTGTGGTTGTAAGGGACATAGCAGAGGCAAAGAGTGTGGCCACATGAGGGGTGCAATGGAGGGCAAATTGAGGGTGAAACAATGGCAAAAGAGGCACTAGAACTCATGCTTGTTTTTCCACAAGTATGGTGGAACAAGCCTCCAAACAAATCTTTAGATCCAAGGAGCAACACTGTGAAAGATGTACACTGTGTGCATTAGCAACTTGTAAACCACATTGAAATTTATCTATCTATCATCTATCTATCTAATTACATGTCCAATGAAACCGAAATCATGGAACAGAAATGGGAAAGGAAGAAGAAACTCACCCAGTTTAATGATATCTATTTGAAGCAATGGAAACTGAAATGGGCATCTGTCTATGAGAAAGACTTTTTCCGCTGCAGGATATCCCATTTATTTTGTTCCAATTTTGCCTCACATTGTTAAAACGCATTGGTCTTATATTATCTGCTTTTCCCACGCTCCCTTTTCCAACACAGGGGTTAGGCAAAATAACTTAGGATATTCCTCATAGATCAAACATACACACACTTTCCCAGTTGGCTTTTGTAATCATTTTTAATCTCTTGCAATGGTTGCACTGTGTGGCACACTCATCCAATTCCAACACCTGCAATAAGTATGCACTGTGCATGTGTGATGTTGCACACCTAACATCCCCCACTGCCGTGTTTTAGTTACAGGTAGGTAGCCGTGTTGGTCTGGGTCGAAGTAAAATAAAAAAATTCCTTCAGTAGCACCTTAAAGACCAACTAAGTTTTATTTTATTTTGGTATGAGCTTTCGTGTGCATGCACACTTCTTCAGATACAGTGAAATAGAAGTCCACAGGCACTTATGTAGAGAAGGGGTGGGGATGGGGAGGGGAGGGGGGAGTCAATCACCCACTTCCACCACCCTTCTGAGTGATCCCCCCTCCCCTCCCCATCCCCACCCCTTCTCTACATAAGTGCCTGGGGAGTTCTATTTCACTGTATCTGAAGAAGTGTGCATGCACACGAAAGCTCATACCAAAATAAAAACTTAGTTGGTCTTTAAGGTGCTACTGAAGGAATTTTTTTATTTTGCCGTGTTTTAGTTCGGAAAGAAATCACATGTTCAAGAAGGCAATTTCTAACACTTCATTTTCAGAAACCTCGCTACCTGGCAAAAATAATGTCAGTCCTTACATGGAATGACCTGCTAGATCATTTCACTCAATTCACAAAATAGATAAGAGCCGCTACCTGAATACCAAAGGGCTGCTCCCCATTTTAAATATTGACTCAGCTGCAGTCACAAGTTCAGATGCAATTTGTGTTAATGGAAAAAAGAAGAATTCTGCATAGCTTGTTAAGAACATCTTGCAACCTCACCTGAGCAGTATGCTTCCAATGATCTTACATAATATTTAAAGTGCTCCCTGTGTGCCTGATTGGTCACAGGAAGACTCTGTAATCTAAAGAAACAGGAATAACAGCCAGTGTACTTTTCATTGTTTAGATCAGAGGCTTATGGCCATTTAGATATTGCTGGACTCCAACTCCCATCATCGCTGGCTGGGGCTGATGGGAACTGTAGCCCAACAACATCTGAGGCTACAGGTTCCCCATCCCTGGTGAGGAAAATGCCTAACAACTGAATTGTTTCAGTTGTTAACTTTTGTACTCAGTGTTTTGTTTTAAAAGCCCTGGTTCTTTCAGTGGATGGGCTTTAGTATAAGCCTTCTGTTGCACAATCAATTTATTAAGAGAAATTAACCCATAACTGTTATTTAAATTAATTTATTAAGGCACATGTCATGCCCTTGAGCATAACTTGTGCTTCAGATAGTTCCTACGAAATTAAATGCCCCCAAATCTCATTAATTGTGACAAAGAAAAGAAGTCTTGCTGCTGGCATCCAAGTTAACATTTCCTTCAATAGCTCTAAAAGGCTTTGATCAAATCACTTCCCAGAGTCTCATTCTCTGACTTTCCCATAGCAACCCTTGGAAGAACACACCTATCCCTGCTCTGAAGTACAATTTATACAAGTGTTCAGTGAACATACCGGTACATGAATATTGCAAAATACTTCCATTTTTCATGTACTGCATTTGCTTAAAAACAAGGTTAAGGTTTCCTGTTTTATTTTGTGAGCTACACAGTTCAAAAGGAAAGAAATGCTTGTTAGCTGGGGGAGCAGGCTTACCACTGAGTATATTTTGAGGACAGAATCAAATACGCCAAGGATGTGCCCCAAGCTTTTGCACTTTTTATTTAAACATTTTTTTACTGTAAAGTGCCATTCAAAAGTATATAATTTTGTTTGAAAGATTTCAAGAAAGTGACAAGGTCACATTACAAAGTGGGCAGAAATATTTGATCCTCCTATCACTTTTTTGTTTGCCTTTGACGTTATTGAAAAGAGCATGAAAAGGAGCATTAGCTAAAAGTAAATGCACAATAAAAGAAAGTGAATCCGAATCAAAGTTCTGTTGTTTGCTTCTCACATATGTTCAATACAAGTTACATTAGATCACGGCAGTGTTCATATTCTTTCCATGCCAGATGTCCTTTAACTGTCAGAACCAAAGCCTCTTTAGGGCTTAGCAGTCTTGCATACAGGGTCAGTGGAAGAGCTCTGCTCACTGTGTATGTTGTATCTATGAGTTGCCAGCAACACACATCAAAATACACTGTGCATTAGTAAGAGATTTTCTGTGCTGTGCCACACCATCTAGTACCATGGAGCATGAAGATATATAAAACGCATTAGTTCTCCTCCCTGCTTTGTTCTAAGAGGCACATTTCATATTTTATATTTATACACTTCCAAGTGTGTTCACTGTGATAAAATAACTATGACACACTCCTCCCCAGAACTACTTGTTACATGTGTACACAGTCTTATCATCAGCCGTCAGTTACCATTTTCCCCTTGCCTTTAAAAACTCCTCTGTCTTAAAAGAGAGTCTTCCTAGCTGAGGGAGCCAAGTTGCTTATTATTACACAATTAGGGTTGTTTACAGTCATTTGTTTCATTGCATAAAGCAGGGGTAGTCAACCTTTTTATACCTACCGCCCACTAATGCGTCTTTCTTGATGGTAAAATTTCCTTACCGCCCACCAGTGCTTGATGGAAGGGGGATTCAGCTTGTGCCATAGAGCCCCCTACCCGCCCACCTAGAATCCTGAAACACTCACTAGTGGGCGGTAGGGACCAGGTTGACAACCCCTGGCATAAAGTCACACAGGTGAATCCACCTTGATCACATCAGAGCATGGCTACGTTTGCACTATACCCTATGTATAACAATTAATAACAACTTTGCAAAATCTTCAATTAGGGTTGGAAACCGGCTGGAAGCTAGTGAAGGTGGCAAAGCACTGGCATGATGTGCTTGTATCACCCAGTCCCAGTTAACAGTCTTGCCACTATATCCCAAACAGAAGTTTCTAGATCATTTTCAAAAAAAAGCCCCACCTACAACACATTGCATAATGTGACAACATCTTGAGAAGGGTTTAGGAAAAGCATGACAAACCAAGTAGCAACCTCCAATGAGCTTTCCCTATGTCAAATGAGTATCACCTTCTCTACCAACTTCAGCCACAGAATAACTGTACTGTGTAGACCATGGGTGCACAATATCTAGTTCATGGGCCAAACTTGGCCTGCTAAGGGTAACGATTGGCCCTTGAGGTCATTTCCCCAAAACCACAGCACTCAAAAGGCAACACGGGGCTCTGCTCACTTGTCAAACTTGGTCCGCCAGAGGTTGGGACAGGGGTTGAGCCTTCTGGCCAAAAAAGGTTCCCAAGAAATGTTCAAAATGACTAGTGGTGTGTCTGACTGTATCTCAACTCTTTAAGTTGCTAGTTATAAATAGAGAAATTAAATCTGGAGAAATTGATGGCCAAAGGTGGTTAGAATCAGAATCAGATTAATCACACTTCATTCCTCAGGCTAGTTCAACACATAGGTCTAGAAGAGGACTTGGTCTAACTTACAACTTACACCATTTTGAAAATGGCAGACTCTATCCATATCCAAATATGTAAAAGGGAAATTCAGTACAAAATAATGAGGGCAACCAAGTGAACACTTGAGACATTTTATGATAATGCACATGCAGATGTTTTCAGAGGGGTTCATGCATATGTGTGTTCACATGTCGTCTTCTTCTTCTTTGGCGACCACTCGTATCAGAGTAAGATTGTCTTCTATAAACACCGTTTTAACAATGGGTCCGTACATGACTGTGCAGGCCAATTCTGGATCCACACGTCCTTCCACAGTGGGGACATTGGTTTCCGGGCAGGAGTTGATCACATGTAGCCAGATATTCAACAGGTCTTTGTATTAATTTTTAGCAGTGCAAATAGAATGGACATTTTAGATCATTTGCTAAGAGATCTTGTCTTGTGTGTAGGACCTGACATTCTAGTTAACAAGACTCCTATAAGTTAAGTTGCAGTGAGTCCATTTGCAATGGGGAAAAAGTCTTCTTTTGATATTATTTCCTTTTAAAATGAAAATACCAGCAGATAATGGCACCCACTGCCTTCTCAAGGAGATTAAGTAATGAGAGATATTCTTGCTACATTTTGCTGACAAAAATATTAACCTGTAGCTATCCCTATGGTTCCCAAGAACATTCCACAACGAGCTCCGAAAAGGCAGCCTTAATACCAGCCCGGAACTATTACAGTCACACTTCATGTTACGTCCGCTGCGGGTTACGTTCTTTCGGGTTGCACTCCGCGCCAAACCCGGAAGTACTTCCAGGTTCGGTGCATGCGCAGAAGTGCTAAATTGCGCTTTGCACATGCGCATAAGCACCAAATCACAACCTGCACATGCGCAGACGTGGGTGGCAAATGCTGCGGGTTGCAAACATGTATCCCGCACAGATCACATTTGCAACCTGAGTGTCCACTGTACTGGTTGGTTATCACAATACCGTGTTTCCCCTTTTTTAAGACACCGTCTTATAACTTTTTTTCCTCAAAAAAACACAAGGTGTCTTATTTTCAGGGGATGTTTTAATTTTTTATTAGGTTTTTATTACAGTCCGGTACCTTACTGGCTCGGGGTGCTGCCATCCATCCCATCGCTAACATGGGAGCCGAGGGGCACGAAATCGAGGCGTGAGAGCGGGGGGGGGGGAGAGATGAGAGAGACGCGAAGCAGGTCGTCTGAAAGATGCCTGTGTACGCCCTGTCCCGTGAGGGGGAAACGAGACCCGTGTCCACACCTTGTCCACACCACCGAAACACGCATTCATAAGGGGCGGCAGCTCGAGGAGCTAAACTTCCTTTCCCGCTTGAGCGCGCACGGATTCCTCTGCGCCCTTAAACTCAGGTCGAGTAGCCAGCCAGCCAGCCCCCGCGCGCGCTTTTTTTACACTGATACACTGAAGTCCCGCGGAGTTGCCCCAGGAGGAGGCGCCGGCGGTGGCACCCTGACTCCAGAGGGAACGGGGCGAGTTCGTCGTGGCCCACCCGACGAGCACCCCCGTGGGTTTTTTGGGCAAAGCGGCGGCGGTGGTGCCTGAGGCACAGCTAGCAGCGCCGTAGCCGCGCTCCCTGACGCACTCCCGCCTCCCCACCCCGGGCCGTTTCCATTAGCGGGCGGAGCAAGGTGGGGGTTCCCTCGCTTGCTCCTCGCCGCCCTTCTCCCTCCAGGCATTGGCGAGGCCGCCTGTCAATCAGCCACCAACTCGCCCGCGGAAGGGGCCAGCAGTGCTCCCTCCGCCGTCCATCGCGCGGGCCTTGGCCCATGCAGCCCACAACGTTCTGGTGGCACAGAAGGGGCCAGCAGCGCTCCCGCCACCATCTGTCGCCCCGGTGGCGCGGAAGGGCCTGCAGGCCTCCCGCCGCCGCTCTACCTCGGGCCATGCTTCCCACGAAGCTCCAGCGGTGCGGAATGGGCCAGCAGCGCTCCCGTCGCCATCCGTCGCCCCGGCGGCGCGGAAGGGCCCGCGGGACTCCCACCGCCGCTCAGCTTTGGGCCATGCAGCCCACTACGCTCCGGCGGCACGGAAGGGGCTAGCAGGCCTCCCGACACCAAGGGGTTTCCCCATCCAGGCACTCCGCCGGAGTGGAAAAAAGTCCTGGGAAGAGCGGGGGGGGGGAGTCCTCCTAGCGCGGCTTGCCTGGCGACGCGCTCAATTCATGCACCCCACTCCCACCTGGTCTCAAGCCTCTCTGAGGCTCTAAAGGAAAGCAACAAGGTATGCCTTATTTTCGGGGTATGTCTTAAATTTCGCAAATACTTAAAACTCCTGCCATGGCTTACTTTATGACTACGTCTTAAAAAGGGGGAAACACGGTATATGAGTTCAACGGCCTGATGTTTGGTGGTGGTTGTTATTATAGAAAATATGCAAAGAAAACAAAGAACCAGAAATAGAGACTCAGCGGAAGCTGCACATTTCCCTTCAAGAATGGCAGCACTCCAATGCACACAAAGTAATGTAGGGAAATTCCGAACGAGTGCTGGCTCCTTAATTTCAAAAGGGAAGAAAGAAGCAAGAGAATAGGGGTGGAAATTACACTGTTGTTCAAAATAGCTAAGCCCAATGTTCCAATAGGCATTATAAAACATTTTGTTTTAGACAAGAGAAGACATAAATCTTAGGACAAACTATTTACCCATTGGAGCTTCCGTAGAGACTGATATTGGAAAAATTCCAAGCAGGGCTGGAGGAGGCAGGAAAACAGAGGGGGGGGGCGGGAATCAATGGAATTTGGGCAGAAAAACCTCCTGAAAGGAAATAGTTCATACTTCCCTTGTTACTTGAATGGAATAAAGAATTTTAAATAAGTCTCAATCTTGAGTGCTTTATGCCACCATGTCGTTCTATTGCTTTGCCTTGAAAGATATGTGATATACAGGTACTTTCTGACGGGTTGCAAGGAGAAGAAGCTTCTCACAATTTCTACTTTATGCAGGGAAAACAGTAATACATCACACATAATCAAGGGCTTTTGGGTTCTTCTATCTTTACTTTTACTGCACTCCATTCACGATTAACAGAACAAACGCCCAGAGTTTCTCACTGAGAACAAAGTCATGATTTTATTATGCCAGAAGCATACAAAGGAATTCGAAGAAACAAATATAATCTACAACAAGCATAGGCAAACTCGGCCCTCCAGATGTTTTGGGACTACAACTCCCATCATCCCTGACCACCTGTCCTGTTAGTTAGGGATGATGGGAGTTGTAGTCCCAAGACATCTGGAAGGCCGAGTTTGCCTATGCATGATCTACAAGGTTATGGATGGTGAATGATACCCATTACACCATCCCACTCTCCCATAAGGGTCTGGTGACTTCTGTTTCAGTGTATCTGAAGAAGTGTGCATGCACACGAAAGCTTATACCCAGAACAAACTTAGCTGGTCTCTAAGGTGCTACTGGACAATTTTTAAATTTTTAAATTTATTTCGACCCATTACACCTGTAAGTAATACTATAGGATGAAAAGAGCCAGTTAAAAACACATCTTTGGTTTTGTTTCATTGTAAATATCTACATTATGTACCCTCCTTCCTCACTAATTGTAACAAACATAAACCATGTGGTTTCATCTTGAATTACACATATGCATCCACTGGTCCCATCACCTCATGGCAAATAGAAGGGGAAGAAATGGAGGCAGTGAGAGATTTTACTTTCTTGGGTCCTATGATCACTGCAGATGGTGACAGCAGTCACAAAATTAAAAGACTCCTGCTTCTTGGGAAAAAAGCAATGACAAACCTAGACAGCATCTTAAAAAGCAGAGACATCACCTTGCCGATAAAGGTCCATATAGTTAAAGCTATGGTTTTCCCAGTCGTGATGTATGGAAGTGAGAGCTGGACCATGAAGAAGGCTGATCGCCGAAGAATTGATGCTTTTGATTTTGAATTATGGTGCTGGAGGAGACTCTTAAGAGTCCCATGGACTGCAAGAAGATCAAACATATCCATTCTTAAGGAAATCAGCCCTAAGTGCTCACTGGAAGGACAGATCCTGAAGCTGAGGCTCCAATACTTTGGCCACCTCATGAGAAAAGAAAACTCCCTGGAAAAGACCCTGATGTTGGGAAAGATGGAGGGTACAAGGAGAAGGGGATGACAGAGGACGAGATGGTTGGACAGTGTTCTTGAAGCTACCAACATGAGTCTGACCAAACTGTGGGAAGCAGTGGAATACAGGAGTGCCTGGCGTGCTATGGTCCATGGGGTCACGAAGAGTCGGACACGACTAAACGACTAAACAACAACAACAATCCAGGGACAAATGAATGTGCATCTCTTTACCTCCCTTTAGGCTGTTTTCCTAAACGTAGGTCACCTGGAATAGGCCAGGCACACGTTTGCTACAAAATACGTCATCCTCCAATATTAATATTGGTTTCCTCCCCAATATTCTAAGTATTTTTCCAACACATGCATAAAACTACCACCCCTTGGTACTGAAACGAGAATCCTGAAGGGAGTAAAAAAGCTGCATATACATTACAATAAAGCCATTGTTAATTTAGCCATCGCCTCTTTTATCTGTATAAATCAAAATTTAATAGTTTTCTGCAACGATTTACAACCCAGTTCTGCAGAGAGTGTTTCAAAGCAAGCAATATAAAACAAAACTAAGAAATCATTTACTGCATATCTGACAATTAGAATAAAATCCTGCGCAATTAACCAATAGGAGCTATATACAACCTAATGCACAAAGTCGTCCTGAAGAGCAGATGAGGATATGCAGTCGCAGTGAGTTGCCATTCATGTTTATGTACCGACAGTGGAATCATTCTGCTGTCTTGCTGAAGAGGGGGCGAAACTGACAAGAGAGAATTTTCCAATAGTAATGACCTCAAGATTAAATTAAGCTAAAATATAAAAGAGACCATCTGGCAGCTAGCTTTTTAAAAGGAAGGTAATTTCTAAAAGCCGGCTGAAGGCAAATAAAGATTACTACAGTAAGAGCATCGCTGGAAAAGACTTGCAGTGAGAGAACACTTAAAAGGGCGTGAAAAAGCACAATAGACACTGTGCCTTGTTTGGGTGACGATGACAGAGATTTTGTTATGAAAGGGAGGCACACTTGGATGTATCTAGAGGGCATGGCTATTTCTTTACATATCTCCATGCTCAGTCATCTGTGATCTTGTCAATACAGGGAGATCCAGCTGATCTGCTGACAGATCCTTCGGGTCAGATGACAGAGGACATCTTTTATCAGGCAACTTCCTTAGGTTACACCAACCTGGAATACAGCACAGCCTCCAAGACAAATGTTCTCAATCTCACAATGGCTGTTTTTAAACAAATAGAGAGAATGGCAGGGGAGAAGTCAGTGGGGGCGGGGGTGGAAAAAAAGAGAATTCCTTTTAACAGATGCAGAAGTTTACGGTTTGGATATAGAAAAAATGCTAAGAGGTTGAGAGGGCTATGCCTTACAATTAGTATGTTCAACACATTTCAGCCTAACTGTTCTCTTGGAAAAGAACAGCCATTTTACATCTTTGGGTAGACCTGTATACAGGAATTTGACAAATACTGTATGTCTGAAACATGTTGACCAGATTGTGTTGAATGTGCAAAACCTCTTGCAGCTCACTTGCTTGGCATGAAATTAGCACTGGAATATCTCCTAGAACTAAATTTGATGGACAAAACAATATATGAAGTCCATGGAGTTTTATTATATGTGACATCTTTTGCCTGTGTGATAATGTCATCCGTGTGGTTGATTGATTGATTGATTGTGTGACTCCAGTACAATGTTTATTGCTTTCATTTTATGGATCAATGGTCTCGTTAGATACAGTAGTAAAATTCATATTAAATTGCTGTTTTAGGGGTTGTTTTTAAAAGTCTGGAACGGATAAATCTGTTTTGCATTACTTTCTATGGGAAAACATGCCTTGGTTTTGGAACGCTTTGGTTTTGGAATGGACTTCCGGAACGGATTAGGTTTGAGAACCAAGGTACCACTGTATGTGATGGTGGAATATCGACAGCACACCTGATGCTAACTTGCAAGAAAGGAATGAAACAGATGATACTCCAGAAGAGGCCTGCTTCCAAAAGTGTGTGTTTGACATTTTGATAGCCTATGTTATAGCAGGATTAACTGTTCATTTCAATACTGTTAAGCAGTTGACAGAAAGAATAGATTTCTTGTGGAAATGTCTCACAATGTCCGTAAATGATGCGGAGAGAGAAGCTCTATCACAGCAATATCCTGCTGACCTTAATGGAGATGATTTTGGAAAGAAATGAAACATTTTACCCACAGCACATAACACACATTTTGTAAATGCACAGTTAAAGCCATTAGATCTGTTGAACTTGTTAACAGAGTACAGAACTAATCCTGACCATCTTAAACTGCCCTTTACCTCATGCTATAACTGATCTCCCTCTGTTCCAACTTTTAAAATGTTCTCCAGTCTTCACCATTCTTTCAGTCAGTTTCAGATTTGTAAGCAATATTATAAATATAAGTAAAAATTGCAGCTCCTAGCTGTGCTCGTTTGATCAAAACGACAACAATGCAGCAAGAGCTTCCCTGCAAACTTTGAAATAGCTTGTGTTGTGCTCAGCTGTAAGAAAGACTTTATATCTGAGCAACACTGTTTCTCAATTTAACCAATAATTCCAAATCAACTACTCCTTTTGTCAGAGATAGTCCAAATTAAAATACACAGAGATGAATGATGATCCAGCCTTCTATTCATAGTATTAAAGAAGCAGAGCACTATGAAATATCCTGGGTGGGTTTCTTTTCTTTTTTTGAGTGGGTTCCCCCCCTTTTATTATACCTTAAAAATATATCTTGAATCAATGCAAATATAATAATAATAATAATAATAATAATAATAATAATAATATATTTATACCCCACCCATCTCCTGATTTCAATTTAATCTCCTAATTCTTAGGAGAGTTGCCTGCAAAATGTAGTCAGTTCTTCATCTGTTTATGATGATAGTGGTGGCAATGAGCCGCTTTGCCCTCCTCTACTTGAAGCTGGGCCACTGTTGGCGACAACACCTGCTGCCCTTCACTGGCAGATGGCAGTCCCCTCAGTAGGTGGAGCATGAAAGACAAGGCAAGCCCACCTTCTTCCCTTGCTCACTCGCTTTATATTTTCCTGGGATTTCAGTGCCGCCTCTCTGGATTGCCTGGGAGAAGTAAGTGGCGGCACATTGGCAGAAGAGGAAGCGGGTGGGGGAAATAAGGGCCGTGGCTCTTTACGTAGTCTTACACAAAATGCAAATGCTAGTGTTCACACAATAAATGCAAACATTTTCTGAGGTCCCAGAAAACTCCTGGCTCCCCTCCTTCAGCTCCCTGGCCCTCTTTTGACCCCAGGCAGCGGTATGGTGTACTCCCTGCACCCACCTATCCTGGGCCCTGTCCTTAAGTGCGTAACTTCATTCTCATAAAACAGTATTTTAATTACATCCACAAAGACAGAGTACTGATTCAACAACAATGAAATAAAGAGATAAGTGCAAAATGTCTCCGACTGATGCAATGCATGGCTTAAGTCGCTTATGTAACTAAGAAGCTGTAGGGGGAAAGGGCAGGAGAACCACCACAGCACATATCTGAACAACAGCTGAAGTGTGAGCTGTGAAAAGCTCATAAAGAGCTTTTACTGGAACCAGAGGAGTCTTGCAAAAATAAGACTGAAAGTGAAGCCATGCTCACAGTCTCTGGTGGTAAGGACCTTGCTGTAATTATCATGTGCGGCAGCGAGATAAGGTTACTGGCAAATGTACAAATAGTACATTAATGCCTTAAAATAACAGAGCATCAAAAACTGGCTTTGGCTTATCTTTTCACACATAAAACTATTGGGAGCCGCCAGCATATAGTGTTGTTGTGTACTTTCAAATGCTCAGCATGCACTCACGGTAACTGTATATTCATTCTATGTGTTACGTAGGAGAGGCTTTTCTGTGTGTTCTGTGATTCGTTATTATGGATTTTACTCATTTTAAGTCCAACGTCTTCCATACAGAAAACAATTAAGGATTTGTAGTAGAACCTCATGAATGCTGTCTTAACATAGTCATATGTCCAGTGCACATAAAAATTCATAACTGCTGCCTCCTGAGTTGTTTTTGCTGCATTTGTAGAACCAAAGTGACCTCACCAGGGCGCAAGCCAAGACAGTGTGTATGGATGTTCTGGGCTGCCCAGACAACAACACACCCACACACCCGCCTCATGGGAGTCCTTCTTTCCTGTAGACCAGGCATCCCCAAACTGTGGCCCTCCAGATGTTTTGGCTTACAACTCCCATGATCCCTAGCTAACAGGACCAGTGGTCGGGGAAGATGGGAATTGTAGTCCAAAACATCTGGAGGGTCGAAGTTTGGGGATGCCTGCTAGACTGTTTCAACATCAGCCTTTTACAATTCCAGCCCTGGTGTGCAAATTTCTTATTTATTGGACAGCCACCACCTGCTGCCACTATAACCAACCCAGACCCTGCACGTCATCTGAGGCCTTTCTCTTTGTCCGCCATCTGGGAAAGGTTTGGAGGGTGGCAACAAGAAAACAAGGCTTTTCTGTGTGTGGTGGCTCCCCGATTGTGGAATGCTCTCTCCAGAGAGGCTTGCCTGGTGCCATCATTATATGTCTTTAGGTGCCAGGCAAAAACATTCCTCTTTACCAGGGCCTATGGCTTGTGAAAGATTGGGGGAGAGGACTGTTATTATGAGGACTATTTATGCTTTTTATTATGTTGTTATTATGGTTTTTTTTTCATTGATGTTCTGTAATGTGTTTTCAATGTTGTACACCGTCCTGGGATCTTCTGAGAAAGGGTGGTATATAAATTGAAACAACAACAACAAACAATAACAGTTCAGCACTAGCCCTGCCACAGCTTCTTCTTCTGGCTGCTTTTTAGCTCCTGCAATGCTGTGTCTGCCCTTTTATTCTCTTCAGCCAGTCTTTCAACCAAAGGGTATGCTCGAATAATGCAATATCTCATTGGTTTTTAACTAAAGACCAATGATTTCAAATGGAATGTGCACGGAAGGATCTATCGCAGCCTGATCTTCCTGATTCCACTAACCCAGATTAAAACAATGGCCTGTGATGCCTAACGATATAACAAAAAACCCAGAAACAAAGCTACCTCTTAACATCTGCATCAGTACTTTTATTTCTTGGCAGACTGCTAAGTGAAGACACACAGTTAGAAATAAAGCAGCTACAGAGATGTGGCCATGTTTGGAAGGCTGTTTCTTGGCTTGGCTCATGTGACACAAGGCCTGCTTGCATCTTGACTTGTAAGATACAATTGTCCAAGCAAGGCTGTTCATTGAGCACTATGGCATTGGGCAGGAACTCTTAAGGCACAAATGCCATTTAACTTCACAAACTGCTCTATGGTGGATTATAGCCTTGAGAAAACAGGTTTCCATCATGTCTGCTTCCTGAAGATGATGAAGTACCAAAACCTGGAAAAATTAAAAGCAGTTCAACCCTTTTCAGATCTTTGCTTTGTGTGTCCATGATTCATTAAAATTGGAGCCAACGTCCATGATTCATTCAAGCTAGAGCCACTAAGTATACCACCACACCCATGTTTTCAGGGAAATTTTGAGTCTGAACAGTTAACCTGATTTATTTATTTATGAAAGGTTCCCTTCCAGTTCGGCTTGAACTGAGATTTCACATAAAGATTCTGTTTAGGGGAAGGAGGGAAGAAAATATAGATTCAGTCCTCTTTCATTCAGGCCCTGTTTAACAACTTGTCTTAAATTTTACTCTGTCAGGTTAATTATGCACACGACACATATTACACAGAGCCCACCTGTCTTACGGAAGCCAGCTGCCAAATTCAGCAGCAGCAGCAGCAGTGACACTTAGAGCAAACTACAGTGCTAAATCAGTCACTGCAAACAGAAGGGAAGTGGTTACTGTCCTTCACAGACTACAGTATTTGACAGATTTTGTTTCAGATACCCTATTATTATACCACTTTGCTTATTTGCATGGGTACAGAGATCAAGCTAGTGTTTAAACTTCAAATGGAGGGTCAAAAACAGGCTAGAAGTTTCATTTATATATTTTATTTTTCAAGGCAAATACGGCATTGCACTTTGTGAGTTTTTAAAAATATATTTCCTGGCCACCTTGGAAAATGGGTAGGTCATGGCTGAGGTTGAAGCATGAAATGCAGAATTCTATCCTAAATACACATAACAGGTAAATTACATTTGGATATTGATGTTAACTGGAGTCATATTACGAACAGAATGACAAACCAAAAACATTACCTCATACCTCAGCATTCATACCTTGCTCAGTCAACACACAGCAGAACAGGGTATCTAGCTTGCAATAACATCCATAGTAAAAAATTTCAAACCTACCCTGTCCTTTGTCTTCATTTTGTACTATTTATGTACTATTAGTATGACAAGCAGGGCCAGTATGCCTTAGCACAAGTGGTTTGTGGCTCCTCAGCCACTTTAGTCCATTGATTCCCAAACTTTTAAACTTATGCACCACTGAAAAATTATTGAGGGTCTTGGTGAACCACTTATTGATGTTTTTTGTCTGTTGTAGCAATTGTTATGTGCTGTTGTGATCCATGGATGACAGTTTGGGAACCCTTGCTTTAGTCTAAAAGGACATAATTCTTAAAGCACCAAATTTCACAAGCTGTGCACTCTACTTGTGCTGGGCAGTGACAAAGTATTTTTGTGGGTATCATCTGAATGTCCATATCTACCCGACCTCGACAGACTATCATTATGGCTAGCAGTTTCACACTATCTCTAACAACATGGGAGCGACTTTCCTTTACAGTGGACACTCAGGTTGCGAATGTGATCCGTGCGGGGGGCACGTTCGCAACCCGCAGCGCCGCGCCTGCACACGCGCAGGTTACGATTTGGCGCTTCTGCACATGCACGAGCGGCCAAACCCGGAAGTAACCAGTTCCGGCACTTCCGGGTTCGGCGCAGTGCACACCCAAAACCGCGCAACCTGAAGCATCTGAAGCATCTGAGGTATGACTAGTGCTACAATGGTGAACAGCTGAACACAGCAACCAAAGGGGAGTGGCTAATTACACCAGTTTGTCCCACCAGATCAGTCCTGCCCAAGGGGTTCCTGTATTCAAGTCTCCCATTACAGTAGTATAGGAAAACATGGAGAAGCAGTGCCCACTTCACTTGCATCATTATTCTGGCTCAAAGGGCCAGATCCTTATCAAGATTAGTCTCGCGGGCTGAATATGACAGGTGGTTAGGGGGTGCCCACCTTTGTGCAGCCTTGCAAGCCACCCCTTGCCACCTCTTTAAGCTCCTGATATTCAAGGTTTAAAAGGGGAGCATAGGGAGACTTGCAAAAGTTTTAAGACAGCCCCCCATGTTAATATTTGACTCCAATTGTTTTTGTTTTATTGGATTCTTATAGAAGTAGCCAATGTGGTGTTTTCCAGATGCTGGTGCATTACAACTCTCATCAGCCCCAGCCAGCATGGCCAATGGATGATGGGTGGGTGTTGTAGTCCAACAACAACAGTCTTCACTCAAATGAGTGGGAAGCCAGCGTCAGTAAGCCAACTAATAAAAAAAAAGTTTGTGAATCAGCCCTGTGAATCAAGATTATTAGCTGGAAAGTAAAGATTACTGAACTGCTTACCAAGATTACTGAACTTGCCTTCTCACTCTCTCCTGAAAAAGACTAATAACATGGGGACTACTGAGCAATCAGTTTCCAAAGATGAGTCATGTGGCTACTTGTTTAAAAAACTTAATACCCTACCTTTTTTTCAAAAGTGAACTCAACAAGGTTTATAGCTTAAACATAACTACTGTACATAAAGCCATACCCCAGAAACATGACAAAAAAGCCCAAGCGAAACATGAATTATGGAGGAACAAAACTAGAACAACAAAGCCAAGAGAACAATAAACTAAAAGCCTTCTGGTACACACATGTTTGGGCAAGATATGCAAAACAATTAGGAGGGCATTCCACTAAAGTAAGGCTACTACCCAAACTATCCTACTTATGGTGGGTACCCACTCTATCTTGTTAAGCTGTGGAACCCGGAGTAAGACTTCAGGTGCTAAACACATTATGCAGGGAGAAACGTATGTTAAGAAAGTGGCCTTTGAATACCCAGCTCTCAACCATTCAGGACCTATCACTTAAAGCCAGCACCTTGAATTGAGCCTGGACACGAATTGTCAGGCAGTGTGGAGAGAGCAAATTGGTGCAGTATGTTCTGGACACCTAGCCCCAAGTCAGCAACCTGGCTGAAATATTTTGTGTATTTTGAGAAACCAGCAACTGCAAATCCACATTAAACTCTGCTTTGGATGAGTCCTCTGCCAGGAAAGGTCATTGCTAGTTTACTAGGAAAAAGTATGCAGCTAAGCACGAGAAGGGCAGTTCTTGTGACCTCTCATACCTGAGCCATTTGCCCTTTTACTACAGAATGAACTGCCAGGAAGTCTTTTTAGATATACAGAAAGAAAATTAGATAGGTAAAAGGTAAAAGTACATAGGACAGATATGCAGAAGAGATAAAACTCTCTCTCTCTCTCTCTCTCTCTCTCTCTCTCTCTCTCTCTCTCTCTCTCTCTCTCTCTCTGTGTGTGTGTGTGTGTGTGTGTGTATAGAATAGCAAGAAAGAAACAGCTTGTGTGTGTATAGAAAAGCAAGAAAGAAACAGCTTGTTTGGCTATAACAGATTATTTTGTAACATATCTACCATCATGCAGGGCTGCAAGTAGATACTTCGCTCCTAATACCAATACTGTCAGGAAACATATTTAATTACAGTATGTCTTGTGTGAATCAATTCTATATTATTATCTATCCTGAATCCAGTGCCAAACAATTTTATGGGATAACTCTTAGTTTCTAGCTTTATAAGGAGGATATTTTTTTTAATATAAAAAACTATCCTTTTAATAATTTTATAAAACTCCATCATGTCCCCCCAAAGCTTTAACCTTTTCCCATAAGAGAAGATGTTCCAACCAATGAATTGTTTTCTGTTCTTTACTGTAGCCCTTTTATCCTTTTGGAGATGAGGTGACCGGAATTGTACACAGTATTCCAAATGTGTCTGTGCTCTAAGTAATAGGAAAAGGATTATGATACTGGAAATTTTATTATCAATCCTATCCCTAATAACTTCTGACATGCAGTTTGCCTTTTTTATTGCTACTGGTTATTAGCATTTAAGTGAGTGAACTATCCACCACAACCCCAGGAACTTTTCCTTGGGTGACTGACAGATTGATTCTTATGCCCTCCTGGAACGAAATCATAGGCGTAATTCTGAAATGGAGGGGATCTAGATTTTTCAGGTGTCAATTAGTGACAACTTTATGTGGCAATCTGACAAGAGAAGCATGGATTATGGAACTTTCCCTGAATGCAAGACACAAAAAAATGGTGAGATGTGTTCTCCTAGGTAAACAACTAAGCTGCATGCCACTCTTGAATATTTTGAAACTGGATGGACTGATGTCTTTGAAAGACCTTCTACTCTACCTTGAGATATTACACAGCAAGGAAAAGGGACGGAAGCATCCAGTTCACCGACTAAACAGGGTGTGTCTATTATTTGGCAATGCTGGTTTCTCAAGAATGCTCATAAAGTGCAGCTGCTATGATGGTGGGGTCACTGCCAGAATGGGATATTTAAAAGGTCTAACGACCTATATTCCTTGGGCTTCACTGTGCTGCATGGTTCTGTACTTTCAAACTCTGCCGGGGGCTCTACTGGGTGAAGAGCATTTTTAGCCCTACACTTAGGATCTACGGATTCAGTCAGTTCTTTTATTGTCCCACATAGGTGATATATTATCTATCCCACAACTAGGACCTCCTGGTGTTCTGAAACCCTGGCCTGGGAATGGGGAGCCTGTCTCTCTCAACAGGTTGCTGCGCTACAGTTCCCGCTGGTAATGCTGGTTGCAGTTGACTGGAGGTGTAGTCCAGCAATATCTAGTGTGAGGCAGGTTCCCTCTCCCTGCCCTAGACACTGAGTTAGAAGCAGAAATAAAATGCAAGGGATATTGCCAGCCATAAACATTTTAAAATATGAAGCTAGAGTTGGTTTTTACCACAAGCAAGCTAGGAGGGAGGCAAATCGGCATATGTGGCTAGTTAGGCTAAGTGGGTGCGGGAAGAAGCTTCCTACCTCCAGCACCATTCACTTCATGCCAAATTGTATGCATGAACTAATCAGGTTTCTGTATGTGCCCTATCTTTTATATAAAAAGTGAAATACGTAATACTATCATGGCAGTAAACTTCAAAGAAGTAATGCTATTTAACTTTTATATTTATATTTATAGCCAGTTAAGAGACCTTTACCCAGGAGGCAAACCTTGTGAGAGGACACAAACCAGAGTTAATATTGAGCACACTCAATGCCCTTCAGCAAGAACAGTTGGCTCCCAACATACTTTCACACAACTCTTTGGCATTTTTGTAGTGAAAAGGCCATGTAAACAAATTGTGTAAGTAGAAATGCTTTCAACTATTTAGACCTGGCAAATACACCAGTAAAGCAATTCACTTAACACCTTGATCCTAATTATTTTGCCCCAGGAATATATCCCACACGGGATGCATCCATACATGGCTTTTTGGCAACACCCACTCGCCGTTCTGCTTTAAGCTGAAAGAGAAACAGCAACTCTATTTTCAGACTAACAACTCTCAGTTGCCAAGTGGATAGTCCAGGCATCCCCAAACTGCAGCCCTCCAGATGTTTTGGCCTACAACTCCCATGATCCCTAGATGGGAATTGTAGTCCAAAACATCTGGAGGGCCGAAGTTTGGGGATGCCTGGGATAGTCCCCCTTTCTTCAGCCCCAAACATTGGAGGAGGGCAATGGGTGGGGGAAAGCATTAAACAGTCCCTCTCCCCACCACCGACTACACTCCCAGTTTTGACTGCCCGGTGCAAACAAATTTAGAGTGACTGGTTTTCTGATCAGTATATTTATGACTGTAATCCTAATTATACTCGGTTTTATCTAAACAGAAGCAGCACCCAGGCCAGTCCAAAGACTTCCCATCTCTCTTCCCCCAATGTGTGCCCTATGCCATTCCCAAATCTGATCCCAAGGTTTGGGGGAATCCCCCAGAACAGATTTAGGAGGAATGTGTGGGAGGATAATGAAAAGACAATCTGTTGTACAAGAGGAAACCCTTGCCCTGACAGAATCTTGGATGTAGCGCTGTTACATACAACCCAGTGTTCAAAATAAAAGCAATGCCTTCACAACCAAATTGTTCTCCCTCCAGTTTCGGTCGTCCTGCTGCCCCCCTAAAAACACCCTGGAAATTATTATTCTCATGTACAGATGAGGAATTGACACTGAGAGGAAAAAGTGACTTGCCCCAGGCCACACATGGCAAGTCAATGTCAGAAAAAAACTTTTTCACTATTTCCAATATTATTTAACAGAGCTAAGAAAAGGCAGAACTCTACATCCATCAAAACTCAAAAGTGGGTTTAAACTGTCAATTCCTGGGAAGTAATTCAAAACGAAAATCACAAAATTTGTAGAAAATAACACGTTTGTTCCGACTGGGTCTTTCTCACATTCAGCCCCAATGGGGCTACTGCTACTCTTCCACCACCTCCCATGGAGGAAGCTTTATGGGAGACTCCACAAAACTTTAGAACTTTGACTAGGCATGCCCACCAGTAGTACAAAGTCTCTTCATGAAGCGCAACACTCTGGATAATTCAGCAAATGTTTGAGAAGGTTGCCATAAGAAAATCTCCCTCCTCCTTTTATCACAATGAAGCAACATGAAGGGAAAGAAAGAAGTTCTCCCCGTTCAATCACAGCAGTAATTTCCTCAAGTTTCCAGTAGTGTTTCAAAAGTAAGAACAACACTATTGTTTGTAGAGATGTCTACAAACTTTAAAACCGCAAGGCACCCTTTTAGGCAGAAAGCAATTTGTAGAAAGTGTCTCTCTTCTCACAGCCGCTCCTGCTATGCTACTGACCCAAAAGTGAACTCCTTAGGAAGAAGATAATTGCTGCCACAGATGGCAATATACAGTTGAATTTTTTTTTTTTAAAAAAAGAAAGGGCATGACTTTCAGAATTGAGATTACAAGAATGAGGAAATGGACATACTATCTGCATGCTGCAGATTCTGTGGAAGGAGGAAGTTTACACACATCTTGCTTCCATGTTGAACTCTGTGTGTGTGGTGGGAAGACTGCTAAACACTGGCATTCAGAAAGGTTTCCTTTTGGTCTCTATATCCTCTTTTGATAAAGCTGTGCACTATATTTACATTATTAGCACCATTTTTATTATAGCTTATTACAGCTGAAGCAGATGATCCATCTGCTGCATCATTCGGGTGCTTTGCTGCACTACCTTCGTGACAGCAGTGGAAGAGGAGGAGTTCGGAAGATGGCCCGGAAAGTGAACCTCAGGCCTGGGTGTCAGTATTTTCCCCCTGGAGATCCTCTCTAGGTCACAGCCATTCCTGGCCCTGCTTTGCAACCTCCTTGCACATTTTTGCCTGGCTGGATGTTTCCGGATAAAGGGTACCAATGGGGTTGTGAGTGTGCGTGGAAACTAGCCTATTGCGCTTAGGTAAAATTTCACATTTGTTGCTCTGCCCACTTCTGTGTCCAGCCCCACCCACCGCTGGCATGTGGAGCTTAGGAGGTTGCACAAAAGGGAATGCATCTCTTGGTTCCCCACGCTTCCCCAAGTTACCCCCACGGCAGCTCCATGGACATGCACAACCTATGAGAGATGCTGGCTCCCCGTACTTCATATCAACATATCAAAGAGAAGGACAAAGGACTTGGCTCTTAATATCTGTTTTCAATGATCACTTCTAGGGTTTTTCCATTTAGGGATATGATGATATGATGATTTCCTTGTCCATTAAGTTTGCTGTGTGAGTATGGACTCTTGTGCGGTACAGTCGTACCTTGGATCCCGAACGCCTTGCGAGAAAAACGTTTTGGCTCCCGAACACCACAAACCCGGAAGTGAGTGTTTCAGTTTGCAAACTTTATTTGGAACCCGAACATCTGACGTGACTTCCGTGGCTTCTGAATGTTTTGGAAGTTGAATGGAGTTCCGAAACGGATTCCGTTTGACTTCTGAGGTAACACTGTATTTCAGAGAAAGCTGCCATCAAAATATCAGCCTTAAAAATATTAAAGTGGAATGTTACTAGATATGGAGGCATGTGTGTTGGAATTATTTGCATATTCTTTATCAACCTTCAGAAGCGAGAAGTTATCTGGGAAGGCTTGCTGAGTTCAGCTGGTGTGGCTACCTTTGTATCAATGCTTATTGACTCCTTCCATTTATAGTTTCTCCTTGACTTTTAATTATACTAGCTCATTCTTTTAAATACTCTGTGTTCTTTGAAAACCCATGCAAAATATAAGGTTTTATGCTTTAAAATGCAAAGCACACATTTATGATGTTCGAAATTAGTAAGAACAATTGCTCCCCCCCCCCCGATTTTTTTGCAGAGTACATCCACTACCTTCATTATAGTTCACAAATCACGTTAGAGGTAGCCCAAACCCAGACTTGTTAAAAGGACAAGACTCCAAATGCCCTAGGCCGCGTAGGTGTATATAAGGGGAAGCTGTGTGTCTGCAATACTCTTAAACCAGGGCTAAAAATAGACCCATCTGAACTGAAGTTTTATACACATTGTATTAAAGACGCTTCAGACATAATAGGATTTGCTAGGTAGCCCAAACCAGTTACAGCAGATTTCAGGTTGGCCTCTGTTCAAGGAAGGAAACGAGGCAGGCGAATGCCATGCCATTTACACGCCACTTCAGCACAGCAGCACTTTTCTGACTGATAATGAAATTATCTGTATTGTATACTAAGTGAACTCATGCTCCAGGAAGGCCAATGAGTCATACCGCCCCTCAAAACAAGTATTATTTTTTTATAAATAAGACAAGAAGGTACAGGAATTAAGTAGTCTTTCAACTAGGGACTATTAGGAGACACAAGAAGCTCAATGTTCATTTTAAAAAGTATTTGTATACTGCCATGTCAGAAAATATCACGGTGGTGTACAACAATGTGCATTCAATAAAACATAAAGCACCCTTTAAAAAACAGTACAGTAAAGGATAGCATGATGGTGAGAATCCTCACCTTGATTCCAGCCTGCTTCAAGGAAGCAATAAGGTTCTCTGCTCTTGCACATAAGAGAAGAAACAGGAACTCTTGAGCCTTATTGCTTTCCTGGAACCTCTTTCCCCAATAGGCTAATAGGATCCAATATTTGTTTCTTATTAAGCATACTTTTCTTCAGGACTTAAGACAACAAAACAATCTAACCAGTGTCCCTTGGACCTTGCATGCCAGGAACATTTATATTACTCTTACAGTTTCACATAAAGAGAAATAGTGGGAAACTTGAGCAATATATGGACTGAAACTATGGCCTAAACATAGAGTAATTAAAAAACAATTTAATTAATTAATAAATCGAGAATTATATAGTGCTTTAGAAAGTTCAGAGCACTCCCTCTGAAGTAAGCCAACATCATTATCATCGCCATATTGCAGACGGTTAGCTGCAGCTTCTTAAGGCCATCGAGTGAATTTATGCTAGAGACAAAATACTTGCATAACTGAATTACTACACCAACTCTTTATTCCTCTAATTTCCACTCACTCAACATTACAGTGTCAAATCGACAGCCATTTCTGGGCTGGGAATATTTCTTGCAGGACTAGATATTCAGTACCTGGGGACATCTGAGGACTGGAGGTAAACCTGTGATCACATTTTCCCCTTCCCAATTAACTGTTCTCTGTTTTGTTGGATTTTATAGAGATTGCAAGCCAACTCAAGAACTCTAGTTAGTAGGCATGGTATAAATACACCAAGACAAACCAAAAGGGCGAGATAAAATCAGCACCCTACAGAGAACATTAGTGATAATATATTCATTAAATATTAAATGATTTGTGGTTGGAGAATTAAGGCTGCTTCGTGCACTGTGGTAGTGGTATATACATTACAAAACACACACACACACTTCTGTATGGCAACGCCTCCACCCAAGATGTCATGACATACAGGCAACAACCAATTAATGCATGTCTGAAAGACAATTGATGACGCACGTGGGCATGGTGCTAAACTCAGAATTGACCAAAAAGTCACTCAACTAGGGTTGCCAGACTCAATAGAGGACAGGTCTTCTGTGCCTTTAATAGCTCTGCTCTCTTTTGAGTCTAGAAACCTTAAAGAGAAACCAGCAGACCCTTTGCTTGGAAATTAAACAAAGGGTCTGCTGGTTTCTCTTTAAGGTTTCCAGACTCAAAAGAGAGCAGGGCAATTAAAGGCACAGAAGTCCTGTCCTCTATTGAGTCTGGCAACCCTACACTCAACACATCACAAAAAGGGTGTAACGGGGGCGTAACAGGGCAGGGCACACTTATATGTGTTCCCTGATGCACACAGGGGCCAGGAACAGAACCCCCATACAAAATGGTCGTTGACCGTATATTAAGAGGCTAATCAGTTGAATGGCACAATGCAGAGAAACTGTATGCCACACCACCTTCCTGGAACTATTGTGGGGGCTTTTCTCAGTGGTAATCCCTTCACATGGGTTTAAAGGTTTTATTTGCAGACATGCTCTGTCTACTACGATGACTGATCAACTCTTTGAAAGACATGCAACCTCTGTCACTAGAGTTATACATGGTTGTACATTAGCCAATTATTTTATAAAGCAAACTAACTGGTACAGAATACCAGCTGGAATAGAATAGAATACAATTCAAACAATTAAGCATGTTGCATACATGCTTTTATTGTAGTACAGTACTGCAAAGATGTTCCCTGCCCTGCCCTCTTCGGCTCTGTAGCCTGATAAGGTTCTTTATGAAGAACATCACAATACTTTTAGCAAAGTTTGGTCTCCAGTGAATGGCTCTGTGAATGAATTATATAGATCCAACAGAATATTTTCTTTAATGAAAGGATTATCTCCATTCATAATTAGCTGGTGTACCAATATGCTAAATCCACACACTGCAGTAGTTTAAGCATCTTTGGCATGGTTGCTACAAAGCATATTTAACTCAACAGGGTTCTTTCTTTTTAAAACACATCCATCTGTGCTTAGGAGCTATTTTGCTCCTAAAGAAATATTTGAGTGAACAAGCTGCAATTCAACATAGTTCAAGCAAATTAGCTATACAGAAAACCAGACTCCCACCTGTCAATTCTGTAGGGCTGGAAAAAACACTTCCTCAAATCCTTTCCACTGAAACACAATTCTTTGTTTATCCTTTCTCTCTCATTTAATTAAAACTTTATTAACAAATAAAATATATACAACAAAGAGGGAAATCTTTTTTATAATATAACAAGTTACTATCAAATACATCTCAAATGCTAACATTGTGATTGTTCCTATCCTTGCCTTGCTCTATATATTTTTATAAAATCAAGCAGTCCACTCCAACACAGGAAATACCCAATTCTCTTTTTACATAAGTAGCTAGCTGACTCCATTTATTTAATTCTTCTTGCTAATTAACTGCGTACTTTAAAATTGCTGACAATTTAATCAAGCTCAGCTGCTCCCAGATATTTTTGATGATATTCTGCTTTGTTGGTTGCATGCCATGCTTTGGCATGTAACAGCCTTGCAACAGTCAAAACATGTAGATTCTGGATCTTATATAAATATTGGGACTGTCGTTTTGCAAAATTTTATAAGCAGACTAGGGGACTTAACAGGAGATCAATTTGCAAGCTTTTTCTTATCATTTCAGCTACTGTACACAGTTCCAAAACACTTTGCTTTAATTCACCCATACCATAAATGGAAGAACTCTCTTTGTAGCTTCACAAAACCAACATTCCCCATCTCCAACCTTCCTCTTTTTCTTCCAGGGCAAGCACTGGAAAGCCATTTTTATAGTTTTCTTTAAAATTGGTTGATTTAGAAAAGGTGGATCCTACAGTAAAAAGATTACCCAATACCTCTTCTGATTGTTTGATGCTCTTTATTACAATTTTTTTGTAATCTCTGCAGATTATTTTTTTCCTCTGTTTGTTATTCTTTTGTAGAGTTTAGAAAACATTTTCTTCCCCTTTCCTTACTAAATTTTCAAATTTTGCCAGTTCTCAATTTAAATTATACCTTTGTTCAGTATGTTCTTATTTGTACCAATGAAATAGGTAGACTAGATGCAACGTCATCATACCTCCTCACAAACAAACAAAACTGAAGACTTTGAATGCATTTCTTTTTCTAACATTATTTTAGCCCAAATAGTGTAAAAATAGCAAGAATAACCTAAACCAGTAGATATTATTGTGCCACACCCTGTTTTCAAATGTGCTGCATGCTCTATGCACTTCAGTAATGCGCTGCATGCTCAAAGTATATATATTGTTAGTAGAAATAGAATTTGTCATCTTAGTTTCAATGGAAAGTAATAATGCTATAGGCTTAGCTGTCTCAACGTGTTCTTCCAACACTGACAAATGCTGAAAATATATTTCATACCATAAAGGGCACATCTTGGAGAGAGAATTGGTTCTCCTTTGATATTGGATCTGATCCTATTTAAATTCCCTCCAAGCCTATGGAATAATAGGGCTGTATTTTAACATAGAAGGTAGGATTTTTTTTTCTTTAAACAGCAATGCTGAAGGATGCTATTTAGAGCTATTTAGGTGCACTTTTAACTATCTGATTAAAAAAATGTAAATACATATAATCTCTCTTTTAAAACGCCTGTTGACTTCCCAGTTGCTGACTGGAAACTTAACTTATGGAGACTTATTGCACACAACTGGAAAGTTGGCTGAACTGGCAATTGTAAATGTTATAAAGTAACTATTTAATGGTTGTGTATTAACTTATTTCTTTGGTTGAGAAGGAAGGTAAACAAATTAGTATTGTTTTATTTGCGGCGCTAAGCCATATATTACAAACAGATGTGTCATTACATAATTTGTTTTTAATGCATCACGTACACCTAACAATGGAACAGTTGGGTCTTGGAACCTGAAACTGACACACAGGTGAACATCCCTCAGCACCTTGGCAATTGCAAACTTGCAGGTGGGCATGTGAACTGGTTCCCTTGTGCTTGATCCAGAAGCTGCAGTTAGTGCAGAATACTGCAGCACAACTGTCGGGAGTGAGGCCTGGTCAACAGGTAACACCTGCGCTCAGAGATCTGCACTGGTGGCCGATATGCTTCAAGGTGTTACTATTAGCATGTAAAGCCCTTGACAACTTGGGACCAGTTTACTTATAAGATTGCTTCATCCAGGCCCACGTAGAGTTTGCCTGAGGCCTGGGGCAGGAGTCTTGACCAGGCCACACTGCAGAGGTCTGGCAGGTAACTGGTGACTTCCCCAGCAAGCTTAGCCCTCCAAGGCTCAAGGAAAGTGGCTACCCACCCTGCATGGGCCCACACAACCACTTTGATCAGCAGAATTGGCACTACCTACAGGTACCATACCCATTCCGCATTTGTAAGAATTTGATTGTTTCGTGTGGCAGCACTAGCGCTTTGGAATTCCCCAACCTCTGAAATCAAGCAGGCACCCTCACTGTACTCTTTTTGGCACCTCCTTAAGCATTCTTGTTCAGACAAGTTTACCCAGGTGCTTACAAAGTTGAAGTAATGTTAATTTGTTTTAGCATTTTAATTTTCGTGTGTTTTAAGGTAAGGCTGTGAATTTTTCTGTGTTCTGTATTTTACCTTTCAGTAAAGCACTTTGATGTATTATTATTATTATTATTATTATTACTACTACTACTACAATAAAGCGGTGTATAAATTTTATTAATTTAATTAATGAAGTGTTTGAGGAACTCCCAGGGGGCTTCGAAAGCCCTGCTTGCTGTGTTTGATCTGTAAGCTCACTCACAAACGAGTCAATGCTCAGTGTCAAATTGAGCTATGGAGATAATAAGGGGGAACTGACCCCAAGATGTCCTTAGATGCAATTGTTAATTTATGCCAGCCTTCCCCAACCTGGTGCCCTCCACATGTTATATGGAACTACAACTAACATGACCCCTGGCTATTGGACATGCTTACTGGGGCAGATGGAAATTGAAACCTAACAACAGCAGCAACAATTGGAGGGCATCGAGCAAGAGAGGGAGATCTTGCAGCTTGTTCTTGATTGGAAAAACCATGGGTGCTTCAATCAGATAAGTTTCTTAAGGTCTTTGGAGATCGAAACAGACAGGCTCTGTCACACAGCAAGGTGGCAATATGAGACGGCGGGAATAGGTGATGAAAGGAAGTGGTGTCTGAATGGTGCATGTTTGCAAACATGACATGAAGGCTGGATGCTTTCATCTGCCCCAGCTCAACAAAACATGTCACTCCCATATCGGTCTCTACAGCCACAGCAGGTGCTGTAAGTCTCCAGTGGTTTTACTTCACCCCCAAAGACTCCTCCATTGTCTCCCAAGACAGATGGATGCCAACAACAGCATATTACAACCACACACAAAAACCTTCCCTTTTAAAAGTTTCCTTCATCCATGCTATCAGGGCCCATCAACAAACATCCAGGTTATTTTCACTGAAGATTTCTAGAAGCCAATGTGGTGGGGTTGTTTCCAGGCAAAATTAATAAGGCAACAAAAAAATCTAGGGCAAGGTCCCCAGAAGAGCAGAATATTTACAGTAAATGAGATTGATGACTATTCTTTTTCAGATCATGCCTCATGCGCTAAAATTAAATTCTAGTTCAACACAAAAGATCAACCATCTGTTGAAACATACCTGTTAACTTTGCTGTGTGGTAATTGTGCATCAGTTACTCATTCATCAAGGAGGGGGTGATTGAAACATCCTTCCCTAAAAATATTCCTGCTGCGGCAACATCATATTCCCCCAGTACCCAAACCACAATATTTTGTTTGAGGGAATAGTACTTTTGAGTGCTATGTAGAATGTGGCTGCATGAATGTCATGGGCACCTCCCACTGAACGCCTGCAAGATGACTGACAATGCTTTGATCCCTTCTAAATATTTTTAGAACGAGCATTCTTCAGTGCATCACCTCCCCCCCCCCACTAGCTCTTTTGGGGAAGGATGGACCAGAGTTGTTGCACTTTTTGGGTGGAGGATGGACCAAAAAAAATCGATTGGTTGGACATGCCTGATATACTGCATCCATGGCAATCTGAAATTGTGCTACAAGTGCTGGATTCATTCTTCAATGGTCAGAGCTCATAGAACTCTGGGCATCATCACACTGAAAGTCTTTTTTCATGGCCATGTTCATTCTGCCCTGTTGTACCGCACAAGCATGGTGTTTTATTTTGGGCAGACAATCTAGCATATAAAATACAATATCTCAGCCCCCCCATCACTGCACAGAGACACAGGTTTAAAAATGTATGGGAACCAGAGCAAAGTTTAAGCAGAACTTCTTCAGATTGTGAGATGGAAATCAGGACTTAATACAGTGTTCTCCCTTATAATTTAAAGCAGATTCACTAAATGAATAGGTTTTCTTAATTCACAGAATTCATATAAAAATCTACAGATTTTTTATGCAGAACTGAAAGATTGGCACGTGACTGGGGGGGGGGTGTCTCCCCGCCCCCTTTGAAGTAGTACAGGACATCACATTTCCTCATCTCTTCCAAGTAAGATACTCTAGGGAACATTTTTTGGAGGACAGAGAATATCAATGCAAAAAAGAAAGAAAGAGGAATGTTGTAAGATATATTATTACTGCCTTCATCATCCAGGGGTTTCAGGACGCAACCAAATCTTATCAATTATCAAGACTTTATGAATTTGATCAGCCTATTTACAAGACTTTGAAACACGCTCAAGGCCCCAGGCCACAAAACTTCAAACACTTCAAAGCGAACTCCCACAAGAGTTGTAGGTTCAATAGCTCCAACTCCTGTGAAATTCAGGTGTCCTGGAGGACTGAGTCTATTGAGCTAAGAAAGAGAACTGTCTTTTTATATCTATTTTTTTTACAATATTTATTATTTCTTCTTGATCAACAGATCAAGAGTATCACCCCAAGAAGTCCACATGAGCAACGTTTGAATGATCCAAATGCATGTTGTGAAATGGTGCTGAGTGGCAGAAGGAAGTTCCCATAGCTGGATTATTTGTATTCCAGCATAACGTGCGCATGGGGCATTCCTTATAATGTAGTACCTTCTGGAAATCATCGGTGGTAGAGGAATTAAATTATTGTTCTATTGCCATTTTACTTATTGACTAAAAGTTCCTTAAAATGAAGCTTCGATAGGGTATTCCTGGAAGAATGCTTGTTGGCATACAACTGGGATGAATCCTGTCATGTGTTCATTCAAGTGCTGCAATACTAATGTACATTTCCATATATCACTTGGAGAGAGGAGAAAGAACCACTGACAAAAATTATCAGGAGCATTGCACTATATTCAATATAACCTACTCTAAAATCCCTATGAGACAGTTATGGAGGCTGAAGATCCCTGCCTTCCCAGAGTTGTCTAAATCTCCTTCTCCCTTGGGACCTTCTCAAGCAATCTGAGACTATGCCAACATGCCAATCTCTGCTACTCTCTCTTCATACATCTCCTGGTCCCGGGAGACCAGAGTAGAGGGGAGCTTGTCACAGCAGGAGGGGAAGACACCCTCACCAGCCTGACTCATCTCTGCCTCTTGGCCTCCCTCCTCTCCTGCTTCAGCTTCTGATTCTGGACTTCTCTGTGCCATAGACTCTCCTTGCTCACTAAACCCTCTTCAGCTTCTGACACCTCCTCCTCTGAGGCTCCTCCTCCTCCCTCAGACTACTCAGCATTGTCGCACCACTAACTCCCAGGCTCTAGGCATTCTTCCTTTGGAGGTTGCCCAGCTGGTGTCCCCCACCATTCCTCAGTGCCCAGCTAGTCAATGACACTCAGCAATGCCCCTTCTCTAATCCATATTCCCTGTCTATTACCTAGCAAAGTGAAGCCTGAATCTCAGCTGGCATATTAAGGTAGGACATACAAGATGGATTGGAGACATACTACCACCCACTCCTAAGCCATCGTTGTACATGAAAGCATTGTGCATAGGAACACAGGAAGCTGTCTTTATTGAGTGAAGTTATTGGTTCATCTAGCTCAGCATTGTCTACACTGAATGCTAATGATTTACCAGGGTTTCAGATGGGAGTTTTCCCCAGCTCTACCTGGATATATACAGGATGAGAAAGAGACATTCTGCATGCAAAGCAGATGTTCTACTGAACTATGGGCCCTTCTCAGGTATACTTCAAAAAACTATTCCCAGGTTTTACCAGGTGTGCATTTCATTTCTTAAATGCTGTTAATAAACAATGGAACCCAAACACTTGCAAGGGGATTGGTTGAAAGCAACTCAGTTCTCATTAGAATGCTCAAATCCGAGTTTCCTTTGTGAATTAACTATTCTGCCGCACTTAAAATATTGGGGGCGGAGGGGAATAAAAGCAGCATTTTTACTTAATATACAAACATAAAGCAATCTTAACTGGGGTGAGGAGCAGCATTAACAGACAAAATGAATAGATTATGAGAGCAACTTACAATCCACTTGGCACTGCTGTTCCCACTATCATACACCAGAGGAGGAGTGAGCACCCCTTGAACTGGCAGGTGCAAAGGCAGACAACTTGGCAGAACATAGCTCAGTATAACTAGCAACAAATGTGCAAGCATGCTTTGAATTGTTAATGAAATACTGCTTCCACTTAAGCTCGAAGAGACTTTTAAAAATATGCATCAGGTTGTTGAAATCTCTCCAGCATGGATCCACTCAGATCCAGGACCCTTTCAATAGTACCATGGGAGAAAAACAGCATTGTTATAATTTGTTGTTTAGTTGTTCAGTCGTGCCCGACTCTTCGTGACCCCATGGACCAGAGCACACCAGGCACTCCTGTCTTCCACTGCCTCCCGCAGTTTGGTCAAACTCATGTTCGTAGCTTCAAGAACACACTGTCCAACCATCTCATCCTGTGTCGTCCCCTTCTCCTTGTGCCGTCAATCTTTCCCAGCATCAGGGTCTTTTCCAGGGAGTCTTCTCTTCTCATGAGGTGGCCAAAGTACTGGTGGCCTCAGCTTCAGGATCTGTCCTTCCAGTGAGCACTCAGGGATGATTTCCTTCAGAATGGATAGGTTTGATCTTCCTGCAGTCCATGGGACTCTCAAGAGTCTCCTCCAGCACCATAATTCAAAAGCATCAATTCTTCGGCGATCAGCCTTCTTTATGGTCCAGCTCTCACTTCCATACATCACTACTGGGAAAACCAAATATAACAAACCATTGTTATATTTACGCCTTCCTTAAGGGTAGACATTTACCTACTGACAGAATTCGTACCCCAGTCTTCAGCCAAGAGGGGTCTCAGAGCAGCTCACATTAAATCAAAACAAGCCACTCCTTACCCACAGGCTTACAATCTAAAAACCACAACACACAGGGGAAAAGGAACGAGGAAAGAGGACAAACAAAATCAAAACTCCGGCACCAATTTCTAGACAGTTTCTGTCCCAGAAAATACCTCTTCACCATAGCCTGATGAGTGATGCTATGTCATCAAGTTTCAGTTATTGTGAACGATAAACGTTTGGGCCAGAATTCAGTACAAATTTTTAGTGTAGGACTGGGGACAGACAGACAGATTCCATTCCATTTTAGGACACATGGATAAAATTGTTAAAATCCATTCTGATTTTGATACTGTGCTTATTAATAATAACATGCTTTTTCTTTATTCTTATTATTTTTTTCATGATAATTATTAAGTAGCATCAAACTGGGTGTCAATGGCATCGTTCTATTAAAACTGCTTGAGTTTCAATTGATGCAGCTTGCCAATCCACAATCTTTGTTTTAGGCCCTTGTACAAGCCATTCAGTACTAACAAGCCAAGAGAAGGCTCAGTGAAGGGGTGGCCCCACAGTTAAGGAAGCTTAGCTTGAATTTTCTAAAATCTGTATCATTTGTATTTGATTGTGTGTTTATCCTTTGTGCCTTGGGGGTCTTTTTGGTGGAAAGGCGGCTTATAAATAAACAGTAGCAGAAGCAGAAACAAAACCCAGTTTGAAGAAACCCTCCTTGGATTTTCTGTAAGATATTGGAAATTAAATGCTAGGCTCAAAACATTTCATTCACGAGCAAGGTGATAAAGTGGATCAACAGCAATTTCTCTTGGATTATTTAGATCCATTTCAATCTTGGGTACATACAATTTAAACTTTAATACACTGAAAAAGATATCCATGTAGGAAAGCCCTTGGAGTCTTATAACCAGAGGGTTTACATTATCCTTTTTTCTTGCTCAGAGTTCATTTAAGCAAGAAATAAAGACTGATGAAACATTTAACACAATGCAAACCTATACTTAAAGGATACAGTTCAAGAGGTCAGTTAAGGCTGTCACGCTGCAAGGACATGCACAAGTAACTTACCTCTCTTTACTTAATGCAAACAAATGAATACTTGCAATGGATGTTAAGCAGTTTTGCACTGCCTAAAAACCATGCATTTATATCTATGCAATGCTAAGAAAATTTTCATTTTCATGTATTTCAAAAATTATATACACTTGTTTGGGTATCTTAAGGAGTTTTCACTTCCGGTAGGAGGAAATGCGGCACCACAGTTTCATAAAGGGATTAGACTGTTCTGAGACTGTGCAACTTCTCACCAACAGAAAGAAACCGAAAGCCCTACGTTCATGCCTATAATCTTTTCAGTTCTTGGTAGTGGCTGGATTTATTCAGCCATGTTCACTTTTATAAAAATAGCAAATCGCATTACCACTACACTGCAAGACCAAAGATGCCCAGCGATACCTTAATACAGATTAAATAAAAATAGTGCCACCTGAGTCAATCTGAAGATGATAATACTGTGTAATCCCATGCTATTAAAGGATGAGCATTGTAATAGCAGTGAAACAGCAGCAAAGGCTGCAGGAAGACAGAGTTCATCCTTTTCTTCCATCTCATATGCTCAGTTTTGAAAATGATCAGTATATGGCAAAAGGCAATCCCATATGTTTGGTTTTTGCCAAACTTAGAGCATTTATAACAAGAGTGAACAACCAGAAGTTTATGTTCTAAACAGCCTTTATTTTTATTTTAAACTATTCCCACGAGGAGCAATGGGAACTGCTTTCAAGTAGACAATTTTAGGATAATAGCTAGAAAACTTCTATATACACAAATATGTTGATTCAAAGATTCCAAAGCCTAAGTTGTGTCACCTTTGCTTGTAAACGTCTCCTGAAAAACAACACAGTGTCCAAGAGATGTAATATTTCCTCAGAAATGTTCAAGTTATATGAAATAATGCCTTTTAAAAGGGGGGAATTTGGAGAGAAATTAGAGAACCTGAAATACATTGTGAGCACAATAAATGCTCTGTTTTTATAATGACAATGATCCTGAGAATCCCACAAGTATTTCTGTGCCTACAAGGGAACTTTGGGCTACATTCTGAAACAGTAGCTCCCACTCTCACATGGAAAACTGCTTTTTGAAACTCTGAGACTTTCCAAAGCAATTTGTGATATATTTATTGCACAATTAACTTTGGAGACCAGAAAAAGTCAATAAAATTATGGACTTTCTGGCAATCTGGGTAAGTACAAAATTGCCTATAAAAGGATGCAACATTTAAACACACACGAAAAAAAACAAGCTGGGTAAATACAAAACTACCAATATAAAAGATGCTGCAATTAAAACATGTACAAATTGCTCTATTTATCCACTATATTACTTTCCTTTATTTTGAAACCTCAGAGGGGCTGAAAAATCACAATGGAACTGGTCGTAAATGTTGATTCCAGGAAGTTTGAATATAATAAATGCACTGGAGCGTCAGCTACCCTTTACAGTCATACCTCGGTTTAAGTACGCTTCGGTTTGAGTACTTTCAGCTTAAGTACTCCGCGGACACGTCTGGAACGGATTAATCCACTTTCCATTAATTTCAATGGGAAAGTTTGCCTCAGGTTAAGTACACTTCAGGTTAAGTACGGACTTCCAGAACCAATTACACTCATACTTCGGGTTAAGTACACTCAACACAAGTTGAGTACTCCGTGGACCCGTCTGGAACGGATTAATCCACTTTCCATTACTTCCAATGGGAAAATTCGCTTCAGGTTAAGAACGCTTCAGGTTAAGTACAGACTTCCGGAACCAATTGTGTACTTAAACCGAGGTACCACTGTGTTGTATGGTATGCATGAGATCCATAAGACTAAGGATGCTGGGGAAAGTGCAGGTTTTGCTCTACAGACACCCTGAATAGCTCAGAATCTATAGGACTTAAGAAACTGCTATCTACTCTATGACTTGCTGCCATCTCCATAATGTGCCAGGAGCCCCTTTTTAATATTCACGTTTCTAAACTTGCAGTTAGGGAATTGCTTCCACCTGGGAAAAGACCAGACATGCATTTCTAGGAAGTGGAATGGTCCAATCTTTTCTTTTGCAACTATCTTTGAGTAACTGGGGTTAAGTGGAAAGGAGACTCTCAAGTCTTCAGAGGTCTATATTTAGTTGCTATATTAGCCCTATTTTAAGAAGTACTGTTAGCAGTGTTCACTAATAATAAACCATGAAAATGCTCTACAGACATAAACCCACCACTGAAACTTGTGCATAAATGATATGCAGACGGGTAGAGCAGCAAACAAGAATTGCGACAGGTGAGTTGTGTAAAAAGCACAGGCTTCCAAACTTTGCTGCAGTGAGTCACCTTATTTTGGGGGGCAAAATTTAATTTTTACACATTTCTTCAGGGAGGAGGGGTCTTTAAAAATACGTTTTTAGATGTGAGAAATTCAGATCTGCTATTATTTTTGTGACTGGGCAAGATTTATAAACTCCTTTCGGAAAAGCAAAGAATTTTAATTTTACCTTTTTGAAAATGCCAGGTAATGCTAAATAATAAAAAGTGCACATGAAAGAAAAGTAGCATTCCAACACCCTAACTGCCAATTCCTGCATAGCAGGAGTTAGATGAGATGACCCTCAGGGTCCCTTCCACCTTTGCAATTCTATTATTCTGTGCCACAGTTCCTAATGCAGCAATGTGATGAAACAGCCATTATGCATGCGCTTGAGGACCCCAAACATAAAAAGCTAAAATTGAAGCTAGAAATCATCCTGTAGAATAGCAATCAAAGATGGTCAATAGCAATCAACCATGGTCTTTCCTCGCCATACTTCCCTGTTACAACATAAGCCCTTGTGGGACAGACATCCCTCACTGAAGATGGGTGCTGGCCAATATTTTGGGTGTGTTAATAGATAAAACTTCCCCTATATTCACAAAGCAGAGTTCATTTAACTGTTTGTGGTAGCAAGTACGATTTCACAGCAGAAATATTCTAAACTTCTGTGAAGGATGCCCAGCATCCACTCCCCCAGCCAGAGGTTCAAAGTATGAGGAGGCACTTCTGGAACAGAACTGTATGTTTATTTAATGACGCTTGATGGTTTCATAAGTAAGGCTCAAAACTTTGTTAAAAACAGGTAAGTTTTTAAACAGTGCACTTTATCAAACCAAGTCTCAGGTAGACTTTTCTCACGGGTTATCTGTGTTCTAACCAGCAACACCCACCCAGCCCCTTCTAGGATTTAACCTCTCCACTGGGAATCAAAACCTGGTTGCCCTGCCTAGCTAACCCCACTCAGGTAATCAAAACTTGGCCTGCCCACAGGCAATCCTTATCTGTAACAGAGCCAATCACTTTCTGATCCCAGCTCCCTGGCTAACCCACAGACAACCCCTGCCTACACTGTCTCAAGACAGGAAGTCCATATTTGATCCCACTCAGATAGCCAGACCACCCAAACAAAGTTCCTATCCCACTGTTAAACCGTCAGCAGCTAACTTAAATTCCACACCCTCTCCCGTTTGGGCTGATGGTCTCACCAGATCTCATAGGTTGCTGGATCACCAGGAGAGCCTGTCCATCACATCCTGTTCTTTGCAATGCATAAGTACTCAGTCATAAATACACTTGGGAATGCTAATACTGTACAATGGTAGAAAAGTAAAAAAAAAAGTGATGGAGAATTAGTGGCAATGTCTCCAACTCCTCTCCAAGCATCTACACACACACACACGTACAACTTTGCACAGATACAGCTTCACAAAGATTAAGAATGGAGTGGACTTGTTTTTAAAGCCTATTTATATTTTCTATTTTTTGCATCCATGTTCCTGAACAAGCAAACCTCTGGTTTAATATCCAGGTCTCTTTAAAACTAACCATCATTAGAACCACCATCTAAATTCCCTAAGTTCAAGTTCAGATACAGTACAACAGGGAACTATTATTAATGCAAAGTAGAATTTACAATCTCTATCCATGGAAGAAAGGGTGGGACAGAGCACTCAAAGCTCAAGTCTCATTTTTGTATAAAAATCTAGTAAAAATACCTGAAATCCTGTAACCTCCAAGGATTCATTAAATGACAGTGCAATGGTTCATCATACTTTACACCCCCTTTTCCATTGCTATATAAAATTCCATAGGAAATTTAGGCAATGTGAGTCACAACTAGCTCAAGATACATGGTTCCAAGGCAGCACAGATCTTACCCCTGCAGCATTCCCCACACCCAATGCCTTACTTAAGTTGGGCTCTACAATCTTCACAGACATGGTGCCCACCTAAGTACTTTATCTCTGACATATTAAGCTATCTACACCCAGATGAAGTCACCTGGTTCAAAACAGAATCTTGTTATGATGCAGAGGATCTCACACAGTTCAGGTTATTACATGCTCTATCTCACTTTTAAACAACAGGCCTCGGGTTTCTTCAACTATTTGTTACTTGTAAGACACTGCTTCTCATTATAATGAATTTCTCTTTCTACAACCCGGCCAGTCCGATTTCCCACGTATGAAAATTCTTCAGGGTTTTTGAAAAAAACACCAACAAACCAACCCCAAAAACTCTCCTCTCTTTTCCAAGCCTTCAACTTTGTTCACATATCCCAAGTTTCCAAGTTATTTCTATTATTTCTAATACTTACTTTAGTTTTTGCTTGTCAGCCTACTCATCTACCCTGTTGGCAGTAGTCTCAAATACAAACTATTTCAAGAGCCAAGCGTAAACCTGCAGAGCAGCTTAAAAGCCATCTTGATACTTATTTCTCATCACAGTGACAACTGAGATGTTGTAGACTTTTTAAAAACCCATGTCAGTTTTTATCATTACCTTATGCTGCTTGTTCTGGTCCCCTCAAATTCCCCTCTCTCCAATCTACTCATACCATTTCACATTACTTGCTTATTGCAATGGCTGAGCATTATTATGTGCTTGCTACCTGAATGAATGACACTACAAAGTGCTTCCCTGAAACACATTACAAATACCCAAAGGGCACACTCTAATTGCACTTCTTGTTTGCAGCCAGCTATACAAAGAAAACCCGCAAAGAATGATGTAGGGAAGAAATCTCTTAGCCACAAAAGCTTCATTATGTATTATTTTAAAATGCAATAATCTAGGACACTACAAAACAATTTGTCAGGCATGACTGTGTAAACATGAATAGCATAAACAAAACAAAACAAATAAGTTGGCTAAAAACTCTGTAAGGCTGTTAAATTCCTATAACCTAATATTTAACAAGCCATATTCATGTTACATTACAACAGTGTACTTGTCAGTTTCACTGACCCCCCACCCCACCCCCAATTATTACTAATTGCATTTAGTGATTGCTTTCTACGTAACATGCCTCAAAGCAACACAAATATATAAAATACCAAACAGCATGTCAACCATTTAAAATCAAATACACAGAATAAATACAACAGAACAATAACAACCTTCACAGAAAAGTATGTCCTATTAACACACTTCACTGCCAGGGAATTAAATAAATTCTGGTATTTTTAACCCACCTCCATGGACATAAATATCAATGGGGACACAGGTGGCACTGTGGTCTAAACTAAGGTTACCAGATTACTTTCAATGAATCCGGGGACACTTCAATGGATTTTGTCAGGGGACTGATTTGTAAATCCGGGGACTGTCCCTGGGAAATGAGGAAGTCTGGTAACCTTAGTCTAAACCAGGCATCCCCAAACTGCGGCCCTCCAGATGTTTTGGCCTACAACTCCCATGATCCCTAGCTAGCAGGACCAGTGGTCAGGGAAGATGGGAATTGTAGTCCAAAACATCTGGAGGGCCGAAGTTTGGGGATGCCTGGTCTAAACCACTCAGCCTCTTGGAGTTGCTGATCAGAAGGTCGGCAGTTCGAATCCATGTGACAGGGTGAGCTCCCGTTGCTATTTCCCAGCTTCTGCCAACCTAGCAGTTCGAAAGCATACCAGTTCAAGTAGATAAATACATACCACTGTGGTGGGAAGGTAAACCTTTTACTTTAGATATCAGTATCAATGAACTAAGTATATTGTTCTTGAAATCAGAGGGATATGAAGGCACAACACACATATCTCATGTGTACAAGTGCAATACAATTTTAACCAATTCATCATGGGACACACAAAATCAAGAAAACACAGTCTTCCCAACAGCAACAAATAATGCAAGTGATACAATTTGTTCCTATAAAATTATTAGTTAACATCAGATGGCAGAACCAATTTGCATGCTTGTTATTTCTCCAGAGCAGATGCCATAGAGGAAAACAAAACTTCTTGAAAATGGTAGTGTTAGTATTTCACTGGCTTCCAGTAAGATAAACCAACTATTAAGGCTTGGGTACAGAGTCCACCAATGCACCTTTGGAATATACAATATTCCCATAACCAATGAGTAATTTTTCTGTAGTTTTTGACAGTTGTGTAGAAGAGGAAATCTAAAAGGTATCAGGCATATGACTATTTTATATTTCTCTCTGTGTGCACATGCTTAAAGACAGACAACAGTATGATTCACACAGTATTTCAGCAACACCAAATCTTGTTTTTAAATGTCCTATCTAATATACCTCATTCAAGTCTGTTTGCTCTTCGAAAGCAAAAGTACAGTGTTAATGAATTTTAAACCAAAGCTTCTGAAAATGATTCATGAACTGTCTCGAGGCTGCAAGCAAATGCTCCAGGTTGCAGAGGCTCTAAGAAAATATCAAAAGCTAGTCATAGTACACAGGAAGTTTAATAATTAGACTAAGACCCTTACTGCAAAAATGTTCCCTCCAGAGAAGTGCCGCTCTTGAGGACACAAGAGGGGGCTCCTTGGATGTGGAAAGTTTTTCCCAAGGAGGCCTGGCCTGGCACCATCTTTGCCACTATCTCAGCACCAGCATCAATACCTTCTCTCAGGCATTTAATTGTTTATTTTATTGCTGCAACTTTGAGGCCATTTTCTGGCACTGTTATTTTTATAGTGATCACGCTGAGATTGTGGAGCTTAACTTTTTTTTTGTTTTAGTGCACGGCCATTTGCAATTTTATTTTGTCTTTAGCTTTCGATTTTTGCTAATAAGACATTGTGGTGTCTTCTTAGCTAACAATACTAAAATACTGTAAATCAATGGTCAACCAAACATTGCTAAAAATGAAACAAGCCTTGGCTTTCAATTGTACTTCTAAATACTGCTATAAAAACACAGAACCTTCCCCATCTTTGACAAGTTCATACAACATGCAGCTAAAAGGAAAAGAGGGATGGCTTCAAAGAGAAGTAGTGGTACCTCTACTTACGAATTTAATGTGTTCCGAACACACATTTGTAAGTCGAAAAAAATTGTAAGTCGAATCCCATAGGAATGCATTGGGAGAAAAAAATTGTAAGTCGAAGCAACCCTATCTAAAAATTCGTAAGTAGAAAAAATCCTATCTAAACTGCATCCAAGATGGCGGACGGAGCTCCGTTTGTAAGTAGAAAAATTCATAAGTAGAGTTATTTGTAAGTAGAGGTACCACTGTACTAGCAACATTCCTGATTGGTCAGGCTCAAATTAAGTGCCATATTGATGCTTATCCACATTTAGCTTCATGAACTTGGGCAGGAAGCCCTTCAAGTTACAAGGGGAGGATTGCTTCTTTAAGCTACTCTAAGATAACTTGAGTCAACACTACTAACTTGATTCAACACTACTAACAGATGCTTTAAGAAGAAGAAAAGGTTAGCACGTAACCGCCCTTTTATGCTCAATGTGTTACAGCCACCCAGGGAAAATATTTGTTGTACAGGGCATTTAGCCCCCAGTCTAAAATTAACATTTCATACTTAGGAAAAACCACCCATTTTTAAATGAGCATGTTATTAAAATGTTTACCAATTACAAAAATCCCGTGGGAAACATTTATTTGGAAGTATGGCCCAAGGATTTATTGGAGTGCTCTTTGAAGAGTGCATTCATAGGATTACACAGCTTTATGGAACTACTCCCATAAGAAACAGCAACAAATCCTTTAAGACAGACATGTGGATTTAGGCAAGCTTTAGTCACTGCATAACTCATGACTGTTGAATTGTATAATCAGACATTCCACAGCAGCATTTTAAATAGACATGCTCTGACATCATATACAGTTTTCTTATGCTACAGAAGGGTAGGCTGACTTGTTGTTTACCATGGAACTGATATTACCCCACAAGAGGAGGGGAGGGAACCTGACGCATTCTAGATGTTGCTTGGCTGCAGCAGCATCCTTGACCCCTGGTCATGCTAGCAAGCGCTGATGGGAGTTTGAGTCCAGCACCTACAGGGCCATGGGTTCCTCAACCCTGCATTACGTAATGAAATTCTGTGCTGCTCTCAATTCATCATCACAGCAAGATGAAATATTTAGGAGATTCAATAGATTAGAATTAATGGAAGTGAGGGAGATACAAAGAGGTTGTAGATAATATAATGGTATGAAATAAGTATTGTTAGAAGATAATTATAATTTAATTACGAGGTAAGATACAGAGTGTAAAAGGATAAGATATAAAAGATAGAGAAATAGGGTAATATTAAAGTAATAATTAGACTTTATATAAGATTTAGAGTTTACTAAGGATGATCTGTAAAGAAACGCAGAAGGAGGTGGAATGAGAAAGTCAATAGATTAGAAATAAGGGTTGTAAGTTAGAACTTTTGCTTTTGTATTTTTTGTATTTTGTATTTTTTGTGTTTTGTATTTTCTTTTTGTGCTTTGTATTTTTGTATGTTTTTGTTGTTTGTTAAAAAAACCTTTAATAAATACATTTTAAAAAAAGAAATATTCAGGAGATTCAGGAGGAATCAAGCTCTGTCAACCTCTCCCGCTTCCTTCAAATTCCTCCTCAAAACCACATTTTTTGTGTGACTTTTAGCTTATCTTTCTAATCTTTAGGGACATGTTTCAACTACATGTAATGGAATTTGCACGTTTTCCTGCCCTTGTCTATCCTTGTCTATCTCTTCCTCCCAACCCCACTTGTTTCCCTATTGTTTAGAATGTAAACTCCTTGGGAATGAGGAGCCCTCCACGTAAGTTGAACTTGCTTATACATTAACTGGCGTGGTTCAAACATTGTGCAATACCACCATGGTTAGCAAACTCGGCCAATGGAATGAATTACATAGATTGCATAGTCTTCAAACATGTTCATTGGGGGAAAACAGGTGCTTCTTGGGCACTTAGCTCAATGATGTAGAGCACAAGCACTGCATATATAAATGCAGGTACAATCCCCAGCATCTCAGGGAACAGTGCAGGGAAAGATCTCTCTGAATGAGACTTTAGAGAGCTGCTGACAGAGTAGACAGCACTGGGGCTTGCTCAACCAACTGTCTGACTTGGAGTAAGCCCACTTCATCTATTCATATGTCAAGCAGAGCTACAGAAGGAGTTGTTGTTGTTTAGTCGTTTAGTCGTGTCCGACTCTTCGTGACCCCATGGACCATAGCACGCCAGGCACTCCTGTCTTGCACTGCCTCCCGCAGTTTGGTCAAACTCATGTTCGTAGCTTCAAGAACACTGTCCAACCATCTTGTCCTCTGTCGTCCCCTTCTCCTAGTGCCCTCAATCTTTCCCAACATCAGGGTCTTTTCCAAGGATTCTTCTCTTCTCATGAGGTGGCCAAAGTATTGGAGCCTCAGCTTCAGGATCTGTCCTTCCAGGGAGCACTCAGGGCTGATTTCCTTAAGAATGGATAGGTTTGATCTTCTTGCAGTCCATGGGACTCTCAAGAGTCTCCTCCAGCACCATAATTCAAGAAGGAGTAAACATATGTTAATACTACCACCAACTAAAAAAAAAAACCTCATTTCCTACCAACCTTTCTCGTTGGTCTCTAAATATTTAGCAGTAACTACCAAGAACCTTTCTATGCCTGTTTTACTATGTGAAAACTGATTCAATATATTTTATGGTAACCCTCCACTTTTGCGTTTAACAATGTTTCTGTAACCCTTAATCACCAAAACTTCTAAGAGGTTTACATAAAATATAAATGTATAAGCCACTATACACTTACTACTCGGTGTAGTAAGAGGTTTACATAAAATATAAATGTATAAGCCACTTACTACACCAAGTAGAATATACTGAACTTAATACTTCCTTCAACTTTTGAAGATCACACATGAGATTTATTATTTTCCTTCTTTCTCTACTAAGGCTACAATATATTTGTTTAGTTGGCAGTTGGCAGCATACTGTAGTTCCTCGTGAACCATTCAGAGGTTTTATTTAAAGTAAATTCAAATTCTGTTAAATACGGTAGATCAACTACCAAGGAAGAAAGGGGGGAGGTGGGGGCAGTGGGAGAGTAAATACGCAGCATACAATAGAACTGTGCCCATTAATTTGATTTTCCATTTTTTAATGTTAAAGCATTTCCAATAAAGTTAACACAATTATATCTATGCACATTAATTACTCAGGAAGTTTATCATTTCCCAATCAACTGCACTTCCAGTTGTCCAGGAACCTAACTGCCACAGTTATTTCTTCAGCAGACAAAATGTAGTAACAGCTTTGTGGGGAGGGAGAAATTGAGGGAAAGGAGGAAATTAATCTGCTACCATAAAATTTTCCAAGTAATAATAATAAATCTTTAATACAGTCAAAGACCAGTGAGAATTTTCCAAGTAGTATCTCAATTAAATAGCATTTGAAAATTAGATTGAAATGTATAAATGAATTTCTGTTAACATGAATAGGTAAGTCATAAAAAAGACAGCCATTTCATAGCTTGGAACATCTGGAAAGCAACAGATTTAAAAATAACCAGAGAGAACATTTCAGATGAGAACTGCTGAACAGAAGATGATTTTAGAAAATGTTTGTGGCATGTTATTCACCTGCAGTATAATAGCACGCATGCATTTATAAACATATATTAAAGTACTCCACAGTGCTAACTGTAATGATTGTGCAATTAATGGCACTGTGCTCTACAATCTTGATTTTATCACGGAATTCTCTTCTTAAACAAAACTTGTATGGCTGTAAGACAGTAGCGTCCAACTCTGTAGAAATGCAGGTGCGGTTCAGCGTATTTCAAGTGTATCAACTATTTCTGTGAACTCTTGTACTCTCTTAACCCTGAACCTGCAGAGATGGGTGAGAATAATCTCAGCAGCTGCATGACAATGAATGTTACGAATGTGATATTGTTGACAAAAGTGAGAGGCAAAAACATTTCCTGTAGCTGAAGCCTGGCTGTTACTTTGTATGTGGCCTGCTAATGATCAGTTGCTACAGTTATAAGGAAGCTATTGCAGGCCTTACTGGTTTACAGTCCAACCTATCGGCTTACATTCTAGACAGGAAAATTCCAAAGGTCAAGTGCTGATAGGCCACTTAATGGACACTCCCTTGGCTCACAGCTATAGGCCAGCGATCTGGAAACTACAGACATGTAGGACACTGGTCAGAGGGTCCTGGCTGAATCTGCAGAAAAGGGCAATTTGGTGTCAGCATGGTTTGTGTGATTAGTGGGGGCATTTCGTGGAAGGAAGAGACTGAGGAAGCAGCAGCAGAATGCTATCACACAATATCTGTATCACTGATGCTGTACTAAGGAGACACAGTATTACTAAAGGTTTTGTGGCGTTAAGTGAAATTTTTAGGGAGGAAAGTGTATTTGTAATAAAATTGACGATTTGTTAACCAGGTCTTCCAGTTAGGTGGACCCTCTACTGCAGTGTTTCCCAAACTTGGGTCTCATCTCCCATCATCCCTAGTTAGCAGCACCAGCGGTCAGGAATGATGGGACCTGTAGTCCAAAAACAGCTGGAGACCCAAGTTTGGGAAACACTGCTCTACTGTCTAGGAAGGGTTTGTGTATGATTGTTGTTGTTGTTTGTTGTTGTTTAGTCGTTTAGTCGTGTCCGACTCTTCGTGACCCCATGGACCATAGCACGCCAGGCACTCCTGTCTTGCACTGCCTCCCGCAGTTTGGTCAAACTCATGTTCGTAGCTTCGAGAACACTGTCCAACCATCTCGTCCTCTGTCGTCCCCTTCTCCTTGTGCCCTCAATCTTATCCAACATCAGGGTCTTTTCCAGGGAGTCTTCTCTTCTCATGAGGTGGCCAAAGTATTGGAGCCTCAGCTTCACGATCTGTCCTTCCAGTGAACACTCAGGGCTGATTTCCTTCAGAATGGATAGGTTTGATCTTCTTGCAGTCCATGGGACTCTTAAGAGTCTCCTCCAGCACCAGAATTCAAAAGCATCAATTCTTTGGCGATCAGCCTTCTTTATGGTCCAGCTCTCACTACCATACATTGTGTATGGTACAAATGGGCAGCTCTGCCTCTACTGGTATTTTTCTGCTCCAAAGCAGAAAATGTTTCGGGGAATTGTTTGGGCACCAGTTCATAAAGGCGCCCCAAATCTTCCACTGTAGAATTATTTCTCTCAAATCCTTCCGACAATTAGTCGGAACATGCATTTCACAATTGAACTTCTAAGACTGCTGTGGAAACCAAAAGCAGACAGGGGTGATGATGGGAGGTCTGAAAAGCCAAGAAATGGATAACATTACAGTGGTGCCTCGACTTACGAATTTAATCCGTTCCAAAGGCACCTTCGTAGGTCGAAAAATTCGTAAGTTGAAAAATGCCATTGGAAACATGATTTCCCACAGGAATGCATTGGAAACGGAAAAATTCGTAAGTCGAAGCAACCCTATCTAAAAATTCGTAAGCTGAAAAATCCCTATCTAAAACCGTCATGGTTTCCTTTCGGATGTCGAGACATTCGTAAGCGCGCGGCCATTAGCCCCATTCGTAAGTCAAAAAATTCTGTTGTCGAGACGTTCGTAAGTCGAGGTACCACTGTATTACACCCGGGGGGGGGGGTTAAGACATCGTCAGGATTGCTCAGTGAAGAGCAGGCTGCATGCCCCTGCATGCTGTGTCAGGTTCAGCAGCTGCTATGGGCACATCTTTAAAAAACAAACAAACCCCAAAGAAAGGAGAAAAGAGCTACCGGTAGAAACAGCTACCTCTGTGAGAGGAAGTTCCCGCAGCTTCTGCCTATACTGTATAAGACTTGACCTTTCTGTAGCACTCTCATTCCGCATTTGTAATATCACATTGCACCAGCCTTCTGGCCAAACCTGAGTGCGTAAGAGCCAAAACCCTTTGTGCTACACCCTTCAGGCCAGTTTATTTGGCTGAACAGCTTTATTTGGCTCTATTAAATTCAACCACATTGGGGCTGATCCAAGCAGTGAATTGTTTGTTTTGAGAAGCTCATCAATATAAGCCTTTAAGGTATAATCTACAGCTGTCCCTTTTGTGTGTGTGTGTGTGTGTGTGTGTATCCCTTTGCCCTTTGGGAAAGAAGCTAGGGTGCCCTTTATTTATTTTATATACAAGTTATGCTTACTATCCTCCCTTCACCAAATGGTCCCAGGGCAGGGTTACAGAAAACAGCACAATTTAAAACAATATATAATTCATTACACTTCCCAGAGGTCCTAACATTTGGGATGCTGCTGCAGCACCAGCAGCAGCATTCTATGACATAATGGAGGCTCTGGGTCAGCCCTCCTTATTGCGAGACTCTGCTGTCCTCAGTGCCATGGAAGTTTTAAGGGAAAGGAAAGAGCGGTGCAGCCCTTCTGAAGCACTGGGTTGATGGGGCCACGTCCTTTCATCAATCAGGCCTTGCTATCAATCAGGAGAAACAGGACCATGAAATTCCCTAGAGGCTCTGAAATAATAGCTCTTCATTTTAAAATACTGAAGCCAATTCCAGAACTGATATTTTTGACGGCGGAAGGTACTTGTCCATCACTGAAGAAAAGCAGGTTGAAGGAGAAAGATAAATGGAAGATGAAATGGGATGAGGCAGAGAAGAGAAATAAGCAAACCCAAATATACTGTTAACAAGGCATGCAGCAAAACAGTTTTCAATCAGAGTGCAATAGCTGGTCAGTACTAGCATTGCAAAAGCCACTTCCCATACAAAATCTACACTGCAGCAAACATGCAGGCTTTCCGTACATGGATTATACCAGGGGTCCCCAGACTACGGCCCCCGGGCCGGATGCGGCCCAATTGGCCTCCCAATCCGGCCCGCGATGACCCCCGCCGCCCGCTGCCGCCGCCCGCTCTTACGGCGCGCGGCGCGGCGGCGATCATCAAAATCGGGGGGAAATCGCCGAAAATCCTTTGTGCGCATGCGTATGGGCCTCTCCCGACCCAGAAGAGGTCATTTTCGGTGCACTTCCGGGTCGGGGGAGGCCCATACGCATGCGCACAAGCGATTTTCGGCGATTTTTTCCCCGACCGTGTGCGTGTGCGCATGTGCACGGGCGCGCACTCCCCCGCCCTCCGGCCCGCTGCGCGCGCACTCCCCTGCCCTCCGGCCCGAAGCCCGGTAAGTCTGGGGACCCCTGGATTATACTTTTTACCCAAGTTGGGGAATAATCTATGAAGCATGGCAAGAGGGACAAGAAGAGGTGGAAGCACAATGCTTAGGGTTCCCACGTCAAAAACTTCAGAATTGGAGTCCTCTCTTCTCTGTCTGTGCGGTAAATCCCAAACAAGGGAGAAAGGAGGGGAAAGGGGTTGCGGGGACTGCATCCGTCCCAGAAAGTCTCCACGGAGTTTTATGGAAGGGATGGGGAAACCTGCGGCCTCACAGGTGCTCTTGAACTCCAACTCCCATCAGCCCCAGACAACATGGCTGATGGTCAGGGATGATGGGAGGAGTAGGCCATAAGCACCTGGGAGGGCACAGGTTAGCCATACCTGTTCTATTGCAACCCAATGTACTGAACTGGAATAAGGTGAATAAGCAGGTCACACTTGTCCAGGGCATTTTTTAAAATCACTCTGAGGAAAAACAATTTTTTCTCCAAGGCCAGGGAAGGAGGAATTAATTAGTTCCTAATTTAAAGCACAAATACATTTCATTACCTTCTGGTACCACAATTTTCCTATTACATGGCAAGAAAAAAAGGTTACTCTTCCTCCTTGAGGTCTGACTTAATTCACTATTACTTGGCAATATAGTAGCATTTGTACTGTCTTTAAAGTCAGATACTAATACCGTAAATGAATATTGACACCCAAAACAATGATTCTGGCTTTCTTCTGCCTTTTTTCTTTTGGGAAAAATATTCCCATACGCCTTTCCAGCCACGTTTTCTTTTCTGGCTTCTGCACTAAAAATGCTTTCATCCCAAGCAACCACTATTAATTAGGAGCAAATCCCATTTTACATGGTGCTTGCGTCTAAGAGGCATAGGATCGACGGCAAGAGCCTGCCAATTCCAAGAACTTTTCTAAAACAGCCATTAACTGGGTCAGGAGTAGCCTTCCAACTTTTCACATGCTGAAATATTTACACATGTCACTTAACTCAGCTGCTGTAAAATGTTCCAGGCCACTGGGACAGTTTCTGCTCCAGGATGCCAAGTAGCATGACCCTTAAGGTTGCGGCCGAAACTAACTTTAAAACAAATAAGACTAAATATTTCAACAGCTTCCATTGCTACGTTTTCAGCTTAACCAGTAAGAACTTTGGACAACCCTATCCTGCGTCGCCTATCCCAAATTCAGATTGCCCTATGAAATTGATGATTTCAAATTTAATTTGAACAGACATGTCTGATGCCACTCTTAAATAAGGAACAGACCCCAAAATAAGGAGAAATTGCTTGAAATAAACAGCATATTGCAATTCTAGGCAGAACACTGCATAGCACAAGGGGTGAAAATGAATCTAATACTGAACCATGGGACCATTTTACACATGACAATAAAAAGTATATGCTGTGGAAACACAGGGGCCTATCAGCCACATTCCCCCCCCAACAATATTTGGAACACAGGAAGCTTTCTCTTAAGCCAAGCATCCTCAAACTTCGGCCCTCCAGATGTTTTGGACTACAATTCCCATCTTCCCCAGCCACTGGTCCTGTTAGCTAGGGATCATGGGAGTGGTAGGCCAAAACATCTGGAGGGCCACAGTTTAGGGGTGCCTGCCTTAAGCCAAGTCAGACCAGTAGACTTTCTAGCTTAGTATTGCTTACAGTGACTGGAAGCTCTCTCCGGGATTTCAGACAAAGGTCTTTCCCAACCCTACCCAGAGAGGCCAGTGACTGAATGCAATACCTTTTGCATGCAAACCACACTGAGATTTGTCCCTTCCCCCTAGCAAATACTTCTGTGCGGACAAAGAACTCACATACATAAATGTGAGTCGCAACTGCCTGAACCGCCTAGAACAGTGATGGCCAAACTTGGCCCTCCAGCTGTTTTGGGTCTACAACTCCCATCATCCCTAGCTAACAGGTCCAGTGGTCAGGGATGATGGGAACTGTAGTCCCAAAACATCTGGAGGGCCATGTTTGGCCATCACTGGCCTAGAAGGATGCATCCCTCATGATTACATGCAAGTACATCTTGCATGTTAAAAAGGAAGAAGCTACAAACACACCTACCAGTTACCACACCCAGACCAAATTTTACCAGCTTCTCTGCAAGAATATCATGTGGAAGACAGCCAAGCAGTTAGCTCTTGGCTCCGGTGCTCTGAAAATACTGTCTCAACAACTAAATCATCTAGTGTAGACATTTAAGATTTTACATGCCTACACATTTAGGAGGTAGTAGCAAAGAGAACCCAGATCATTATAAAGAGTGTTTTGTTCAACATCGTGGGTATGTGGAGGAGGCCATTATGTTGAAGTCACAGCATACCAAGTCCACAGTTCTCAATCCACTCATTTTCAGCAGTTCAACATGGATTGTTTTGCAAGGCAGTTGATTTTTGTGCTCTTTCCATTCATACTCTTTAACAGTGTTATCACCATCAGAGAAGGGGGTGCCAGAAAGGGGTGCTATTGCTTAATTATCTTCATTACATACAAACCCAGATACTGTATACACTACAAATACTGTAATTTGTGGCTTTTAGGAAAACATATGCTCGTGTTCCATTGCCTCCTTTTTAAAAAAAAAAAAAAAGCACACACAAGCTCCAATTGCAGAAAATTAGAACAGGAGAGGTGAAAATGGTGAATGTCACATTTTGTTACCTATTTATCTATCAGGGCTATAATCCTATTCACGTTTATCTGTAAGTAAGCTCCACTATACCCAGCAAGACTTACTTATGAGTAAATATCATGGGATTGCAGTGCAAGCAGAGTTCTAGGAGCCTGCTCCTCTCAATTTCCCACCCGTCTTTCACTTCCCTTCCTATTCTGTGATGTCCATGTCACGGCAAGGTTTTGTGATGCTATGGAATCCTCAGTGGGGAAAGTGGGTGTGCATTCATAGATTTAATATATTGCAATTTTAAAAAAATATTAATTCACTGGTCTTCAACTGGTAGGTCAGGATACACTGCTAAGCCATGGCCTGATCTAAAGGTGGGTTGCAAGAGGAACACTGTGACAATGCAGATATATGGGGAAAGATTCAGAAAGGGGGGGGCCCCCAAACGCATGTTTGGGTTAAAACCAGTTTTGGATTAGAACTGAGTCCTGGGTATAAAAAGGTTGAAGACTGCTCTACTATACGCTCTCACATTCCAAATCATTCTGTAACCTACGGTGAATTTAGCGCACATCTTAGGAGCCCTGGGAGGCATGGAAAGCTGTACAGACAAAGGCTTCGGGTAGACTAAACTGAAAAGCTGGGATTATGTGGATGGGATAGGCTGCCACAATGTAGCTATAGAAGAAGGCCAGAGAAGATGCAATGAACAAGAGGGTGAAATGGTGGGCATCCCTCACGCATACACAAGACAGTGAACCGGAACTCCAAAGGAGACCAAGTGGAAACAGCTGCTTTTTACCGTGCAGAGATATAAAATGCAATGCCAACAACAAGATGCAGAAGCAAATTCTAATAATACACTATTACAGAAAGGTTACTTAAAGGGACAAAATAACAACAACATAGCCAGCTGAGTGAAGTTAAGACTGATTGCAGATATTACAGTATAGCAGCTGGAAACCAACCAGGGTTCTTTCACACATGTGAACAGTAAGCAAATGAATTATATTTAACACACTTATGTAAAACTGAAATAAAGGGAGTAAAGCAGAATGAATGCTCATGCCCAAAATGAACTTAAAAATCATGGAAGGCCAGGCTGACTTTGCTTTCCACCCACATAGCTGATTTGTGGTTCAAGAAGATGCTTTCCTCCCTGCCTCTGCCCATATTCCCAACCAAAAACTCCAAATGAAGCTTATGCAATATACATGCCAAAAATGAATGACCTCGGCAAAATGCATTTCCTTACCTTGGCCATTCCCTAGATCTCTGAAAAATAGTATCTGTTATTTTGACAGAAATCTAGCTGCCAAGATGGCTTGCAGCAAAAAAGTTTTTGTTTTTTTGTTTCTTAGAAGAGATCAGACATTACAGCTCATTTGCAGAGGGTTCAGCAGGACCTGACATGCAGATCTGATGCAACTCACACATGCCACCTCCCCGTCTATATAGCAGCCCAGAAAAACTGCCAGGGCAGTATGGGTGTCACACCCCAAACAGAAGGTGGTTGTGCAACACCTCGTCCCATGGACTGCTTCCTGTTCACAGGCATTGCTTCCCATTGCTCAAGTTTAACACTGAAGCAGTGTACTGAAACTGCAAGAAGCTCCTCTGGTCGTATGTCCCATCATATTCAATACAAATGTGGAAGCACCACCGCCGAGACGAAAACTGAAGCCTGTTGTAATGTGTGCTAAATTTAATCAGGGACAGCCCAATAAATTTTGCCTGCTGAGGCAAAGGGTGAAATGGTGCTGCCCACCACCCAGTTCCATGTGCAGAATCTGACCAGCCTGGCAGATACAGTGGTGCCTCACTTAACGAACGGAGGTTGCCTCGCTAGACGAATTCATTTTATGAAAAATTCGTCTAGCGAATCACGGTTTCCCATAGGAATGCATTGAAATTCAATGAATGCATTCCTATGGGCAAAAAAAAATCAATGCATTCCTATGGGATTCGCTAGACGAATTTTTCGTTATAAGAATAGACCCGTAGAACGAATTAAATTTGTCTAGCGAGGCACCACTGTGAATCTTATTTCAACGCTGGTCATGGTGTCATGACCCTGGAACATAGCTGTCCACTTTCGGATTTGAAGATAAGGGATCAGCAGCCTCACCTGTCCCGGGGACAGTCTACGCGGTATATCTAACAATCCAGGATAGCAGCGGGAAACTGTGCTGGAATAAGGGAATTTCCAGCAAAAAAAAAAGGTAAAGTTGACAGCTGTGGCTTGGAATAAGGGAGTTTCCCGCAAAAAAAGGGAGGGTTGGCAGCTATGCCTTGGAACCGGGAGGGCATGCAGCTCCAGACCCCTGGATGAACCTGTGGGGCGAGTGTCCCGCTGGTAGGGAGATGCGGCACCACCATCCTCTGAATCATAGGACTCGAACGGAGGACCTTAAGACGACCCAGGAAGACCTGCAGTAGGAGAAGGCTGGGTCCCGCATATACAGAGCAGCAGCTTACAGCATAAATGCTGCCAACAAACAGGTGACTGCTGCTACTGTTACTTCTACCGCTCAGTATCAGGGTTCAGTTTCAGTTTGTTCCTCGCTTCCCTAGAGCACAGCCTGAGCCCTACCTTGCCTCCAGTAAGGAACCTTGTCCCAATACCCCAGTCAGGGTCAGGCCTTGCCTTGATGCAGAGAGCACAGCTAATGGGAGAGAGACATCTACTACATCTCATGGCATCAGATGCAGGCCAGGCTATGCGTGGAACATGCACGTCTCTCTCCTCTATTCTCAGCTGCCTCACTCTACCCAACAGTAGCATACAGGTAATCTCTCTCCCAGCAAGATTTCCCTTTCTCTTCATTCCCATGCTGTTGTCTACACATTGGTGTGTTATTTGAGTGAACGGGCAACACAGATTATAAGGGGCAATAAGTCTGGACATTTAGTTCTGCCCCTGAGGTTGCACACCTTCTCAATATCCCCCTCCAGGGCTGAAGGATAGCTTCTGAAGCAGGAAGCTTTTTCTATCAGTGAAATGTTTAGAATCCTCAAACAGGGTCCTAAATCACACAGCGAGCCTACAGGAATAGAAAATGCTCCTCAGTTCAGAAATTACTCAACATGTAATGGGTAAGAGGGAGCTGAGCAACCACATGGCCCCACAGCTCTGCGTAATGTGTGAAGAGAATCTTATTCAGGTCTGCTCATAATACGGCTCCTTCCCCCCCACCCCCTTTTAAAGGATGTGCTTGCAACAGTGCATGCACTGATATAGAGAACTACTGTATATTCCTGCGTATAAGACTACTTTTTAACCCAGGAAAACCTTCTCAAAAGTCGGGGGTCGTCTTATATGCCGGGTCGTATTTCTTATACGGCGAGTATATCCCAAACTCTATATTTTAACTGGAAAAGTTGGGGGTCATCTTATATGCCCAGTCGTCTTATACGGCGGAATATACAGTACTAGAAAATATTACTGACAGTCTTAAAATCTAGGTGTTTGGGTTGCTACTAAAGTCTGAGGCATTTTGTGTTCCATATGGTTTGGTTCGTTCAATGTTGCACGTGTGGCGTGCACTATTACTTAAGAGTCTGCTGTGCATTTTGACCATTAGATACAGAAGTCTCCCATTTTTCAACTTTTCTAGCGAATTTCAGCTTATTCTTTGCACACAACTTTTCAACTTACTGTTGAAATTCCTATCAGTCACTCCCAGAAGTCTTCACACACACATTGAATATCTAAACATATTGTTATTATACTGCATTAAGCAAACCTACTGCCATCTTGAAGACAAATCCAATTCATGTTCTGGCCTGCTTGCTGTATATTTACACGGAAGGCTGAAATCCCAGGCTAACCAAGCACCAGATGTTCCAAAGATAGGATACGGCATTTTAAAAGTGCCTCTCCCCAAACTTTCTTGGGTTATTGGTTCTAATTTTTTCCAACTCACAAAGTACACCACAGGGTGTTGCTCTGGCAACTAAGGATGCTGCACTTGGTACACAACGCATTTGGCTTTAATTTGAATTCTTTATCAGCAAACAATTGTGGCATGCACTTATACTACTTAAAAATATTTATCTTGATTATGAAATCACTTTAAAGCCACAGTGGAAGATTTCCTCCCTCTTATGAAATACAGTGGTATGCCTTCCTGCCCATTACAGTGGCGGCACCTTCTTCTACCTAATCTCCTATCTAATTTGTCTAAATAAGATGTAACTTGTTGTGATTAGGAAGACTTGTCAAACAATTTCTTGTGGATGGATATACTCCAATTAGGACGCAAGACCACAAAGATTAAAGCAGCCCCTTTAATCTCATCTTATTTTAAGCACAGAGGTTTGCACAGCTCCTGCTTTGGTCAATATTGTTGCTTTTTTTACACCCATCAGATGAATGTACTTCCAAACCCCTTAAGTTTGAGAAGCAAAGGCAAACCCCATATCTTTTTATCGTGAGCCAAGGAAGAATGTTGCAAACTTGTGTATTTGTCTGCCTTATTTTCCAGCCTTTGATGTCTAAAATAGGACAGTGTGAAACTGCAGGAGTGTGTGTGTGTGTCAAACTTTCAACTATGCCTTTAATTTGTGCCCTGGTTTTCTGAAATAAATATTCCCCCCCCCAGTATTTTTTTAAAAAATTTGGACCAGAGTTATTCAGAACTCAGATTCCTGCAAAGTCTTTTGTTGCTTGTATACATTTCCCTTTTGAGCTATTTATGTATTATTTCCAATATGACAGAGAAAAAGGGTCACAGCTCAAGTGGTTTGGAAAGCCACCTAGAGTAACCGAGGAATGTGCACAGAACCCTAGCATTATTTCTTAAAGCTACTATAATTAAAATAAAGTATATTCTACTATTATAACTGGAGTGAAGCAGTTAGAACTGAGTGGTCAAGTAAAGTAGGTTACTCATACTCTTGTGTGTTTAAAAGTCACATGACAGTGGTTCCATGACTGGAGAGTCTGTTGGTCAACCAGAATGGTTCCCAACACCACCATAGTCATTTGAAGAAGAAGGGTTTGGATTTGATATCCCGCTTTATCACTACCCGAAGGAGTCTCAAAGCAGCTAACATTCTCCTTTCCCTTCCTCCCCCACAAAAAACACTCTGAGGTGAGGGGGGGCTGAGAGACTTCAAAGAAGTGTGACTAGCCCAAGGTTAACCCAGCAGCTGCATGTGGAGGAGCGGGGAAGCGAACCCGGTTCACCAGATTACGAGTCTACCGCTCTTAACCACTACACCACACTGTAGGGGAGAATGTGTTTTCCTCAGTACAATTCATTTGTAAGGAAGTTTCAAATGCTCCAACTCCCATTAGCCCCAGCCAGGACGGTCAATGGTCATGATGAATGGAGTTTTAATCCAGCAAAATCTGAATAACCACAGGTTTCCTACCCTGCCTCTAGAGGATGAGTGAATTGACCGGGAAGGGGCCCGTTTTTGTCTAGAAAACAAAGTATTCTGTTTGTTAGAAATCAGAGCCCACAGAATTGTAGAGTTGGAAGGGACCACAAGGGCCATTTAGCAGCCCAACCCCCCCGTGATGCAGGAATCTTTTGCCCAACATGGGGCTTGGACACAAGACCCTGCGATTAAAAGTCTTCTGCTCTACCGACTGTGCTATCCCACATTGTGGTAGGCAGTCTGGCTTCCTGTAAGACTGACAGGCCTCATTTTTCCAATTATGAGTAATACGTAATATTTTAGCTGGAACTACCTGCCCTAGATAGTGCACTCTGGGGGAATTAATGTACTTCCCCTATGAAAAAAGCTACTTAGTTTTCAGACATGAATGCCACAGCACTAATGAATTCAGAGATCACAAAGAAGCACGTTCAGCCAAAATTAGTAGGCACCTGAAGGTTTCATGTCCCATGTGTAGCAATCAATCAATAGTTCTCCCTCCCATTACTTTTTAGAGTTTGCTTTTTTCTTTACTCTTGGAAAGAGGGGAGGAAAGCATTCCACCCCCATTAATATTCTTTCACAATTTTTTCTTTCGCTTTTTCTCTGAAGTACCGTGTTTCTCATATTATAAGACATGTCTTATATTTATTTTTTCCTCAAAAAAACACACTATGGCTTATTTTCAAGGGATGTCTTATTTTTTTCCTCCTCCTCCTGCCGCGGCCGGCATTGCTGCTGCGCCTATCACTATGTCTTATTTTCGGGGTATGGCTTATATTCCTTGAATGCTTAAAATCCTGCTATGGCTTATTTTATGGGTATGTCTTAAAATATGAGAAACAGGGTATGGAAGATGACAACTGGAGAAAGACTTTGGACTACATCAATCAAAGCAAGCAAGCACATGTAAAATCAATATGACAACAGAGATTTGCAATTAGCAATAAGCTGCTAGAGTTCGGATTATTTGTTGTCTTGCACATTTGTTCGATTGCAAACAGGCAGAATACTGAAAAATCCAGAATTAACTTGAAACATGCAATACTCATTGAAGTTTAATTGATGGGTTTCTGCAAGCAAAAGCCTTTTTGCATTGGTAAAGAATTTATAGCTCAGCCACCAGGGGTAGCCAACATTACCTTACTAATACGGTCAACCTGAGCAAGAGATAAATGACATCTTGCCAGCAGAAATTAACTCCACTGAGGGTTAAGCTCCCTAGCAACTCATTGCCTCATATGCCCTAAAGGTATATATATATATATATTGACTCAAGATAAAGTATTATTAAATATCAGAAACTTAAAAGCTTGCCGGGTAACAACAAAATAGTTTATCTTTCAATCCAGTAATGAGAAACAATTCCAATTACTATGAATTAACACCCATAATACACCACAACTTCCCAGAACATTCAAAATCTTCTTTCTTAAGGCATTAATACTTTCTGCAAGCTGGAATTCTATAATCAGTTACCGTATATACCAGAAACCCAAACTTGTTTCAGTGGGAGTAAGTGAACAGAGCAGAATGCAAGGCTTTCATTTATAGCCTTTGTAAAATTAAGCAAGATCATAGGGATATAAAAACCACATTAAGCAGACACTAACCCTACTTGCATGTGAGTAAACGGAACTGAATTCAATGCAACTTGCTGCCGAGCACACATGCTTACAAATACACTTTGAGGCTACAAAGCGAATACACATTCACCTGGGAGTAAGTCTCATTGAACTTACAGTATTTGGTCTTATTCCTGAGTGGACATGCATAGGACTGCACTATTACAAAGAGTTTTTCAAAGTATTCCAAAGTTAGAAAATTACAACAGTATTTAATGGGGGGGCAATGTAACTACTGGGAGGATGGGCAATGTAACTACTGATTCTCTCCCAAAATAGGTACTTTCCAGGTTTGTTGGGCTATAATCAGCAAGCGTTTCCCTTGCTGGAAAGAACTGACACTAAACTATTTTCTCCTTTAACTGACTTTGCTTTAGGATAAATCATCTTATTTCAGCAAGTAAATTACAAATCCATAAGCAATGCTTTGAGATATTCTGTCACATTAAACTCAAATGGTTACTTTCCTGCAGTTAAAAACAATTTTCCAAGTATTGGAAATGCTTGTCAGCATCACATTAATATGAGTCAAATACTTCTTAACTAGCATTTCTGCCTCTGTCAGAAAAAAAAATGTGATGCAAACTAATTTCTTTCTTATAGCTCAGGTCTACTTTTCTAGAACATTCCCTTTCCACTGAATCATGTCCCCCTTGATAGAAGAGGACTCAAGTCATTTTTAAATTTGCTTGTACGAGATGCACAGAAGCACCACAACCACTAAGTGCAAAAGGCAACTGACAGACCGAATTATCAACACACTAAAATTGAGAATCTCAGGGTCCTCTTCGTGTCTCTCCTGCAAAAGAATTGTTTAGAGCCAGTTATACTATACAAAACTCACACGCGACAGAGACCCTTCCCCGGAAGGCTTCACAATCTACATGAAGACTAGAACTAGACCAAGATCTGAGAATTTATGAGGAACAGGTGCCATGAGGGGGGGGAGAGACATCCAGACAACTGAGGGGCAGGTGGGACAAGCCTAGGTTGGATTTTCCCTGATAAAAGGAGGATGTTGACTACTCAGTCAGTTAAAGCCATTTTTGGATTGGCTTGCACCCAGACAGTCTGGAGCTTGCAAAAGCACACACACACACACACACATGCCACAGGCATGGGTCAGTCAGTCATACAAGCCAGAAAGCTGTTCTCAAAGACCAATAGGCAGGGCACTTCAAAGTCATAGCAGATTAACTGTTGCCACCGGCTTTTCTTTTTTAGTGGCAGCAGGAAGCACTGACGGGACATTGGCAAGAACCCATGCAAGGCAAGCTTTATCACAATAATGGTTTAAAGAACATTCCCTGTGCTCCCAACACTATACTGTAGCTTAAATTCAAACACTGGGAGGTTCGAGCTCAAGATGGCGCCTTAACTTGCAGAATGTGTTGCTAATGTAAGGACTGGAGTGGTGCGCTCCCCCCAGTCCCTTTCATTGCAAGAAGCATTTGCGCTGCCTGACATGCCCATTGAAAGCTTTTTTGTTGCTGCTGCCAATATTTCCTGAACACGTATTATGGATAACAATGCTATAAACACAGACTTGCCAGCAGGCTCCACTGACCTGAGCAGGACTTACTACTGAGTAAAATTACTCAACTACTGATGGATTGTTTTCTTTTTTAAATAATGTGAAGCACCGTGGCACTTTTTTTTGTGTGTAAATAAAAAGCTGCATAGAAATCATTTAAAACAAACAAACAAGTCTTGATGGCTATGATCCTAAGTACAGATATGTTCAAACAGTTTCCACTGAAATTAGTGCTACTTATAAGAAGCAGATGAGTTCAAGCTAGAGATATATCCTCAAGAGAGATGCAAAGTCATCTATCTGTTATCTGAACTCACGAGGAGAGGAGAGTGTTATTTCAGATGCCGACAGGCTACATTTTGCTGCTTATTCTGTTGTTAAATCTGTTTGTATGGAAAGTTGTTTGAAAAGGACAAGGGGATTATTTTACACGTCATTCCCTAAGAAACTCCAAATGTCAAAGATCTTTTCAGGAGCTCAGGTATGTTGTCTCCATAAACTATATAGCCAATTCAACCAGAAACAGTTTACAAGGGTTCATTGAAATTTCCTCTCAAACCCTAGATTTATAACTGTCTCTCTTATCAATATACACATCTGGAAGAAGTCAGATTCTGTGTTTTAAGAGAAAGGGAGGGAACAAGAGGTTTTGACAGGACAGTTTGGAGAATAGCAGCTAGGAGTCTTTGTTTTGAAGTTAGTAGCAGCTTAATATTTATGCATTTGTGCATTGGCAAGTCAAATATTAACTACCCTTAACACAAGCCTTGTGGGTACTGAATAACTTTAATGCTAGTATTCTTTTGCGGCACTGGACAGCTTGCATGCTCGCAGTCACAAAAACACCACACATTTCTATTTCCTACAGCCCAAAGCAAAGTACTGTCACCTTTTAGAAAGGTAAGAGGAAGTGCATGCAAGTCCTGGAGTCTATAAGGGAAAGGAGTGGGGAACCTATATGCCTCTCCAACTCGCTCCAGCCAGCACGGTCAACGGTCAGGAGTGATGGGAGTTGTAATCCCAATAACATCGGGAGGGCCACAGGTTTCCCTCTACCCCGGGTGCAGGAGGGAGTTGGAAGAGCCGTTTCTCTCCCCAGTGAACCAAGTCTCTCTCTTTCTCAGGCACGAGAGAAATGTAAGAGTTTGCCTCAACAACCACGAATCTCGAAGCAGCAGCCAAAAACAAAATCACCACAGCGCTGTTTCAAAATGAAATGAAACCAAGCACACACCGGGGCTGCAGCCAGGAATCCTGGAAGGCAGCCTGAGAAGGGTGTAAAACTCTTTTCTCCCCGAACTGCTCACTCACATTTATTCAAGTTGGCCCAGAGGCGTGTGAAAAAACACACACCTCGCTCCATAGCGGTCAACCCCGCCTCGTCTTACGTGTCTGGGCATCTCTCTCTCTCTCTTTTTTGCACGAGGATACCTGCAAAAATGCAATGCCTCCGGTTCGAGTCCCGTGACATGGCTGCAAAACCAAGGAAAGTTCCCCACTCGATTCTAAGAGTCGCTTTGGCGAGGGAGAGGTTGGTCCAGAAAACAACCGAGCTGAGAGATGACGAAGACCCCGCTAGCCCGCTCCAAAGCCCCCTTACCGGACTCGCGCTCTTCCTCCTCACTCTTCGCAGGGCGCGGTGCGCGGTGGGGCTCCGAGACCGACCGGGAAGATGGGAGTTGATTGCGACGGGCGAGTCCGCCTTTCTCTCGCTGGCTCGCTTCTGCTCCCTCGCAGCTGCAGCCGCGCCTCGGCGTCGGCGAGGAAGGGAGCCGAGCGAGGGAGAGCGGGAAGGGCGAGGAGGCAGCGGCAGCAAATGCAGCCTGAAAGGAAACGAGCGGCCGAGGGAGGGGAGGAGGAAGCGGAGGAAGATAGAAAGAAAGAAAAGTGCGTGTGTGAGGCAGAAGTTGCCAGGCGCGTAAAAAGGGCCGTGCGCCCAGCAGCGCTCACTTCCCCATAGCGCGCACAGCCAAGCACTACCACGCGCCGAGCCCCCGGGAGCCGCTCGCAGCCTCCGCGCTGGTTTACGCCCGGCGGAGAAAGGAAGCCGCGCTCATATTGGATTAGGGGGCGGACCACGCGCGCCCCGGGAGGGGTACCGGCTTAGCAAGGCGGCTCTCGGCTCCCACGCGCCCGCTCCCCGTCGCCTTTTCCTCACCTGCCCTCCGTGTCTCCTCCGCCGTGGAGGGCGGCGGGTGGGCTCGCCTACAGGAACGGGAAGCGCGGCTCTGCCAAGCGGCCGGGCTCGGGCTTGGAGCGAGTTGGCGCCTCCCGCTGCTGCGCCGCGCTTGGTATCGCCCTCCACGCCCCGCAGATACCACGCTGCCCTGCCCGACGGCGGGGAGGAAGTTGCGAGGAAGTCCCGAGAAAAACAAAAGTGACTCGCTGCCGCCGCTCGAGTGGAGGGGAGTTTGTGCGCCGGTGCCCGCGTGGCGAAAAAATGTGCAAGGAAGCGGCCGGGCAAGGGCGGAGGGGGCGACAATGTGAGCTCGGCTCGCGCCCAGGAACTAGCCCGGCTGTTTTCGACTCCGTGCAGAGGCAGCTGCGTTGCCTCGGAGTCCCAGTGCAACGGCTGTAGCTCCCTCGCTCGTTAAGGTTGCCAGCTGGATAGCTCAGTTTGTTAGAGCACAGTGCTGATAGCGCCGAGGTTGCAGGTTTGATCTCGTATTATGGGATAGCCGCTTACTCCTGCATTGCAGGGGTTGGACTGGATGATCCTTAGGGTCCCTTCCAGCTTTACTGTTCTATGATTCTATGTCAGCCCATGCCCTGTTACTCTCCTACTTGAATGGGGAAGGATTAATGATGCTTCTTTATTGAGCTGTTCCCGTTCTGTGTAAGGACGACGGTTTCAAGTTAACATTTCTGCACGGCAATTAAAACAGAAACGGTTCTGTAGTGCAGTAGCTGTTAGCCTTTCTATTGCAGCTCACGAGCAACATCACACCCTCAGTTGTTTATAAGGATGGGAAATCTGTTGTCGTCATTCCTTTCCCCTCCCTCCATGTTTTTAACTCTCCACTCCATCACATAGCTGCCAAGTTTTCCCTTTTCTCGCGAGGAAGCCTATTCAGCATAAGGGAAAATCCCTTTAAAAAAGGGATAACTTGGCAGCTATGCTCTATCAGATCCAGCTACCATGGCCAAAGGTCAAGAATGATGGGAGCTGTAGTAATCCAACAACATCTGCAGGGCTGCCAGGGCACCAGGTTGGGGAAGGTACCACAGGCAATAATACATACAGTTGATGAAGATTGTTCCCCATCCCTGGTTTACATGTTTACTTCCCACTCTGCTCCACGTGTTTCACCTTCCTTTTTTGAAAAAAAAGAAGCAGCCAAACAACAAAAGGGAAATGATAAGTTATGCAAGGGCACTGTGTCCTGTTTTGCTACCCGAAGAAAACCAGGAGCATAGGAAGGGGGGATGGGGGTCACCCCAGGTGCCATCCTGGAGGTGGGTGACAAATGATCAAGGAACAATTACTGCCCTACTAGGGTGGTTCGTAAAAAAAACTTTTTTTAAAAAAAAGCCTGCTCCAAAGGTCTTATCGTACTACACTAGGGATTATATAGCTATATATGAAATTTCATGCATGTCAATTAATATCTTGACTCTCCTCCACAAAAATAGCTGTTTACTTGGCTGTTTTCCTATGCCGTGAAGGCTGAAATTTCAATTCAGTGGAGCACTTATTGTTCCCAACCCTAACCCTGCGGAAGTGGAAACACATCAGAATGAAGACTAGCATGGCAGGTAGTCTTGGAACACTGGGGTTTACAGGGTGCTTATTGTGGGGTGTGGGTTCTTCCTGCATGCACATTTTATTTTATATATTTTTGCAGAGTCTTAGAATTGTAGAACTGTAGAATTGGAAGGGACCCTGAGGGTCATCCAGTCCAACACTCTGCGATAACAGGGATCCTGTCCACAACCATCTCTGGGTGGACTCCCAAGCACCAACCTTCTGATTAACAGTCAGATGCAGTATTTCTGCCCACCCAGTTTAATCCCTAGACTTACAATTCCCCTGGGGAAAATCTCATAAATAAATAAACCTTTGGCCAACCACTTGCCTGTGGTATCCAGACTTCCCTTAAAATATTAAGCTCCTGTCCAAAAGCTGTCTTAAGTTTAGCTGAGGATCAGAACTCAGATCTCCCTAGTTGTTAAGCAATACCCTTATGGGGCTTCCAGAAGGGGGCTTAATATTGTAAAAGGGTTGGTCAGATATTGAAAATGGGTGGTTGGCAACAGGTCTTTTTCTCAACTTAGGGTGCTTCCAGACTGTCACTCTTTTGGGGTGGGATTTGGTAATACACTGGCAAAGTCAGGTTCTGCAATTGTAGTCAATTGGGAGGTCTCGTGCAACGAACTCGCTTTCCCAACAGATCAGACTTGTTATAACTGCACTAGAAAGTGTGAGGTCATACCTGCTTTGACACATTATCCTGCAAACGAATCAGAAGGAATTAAATAGCCACAGCATTTAAGCTCCCTGCAAACAAATCAGAATGAATAAACAGGTCACCTGGAAGCACCCTTAACTGTATTTTTCCTGGAAAGGGTAAATCTGGATTAAATTATGGGCACAAGCAGGCTGGCAATTTAATGCCAAGAACACTGAATCAAAGAATAGACACCTTACCGCCTGACTGCGTAAATCAGCCATCTGCACTAGCTGACAGTTTTGTTACAGGGCCAAATTTAAGGTGTTACTGTTAGTACCGTATATAAAAGCCCTCAACAGCTCGGAACTAGTTTACTTGAAGGATCACATTACTATTTAGATATACAGATATAGATATAGATCTGCTTGACCAGTTCAGTCACTGGAGCCAGCATATATTTAGGCACCAGGCAAAAATGTTTCTCTTATCACCCCGAGGAACCCCACATTGAAGGCGCCGTTAGGCTGCAAAGCACCCTCCCCCCCCCCAAGCATCACCCTTTTGAAATGTCCATCCAAGTAGGACTGGAACCTCCACAAAGCGGCGCCACCCACCCCTAACTTGGACAGCTGCTCCAGAAGGACACCTTGGGCAATAGTATCAAAAGCTGCTGAGAGGTAAAGGAGAATTAACAGTGACACATTTCCTCTGTCTCCCGCTCGCATACTAGCAGACACGGGTGGCGCTGTGGGTTAAACCACTGGGCCTCTTGGGCAGGCATCCCCAAACTGCGGCCCTCCAGATGTTTTGGCCTACAACTCCCATGATCCCTAGCTAGCAGGACCAGTGGTCAGGGAAGATGGGAATTGTAGTCCAAAACATCTGGAGGGCCGAAGTTTGGGGATGCCTGCTCTTGGGGTTGCCAATCGGAAGGTTCGTGGTTGGAATCCCCGCAACAGGGTGAGCTCCCATATCTCCGTCCCAGCTTCTGCCAACCTAGCAGTTTGAAAGCATGTCAGTTCAAGTAGATACCGGTAAATAGGTACCGCTCTGGCAGGAAGGTACACGGTGTCTCTGTGCACTTTGGTTTCCGTCACGGTGTCCTGTTGCGCCAGAAGCGGTTTAGTCATGCTGGCCACACAACCCGGAAGGCTGTCTGTGGACAAGTGCCGGCTCCCTCGGCCTGAAAGCGAGATAATAATAATAATAATAATAAATTTTTATTTATACCCCGCCCTCCACAGCGAGAACCGGGCTCAGGGCGGCTGACATCAACAAGATCACAACAAAATGTAAAAGAAAGAAAAACAATCGATTAGAATGCGGATTAAAATACAATCCCAATTTATTTTTATTTTAAAAAAATGCAGCCTCGTTTTAAAATGGTCCAAATCAAAACCATAAGGGAGGAAAAACATAGTGGTCAGACTGAGTCCAGCCCAAAGGCCAGGCGGAACAGCTCCGTCTTGCAGGCCCTGCGGAAAGATGTCAAATCCCGCAGGGCCCTGGTCTCCTGTGAGAGAGTGTTCCACCAAGTCAAGGCCAATACTGAAAAGGCCCTAGCCCTAGTTGAGGCCAATCTAGCCACCTTATGGCTCGGGATCTCCAAAATATTGTTACTGGTATTTGTGGACCTTAAGGTCCTCCGCGGGGCATACCAGGAGAGGCGGTCCCATAGGTAGATAAGCGCCGCAAGCCCATAGTTGCCTTTGAATGGACTCAACCGTCCAGGGTCATTTACCTTTTAGCTTTACCTACGGTACTAGCAAATTCACATTGCTTAATTAAAAAGGATATGGTGCGCCTGTATAACAGACCCACTCTCCCCGACCCCCACCCCGGCCAAAATCAGACTTTTTTGCACTAAGGAAAGTGATGGGAAAGTGTGGGATAACAATTGCTTGATACAATGTCATACAGCTAGCTCCCCTACAAACAAATCAGAATAAATGTTCACTAAACAGGTAACCTTCCCATAAACTTGTGCAAATGATGAATGTTCAATAAACAGGTTGTCTACAAGCTAACTCAGCATCATATACGCAGGCTTGTTGTGAAGGCCTGTACACTTCCTTGCCTCACAGCCCTCAGTTGTGCTTTGGAATTGCAATCATCTTGTAAGGCAGGTCAGTAGCAGTCCTATCTATACTTATCTAGGAAGCAGCACTCAGAAAGAAATATGGTATGATTCGTGCCCCTTCACCCTGCACACATTGCTGGCTCTCCTCTCTGGCAGCACCACAACCTACAATTTATTATAGCTGTTGTATGGACAGAAAGAGAACTTGAGGGGACTTTGCACAGGTCTGCGGTGCTTCGGGTGCACCTTGAAATATAAGGCATGAAATCATCTAATGAAACTTCTGTCAGAAACAAATTTTATCTAAAACCTGACATTTGTTAAGACCACTTCTCAGAAGGGGATGTTTGCTTTCAGTTGTTTATATGCACCTCGATAATCCCAGTATCAGAAAATTTTCTTGTGCAAATTTCCCCCCCTACAAATCCTATACTAGTGGCACTCAGAGTAGACCCAACGAAGTTAATAGGCACGACTAAGGTTAATGCAATTCTTAAAAATTAGCCTGAATGCAACCCTTAATTGAAAAGTGTCTTCTTGCAAATTAATGCCCTCTTGCAAAATAATTTGGCATGTGGAGCATACATGCGACTATCAAAGAATCACAAGCCAAACATCTGCACTATCCCTCATTTTCTAAAATTAGAGCAATCTAAACTGTTGTATATAATCAAGAGCACTCGGTACTAATATTGTGATTATTTGGCAAAAGTAGCTATAGCTAAGAGGAATTATGCCAAGACTAATCTTGAAAAGGAGAACTGTTTGGCCGTATACCATCAAGAGCCAGGGCAGAGGAAGGGGGGAAATGGAGGTTATGGAGCCTGGTTTGATTATACTGTAATGAATATATAGGAGAGCCAGTGTGGTGTAGTGGTTAAGAGCGGTGGCCTTGTAATCTGGTGAACCGGGTTCGCATCTCCGCTCCTCCACATGCAGCTGCTGGGTGACCTTGGGCTAGTCACACTTCTTTGAAGTCTCTCAGCCCCTCTCACCTCACAGAGAGTTTGTTGTGGGGGAGGAAGGGAAAGGAGAATGTTAGCCGCTTTGAGACTCCTTCGGGTAGTGATAAAGCAGGATATCAAATCCAAACTCTTCTTCTTCTCTTCTTATTGTGTAACCATCAGATTATTATTTTTTTGAAAGTGTAGAAAAGAGAGATACCAGAAATGAAACCTAATCCTATGGAGTAAGCTCCACTGAACCCATCAGGGCTTATTTTAAAATAAGTATACACCAAATCAGAGGAAAGTCATGTATTTAAAAGAGAAGATCATTATATAACCTTACTGTAGTAGCTACAGAGAAAAAGAAACTGGCCACCTTCTCTAAGTTTTGTTCCAATACCTTCTTGTTATATTTCTTCTAGAGTTGTGAGTTGAAGCTGTTGGCAAGCCAGGATAAGATCTGACAAATTAGCCAGCAGGGACCTCTCCATGAATGGATGTTTGCCCGTGTGTTTCTCTACAATGGTAATATTAATAGAATTTTGTTGTATAAACAAATGGAGGTTGGATTTAGTCACTAGAAGAGCATGCTTTTTGGTTAAAGACTCTTGGATCTATTGCTACCAGTAGAACCTTAGAGACCAACTAAGTTTGTCATAGGTATGAGCTTTCGTGTGCATGCACACTTCTTCAGATACATGCACACGTATTTCGTGAATGCACACGAAAGCTCATACCTTCAAATACATGCACACGTATTTCGTGCATGCACATGAAAGCTCATACCTATGACAAACTTGGTTGGTCTCTAAGGTGCTACTGGAAGGATTTTTTATTTTTATTTTGACTGTGTCAGACCAACATGGCTACCTACCTGTAACTGGATCTATTGCTAGTTCTTGTTGTTATTAGTAATGTAAAATGCATGTATTTTGGCTTTTCCTTCTTGTTTGTTTGATCCTGCATGTCCTTTTCTGAATTCTTACAGAACAAGGGAAGGCAAACACAAACACACACATCACACACACACCTCTCTCTCTCTCTCTCTCTCTCTCTCTCTCACACACACACACACAGGCTAGTTGATGTGTGTAAGGAAAAGGGATTTCTTCTTGAATCCATAGATGGTGATCTATCACACCCACATGCTGCATCCATTGATCATGTGTCAACCACTGTTTCCATGGTAAACACTGTAAAGTTTGAAGTGGAAGTGCATGTGTCCGTGGGGCGACACATGGAATGAACCACAGATATAGAAGAGTTACACATAATCCAGTTTCTGTTTGAGCATTGCCATACAGAGTGCAGGAAATAATATGTTTTGGGGAGTCCCTCTAATTCCAAATCTCTATAGCGCTCTGCCCCTTTTATTTGATTGACCAGCTAATTCAGTTGCGAACTGAAGGAGTCACTATGCTTTAACTGAGTCAGCCACCTCTTCCATGTGCACTGGTCCGTTGGCTCCAAGCATGTGAACCGACTGGTCCTCCTGTATTCACCAAAATAATTACAGTGCAGGGGTCATCCTAGGTATGCTTCATTTAAATAAGAGGGCCAAGCTGCTTTTTAAGAAATGTGCAGTATACATAAAAACATGAATGTGTTTTCAAGCATGTGTATTGTACATTATTTGGCAACTGGTGTAGATTGTGGTTTCCTGCTAAACTGTACAGTTAGCAGCAAACCTGGGTTTTCACGTCATGAAGAATGAAATGGTTTGCATTTTTTTTGGTGGGGGGTTGCCACTTTTTAATCACATCGTCATTACTACCGTCTGATCTGCAATGATCATTCTTCCTACTTTCAGATTGCTCATGCAAAATTCTTAAAGGAAGATACTCTGGGAGACTTTAAATGCATGACAATCAGCATCACCAGTTGAGGTAATCAACCCATTTTTAGTGCAATGAAGTCAAAAGCATTCATCTTTAATGCTGGTATTTGGGGAAATCTCAATAAAGTCTGTCCTAAAAGCACCATTTTCTTCTGCGGGGCAATATTTTCCTGAAATAATAGAACTAGATGGGTATTCATTGTAAATTAACAAAAATGCCTGACATTTGCTGCTACGGTAGCAGATGCTGATACTTGAACCTTTGCCCATTTCAGTTCAGCTCTTCAGCACTTCCTGATCCCTCCGGATTGCTAACCTGGGCTTAGAAATTAGAGTGTACATAAATAGGTCTTTGAGATGCTAGTTGCATTATGTGGATTTTTTTGATCAGACAGCAAATGTTAGTTTAGTGCAAGAATTGGTGTCTAGCTGTAGTTTATCACAGGTAGGTAGCCGTGTTGATCTGGCGTAGTCGAAACAAAATAAAAAACTTCGTTCCAGTAGCACCTTAGAGACCAACTAAGTTCTAACTTTGTTCAGGTATCTGAAGAAGTGTGCATGCACACGAAAGCTCTATACCAATGACAAACTTAGTTGGTCTCTAAGGTGCTACTGGAAGGAAGTTTTTTATTTTGTAGTTTATCAGTTAAGCTAAAGGCAGGCGGGATTTCTGAATAATCATTTGTTTGACAGCAGATGAGAAACAGCTACTGGGACTTTTTTATTTTTATTTTATTTAGTTCAAAATTTCCATTTGCAAGCAGAGACAAGCATGTTGTTTGGGTGTAAATTCCACTGAAATGAATGGGGCTTGCTTACAATTGAATATGTTTAAGATCTGGTTACAGGAGCAGATGTGTTGTGTTTATTTCTCCTCCCCCAGAAAACCAGCTGCTTCTCATGACAGGTTAAATATGCATGATAGTGAATTAGTTAACAGTAGAGTCTCAATGGGTCTTATTATTGTTTCATACCTGAAGCACATCTCTGCAAACTCCCAAAGATTCTGTGAGGATTCACGAAATGTTACCGGATCTATGCTAAGACGTAATGTTTTCAGTCAACTCCACATTATCCACAATGTAAAAGATTGCCAGTCAAAAAATACAGTGTTCGTGGTAATGCTTTATAGTGCACAGTTGCCGAGAATGTCTGCCTGCCTCATTTCCCTCCCAAAGTTCTCAGAATAGCCACCGTTGTGTATTTTTTTCATGCATCCAGCATGACACACGTGAGATATGAACTTGCACAGCTAGACAAAGAAAATAGGTTGCATTTCAGTCCTGACTTTTGTGTGAAAGTGCCCCGGGGGACACTGCCATGCGGAAGTATGAATATATGATAAGACCAAGCCATAAAGTTGGTTACACAAAAAAGAAAAGAAAAATGCTTTTCAGTTCAGTGAAAAGAAATTGTGACAGTATCTAAAATAGAAAGTATGCACATCCCTAAGGGTTTTCGTAAGGTAACACAACAAACACATTCTGATAAAACCATTGGTGCTGAGTAATGCTTTGACGTTGCCATTCCAATTCACTCATAAGCAGGTCTGGAAACAAAATAGCATTGCTGGGCTCCATTCTCCAGTTTGTAGGTATAAACTTGAGCTAACCTGAAATCATGAGCAGGGGGAATGGGCAACAGAGGGCACCAGCCCTGCCTCACTGGGATCGTATATAAACACAGAGATACACACACTTACAGCCAGCCAACAAGAGGTTTAGAGTGAGCTCTGAGACCACTTCTATTGAGAGCCGGTGCCATTTTTCTGGAGAAAAGCCTTCCTGGGCCAGCGAGGAGCTGAGATGTAAGCCACTGCTTCTGATCTAATGATGCTGCTTCTGCAAATGTTCAAATGATATAAACAAAGGAGTTGTGCTGGCTCTTGGTGATCAGGTGAGGAGCTTCAAGCTGCTGCAGGACCAGCCCTGCTTTATGAGAACCAGTGTGGTGTAGTGTTAAGAGCGGTAGACTCGTAATTGGGTTCGTGTCTCCGCTCTTCCACATGCAGCTGCAGGGGGACCTTGGGCTAGTAACACTTCTTTGAAGTCTCTCAGCCCCACTCACCTCACAGAGTGTTTGTTGTGGGGGAAGAAGGGAAAGGAGAATGTTAGCTGCTTTGAGATTCCTTCCGGTAGTGATAAAGCGGGATATCAAATCCAAACTCCTCTTCTTCTCTTCTTATGAGGTCCGGGTGAGTGGCGGCCAAGAGTAGAAGCCAAAAGTAACCCAGCAGAAAAGAAACCAAAAGTGCTGACGAGGCTCTCAGAAAAGGGGTAGCGAAAATCCTTTTTGTTGAGCAGTAGAAGCTTACTGCTTCTGTTTTGAATGGTTGAAAGAAAGGCACAAAGTGATCAGGGCCGTCTTAAGTATATTTGGCGCCCTGGCGCGACGGATCCTCCGGCTCCCCTGCCCTGCCCTGTTTCCTGGGCGGAGCTGCGTGGCCGGAGCTGGGCCGGCGGGCGGGCGCGACGCACAGCGCGGCTGCCGGGGGTGCACAGCTGCACAGCTGCGCAGCGCCCCACTGGCGGCGGGCACCCTGGCACCCTGCGCCACCCAGCCTGGCCGTAGGGCCGGCCCTGAAAGTGATATGCATAAGGTTGCTAGAGAAAGAAAGCAAAGAAGCAGAGCTGTTTTTATTTGCTTAGCTGTGGATGTTTTCAACTACTTCAGAACCCCTGCCCTCCAAATTATTTCTGTAGGGACGCACGTCTGAAATGGCTGCCTCTGCTTGCAGGTGACAAACTGGGTTAGCCATTTGGTTTGTTTGTTTTTGTCCCAAGGCTTGGGATTGGAGGGTGCCTTATCCAGAGTAATGTTGGTAGGAGGCAGCTTCCTCTTTCTTTCTCTTCTAAATCATTTTATAAAAAGATGCGACCAGAGGGGTGGGTGGAAGGGTTTTGGCCCCTTCTCCCTGAAATGGCTGCTCCTATTTTTGGAGGCCTTGAGGCCATGCCTACTTGGAGGGGTAACAGGAATCCATAACTAGCAGAAACCCAGTGCAGAAATGTGAGGTGGATGGGGGGGGGAAGGGGAGTAAACATTCTTAGCTTCCAGCATTGGATTTTTTTTTGAGACCTGTTTATATGCCTTACGGCAATGGCTGCTGGGCTTTATCCCTCCTCTTCCTCCTCCTCCTCCTCCTCCTCCTCCTCCTCCAAATGTCTTCCAACTATCACTACAAGGGTTTCTGAGAGGATGGAGAAGAAGCAATTGCAGTGGTCTTTCTCATTTTATTGTGTGTGTGTGTGTGTGTGTGTGTGTGTGTGTGTGTGTGTATATATATATATATATATATATATATATATATATATATATATATATATAGTGCTTATTGTTATAATAACCTTATGTTAACTACTTTGTGAGGTTTGCCTGCAAAGTAGTGTGTGAATACCATAAACAATCAAACATGTAATAGAAAGTTAGGAGATATGAAGAGCCGAAGGGCCAAATATGTGACGGCAGAGGAAATGCAAGGTAGACAGAGATTAGGAAATTGAACTGAGAGCTGTGTGAGATCTACCGGTTGTAGGCTGTGCCAATCTTTTTTGCGTTTTGACTTTCACTTCAAAAGTGGCATCTTTGATGCAGCCCAACCAATTATGAGAAGAAATCCACAGCACCGAACACTTGCTTTGTTCCAGTGCCAGTTGGTGCCCCTTTGCTTCCCTGGATCCTGCCATTTTTCATCTTCTTTGCCCTCATTGATAGTTGGGGACCTTCTGGTCCATGACTTCAACATGCCAGACAAAGCATTGTGACATCATCAGCAAAATAATTTGATTTCCTCCAGCCCAGAGTTGGATTTAGGGGAGCATGACTGGTTCACCCACACTGAGTGGCACCAAGGCGAGACGGCGCAGCAGGGGGTACACTGTTACATATAGTTTCATATACAGTGGTACCTCGGGTTACAGATGCTTCAGGTTACAGACTCCGCTAACCCATAAATAGTACCTCGGTTTAAGAACTTTGCTTCAGGATGAGAACAGAAATTGCGTGGCGGTGGCGCAGCCCATTAGCTAAAGTGGTACCTCAGGTTAAGAACAGTTTCAGGTTAAGAACAGACCTCCGGAAAGAATTAAGTTCTTAACCCGAGGTACCACTGTACTAGTTTCATATAGTTGGAGATACGGCATCCCTTACAGCCTAATAGAAAGGTAGAAAAGAATAAAGAATCTCTTCAAATTCAGTCCTGGGATTCTCCAACACCATAGCAGAGACCATCTCTGCCAGCTCAGTCAGGGAGGTGGTTGGGCAGCAGTATGGACAGTACACTAACAAGATCTTGGTTCATAGCTGTCAACTTTCGGATTTGAAAATAAGGGATCAGCAGCCTCACCTGTCCCAGGAACAGTCTACGGCAGGCATGTCAAACATGCGGCCCTCCAGATGTTTCGGCCTACAACTCCCATGATCCCTAGCTAGCAGGACCAGTGGTTGGGGAAGATGGGAATTGTAGTCCAAAACATCTGGAGGGCCGCAGGTTTGACATGCCTGGTCTACGGTATATCTAACAATCCAGGATAGCAGCAGGAAACGGCACTGGAATAAGGGAGTTTCCCGCAAAAAAGGGAGGGTTGACAGCTATGTCTTGGTTCTGTCCCTGCCTCCCAACACCAAGTATAAACCCTTGAATTCAGCATCCTGATGGACTGGCCTCCTGGTGAGAATGATTCTGACCTTGACTGCTGCTGCACTGAATACTTAGGTGGGTACAACTGGGAAGGTCAGAAACCCCAGGTCTCAATAATACACACCAGATCAGCCACTTCACTCACAATCAAACCAAACTGGTTGCATTGCTGTGTTTATGGATTACATAAATCCGAGCCACCTTGGACACCCCAAATAAAATAAAGCATGCCAAAACCTCGAAAACATATTGCAGTGTTCTCTGTTTCAGCTGGTTTCCACACAGGATCAGGCAGGCAACAGACAACAGTTTCATTCACAGTTGACTTTCCTTACCGTGTATCACACAAATATTAGAAAACATCAGGGCAGCTCATAGCTTACATGCAAATCTGCTGAAAGATCCCATTGTGTCATGAGTGATGCTAGGTATCATATTTAACATCAAATAATATTCACATAGCCTAGTGCCTTTTATGCACCGTCTATGGATTTCCCTCTGTGTTGGCTGACAGGCAGGAAGAAAAGAATAATAATAAAAAGTTGCTAGATTGGTATCTCTCAAATCCTTGGCTGCATTACTCTTTCATATTAAGTGCTGGGTGACACCTGTTTTGTATCCATTTAATGAACATGGTACCAAAGTATCTGAATAGAATGCAGACTCTGGTTATCTCTCCCATGTAAGCGTATCGTCACAGAATGCAATTTTGCTTGCATTCGGCAAAGATTCCACAGTGACAGCAAAAAGAAAAACCAACCGCGATAGAAAATAGTGTTATCTTTGAAATGAAAAATAAATATGAGGCGCGAAATAGATATTGTTCCGATTTGCCTTCTCAACTGAGACTTCCTGTGTGGCTTCCACCAGCTCACTTAGCTGGTGTGTCACTAAAATGGGATAGCAATCCTTCAGGCTGCAACCCTTGTATCTACTTTCCTGGGAGTAAGCCTCACTGAACTCAAAGGGCCTTCCTCCTGAGTAGGCATGCTGCATGCATACAATTGGACTGCCCGTAATTCACTAGGACCATAACCTGAAACTAATTTTGCAAAGGCCACTTTTAGGGCAGCGTGACCAGCATCCCCTTCTCATCAAAGGAACTGTCAACAAGTTCAGTTGGCCTGATGTCCATCCGTCCACACACCCCTTTTGTCTTCAGGTTGAATGTGGCTGTGTACACATCAAACACTGATAGCACATGGCTGCCCTCTCCCCCCACCCCCAGGAAGAATCCTGTTTATTAAGAGTGCCTGGAATGGTAGCTCTGTGGTCAGTAAACTACAGTTCCCAGGATTCCTTGAGGGAAGCCATGTGCTTTCAATGTCTAGTGTGCTTCTAGTTCCTCTGCTCCATTTGCAATTGTTGGCTCCTTTAATATTTAGTGTGACCAGGTTATTCTGAGCTCTGTAGGCTCGTATGATGCCCAAGCACAAGTCCACTTTTATTTGAGCTCTGTTTGGCCTGAAACAGCTTTCCTGATAGCAAGATTAATTTCCTATTTATGATCAAAACAAGAAAAGAAAAGAAAAGAAAAGGGGGGGGGGACAGTCTGAAGCGATAAGATTCCAAGAAGCAAAGCATTTGGCAGCAAGATTTCCTTTGCTTGTTTTCACACAGATCCTGTTATGGCTGACTGATTCTCTTGTTGCATCATTTTTTTTATATAACTGTGCAAGGATGAAGTAGCCATTTATACTTCAACCTTGCAAATAGGATAAAAGTGTTTACTAGCTCAAATACCAGAGGGAGGGAGAGAGCAAGAACAATCCACTAGTGCCAAAGCAAACTCTCACTCTTTCCACCCACCATTTTGCCCTGACCAGGACTGCACCCTCAGCCCAATCCTAAAGCTTATCTATCCTGTGCTCAAAATAGCACAGAAGTCCCACTGCTGTTTGCGTCATACACATGCCCACCCACTTAACTGTTTTCTCACCATCTTACATCATTGCTGCAGTCTTGTTATCTCAGCTGCAGTCATTTTTATTCCCACTGCTGCTACATTCTACGCTGCTCTCAATCACTTCTGTAAGTCACACTCAGCCACTTTGGGTGCTTTCAGACTGTTGCTATTTTCTAGTAAGATTTGGCCTTGGTAAATAACACCTCAAAAACTTAGTAAATTACCCGGCAAATGCATGGGAGACTGTTTGCTCTTCCTGCTTTGCTCCTGTTTGCACTGGCCTCTCCTGCACTGAGCATGCCCCCTTAAACATAACCATAGTTCATGGGACGCCAGGTGTGGATAGGTTTAAGTGTCTTCTTTTGATTCAATATAGTAGGGTTCCTAGGGACCAAATAAGCTTGTCTTGGAAGATGGATTTGGCCTTGCCTACCATATCTTTCCAGTGGGACCCAGGTGGCGCTGTGGGTTAAATCACAGAGTCTAGGGCTTGCTGATCAGAAGGTCGGCGGTTCAAATCCCTGCAATGGGGTGAGCTCCCGTTGCTCGGTCCCAGCTCCTGCCCACCTAGCAGTTCGAAAGCACGTCAAAGTGCAAGTAGATAAATAGGGACCGCTGCGGCGGGAAGGTAAACGGCGTTTCCATGCGCTGCTCTGGTTCGCCAGAAGCAGCTTTGTCATGCTGGCCACATGACCTGGAAGCTGTCTGCGGACAAACGCTGGCTCCCTCGGCCTATAGAGTGAGATGAGCGCCGCAACCTCAGAGTCGGACACGACTGGACCTGATGGTCAGGGGCCCCTTTACCTTTACCATACCTTTCCACCTACAGCTCCAATGAAAAGTGTACCTCCAGCTGATTTTGCTTGGTGCTGCACACAGAATAGGTTGGCCTGGAAAGAGTAGATTGACTTGAGAAACTTATTAGCGTTGTTCCTTCAGTTGGAAAGATGGTTTCATAAAAATCAATGACAGTGAGGTAATTATATCTAGCAATCTTATACTGCAGGGTTGCTATAAATGTTCAGGTGATTATGACACATATATTAATCACAACTAGGGAAGAAAGGAGCTGCCAATTCAGTTCTCTCTGTTTCTTATGTTTTCAATCTTAAATTCAGTTCTTTGCATTTCGGCACCAATTTGCAATTATTATTTTTTTAAAGAAACCCTCCTGAAAATTCTTCAGCATTTCAGTGCGAATTTCTCCCAATAAACTCATTTTGTATGTTGTTTAGACAAATGGACACAATCGCTAGAAATTTGTTCTAATATAATGCATTTCTCTGTATTATTTGCAGTAATATATGCATTTCTGTGTGCAATATGTGCATTTTTGTAAACACTGGTTGGTTGGAGAATTGCATCTCAAAATTTGGTTACATGCAAATTTCAAAGGATGGCTGTGTTTAGGCTCTCATATTGTTTCGGGATGTGTGGATTTGATACATTTGGTTTCAAATGTGAACTTAATTGACAGTCTCCATCATCCCTAGTCACAATACATATTTTTATAACATTTTGTAATTTTGATAGTTGAACCTTGAATATATACAAAAGGGGGTCTTTAGATCTGGCTGAATTCTACAGTGGTACCTCACAAGACAAATGCTCTGCAAGATGAATTTTTCGCAAGACAAATGCATCTTGCGATCTGATGGTGACTCGCAAGACAAATTCGTTTTGTGAAAAATTCATCTTGTGAATCGCGGTTTCCCATAGGAATGCATTGAAATTTAATTAATGCGTTCCTATGGGCAAAAAAAAGGAAATTTCAATGCATTCCTATGGGAAACCGCGATTCGCAAGATGAATTTTTCGCAAAACAAATTGACTCGCAGAACGAATTAAATTCGTCTTGTGAGGCACCACTGTACCCCCTTAACAGCACCCTGTACATCTTGCTCCCTCTCACTAAAACCCAAAGCCTCACCAGAAGAATGAGACAGCGATTTCAAAGAGGGCAAAGAAAAAGAAATTGGGCATCTCTTGGTCTTGGGGCAGTAAAATGGAATAGCTCCCAGCATTAGAGAGTGAGGAGGCTGGAAAGATAATAGGGCAGCACACAGGTGCTGGCTATGAGGGAAGCAAAAGGTAGCTCACTCTCTTTCTACTGTGTGGAAAATACAAGTGTGTGCCAAGCGTACATCAATTCACATTAGTTAAAAGCATTGCAGTCCATAAGAGCAAGTGGAAAAAAGCAGCAGCAAGCTTCGGCAGCCTGAATAATTTATTCTAAGACCTTTTTTTTAAAAAAACCTATCAGAGGTTGGAGTAAGGGGGGGGAGTATAATTTTAGGATAATTACAGCACGAGGCAGAAGAACACTCAGATCTAAGGAAGATTTATTACCCATAAAGAGAAAGCATAATGGAAGAGACATGCCTCTTTCGGGAAAAAGGGTCTACCTTAGGACCAGGATAAAAGTTACAGTGCAACTGTATGGAACAGTCTTCCAACTTTATTTTTTTATTTAAAAATAAAATTAGAAGGGGAGGGGCTACTTAATTATCTACAGAGTGTGGGTGGGGGTGGGAATCCTAGGGCATGATAGTTTTTCTACCCAGTGATTGGAGGAAGGAGGGAGAAACAGGATTGCCACACGTCTGATTTGGGCCAGGAGAAGCCTTGCCTCTTTCAGCAGTGTTTCTGGTTGGTCCCATGATGGTTAGTAGATAGGGTGGGGGCCTCACTCTGCTTGTTACTCTCCTCAGCTGCCTTCATGTCTGAGCAGGAGGCCTTCCACCTTAACACTTGGGCCAACCCAATATATTTTGGTGCCTGAGGCAGAACAGCATGGCCCCTGTCATCAAGTCAAGCCACACAGCACCTACGACTGGGCAAGTTATTTTGGCACCTGAGGCAGTGTCCCTTCCTCGGACGAGTAAAAGTACAATAATTGATGAAACAGCAAACAATTTGGTGCTCTTTTATGAAACCCCATACAGTATTGGTTGCCCGAGGTGATCGCTTCAGTCTGTCTAATGGTAGGACCAGCCCTTGTCTAGCTGCTTTGGACATTTGCAGTGGGTCATTAGTAAGGATAAGGTCCCCACAACTCAACTTTTGCGCTCGCATGTAATTGTTAAAACAAATCAAGATTTGTAAACAAGCATCGCTTCAGATTGTGGTTTGCTGATAGTAAACAGATGGACAGGTTTGTCCGTCTAGCATAGATGAACCATAGGCTCACCCTGCCCAACTGATAAGAACTACTACTGTGACAATAATATTGTAATGGAATTGACTGCAGAATATAAACAAATATAAGTCATAGTGCGAACAGGAAATATAAATTAATATAGTAATCATCCATCCTCATGGCAACTCTTTTGAAAGAGTTTGGTTTTTGGGGAGGCAAATGGAATGACCCTTGCATTCTTCAGTATGATTTTGTGTGCTGAAGAATATGAGGTCTGCAAATGAGAAAAATGCTGTAATAAACTGTTAAGTATGGCACTAGTACTTTGCATGGTTATATTTAGGAGCTTTTTGTTCTGAATGATCGCAGAGCTCCCTGCAAACTATTTATAGGGAAAACTTTGCACGCTGCTGAAAAGCAGCATCTGTTGTGTGGCTCACAGTGACCTCGTGCAACAACTTAGTATGGAGAGTGAGCAATGCTGTATTGTCATTGTAACTGTGGGGGATTTTATAGAAACAAAATCCGTACCAGAAATGCAAATAGGCACTGCACCTCTGAGGAAAGGATTGTAGGTCCTAGTCACAACAACAAGGAACTAAGACCTTTTCTGGGAGTAATTACTGACTTGTACAAATCTAAATAATAATGAATCCGAAATGGCTTCTTTATACAGTGGTACCTCGGTTTATGAACACAATTGGTTCCGGAAGTCTGTTCATAAACTGAAGCGTTCATAAACTGAAGCGAACTTTCCCATTGAAAGTAATGGAAAGTGGATTAATCCGTTCCAGACGGTCCGTGGAGTAACCGTTCATAAACTGAAGCGAACTTTTCCATTGAAAGTAATGGAAAGTGGATTAATCCGTTCCAGACGGGTCCACGAAGTACTTAAACTGAAGCGTTCATAAACTGAAACATGGGTGTAATTGGTTCCGGAAGTCTGTTCATAAACTGAAGCGTTCATAAACTGAAGCGAACTTTCCCATTAAAAGTAATGTAAAGTGAATTAATCCGTTCCAGATGGGTCCGCGGCGTTCATAAACCGAAAATTCATAAACCGAGGTGTTCATAAACCGAAGTTCCACTGTATATGTATCTGGCATTCTAGATGGCACCTTGCCATCTCAGTTTAACCTATGATTTAGCTTGATCCTATGGAATTTACCTCTTGGGAGTAATTAGTTGCTCTTCAGACAGGTCACCTCTTTCACAGCAGGACAACCAGGGCTCTCATGGAATTCGAGAAACTTCTTTTCTCTTGGTGAATGTGAACAAAAGAGGTCTGGTTTCCAATCTGTGAGGAGGTCTGTTAGCCCACGATACAGGAATTGAAGGAATGTTGGGAAGCTGACTTCCAGGATACTATAGGTGACTCTGAATGGAATGAAGTTTGCAGTATCGTAGCCCTCTACGATCTTCTCCGTGTTCACATGCACCAGAGATGTTGGCAGATCCAATATCCGGAACAGAAATCAATCCAGTGTATGGGCAGGGGCAGCCCGGGACATTTTGGCACCTGAAGTGAAACACCCCACAGCACCGCCACTCCCGCAATTGGGGCAGGGGGGGGGACACTCTGTAAAGGCTTCTCCTTTCTGCAATCCCCCCTGGGAAGGGAGAAGCCGCTGCAAAGCCCCACCACACTGCCAGGGGTAGAGAGGATCATCCTCCTGGCCCAGCAGCAGAGCTGAGTGGTAGAATGCCTCCCCTCTCACTGGCTCGGCAGGAGGGGAGACGTTCTGCAGAGCTTTGCTGCCCGTCCCTCTCTGCCACTAGACGCCAGGGAGACTGGCAGCAAACACAGCAGAACAAGCATGCTACTCCTTGCAGGGTGCAGTCTGAGGCAGCTGCTTCACCCCGCCTCATGGGCAGGCCGGCTATGCAGCTGGACTAGGAGCTGGCAGAAGCCAGAAAGTGAGAGAGCCATGCTCAATTTCTGCTTGAATCCAAGGTTGTCACTACAGGAGAAGCATTGCCTCTTGGGGTGTCAATGCTGCGAGCCCTTCCATTGTAGGCTTGCCTATACCAGGTTGTATGTATTTGTAAATAAACCATATATCATAGAGACAGCACAGCCTCTGCTGCCCCTCATTCCAAGGAAACAGAACCCCAGGTAAGCACCTGTTACTCCTGGAATCTCTCACCGCTTAGAGATTGGGATGGCGTACAACAATATGTTTGTATCATAAAGAATAGAAGCCAAACATTAGTATCTGCTCTGATGCCAGTGCAGCTTCTGCCTTAGCATTATTTTCTGTTGACAATACTGAAAATTTCCCCAGAGCTTCACTTTCCCTTTGTTCAGTAATTTCAAAGACCCAGGATTTTGGTAGGCTATATTCAAAGTAGCTATTGTTTGTGCTAACTCAATCTTCTCCCATATTGATGAGTATCATCACCATTTCAAATGGGTTTCACCGGCTGCCCCCTTTATTGTCAAATATTAAATTTCTTAAAATTGTTTTTCCTTTTTTCATATGAGAATGACAATAAGGTCTGATATTGCTGCCTCACTTGGGGGAAATGAGATATCTCAAAATATAAAAAATAGACGCAATTAGGAGGCTGTAAGCTCCCCCTCCCATTCAGCTGTGAAGAGTATCTGATGAAGAGACATAGACTTCTTAAAGGAACCTATAGCTTATCCCAATATTCTCAGTGCATCAATATTGCATAATTGGGGGAGAGGCATTTATGAAGAGATCCATGAATACGTCTTTTTATATGCATGTCATTGAAAAAAGAAAGTCTATTGTCTCAAAAGACAGCTTCAATCTCAGCAGCAAACACTTCTTAATGCCACATTTCTATATTGGTTAGATCTCTGTGCCTAAAATGTTGCTTTCATAAAAGGATAATTGGTATGTGTGTGTGTGTACACATGGGGGAGAGAGAAAGAGGGAGAGAGATAATGTGCAGCATACCACCTTAAGGACAGACCTTGCAGGTTGGTAGTGACAAATTCACCTAACCAGGAACTTAATAAATAAATATTTTTTAAAAAAACAGCATTCATATTAACCAGCTGCCACTGAGTGGCATGACTAGTGGTCCAGGCAAAAGTCAACCAACTAGGCCAGTGGTTTTCAACCAGTTGCCATGGCACACTGGGGTACTTGAATGATAGTCGGGGGTGTGGTGGGCAACACTGGCCTCTGCCCCCTTTCCTTCCCTCCCTCCTCTCATACTCTCTTGTGTCTCTGCCTCCCAAAGGCTTGCACAGCTGTTTGTTGCAACAACCCTGACTACAAGCTCCCCAGGCAAATGGTGCCTTTGGGGTTGGCCAGGGGGTGCTTTCCAGGCCCCTGTGAGGTAGTTTGAGTAGGCACCTCCTCTCTTTGGGATGGGGGGAGGCAGCTGTAGCTGCCCAGTGGACTCCCTAGGTAGGAGAGGGTAGAGGAGAGGAGGCTGAGGGAACACTCCACAAGGGATGGTGTTTGAAAAAAGGTGAGGGGCTGCCAGCTCTGCAGGCAAGGGGTGACATAACTGGGCTCCACAGGGGTGCCGCAGAAAGAATGTTGTTGGTCAAGTGAGCCATGGACTCAAAAAGTTGAAAACCTCTAAACTAGGCAATACGTCAATCTAAGCATGAAGTTTCTGGGTTAGCTAGACAAGGTGCAAATACCAGGGGTCTGATCTGATGTCCATTCAAAAGGACTAAAGCTTTTACAGTATAAGACTTCTGGGATCTTAAGTTAGAGAAAGCAACTCCTAGATTGAAAGAAATATGACTGTCATATCTCTTCTGTTTCAGTGTATATGAAGAAGTTATTTTTTTGTTTTGATTACGTCAGCCCAACACGGCTACCTACCTGTAACTTGTCATATCTCAGCCATTCCATGGCAATACTGACTGTCTTAGTTGGATGGCAGTGGGAGGATCAAGAATACATAGATAAACACTGTGTATTGTGAATATGGCAGGATGTCTTTGGCTTGGTGGACATAAATGGCAAAGGCATGCTAACCAGTGGCGAACAGTGCTGCTTGGCTGCCTGGGGCGGCACCCCCTGGGGGGCGGGGTGTCTCTCCGCAGCGCTCATGCGTTGTGACATCAGGACGCACGGCACGCGCGCCAGGACAAGCCAGGACGAACTGTGCATGTCCGTACATGCACAGTCCGTTCAGGTTGGCGCTGCTGCTGTCCTTGGCCGGCGCTCTCTGAAGCAGAGCACGCTATGGAGCGGGTTGCTGGGCGGTGGCGGCGCCAGCAAACCGCGAGCAAGCAGCAGAGAGGCTTGCTCATGGTTTGCTGGTGCTGCCTCCGCCCGGCAACCCGCTCCGTTAGCGCGCTCTGCTTCTTCCTGCTCGGGCGGAGGAGGCCAGGGGCAGGCCAGGGGACGGGGGCGCTGCCCCCATGCGCTGCCCCTGCCAGAGTAGAGCTAGGGGCGGCCCTCCCCCTTCGCCCCTCCCTTGCTGCTAACATAAATTATTTGCAGTGCAATCACACCTCTGGCATTGTGCACTTTGAGCTCTCCCTGGTACCGGATACTCTATTAAGGGAGCTGGACAGGCGCTTCCAGCCCTATATGAACAAGTGTTTGGGTGGGATGGCTGTCAGGATTTCTTCTAGAAATGATTTGTTTTATTGAGAGCTGCGGGAGAATCGTGGCTGTTGTTTAACAAAGATCTTCACACACATCCATATAGTCCACTTGAAGCTGACAGGTATTGTTTCAGTAACACAACTGCGAATACCAGAAGGAACGGAGGGATGATAGTAAACAAAAAGCAGAAGAGTGTAATGAAAAGATCGGCATCAGGGTTTGCAGCAGAAGCATCACAGCTCCAGGATGATACCAGGAGCCAGGGAAGCATCATCACAGTGCTTCTGGAGCGAGGGAGTCAGCATTATTACCATATCTATAATGTGGACATTCTGAATGTATGAGTTTGCTACAACTGAGGTTTGAGAGATACAGAAGTTCAGAGTACAGAAGGCAGAGTTCTCTGAATTTGCAATAAAACCGGGGATGTTGCCTACAGCACTTTTTTACCCTTGACTTTGCAGAGAAACAAGCATAATTGTTTCGAGTTGTTGAAAAGTAATTTATTTTACGGTGGAATAGAGAATGCGCTTCTCGAACTTCCAACCAATCAAAAGCTGGAGGAAGGGGGGGGGAAGCTGCTTGTAAGTTTGGTTGAGAATTTAAGTGGAGTATGGGGAATATTGGGAGTACTGCTGGGGTAGAATAAACAATAAAGCAAACAGAGATCCAAAAAAGGGAAATGCAGACAGGAAAATGTAATGCACAAAATGCAGAACAAGAAAGCCTACAAATTACCTATGGTTTTTCTCAAATGATGTACTTTAGATTGCCTTATGGGGACCCAGGTGGCGCTGTGGTTAAACCACTGAGCCTAGGGCTTGCTGATCAGAAGGTCAGCGGTTCGAATCCCTGTGACGGGGTGAGCTCCCGTTGCTTGGTCCCAGCTCCTGCCAACCTAGCAGTTCGAAAGCATGTCAAAATGCAAGTAGATAAATAGGAACCGCTACAGCGGGAAGGTAAACGGCGTTTCCATGTGCTGCTCTGGTTTGCCAGAAGCGGCTTTGTCATGCTGGCCACAGGACCTGGAAGCTATACGTCGGCTCCCTCCGCCAATAATGCGAGATGAGCGCACAACCCCAGAGTCGGTCACGACTGGACCTAATGGTCAGGGGTCCCTTTACCTTTACCTTTAAGCAAAGCATTGTATCTGTGAAAGTGAGGGAAAGCACTATTATTAGTCGAGATACAGTTTTCTTTTCCTACTGTGGATAATACTACTTTAACAGTGAAATCCACTGAGTTCTCTGAAGCTTACTTCCAGGTAACAGTAAATACAAAGGTGTGTATGCAACTCTATGCACGCCTGCTGGGAGTTTTACTGACTTCAATGGGGCTTGCTCCCAAGTAAGTGGAACATAGGAGTGCAACTCTAGTGGGAAGATGTTCAAAGCTTCCATTCAATAAATCCAGCAGGTAGGGTTGAGTTCATGTGGCTTAATTCACTTATTTTTATTTTGCTTATCACATTTGAATCTCCAGTCTTCTAAGGAAGTTAGGGCAGTAGCCTATCCAAGAGTTTCTGCTATTGGATCCCCAGAACAGGTTAGGCTGAAAGTCAGAGGTGACTCTGCTGGAGGCTACACTGTAAGATGTGTGGAAAAGCAGGAGATCTTTGTCTCCCCAGCTAAGTACCTAAGATGTGCCCTGATTATTATCATCTTTTAAAAAATAAAAAAATCAAACTCCTAGCTTCAGAGGTGCTCACCAATTACAATTACCTGCTTTTCAACCCCCCTCCTCCAGTCATTTAATTTGTGATGTTTTACAAATGATATTCACAAAGAACCAGAAGTGTGAGTACATCACACACACACACACACACACACACACACACACACACACACACCCGCCGCCTTCTGAAATCAGGTATTTGCATTTTAATTGAATCTTTGTCTGAGAAGGCCACCCTGTTTAGTTTATCAAAAGGGAAAGTGGGAAAGCTATTTCACAGCTCTTGGGAGGGAAAAGACCATTATCTACTTGAATAGTTATTAATTTCCGTTTTGCTTAGATTTATTAGAGAGAGAGAGAGAGAGAGAGAGAGAGAGAGAGAGAGAGAGAGAGATCAGTAGGGTAGATTCTGTGTTGCTTTTGCTGCAAAACTCTTCAGACTTTACTACTACTACTACGGTACTACTACTAAAAACGTTTTCTTGGTTTACAAAGATATGTGCAATGTCTCTCATAACATTTTTACAAATCAGTTTCCATTTGTTGAGACATTGGGAAGAAAAGGGGAAAAGAGGTAGATGGGGGGAGGGTGGGGGGTGGGGTCGGGTGATGATGTTTCTAGTTTGCTTAATATATGTGGGGTTTATTGTCAGCGTTGCTTGTGTAGGTTCTCTGCTGTTTGCTTGTGTTCCTTTGGTGGTGAGAGATGTTGGGGTTGGTCCAGGGGTCAGCAAACATTTTCAGCAGGGGGCCGGTCCACAGTCCCTCAGACCTTGTGGGGGGCCGGACTATTTTTTTTGGGGGGGGAGGGGAATGAACGAATTCTTATGCCCCACAAATAACCCAGAGATGCATTTAAATAAAAGGACACATTCTACTCATGTAAAAACACCAGGCAGGCCCCACAAATAACCCAGAGATGCATTTTAAATAAAAGAACACATTCTACTCATGGAAAAACATGCTGATTCAGGGACCGTCCGCGGGCGTTTGGGGACCCTGGCCTAGGATATGGTTGTTCATTTGTGGTTGGCTGTGGTAGTCGTTCTTTCCTGTGTGAGTGGAGTGGGGTGGGTGTAACTCTTCAGACTTAACATAGCTCTGTGCCAATTTGCCCCAGCTGAGAAATCTGGCCCAGCATCTGGAAAGATGCCTTTTTAATAAAGACAAAAGGTCAGTGTGAGTTTTGATGTACTGTCTTCAATATTCGCACCTAGCAAGATAAAAGGGAGGACTCACTGTGTGTTATTGAGAGCCATTAACATGTCATTCTCCATCCAGGGAGGCAGGAAAGTAGCTCTCCAGTCTATGCTGGTCAGCATATCAGAGATGCAAATATGAAAGATTGAAGATAGGTGATATGTTTATCCTGTATATGAAATATTTTCTTTTCTCCCCTGCTCTTTCTCTCTCTCTCTTTTTTTAAAAAAATATAGAGAGTGCATTGACACATAGTTTATTGTGGACTTGCTGCTGCTCATGCTCAGAAACCCGCAGCGTCCACATAATGAGAACATAATCAAAATTGCAGGCTGGACTTTTTCTCTCTTTAATTCAGATTTTCCATTACTGTGGAAAATCGATCAAGTAAAGATGTTACACATATGCAGTCACTGCCGGTGTGGAAGCTTCTTAGTGCTTTTTTGGGGGGGGGTGAAGCCTCTATTACAACACCCCCGTGCTTCCCTTTGCCCTTTGCATGAGCAGATTTGTGCCAAGGTGTGTAATCAAAACGAAACCCTTGGGGCAGGGGTGCGTAAATTAAAATAATAATTCCTCACCCTCAGCAGTCTTCGACTGATGTTCAGCTTCAGTTTGAAGCACCTCAAGATCTGATTGTGTTGCTGAGAGTGGTAAAGGGAATCAAATCAGTAGGCTGGACTGGAACCCATGCCCCAGTCTAAGTATTGGCCACACTCTATCCACTACAACAGAAGGGCTCTCTACTTAGGGCTGCCATACATCCAAGATTCCCTGGGCATACCCAGGATTTCTCCATTGTAAATAGCATCTGAGAGGAATTTTTGAAAATCGGTTGTAATGTCCAGGGGAACCCGGCTGTATGGCAACCAATGTTGGAAGCGTTGATTTGTGTGTGTGTGTGTGTGTGAATTTCCTTAAAAATAGCTCAAAATTTTGCACACAAAAAAAGTTCAAGAGCTTTTGTGTCAGGATCTTCACTTTTTGAAATATGGCAACCTTACTCTACATATCAGCCTGATGATATCTATAGGCAGTGGCGTAGCTAGCTGCTCCGGTGCCCGGTGTGACACGAGCGTCCTGCAGCCAGGGGCACGGCAGCACCGAGCCTGCAGGTGCCCAAGCGCCCATATCACTCCCAGGAGAGACGCGTTGCTCAGGCACACCCCGCAGTAAGTGCTGGCCCCCGCGGTGTGGCACCCAGTGGTTGCGCTTGTTGACTGAACTAAAGTTTTGTGAGCCCACTTTTTCCTTTTTTAAACACATATTTTTATCATTTTGTCATACACACCCCAGTGATGATACCCAGGGCAGACCGCGCACCCCCGTACCCCCTTCCTCCACCACTGTCTATAGGTTAAACTAAGGCTGCACAGATATGTCTGCATTTTTCAATTAAACTTAGGACAGGATTACTCAAAAGGTGTGGGGGAAAGGTAAAGGACCCCTGAACGGTCAAGTCCAGTCAAAGGTGACCATGGGGTGTGGCGCTCATCTCGCTTTCAGGCCAAGGGAACCGGCATTTGTCCACAGACAGCTTTCAGGGTCATGTGCCCAGCATGACTAAACTGCTTCTGGTGCAACAGGACACTGTGACGGAAACCAGATCGCATGGAAGCACTGTTTATCTTCCTGCCGCAGTGGTACCTATTTATCTATTTGCACTTTGACGTGCTTTAGAACTGCTAGGTTGGCAGGAGCTGGGACAGAGCAACAGGAGCTCACTCCATTGCAGGGATTCGAACCGCCCACCTTCTGATCGACAAGCCCAAGATGCTCAGTAGCTTAGACCACAGCCCCACCTGGGTTCTAGCTGAATCGTGTTTATTTATTTCAATGGGTCTACTCAGAGTAAAACTTTGCTAACTACTACCCTTTATGATAATGCATCTATCAGCTGAATATTTCCCTTGTCCATGAAAAAGGAACATGCTCTGTTAAATAGTTGATCTAAAATGACAAAAAGGGTATCTGAAAACACGCTCATAATAATAACCAGACCCAGTTTCAAAAACGGGGGGAGGTGAAGTAAGCTCTTATGCTGATGAGGATACCATAACCAATATAATCTCCCTGTCACTCATGGGAATTCTGAATCTAGATAGATATGCAGCCTATAAATATACCTCACCTACCGCTCAATTAAGGTTTATATATATAGATAAGGCAGGCTAAAATGAGCTGCAATACCTGATACAGTAATTATAGTAACACCATCCAATCAGCATTCCTTGTTTTTTAAATTGCTAAGCTCCTCATAGCTAAATAAAGCACCAAGTTGTTTGTGGGCAAAAGTTCTAATAAGGCATGTATCTAAGGTTGTGTTCAACACAGTTGTTGTAACTTACATGATAATCAAAGAATATTTTTTCAAAAAGGTAAACACTATTAACTCACTAAACTTAGGGCTTGTTGTCATGGATCCTTGAGTCTATGATGAACATGGGGGAAAGTCATTGCTGTGCTGCAGAGAGATGTAGCCTTGCGGACCCATTGCCATATGCATGACTCATATTTTGGCAACTGTAGTCATCTCAAATATAGAGTGGTTTCTGGGTGCAATGTTTTATGAAAGCGAAAACCTGCATTTGGTCATCAGTGCAATTTTGTATGCAATGTTGCCCATCATGCACATTTTTGCAAGTGGCTATCCCTAATATATGTTTTGTGTTATTGTCACTAATATCTGCATTTGTATGCACTATTTCGTCTATGGTATACACTTCTGTATGCATCATTTGGTCGCTGAAACGTTTAAGGTGCCACAAGACTCTGGGATGGTTTTGCTGCAAACCGGCTAACATGGCTTCCGCTCCAGAAATTCTGGTCAGTATGGGTGCAGTTCTGATCCTAAATCCTTGTTAACCCTCCATCGCTATTCAAAATTACAATTTAGAATGTCCATTTTGGTCAATTCCCTCTCTACACCTTGAAAAGGGAGATGAGTCTTTCTATTTTTATCTTTTCCGTAGCTGAGAAAGATGGAACGACTCCAGCTGTAAGACTCTGATGGGAGATACACACACACACACACACACACACACACACACACACACACACACACACACCACATTTAGAAAGGCATCTTTCCTTTGATTTGGCAACGCTTACCTCGATCCCTTCAGTTTTCACCATCCCTGCTGCTTGATACTGGCACTTCATCAAACACCCTGCAAAATGCAGACACGATGTTGTTTCTCCTCTGTATATTGCAGCTCGTTTTGCAACCAATAATTATGATAATTATTATTTGCATTCCATTCCAAGACAATAAGATAATGGCCTAATTTCTGGGAAACATCTTTCTGTCTGGAGTGATTTTCCATTTTTAGAATACAAACTGCCTCTGTTGCATGTATAGTCCTAAAGGGGCAAAAATAGTACACCATCTGAGAGAACCTTTTTTTATTATTACAGTGGTACCTTGGTTTAAGTACACAGTTGGTTCCGAAAGTCTGTACTTAACGTGAAGCGTACTTAACCTGAAGCGAACTTTCCCATTGAAAGTAATGGAAAGTGGATTAATCCATTCCAGACGGGTCCACGGAGTACTTAAACTGAAAGTACTCAAACCGAAGCATACTAAAAACCGAGGTATGACTGTATTAGTTTGTTAGGAGAACATGAGGCTATTTCTCTCTGTCCCCATGTCACACAAGCTCAGAGCACACCTTTTACTAAAGAGCACACCTTTTACTAAAGTTCAATTGGAAACAATGCAAGGTAGAGCCTTTTTGGTGGTGGCACCCCAGCTTTGGAACTTCTACCCCTCTGAGATATGACCCGTACTGATACTGCTGAACTACCGGCGCCTATTAAAGACCAGTGTTTTTCTGCCCAGGAGTTTAATGTCAGACTGGAGGGTCATGGGCATAGCCAGGATATTTTTTTTTGCAGGGGGCAGGCCTGAGGGGGGAAGACCCTCAGTTTGCTATGTATTTTTATTGATTTTTATTGATGGGGGGCAGCTGCCCTTCGCTGCCCCCCTTGGCTGTGCCCATGTGGAGGGTTATGTGTTTTGTTTTGTTTTTGCTCAGTTGTGATTTATCTGTTTCCTTTTGTTGTCGATGAGCTATGATGTGCCAGGGCTGGCGCCGCTTGAGGTGAAACAGGAAGTGCCACTCTGCCCTGCCGGTGGCAGAGAAGAAGCAGCGCCAATTTCCAGTGAGATCTCACCAGATCTCGCTGAAATCTTGCGGGAGCTCACACACTCTGTGAGATCTCGCAGAACTTGGGTGAGATCTCACAAGATTTTAACAATACCTCAGTGGAAAGCCCTATCAGTGCTGGTGCTGCTTCTCTGCCAGCGACGGAGGCAGGCAGATGGGGTGCCCATGGATGAGCTGGGCCTGTCATGTGCATTTTACAGTGGAACCTCGGTTTATGAACACCTCGGTTTATGAATTTTCGGTTTATGAACGCCGCGGACCCATCCGGAACAGATTAATTCATTTTCCATTACTTTCAATGGGAAAGTTCGCTTCAGTTTATGAACGCTTCAGTTTATGAACAGACTTCCGGAACCAATTACACCCATGCTTCAGTTTATGAACGCTTCAGTTTAAGTACTCCGCGGACCCGTCTGGAACGGATTAATCCACTTTCCATTACTTTCAATGGGAAAGTTCGCTTCAGTTTATGAACGCTTCAGTTTAAGTACTCTGCGGACTGTCTGGAACGGATTAATCCACTTTCCATGACTTTCAATGGGAAAGTTCGCTTCAGTTTATGAACGTTTCAGTTTATGAACAGACTTCCGGAACCAATTGTGTTCATAAACCGAGGTACCACTGTAGCTACATTTTACTTGTAATGCATGCTGGAACTTTTCCGGGTTAGAAATGTTTTTATAAATAAACCATGTTGATGATAGTCAATACAGTTGTGGTGTAAATGTGCTACTGAGACAATATGACTTGGTGAGGGAGGGCGCAGTATCATGAACGTGGCTTTGAGAAAACCTTTCCTTACCTTATCCTTAACACATTTTTATTCTGAATAAAGCATTTTTTTAAAAAAACAACAACGACCCAGTCTCTTTGTGAAAGTGGAACTCTACGTTGCTTTGCTGGTGTTTTAAATTCATCTGGCAATTAAGAAGAGCATAAGAAAGTAAACAAAGAAGTTCTTTAAAAGATACTTCCCTCTGTTGTATGCAGCCCTGCATAGCAAATTTAATTGCATTGACAAGATCCACACTTCAGCAGGTTGCAAGTGACTTATGGGGGTAGTCAGTGCTATTTTACTAGAAAAAGAAGTGCTGGAACTCCTCCCTTGTTCTCTTATAATGGCAATGGTGCCCACTTGAGAGGTGCCAGAACTGAGTTCCAGTGAGTTCTGGCTGAAAAAAGCCCGGGGTGGTGGTGGTACTGTAATGATTTTTGCTTTAAAAGAGACTTTGTGGGGGGAAGGGAGGGGATGTCAGTAACTTCTAAGAAAGAACAAGAGAGAAAAATAATAATCAGCCTCTACTTTTGTCATTCATGCACATCTATAATTAGCAGGTTCAAGAGGGATGCAAAACCCATTCAGAGGAACAACTCAGTTCTTAACAGATGATCTAATTTTTTTTGTATAATAAAAAAAACTCCTCACACCAGTAACTGCATTATTTAGGTTCCAACCAATGAATCTGCTATTCTTCCACTTCCTCTGCAATTATGCAGCAGGTTCTTACAGACCATTCATCAATCGTAATTGGCTCAGATACTGCACCAGCTCTTACCAGAAGACTAACCCATTATTTTGCAGCCTCCAGTTCCTGTATATCACCCTTCTTTTGTCCTCCCTTGAACAGAGAAGTGCTGGGCAGGAAATAGCTCTCTAAGTCAGACTCTTCTCTGTCTGCTGATTTTTTTTTAAAGAAGATGACAATGCAGAGCTTAAAGCTTAAGAAATACAGCATTCAGTCCTATTGGTGAATTATTTACACCACACTTAGACTGTTACCTCAAATCAATATCACAATGTGATGCAATGCCATTAAAGTTATTTTGGTGCCATTTGGCTTTTATCAAATGGGAAAGTTCAGCTCCTTCAAAATCAAGACCAGTGATTTCTTTGAGGGCTTCCAGCAGTCATGAAGCAGCCCAGTTGCCTTCCCCTGCTTGGGATACACACAAGAGACCTGAGAGAGATGAAAAGGCTCTGATTGGGGAATTGGAGGAGAATCTTCCATGCATCACTCTGAAGGAACAATTGCCTTCTGTTCCCCCAAATGCTCTGCCACTAAACAACCCTGAAGCTCCTCCGAAGCTCCCCTTGTCTTTACACCAGACTTACAACTCTGACAACTTTGAACTGCAAAAATGTTCATAGTTTGTGTGTGCATGTGGCACGTGATGAGACAAGACAACAATGTACAAAGTTTACTTTCTGGGTAGGGAAATGCTACAGGTATAATGCATTAGGGCTTAAGCAGACAGTAGGGTGGGGGTTGCTGCTGCTGAGCCACTTATCACCCATATGTCTCCCCAGCAATGACAGATAAAAGAAATATCTGGCACTGATGTGCCATCTGAAAGTGCTGTCTTTAATTTGCTCCAGAGAGCAGGAAGGAAGGTGTTAAACGGATATGGCCAGAGGCTATTCCCAGTGAAGTCAGTTTGGGGAAATTATTTAAAATCCATTGGCAGAAAACCAATAAATGCATTTCAATTTATGAGAGCTGTAAGTATAAACCTACACAGGATATCAAAGGAAAATCAAAAGTACATTGTAAATAAGTGAATCTTAGGGATGGGAAAATATAAGAGGCGGTACGTACATCCTGGCATGAGCCCTTAATGTATATGCTTTACTTCTTCCTAAGTGCTTTATACCAAATCACTGTTTACTGAGTTGGGTTGTGGGTTTAATGAGAGACCTATGTAAAGAAAAAGCCCAAGGAGTCAGTATAAAATCATGGCTATATTAAACTGACTCAGATTCATGTTTATTAGATTTACTGATTTCCACAACTAGGGAGAAAGTGTTCGCCACACAAAAGACTAATAATAAATAGCCTTGTGTCTGTTTCTTTTCACAATTCTCATTTAAATTGTCTCTTGGGCATACTCAACCAGTTTCTGATATTGCCAACTGACTTTACTTGTGGTTATGTTCATTCTTTTCATTTTCCTTTTGTAAAGGTTACTTGGCGTTTCTTCCAGTTGCTATGGCTTTCCTGCAAGCTTTCTAAGTATTCTGCTCATGGATACAATATTATCTGTATCTTGATAAAGGTTAGAGAATAAGCATGGGAAAGAAATAATAAGCTACTATAAAGGCACAAGTGTGTTGCAGAAAGTGCTTCAGAGCTGATACGAATCTGGAATTCTCCTCCAGCAATGTCATCACGTCTATCACATGCTAAGCTTTAAAATTTAATTTTCTATACAGGAAAGGTGGGGTGGATCAAAAAATAAATACAGATGACATTTCCTAAAAGAATGTGTACAATTTCGCAACTGTGAAGAATTAATTAAATCTAACAAGCACGCAGCTGCAAGAACATGATTGCAATCCTGCTTGCCCCATGCATATGGTGCAAGGTGCATGGGGCAAACAGGAACTGTAAGCTAGCCAAGTAACCTAAGGAATATTATGGGAACGGCTAGGCCTGTACAAAAGGAGCCGGCTTCACTTCAACCAGACTGTTGGCATGTCAAATAAAAAAAGCCCCTGTTTTGACAATCATAAACAGTTTCATTTTCACCCCTTAGGGATGATTCATCCCAATCCAGTTGCTCATCAGTTCCTGTTAGCTTACCCCCAAGGATCAGTTTTAAAGCTGCTCTCTCTTAATACTGCAACCTGGGGCCACTGAATGAAGTGGGATGGACAAAAGTACCATATTTTTCGCTCCATAAGACGCACCTGACCATAAGATGCACTTAGTTTTTAGAGGAGGAAAACAAGAAAAGAAATATTTTGAATCAATGCTGCTGTCGGCGGCAGTGGCGGAGGGAGGAGCAGCCCGATTTCGGGCTGCTCTTCCCTCCACCGCCGCTGGGAGCCATGGCTCCAGCAGCAGAGGCATCCCTCCGCTTGAGGGATCCCGCTGCCATCCAGTGCCTTCACTCCATAAGATGCACAGACATTTCCCCTTCGTTTTTAGGCGGGAAAAGGTGTGTCTTATGGAGCGAAAAATACAGTACTTACGCACAGTGGGTGGACTCTACTACAATCAAACCTCGGTTCCCAAATGCCTCCATTTTGGAACCAGGGGCTCGCCATGCTCTTGTCCGAACCCCTGGCAAGGGGCTAGGGCCATGCAAGAGCCCCTGGGAGCATTTGGGGAGAAGTGAGAGCCTGGCACCCAGCTCTATTCTCTCCCCAAAAATGTTTATCCTTACTGACTTTTGCAGGCTTGCAGTTGTCAGTTCTGTTCCTACCTCTAAGTGGGAACAGATAGTTGCTAACCAATGCCTAAGCAACCACTCACATACTGTAATTAATAAAGCTGTGGCCAAAATTATGCCATAAAACAAAACAAAAAATTGTGTGAACTGGGGTAATGGGGGAACATTTCAGAAGCTGAACGGCCTTCTGGAACGGATTACATTCAACAACCAAGGTTTGACTGTACCACAAGATGTGGTGATGGCCCCCAACTTGGATGGCTTCAAAAGAAGGTTAGACCAATTCATGGAGGCCACTGGTCATGCTGGCTGTGTCTGCTTTCAGTATTGGAGACAAATGCCACGTGCTGGGGAAAACAAGCTTTCCTTGGAGGCATCTTGGAGGAATATGGACTAGATAGCCCTTTGCAGAACTCTCCTTAAGGTGGTATACATAGTGGGTTAGTCTGCAAGATTGTGACAGACCGAGTGTCAACTAGGTACATTCAGAAGAAGAAGAAGAAGAAGAAGAAGAAGAAGAAGAAGAAGAAGAAGAAGAAGAAGAAGAAGAAGTTTGGATTTGATATCCCGCTTTATCACTACCTAAAGGAGTCTCAAAGCAGCTAACATTCTCCTTTCCCTTCCTCCCCCACAACAAACACTCTGTGAGGTGAGTGGGGCTGAGATACTTCAAAGAAGTGTGACTAGCTCAAGGTCACCCAGCAGCTGCATGTGGAGGAGTGGAGACATGAACCCAGTTCCCCAGATTACGAGTCTACCACTGTTAACCACTACACCACACTAGGGATGAGAACCTGGATCTTACCCCAAGTTGTCACCTGATATTCTAGTCCAGGCATGGGCAACCTTGGCTCTCCAGATGTTTTGGAACTACATCTCCCATGATCCCAAGCTAACAGAGCCAGTGGTCAGGGATCATGGGAGTTGTAGTTCCAAAACATCTGGAGAGCCAAGGTTGACTATGCCTGTTCTAACCAGTATATCCCACTGGCTCTAATATCATTAATAACAATAGAAGAGTCCTAATGATGGGTCAGACTAAAAGTTCAGGATCTGCCTTCCCACAGTAGCCAGAGGGATCCCAGACACCCACAGGAAGAGCATGAGACAACAGCCCTCTCTTTTTCATTCCCAGGAATCTGTAATCAATGGCATATTGGAGGCGGGGAGTGGGATGCGGCTGAGGACGAAGAAGCTACATGAGGAAGATATTAGAACGGGGCAGGAAGTGAATCAAAGAATTACAGAAAGAGGGAGAGAACAATTTAATTGTGAAAGACAGCTTAAGTGCCTCCGTCACACTGGGGGGAAACCAGCGCTGGTACATTCCTGCGCACAGCATTTATTCCTTGCAATATATCTGAAAGGGACTTTCTTTCAGATCAGTTCATTATGGGTATCTGATTAACAACTAATGATCAACATAGGCTAATGACACACAAGATTTTGGAAGACATTTTTGTGACTAATCAACTGTTTAGTCAAAGCATTTAAAAATATCAAGGAAGAGAGAGACTTTTCTTTTTCTTGCCTACAAACAAAATTCTTCTGCGCCCAAACAACTCTCTCATGAGTATGGAATGTACATTAATCATATGCTGCACAGAAATAAAAACACAAGAATCTTTTACATCAGAGATGCCATGGGACACCCAGATGACTTACTTAATAGGTATCTTTAACATTCAGTACCACAGATGGGGGATGGGGGAAATGGAAAAGAATCCAGTCTTTAACTTTCATTGCTGAGCCAACGTTGCTTTAGTATAAAAGTGTTATTCTTTCACTCTCTCTCCCTGCACCATTCCCAATCTACTTAGTGCTAATGAGAAAAGTTAGGTCTAACTTTTAAGGAAGGAATAGCAGAGAAAGATATTCTGCATGGAAGGAGAGAATATGGTTTTTTCTTTCTTTCTTTCTTCCCCCGTTGCCAGGTTTTCATTTGAATCTTCTGCTCCTCCTTCTCACAAATTAAGCTATAGGTTTTGACAGATATGGAAAACATCTGCCTTCTGGCAATCCATTTGTAAGTATGCATTATTCTAAATTGATCCCAAGAGTTTCTCTGAAGCCTGCTTTTATTTTTTATTTTTTTAATTAAGATACAGAAAAGCACACTTTTTACTGACTCAATCTCTCTAGTACTACTGTCTTTTCTGACAGCCAACTACTCTCCAAGATCCCAGGAGATGATTTTCCCAGGTGTGCTAGCCAAGGAGCCTCTTTTAAAACATGAGATGCCAAGTACTAAGGGCCAAAAGCAGACTCCCACTTTTTCACCCTGGGGTCAGTTTCCCAGCCCAATAATGCACAGGGAAATATGTGCATCTTTTTTCAGTGGAAGAGATACCAACATCTTCCATTGGAGGCAATCAGAAATGGGATGCCTTATTCCCATACAGGAGAAAGAGGAATTGACTGCACTTGGGAGCTCTGACAGGCTATATGTACCTATGTAGAAAGTGCTGCCTTCACCACCCTGAACAATACACTTTGAGCTATCCTCCTCTATTTCATCTGGCATACATAGCAAATCATTTTTATGAGAATTAAAGGTGATTTGTCAGATGCTTCACCTCCCATTGTAAATACATTTCTTTCTTTTACCCCATGGGTCCACCTGGTCAGACAGATGCAGGTTTTTGAAACAATACATAAACCTGCAAAATATGCTAGACCAGTAGCAAAAAGCTAGATGAAAGCTTTGTTTTTCAATTTGCCGCAAACAGCAGATTCCTTCTTGCTAGCTCCACCGATCTCCACAGGATGTGTCCCCTCACTGTTGTACTCAGTCCACAGCCCAGCCCAGCAAGCCATTTCCTTATTTTCTGGGTGTTGTGTTTACCCTAAGAGTGCACATTTTCTATATTCAGGTGTTAGTGTTTTAAGATTTGGATGCTCGCAAAAACCCAGATAATCCCACCATTGCTGAATTTAAGAGGGTCTTACATTAAATCATACTTGTCCTAAGCCTTTCTGGAAGACATTCAAAAATTTTGAATTTAGTGTGATAGCCATGAATTATAATGATTGCAAATGTTTCTTTGGAAAGGCCCATTAAGAGACATTTCAAAGGATTAGTTTGACTTCCAAGATCTATATTGTAATCATTTTTTTATCAGGTTTTGACATAAGCTGCAGGAGGGATAGACTGGAAATAATGAAGAGTCATGACATTCAATCCCACAGTTCTTCAAAATCCCTTCTATTGATCTGATTTGCTCAGTCCATTATCCCCCTGCTGGATGCAGCCAAAGGACTGAACCTCATTCTTTTGAGAGGTAGCGTTTGAAAATCCTGCTAAATGCTATGAAACAGAAAGGTAGATTTAATCATTAAGGTCATCAGGGACCCATAGATGGACCAGTTAGAATCCTGCCATCTGGCCTGCACTGCTTCTAAGATTTTGTGAAATATTAAAGTACCTTGGTAGCAAGGGCAATGCTGCAGGATAAACATCTTTTCATAATCCAGGAGGCTATGGGAACATTAAGGACATTTTATTGAATGCAGTTATTGCAGTAAGGCAGAAGACGAATTTGTTCTGTAACGGATAATGGATGATATCATAATGCTTTATTTATTCCCTGTTGTTCAGTGTGGTGGTGAAAATCTCAAGACGGAACAAATTGAGTTGCTGTTTGGCCGAATAAGGAGGATAAAAGGAGTGCTAATCATAATGTGCTCTGTGGGTCATGGGTTTTATGAAAATTATGGACCTTAATTAAATACAGTTAAATGCAGACATTAATTAAATGCAGAACCCCCTTTCAATCTTCAATATTGTCCTCAAATATATTTGAGGAAGTGGAGAGATATCTATCTGCAATATATCAAGGGGACAGAAATGAGGACACGTACTTGTGGTGAGCTCTTCCCCTCCTGTACTATTTCGAAATGAAATCAATTAATGCAAACGCAAAAATAAAATAAAATGAAGTATATTATCTGAGTTGCCCAGAGGGGAACGAACCCCAGAACAGAGAACTGTAATTCTAAACATGCATAATACAAGTCTCACTGGATTAAATGAGAGTAAACATCCTTAAGATCATGCATCAGGATAAACCAGTTTAGAGATACCTTATTTTCCAAATGCCACATGGCAGCTCTCCCCAACTTGGTTCCCTCCAGATGTTGTTGGACTACAACTCCAATCGGCTCCAGGCATCACGGTCAATGGTTGGGGACGATAGGCGCTGTGGTCCAAAAACATGGCAAGGACCAGCTTGGGGGTGCTGCCATAGCAGGTCGGTGGTAGTTGAAGTAAGACAGCATGAACAGCAATGGCAGGTCATTAAAATGCCACTCTTTGACAAAAACAGGACAATAAGGATATAGAAGTACAAATGCAGCACCCTCTATCTTATGGCTAAAGAAGCAGGTGGACAAGATGTAAGGGGTGGATGGGAGATTCTAAACATGAGAGGTACTATTAGAAGACTGCAGTGTGCGAAGGTTAGAGCTATCAAGCAGCAAAATAACTTCTAGTTGATTCACCATCTATGCTGTAAGTTAAATCAGTTTGCATGTTGATGTCATTTTTATGACATCACCATTTTTATGACATCACCATTTGCAGTCGTTTGCAGTCATCAACAGCTATCAGTCAGTCAATCACCCATTTCCACCACCCTTCTGAGTGATGCCCCCTCCCCATCCCCACCCCTCCCCACCCCTTCTCTACATAAGTGCCTGGAAACTTCCATTTCACTGTATCTGAAGAAGTGTGCATGCACACGAAAGCTCATACCAAAATAAAAACTTAGTTGGTCTTTAAGGTGCTACTGAAGGAATTTTTTTTTTTCATTTTTATGAGCCAGGCTTGAGCTTCAGAGGAGTCTAGGCATGATTTGAAATGGGTTCAGGGTTGGGTTGAGTCTCAGAATTAGCTTTCTGAAGCCCGCTAAACTCAGCCCCCACCACTGCATACATTCAAATAAACAAGAAAATAAGGAAAGGCCACCCTCAATTTTCTTTTTCATTCCCTATGACAGCTGCACATCAAATCAACCAGAGAGAGAGAGAGAGAGAGAGAGATGAGGGTGCTATTTTTGTTTTTAAGTGTGCCTTTGACTCAGAGCCTCGTTGATTAAAATTTGTCCTCACGATTAGATAGCAGTCCTCACAGATGAACGAATCACAGGTTGCAGCCCTCAAGAACATGGAACACAAACTTGAGCCCAACAATATAATGAAGGAAGAAAAAGAGGACATGGAAAGGAGGGCTTTTTATGGCATATAGACTATAAACAGTTCCCTGCAGTTCTCCAAGCTGTGTCAAGATCCAGTGTTTCACAGCATTTTCAGAGAAAGGGAAGGGTGGGGGGGAAGTCCCTCATCTGTTTCTGACAGGGTAACTAAGATACCGCTTTGGGTAAATGTTGACTTTTCAAATGGCAACAGCCATGATTGTGATGGGAAATCACAAGCAATAATTCTTGAGACTATTCTGCTCTTTGTTTATATGTGAGAGAATCTACATTAATAAACTGCTAGAAAGCCTCCCTGTTTTGAAAGCATTAGCTTAAATGTTATCACTCCCTGATATTACTACTGCTTTTTAAAATTAATGCTAATTCACAAGTTCAATTGCTAATGCGTTGATGTGTTGTTCTCTATGCAGAGTAACGGTATAAAGAGCAATTTTTGGTTGTTACAGCAATAATTTGACAGAATTACCCCAAGACTTTTTGTGTCAGAATTAAGCACTGATGCAACGTCACATCAGTAAGTCTGGAAGAAACATTCATGGAATTGCCCTGCGTGGGCGCATAAACTCTGTGCTGTTACTGAACCATATATAAAAAGTACTCCACTGTTGCCTGCTGTCTGGTTTTATGAGCCTTCAAGTGTTTAAAGTTCTCCTGTCCTCTAAGGCTGAGGTGGCTAACTGTTTGAGGATTGAGGGCAGCATTGATCCATGGTCAACTGTTGGGGGGTGTCACACGTCAATGTGGGCGTGGCCAAAGTATAAAAATGGGTGTGGTAAGAACTGCATTTCCCAAGGCTGCCTTCCAAAAGGCTTTCCCATTAGAAAGCCCATTAGAATAATTTTTCCCATTAGAATAATTTTTTAAATCTTTTTTTTACAAGTACAACCTTTCATTTTGTGGACTAAGGCTGGTATCTTGATATTTTGTGATATCTAAGGCTGGTAATGTTTCATTTGACACTGGGATTCTTTCTTCTTCTTTTTTAAAGGTGCACATGCATAAGTGCAGAACTATCTCTATGCATTGCCAGGGTGGAAAATGGGCAATGACTTGCCAGGGAGGAATGATGGAGAGGTGGGACCCAAAACAGCCTGGATACATTCCATCAAGCGCTGCCCAACTCATGAGATGGGAAGCTGCAGAATAACAAGTATGATGGCTGAAAAAAATTGGAGTGTCATGTGCCAACTGCACAAACAGAAAAACTGGATTTCAGCGACGCATTTGTGTAAGATAACATCTCCATCTGGGAACTGAGCTGTGGTAGCCGCTGGGGCTGGAACTAAGTGAGTATACAGAAGCACAAGACCAAATGGTTTTTATTGCTTCACATACTTGGATTCATATCTGAAATAAACCTCAGCCTGATATGTGTCTCTTGGAAGTGGGTCAAACCAAAAATCACTACTCGAGTGCCTAAATTTGAAAGGCAGAAAATGCACATTTCAATATCCTCTACATGATTAGACATTAGCCATAAGATACTCATGCTAAATAGTCATCCGCTCACAGCAAGACTTATCCTTCCTTTGGTAAACACAGATTTAGGCAGTGCTTTTTTTCTGGGGGGACGCCCGGGTACGCATAGCCCTAAACATTTTGTGAATCTAAGTTTGGCCTCATTGAGGGGCAGTATTTCAATATGAGTAGGAAAATCAGATTACCCATAAACATTGTTTTAGAAGAAAAGCACTGGATTTAGGCTACTCTCAACAAGATAGGTGCAGTGGGCTGGGCAGAGCTTACTCCCCACAGGGAGGCCATTTTTTTAGCAATATACTTGCAGCTACCGCCATGTGTGTTTCACTCCACACATTTTAACTTTCTCTTCTAGTCTCTTAAGTAACTGCAATGCTTTATCTTGCCTAACATTTGCGTGTGTGCACACGCACACACACAAGAGGAAGTAATTCATTTACTACCATATCCAGGGACTTGAATCTGTCAGAATCTGACCTTTAAAGGGAATAATGGAATGTGACTGCAGCTTAACTAGAACCGAGAGTAGGAGCTACTGAAGCTTTCATTTTGGTGGACTCGTTTCCCCTTTCGTCAGACCTTTGTTGCTTGACAGAAAAATAATTACTTTTGTTGCATTTTCTCATCTTGATCTTTCTGGGTATAGTATCTTTAAGATCATCAATCATTATCTCTTAACAGTTACCTTTTCACTGAAGCCTGCCCTGTTGTGTCTAATTTAAAGGTACAGGAATATCAGGCAAAAGGAAGTACAGTAGTACCTTGGGTTACAGACGCTTCAGGTTACAGACTCTGCTAACCCAGAAATAGTACCTCGGGTTAAGAACTTTGCTTCAGGATGAGAACAGAAATCGTGCTCTGGCGGCGCGGGGGCAGCAGGAGACCCCATTAGCTAAAGTGGTACCTCAGGGTAAGAACAGTTTCAGGTTAAGAACGGACCTCCAGAATGAATTAAGTTCTTAACCCGAGGTACCACTGTAAAGGATTTCTGGCTAACTCCTGGTAATTAAAAGTCCTACAGTAACTGTAGGACGCGGGTGGCGCTGTGGGTTAAACCACAGAGCCTAGGGCTTGCCGATCAGAAGTCGGCGGTTCGAATCCCTGTGATGGGGTGAGCTCCCGTTGCAGTTCGAAAGCACGTCAAAGTGCAAGTAGATAAATAGGTACCGCTCTGGCGGGAAGGTAAACAGCATTTCCGTGCGCTGCTCTGGTTCGCCAGAAGTGGCTTAGTCATGCTGGCCACATGACCCGGAAGCTGTACACCGGCTCCCTCAGCCAGTAAAGCGAGATGAGCGCCACAACCCCAGAGTCGTCCGCGACTGGACCTAATGGTCAGGGGTCCCTTTACCTTTTCCTTTACAGTAACTGTAGCCCAATGGCAATGTATTCACTCTTTCATTCATACACTATAGACATTTGTACAACCGAACAAATATTTCATGAACAATAAAGACTGCTAGAGAAAAATTCTTCAACCGATTTTGGAACAGAATCTCTGTTTCATAGCCAAGATTTCATTGTGTGAGCTATCATTGTGTCAGTAATATTATTGCAATGAACAAATGAGGCACTGTTGTTGTAGAATAAAAACCCATCTGCATATAACTATTGTTTACACTTAGAGAGTGTTGGTTGGCTCAATAATACTGAGATGTTATATTAAGGCACACAAAATGCACACATCCTCTCTCCTCAATATCATAGCTGCCAAGTTATCCCTTTTTTACAGGGATTTCCCCTTATGCTGAATAGGCTTCCTCGCGAGAAAAGCGAAAACTTGGCAGCTATGCTCAATATAGACCGTAATTGCATACAGCATAGGTTGAACTGCATTTTAAATGGTATTATCACACATGATGAAGCCCCAAAGGCTGCTTATTCAAGGTAAAACAGCTTTAGGAGGAGTAATCTGTATTGGAGAAGAATTACACACTGTACATTTAAAGTGCATTCAAACCACAATTCTTCCCTCAAAGAATTCTGGGCAACTGTGGGTTGCTTAAATTTAGGTTAATATCCAATGTTAGCAAACCCTCCAGGTATCACTTTTTTCCAGGGACAGTCTTGGATTCACAAAAGCTGTCCCAGTTTCTGATTTGATCCTCAAATGTCCTGCTTTTCCTTAGGATGTTCCTATTTCCATCAGAGAAATGTTGGAGGGTATGTGATGGTTGTACTCAGAACAGACCCATTGAGATCAGTGGACTTAAGACCCTTGAAATGATTAGACCTACTCTCAAGTATGAGTTAGCTAGCGATTAAACAAAAGTTGTCCTTGTGCCTGAGTAAGGCATTGTCTGTACGCAATTAGATAGTTCATCAGATAATTCTGTTTTGCTTTGTCTTATGCACTGGGGCTCTTAATATATTGAAAACATTTTGATCAGATATATAAGGGTCAAGCTTTTTTTAAAGTCTCGCTGATTTCAAACAGATAGTTAAAGACTTTTAAGTCTCACTGAACTCATTCTGTTTTAAATCTCTTTTTGCATAAACATTCATTTGTAGGGGTGGACCTGCATTAGCTCATGTGGAACATCATGAACATCGCACAAGAAGCATTGGGAGGAGGCCAAGTTGGGAGGCAGGGGGCCGAGCTCCATGCTCGGCTTTGTACTTTTTTAAAAAGTGAAAACTCATTGGCTCACCCTGCCACACCACATCAGCCCCCAGCCCCCCCCCCAATTTCTTTTCCTTCTCTGTGTGTGCCACATTCACCCCAGAGCATCCATTCCAGAGGCCGGTTCGAGTCGCCAGCACAGCCCAATCCTCCCTGCTAACTCTCTTCAGCAGGGCAGTGGTAGAACCCATTTGCCCCCTTTCCCAGCAAAGGAGGCCGTCTCCGCCCCATCAAGGGCTCAGCCCCGTCCCAACAGACTTTATGGGGCTGGTGACACCTCAGAGCTCTATAGAGTTGGTGCCTTTGCCTGGGAATATCCCCATAGCTGTCAACTTTCGGATTTGAAAATGAGGGATCAGCAGCAGCCTCACCTGTCCTGGGGACAGTCTACGGCAGGCATCCCCAAACTTCGGCCCTCCAAATGTTTTGGACTACAATTCCCATCATCCCTGACCACTGGTCCTGTTAGCTAGGGATCATGGGAGTTGTAGGCCAAAACATCTGGAAGGCCGCAGTTTGGGGATGCCTGGTGTACGGTATACAGTATCTAACAATCCAGGATAGCAGCGGGAAATGGCGCTGGAATAAGGGGATTTCCAGCAAGAAAAGGGAAGGCTGACAGCTGTAGCTTGGAATAAGCGAGTTTCCTGCAAAAAAGGGAGGGTTGACAGCTATGAATATCCCTTGTCTGACATCAGAATTTCAGAGCCTCTAGAGCTAGTGCAGTGCATCTCTGTGCTAGATGCGCCAGTAGTCTGCCTCAGTATAAGACAGTTTCCAGTATTTCCTATGAGGGGCAATGGGTTTACTTGGCTTTATAAATGCAAATTTGTAAATGTATGGTTACAAATGAAAAAAATATGAAAAACATTATTGCAAAAATGCAGTGATCTCACCTCTAAAAAGAAGCCAAATTTTGCTAAGTGGAACTGGAAATTCTTTTTTTAAAAATCCACACAACAGGCCCCAGTTAACTTGTATGAGGGGGTTTAGAAGATAAATGAGCTGAGGCTTGCGAATTAAATACAGGCAAATGTAAACTTACTTGATGGCTTGGCCATCATCAACTATAAATAAAACAGCCTGCACTGATAGTTTCAGGGAAAGGACAGGCTGGATTGGATGACAGTAATGGAGTCGCACATGGATGGATGTCTTGCTTTGTTCTTTAAGGACAGATGAGACTGGTAGATTATGAGCACACTCCGTGTCTTTTAGGAAGGGAAATGCTAGGGGAGGCCCACTGGCAGACCAACTCTGCGCTACAAAAAAGTCTGGAAACGTGGCATGAAGGCCGGCAACATCAACCCTGCTGTGTGGTCACAGTGCCTGGAGACAGTCAGGTCATGCATCCATAGCAGTGACCAGGGGAGAAATGACCGCAGAGAGAAGAAACGGTGCGGTGCATCTGCATCAACACAATCAAACGCCTTCATCAGCCCCAGTTGCAACCAACATGGTCATCTCATATTGGACTCTACAGGCACTATAACCTTACAGCCATTGGACTTCACCCCCAAAAGCGCACTCCTCCATTGTCTCTCGAGACAGACGGATGCCAACCAACAAGCAACTATGGTTAATCCAATTCATGTACTGCCCTTCATCTGAGGATGCCTCTCCTCCCTCCATTGTAAATCCCCTTAGGGACTTTTTTTCACTGCAGGATTTCAAAGCATGTTCAGCCAGGGATCTGAAGTGATGAAACGGCAGGTGGATAAAGACATCCCTTTCAGTGGCTTTTTGTTTTTAAAAAAGCTGGCATCAGAGTTCAGTTCCGGGCATTTGTCCCCTCCTTAGCTATGCGCATGCACAAGTCACTCAACATCCATTTGCTTCAGGTTTCCCTTTTTGCCAATGGAATAATTATACTTTCCCCATTATGCCTGAGAGAGATACAGCCTCCCTGAATAATTCATGTCTATTATATGTGGTCCGAGGTCTTCAGATGAAAGGTGCCATACAGGAAAAAGTGGAGAATTGTACAGTATGAAAAGTGAGGAAGAAAAAACAGAAGAATAAGCTAGCGTTTTGTGTCTCTTTTATTTAGTCAGGCATTGTCTCGGATGAGAGGAACGGGGGTGGGGAAAAATGTTTTTGGAACATGAGCTTTCAGCTGACCTAGACAAGGAGGAAAAGTGAAGTTTGTTTTGGAAAGTGATCTGGACAAATCTGTTTGGCTGATTTAGCGGTGAGGAGGGCGTTGGGTCCTCCCCATGACAGGCTTTGAAGAAGGCAAACAATATTATCTCCCTTCTTTTAAATATAATCCTTTCTATGCCTTTCACTTTCTGAGGAAAGTATAGCTTGGCAGGCTGACTTCTCTATTCTGCAAGAGCAGTATGATTTGAGTGAATGGCTCGCTTTTTAAAAAACACGTTATATTGAAAATATTGCAGGAAAGAAAGAATAAATTTAAACACAGATATTTAAACAAAACAGAAGTCTCTTGCAGAAATCTAGGGAAGTCAGGCTGTTGAACCAGATTTTCCTTGTCAAGTGAATAGCATAGAAAGTTCTGTATTCATTGCATTTTATTTATACGTTTTCCATCCCACCCTTTCTCCCTAGGATGATCATTTTTGGTGGAATTCAACATTGCACTACGGAGATTGTTCCATCAACACAAGCATTTAGGCTTGCCAGACAGAACAGTCTCCCTCCCACCCATGCACTGTTATGCGGGGATCTCCTGACCCTCCCAAGTACAGTGGTACCTCTACTTACGAATTTAATGCGTTCCGAACGCACATTCGTAAGTAAAAAAAAAAAAAGTAAGTCGAATCCCATAGGAATGCAGTGGGAGAAAAAATTCGTAATTCGAAGCAACCCTATCTAAAAATTCGTAAGTAGAAAAAATCCTATCTAAACCGCATCCAAGATGGCGGACGGAGCTCCGTTCGTAAGTAGAATTGGGGGGCATGCAGGGGCAGGAGAAGAGAGAAATCCTTGCTTCAGTCCTGTTCCACTAGCAGGAGGCCTCCTTCAGTAGCCTGCCTGATCTCTGCCTCTTAGCCCCCCTCCTCTCCAGCCTTCACTTCTGCCTCCGATTCTGGACTGCTCTCTGCCACAGATTCTTCCTTCTCACTAAACCCTGTTGCCTCTTCAGCTTCCAACACTGACTCCTCCCAATCTTCTCCCTCTGACCACTCACTGTCATCCCACCACCAATCCCCTGTCTCTTGTGGGCTCCTCAGCTGGTGTCTCCGAGCATTCCTCTGCATCCAGTCAGCCCACGACATACTATAACTTAGCACTGCAAAGGACAAGAATGTTTCTTCAATAACTTTCCAATATCATTATTTTAAACAACAACAACATGTCAACCCTCTATGTTGACCATCTATATTTTCCTGCTGACAATACTACACCATGTCAATACCACACCATACCAGATAGTGTTCACCTTCGTAAAGTTTAGCGGAATCCTGAACACCTCCCCCAAACTGTGAACACATTTAAATGAAATTGTTAATACTAATGGAAAGAAGGTTTCCAAAAGCATAAAGTTTCCATCTCAAAAACGTAGTTTTAAGAAGCTGAACTTTCTACTCATGAACTCAGAAATATAAGGTCACTCAATGTCGCTGTCATTCTAGCTGTAACCTGAGATGGCTCGACAAAGGATAAACCTGACTAGTTGATACGTAACTCATTATTTTTTTCCCAAACTCATTTTTCAGTAAGGATGCTACACCTGATATCATGGAAACAATATCTAGTCCCCCCCCCTTTTTTTACACAGTAATTATAGTGCATGCACTTCACCTTTTCTAAAAAATGAAGGTGATGATGGTGTATTGTGGAATGAATAGCAATGGGGATTATTTCAGCTGCTTTGTACTGCTAATGACATGAGAATAAATAGAGTCATTATCTATACTTAAATACGTGCTTTTAGATTACTCATTATCCCAGTGCACTGGAAAATTGGTACTCAAGCATGTATATGATCCTGATGGTGCTTCACAAAAAGGTTCCAGCTTTGTTTATTAAAATGTTGTTTTAAACATTTTATTTTGCTTAGAAGGGTAATACTGGATGGAAACCATAATGGGCTGCAGCTTTGGAAGTGGAGCTGCTTTATTAAAAAAAAAACCCAACATGACAGGTTTTTCAAAGTTATGGAGTTGAAATGACGAATCCCTTTTATCATGTGATAATTAGCATTTTCAAAGTATATTAATAAGAAATGGGGGGGAAAGCTTCCAAGAAGGTTAGGCTGACTTGATCAACATATAGACAGCCTCCAAACATTGGAAAGAGATCACTGCTTCTGAGACCATTGCATTGCAGGGGGTTGGACTAGATGACCCTTGAGTCCCTTCCAACACTACAATTCTATGATTCTATGAGATACTGACACTGAGAAAAGACCACAAAATGTTTTTTGGGAAGGGATAGGCTTTTTCAAAAATATGTTGCTTCCTAAAATTAATTAAAGCAACCAACCAGAATTTACACACATTTGTGAAAAGAATGTCTTCCATTGCGGCTGTTATCTATTAGTTACAATCCAATACAGATGCTTTTGAAGGAAAAAATAATACCAGTATGTTCTGCACAGGTATAAGGAGTAAATTGCAGCCCATTCTGGCCAAAGAAAGACAGTTAGCAAAGAATGTCCATGAGCTTTCATGGTTTGAATATCTACAATTATGTGAAAATTACAGGAAGATAAAAGCATGTGGCTGTCAGTTGCAAAGATGTAGTGCATTTGCAATTATGTATTTGTCAGGTAAGGAAAAAATATATCTGTTTTATTAAACTGCTAGGCATTCATTGTGAAGAAGAGGGATAATTTAAGAATTATATATAAACTGGGAACAAGATATAGGAAAGCCTCTAACTTTTGATGTCTGGGGATACATGTGAAAAATCTGAAAATATTTTTCATTATGTGCTAGGACGTTGAGTTGGTTGTATTGTATGGAGTTTGGGGGTGCCAGACCCCTCTAAACTCCAGGATCCAGTAAGTGTTAGAATTAAATCAAGGCTTTTGATTTCAAACTGGGTGCCAGACACTTAATCCCTGGATCCAGCAAGTGTTAAGAACCAATCAAGCCATGCTAGCTTCATGTGCTCAAGTAATTGCCTGGGTGATGGGCCATTAAGAAAACAAAAGAGATGGGGCTCCAGGCAAGGAGCTCCAGCTCTTAGATAGTGGCATGTAGCAGTATATTACATTGAAGGAACAGCATAAAACAGTTAGTGGGATCTAGTTCCCCCACAAACTGATAACAATACTCATGCTAAGTTTAACCTATTATATTAGAATAAAAGAAGGGGGGGAGCATTATTACAATCATTCCCCACCCCAAGAAAAGAAAAGGAAATAGTTTGTTGACTGTTGGCAAATTAAGTCACACTTTGTAAGGGATGTGGCATTCATTCCCGTCTGCTGGAAAAAGTGGTGGTTTAGATTTGTTTATATTCCCCAAAATGACCAACCGTGTACCTAGCTCCTGCTGAAAAGCTAAATGTACCAAATGTTTCATGTTTGCTCCTCTTCTTGAAAGTGGACACAAGGAGGCTGGTGTTGCCATGGAGCTTTTTCTCGACAACTGCTGGTAAATTGCATGTAAACAGATTTATGGCTGACTATCCTTACTGAGACACAGATCCTTTGAACAAATATTTTTATTTTAGATAAACACAGAAGTTCTACATATATGAACTAACATGACATTTCCCCTAGTTCCTGTTTTCCTCTCTATATATTTGTACCGGGGCTGTCCTAGCTTGCTCCACATGTCAAACACCAGTGAGAGAGCACTGGAGCCAGAGTAAATGGTATTGGGTACACAACCCAATTTAAAAAAAAATGAAAAAGATTCACTAGGAATTTTATTAGCCACTTGATCAATGTCTATAGAAATACTTGCATCAAAGGATGGTGATAACTTGATTGAAGGGGAAGTGACCCAAAGGGTGTGGGTATCTTTTTTAAATTTTTTGTTACTATTCTTCTTGTAGAAGCACATGCCAGTTTGCTCTGGAAAACCTACCGGTAATCTCTTTTATTTGATGTAGGCAAGATAGAAGCTTTTGCGTTCAGAAATGTCTACAGCCTTGTTAATACAGTACAATGCAAGCACATCTCTTTCTCTTGTTATCAGTGCCATGGTTATTAAGTAGTGTGCCTGGACAAGAATTTTGAAGAAGAAAAAAGAATGCAGGTTAGAAATTACTTTTCTCTTTGTCCCCTACTGCCAGGAAAAGAGAGAGAAGGTCTAAAACAAAAAGCTTGAAATTAATAAAAGAATATAGTTTTTTGCCCAATTTGTAGTCAGACTGTGGAAATCGATACAAGGTGCCATTTCATAATGAACCGTAGCTGCATACCACTTTTGCAGATGTGGCTTTCTATCCCTGGTGATATTTCGAGGTGTCTGAATGCATGCTGCCATAGCTGTCTAGAATAAAACACAGCCAAATCAAATGTTTCAGCTTCAGAATCTGTGAACGCTTTCCGAGCAGTTTCTCTAATAGGCAGCCAGTTCAGAGGATGGAAATTAGTTTGAAGCAAGCAGCTTTATGCTGAACAAGGCCATCACTATTTCAGAGCCATACTGTGAGGGGGAAAGAGTACAGAGAGCCCCCCCATCCTGAGGAGCAGCTCCTCCACCAGCAGCAGCGCCAGCGGGGAGGGGGAAGAGTCCAGTGAGGAAGGAGGAAGGCAGGGACGGGGCTCTGGCAGCATAGGAGAGCCCCTGCTGCACGTGGGAGAGGAAGAGAGAGAGGGGGAAGAGGGGGAGAAGGACAACATGGAAAGGAGACCCTTTTTCCCTCCGGTTCCGGAATTACGCATGAGGAAATGCGGGAGGAGATTTGGGGTGCCCAGACTCCTGTGTTGGAAGAAGACGTGGAGCGCGCGATTCCAGGGTTCTGGGTCAGACTGAGCGGATGTATCCTGTATAGCTCTAGCACTGTAAATAGCCTGCACTCAATAAAAGCATGAAAAGGCAAAGGTCTGGAGAGTCGTTACTCTAGAGTAGTCGCAACCGTCGCTTGTGACACATAAAAATGGACTTGGTTATCATATGTTGGCCAATGTTCCACATAGAGCTTCTGGCTGTGTTGGAGGACTGCCCTATGATGCAATCCACAAATGTACAGTATTATGGATTAGGGATCCATTGCTTTGCAGATGTCCAAAACAAGATCAAATTCCTATACTTGGTGAAAAGCAGACCTCAGACCAGGGGCTGTTTGGGGCACAATGCTAACCCATAGATCCTTTGGCTCACGACTTACCCTTTCCTGCTCTATATATACTATATTCCTATAGTATAGCCAAAAGGAAGAGTTTGGAAGTATCGACTTCCATTTTAGATTAATCACAGTTGAATGTGGTGTTGCTCACCACCTCAATCTCTGAGCACTACAAAATTTTAGGGGTTCCAGGCACTTACCCAGGGTTCGTGTTTCCTGTTGGAATGAGGTGGCTGTGTTGTCGTCATATGTGTGGTTTATTGACACATATGTACAACCTGAGTCTACGATGGAGGGGCTCGCAGCATTAACACCCCAAGAGGGCCTTGCACGCACATGCCATAGCCATGTTGAGAATTCCATTCCTCCCGTGCTGCAGATGTGTGTGGGATTGTTACATGTCACATGCCTGTTCACATTCCAGCACTGATTATTGGAGTCTTGTAGGCAGTCTCCCGTCATGCTGTTTCCACTCTGTATAGCTTTTGCTTTTGCAGCTCTCTCTCCGAGGAAGAAAGACAGAGAGAGGAGCCATGTTTCTTTGTTCTGTTACATTTGGCTTAATTTGCAATAAATTAGGCTTAGATGTTACTCCTCAAGGCTGAGCTTCTGTTTTGCTCATGTCCCTGGATATGGGCCACATCAGCATGACAGGAGACCGCCGCGACGCAGCAGTTGTGGGGCGTTATCACCAGGCCTCGGCGTTATCACCCAACAAGCCACAGCCTTGGATTCAAGCATCAATCAAACATTGTCCTCTCTCTCTCTCTCCCCCTGCTTGCTGCTTTGGCTCTAGCTCACATCACATGTAACTCTGTGATATCAACCCTGGCTTAGTCTTTTTAACTCTCCATGAGTTGAGGGAGGGACTCCACCCATTTATTTTCTCACAGAGAGCCTCTTTCCCCTTTCCTTTGTTCCCCTTAATGGCCCATCACCCAGGTGATCGCCTCATCAGGAAGCTAGCTTGGCTTATTTTTTAAACACTTTCTGCATCCAGAGGTTAGAAGAATTTCAGCCTATGCTTCCACCCACCCCCACCCCCACCCCACAAACCCATAACAGAGGCACCTTAACCCTAAACTGTGGTTAATCTCAACCACAGTTTGTGAAGCTGGCTTGTTTCTCCTAACCACAACTAAGAATGGTTACATACACATTAGGGTTTGGACAGCATGCCAATGACGGTTATTCTAAAATGGAAGTGGAAGCTTCCAATCTTCCCCTTGTGGCTGCACCAGAGGGAGCGGGGAGCATGAAAGCCCAAGGCGCATAGAGGCTTATTCTCATAATGGCAGATCATGGTTTAGCATTATATCTGAGCACAGCCACTGTCATTAATCAATAGATTACAGCAGAATAGATAGCTCCATGGTGTGCTTGAACAGATAACTTCCTTCTTAGGAACTACAGTAAAATAATTTTCCACCCTTGAGGTTTCACTTTTAGGCTTTTCTCTATGGGTGCACATCCAAGAACAGTAGCTACCTCTTAGCACTTGATAGCCTGTGTTTATAAATTGAGTAGTTACAAGAAAAGTAAAAAGGGGACTCTCTCACATGTTCCCCAAGGCCTCCAGCCAGTCTTTATGGTACCATCTATCTATCTATAACATCCAAATGATAAATTATTAATCAAATATCCCAAGGACAACACACAAACTTCACCCCCTTAAAATAAAGCACTTGACATGACCACACAGAGTGCGTATGCTAGGCAGATTCCAGTGCTTTGCATTACAGTCGGATTCTGCCCTGCAGGGTGGAACAGAATACTAAATTAAATATGAAGCTGTTAGTCTGATTTGTTAATTTTACAATCCAAACTCTGTCCATTCTGAATTTTTTCGTATCCTGTACAATTTTATCCAATACAGCCCTGTGGAACGCTAGCTGACTTGCAAGGTCTCCCGCCTAAAATTGCTGAAGTTCCACAATGCCATAATAACAATTCAACCAGATGCTCCCTAAGTCCAAGAGAATTTAAAGGTTTAGCTCATTAGACATTCTCATCTCAGCTGCTACAAGAGCATGTAATTTCACTTTAATGTATTCACCACATATTATGCAACGAGCTATTTATGAACCTCAGCTTAGCTTCTGATTACTGTAGCGACCAGGTTGGCAGAGACTTTTCTACCTAATTTCTTTACTTTACTTTCTGTAAAACAGTATCATAACCATATATTTATTTATTTATAGGCTTTTAGAAAGATGCTCCTTCCTAATTAATTTCCCACCACCACCACCAAGTCTGCAATCCTAAGTCTCTTGAATCCCATTGGCTTCAATGAGATTTAAGATGCCAAAGTGCAGACAGGGTTGCAGCCCAAAAGCTATTTCCTTACCTTCAGGGTGAAAGATAATCACTGGTAAAGATGAACTAAGCAATTTTGGTTTCTCTCAATTTCTCATTTTTCCAATCTTAAATTTCTGCATCAGATTGTGAACTTCTTAAAAAATGTTTGCATGAAAATGCACATTTTTGTGTGCATTTCTCCTAATATATGCATTTCTTTGCAAGTAATTTCCCCCAAATATACCGGTAATGCATTCTTGTACATTATTTTCACTAATATACACATTTTGTGTGCACACATTTGCTTAATAGATGGCGCCAGGGTGGAACAAAGGCAACAAGATCTGGCTATGGACAAGGAACTGGCTTCAGTATTGGCTACCAGTAATGCTTGTTCCCAAAGTGGAGCCCGAAGTCTGGAAAACTGTTTTCACTGAGCCTGTCAAGGAAACTTTGGCAGAGCTCATAGACCTCAACAATACATCTCTCTCTCAGACAAAGAGAGTGGCATGTTAGTTGGTGAAAGTTTCCACACACCCCAAAAAGAAAGGAGGGAAGAAGGCAGAAAGGAGTAAATGTATTTATTTAAAACATTATTTGGCTACAAATCAGGAGAGTGTTCCAAACGATGTTGCCCACTGCAGAAGATCTAGAATAGGAGGCAAGAGCCACAGTAAGTTGAGTGTGTGCATTGTGCGTGGGTAGCCAGTCTGCCAAAACACTGGCCTACATCCATAAAAGTTTCAAAACGATGTTTACACAGGCACAAAACTCATTATGCGTGCCCTGCACAGATACCATAAAGAAGAACCCTTCCCCCACAGATTATCATTATGGCTCCTCTTTTTATTTGTGTTAGACAGGTGTTTAAAAATAACTCACAAAATTAATTAATGTTGTGTACGTAATATCCTACATACACATACAAAATAAGGGAAGTCGCTACCTTGCTTAGGAAAAGCCAACTCAAAAGAGGACAAGTATTATTTATGTTATGTTCTGATGAGTCATTTTGGAGGAAATTGATCTGCGGGGACCAATGAGTCAGAACCCAACACCTACTGTATATTCTTCCATTGCTTCCTCCCACCTTACCCATAAAAAAATACCCAAAACCATTGTTTTGCTATCCAAAGGTTATTTCCCCTTCCAAGGAAGCTGAAGCCATAATGCCACAGTATCATTTGTGCCCCAAAACTGTGGAAGTTTTTGAAATGGACAGATGAGTCAAATTCCCAGTCGTGAACCCTCATCTCGAGACTTTCATTCTTGTACAATTAAAACTCTTTCAAATCCCAGTTCACAACAATAACTGAACACCTCAATCAATAAACCCCTGGTTAAGAAGTAATTTATCATGGGCTAATCGGGAGAAACCGGATTTGACACATTGCAGAGTTCATTTGGAATACTTTTGACAGGTATGGTCTCATATGTAAACCATGGCCACATAGTGTAGTTATTCAAATGACAGGTGGCAAATTATAGCTCCCCCCCCCCCAAGGCTGAAGGCAGGATGGTTCCTAATGCTGTGTTTCTGGAGGCTGACTTGCTATGTTAGCTTGTCAGCTTGCCAGCTTCAATTACTAAAGTAGTTTTGCTGGTTTATCTCACCTACCCATATGAATCCTGCGAATGTCTACGTATCAAGCAGTTTATGGTATAAAGTGGAAAGGACTGGAACAACATAGGAAACTGCCCTATACAAGGTCTGACAACATGTCCAATTAGCCCCACATGTCTGTTAAAGAGCAGGGCCAGGCTGCTTTGAGCAGTCAAGTAATCACAAGGATTTTTAAAACAAACAAACAACGTTTTATGCATAAATAAATCATATTATGTTCATAAATGAATAAAAGTGGGGGAAAGAATGAAAAAACCCTCAGCCATCTTGTATTCAAATGGATTTTCTTTTTGCCAGAATGTCTCTCACCTGTTAGAGATGTCTCTAGCTATGTCCTAGTAACCATGGGCTAAAAGTAAAGGTAAAGGGACCCCTGACCATTAGGTCCAGTCGTGACTGACTCTGGGGTTGCAGCACTCATCTCGCGTTATTGGCCGAGGGAGCCAGCGTACAGCTTCCAGGTCATGTGGCCAGCATGACAAAGCCGCTTCTGGCGAACCAGAGCAGCACACGGAAACGCCGTTTACCTTCCCGCTGTTGCGGTACCTATTTATCTACTTACACTCTGACATGCTTTTGAACTGCTAGGTTGGCAGGAGCTGGGACCGAGCAACGGGAGCTCACCCCGTCGTGGGGATTCGAACTGGCGACCTTCTGTTCTTGTAATTTCCCTAACAAAACATGTGCCTGGCAACTTGGCCTGCTGACCATTAGGAAATATTAGCAGTCACTTGGGCCCACATTAATGCTCTCTGTCTAATCTCCAAAACAATTCACAACAGAGCACTTAAATGACTGACTTGTGAATAATTTAATTTCTGTTAACAGGGATTTCTTTAAAAACGGAACATCTATCACGGTGTTGCATCAATCTGCATTAAAACACACACTCACACACCAGGCACTGCAGAATCCTTATCACTCATACCGGCATGTGCATCATGAGATACATGAAAGATGCTCATTAAAAACTTGTTTACATAACTGGAATGCATTCTCTAATATTATATGTATAGTGAGTGCAAATTGGTAGGGGGTTGAGATAAAGGAAATATCTAGTCTTGCTGTATTAAAATCTTTTTAGGTCATTAGAGCATCTTCGGGAGACACACTTAATGTTCCCTGTTTGCTCAAAATCTATAATGGCAAAATGGGGTGGCAGCCGGCAGCCTCTGAGGTCTATGGCTGGTAATTTAAGGATTTAATAATATCAAATGTGCTATTTCATGTGTTTTGGATTTGGTCACATTTCCTCTCTTCCTAAAAAGCCCTTCAGGGAACTCAACAGTGGCATATCGGAGGCAATCAGAGCATATTCACCATCATAAGTAGTGCCCTAAGTGATGCCCTCAGGTGAATCTATCTTCTCTCAATACAATGCCGTGTTTTCATACAGCACCTTTTATTTGGAGAGCTCAAACTGCTTCACAGTGAGATATAAGATAATGAGAACGCTTTCCGGGGTCAGTCTGAGCAGTTTATGCACAGATGTCAAGCCTTAAGTGGTGAGCAGCAATGTGACATAATAAATAGAAGGACAAATTACGAAGTGTTGTGGGCACTTAGCAGCTTGGGTTGCTTTCACAGGACCATAGGAAGCTGCCTTATACAGAGCCAGGCCATTGATCCATCTAACTCAGTACTGTCTACACCAGGGGTTGTCAACCTGGTCCCTACTGCCCACTAGTGGGCATTTCAGGATTCTAGGTGGGCGGTAGGGGGTTCTATGGCACAAGCTGAATCCTCCTTCCATCAAGCACTGGTGGGCAGTAAGGAAATTTTACCATCAAGAAAGATGCATTAGTGGGCGGTAGGTATAAAAAGGTTGACTACCCCTGGTCTACACGGACTGGCAGTGGCTTTCTGGGATTTCCCAGTCCTACCTAGAGATGCCAGGAATCTCCTCTCCACCTCTCACCTAGGAAGATAAAGCCCTTTCCAACCAACCTGACCCTCACAACCTCTCAGGGAGCACCCTAGTCTATAAAATAAGATTAAAACAAGTCTCTTTTTAAAGAATAATAAAATATTGATAATAATGGCCCCAGAACAACAAATTTTACAAAGGACAAGCCTCCCAGCAAGTTTTATTCATGGAGGATAAGGCTATTAATGGCTACAACTATTATTATCGAGACTCCTTTCTTGTTGTTTAGTCGTGTCCGACTCTTCGTGACCCCATGGACCATAGCATGCCAGGCACTCCTGTCTTCCACTGCCTCCCGCAGCTTGGTCAAACTCATTGGGGTAGTGATAAAGCGGGATATAAAATCTGAACTCCTCCTCCTCCTCCTCTGCTCTTCTTCTTCTTCTTCTTGTCATGATGGCTAAACTGTGCCTCCGTGATAGGAGACGGTAATGCTTCTGAATACCAGTTGCTGCAAACCAGAGGAGGAGAGAGTGCTCTTGTGCTTGGATCCACTATTGGTTTGTTCTGCTTAATCCATTGAAGCCTGTCTTCACATGCAGGAGAAGGCCCTAACTCACCAAGGGGAGCATCAGCTACCCTCCCCTGGTTTAGCTGGCCCATCGAAGCCATTTTCCGGGTGCAGCCGCTGTCACATGCTGGCAAAGGGGTGTTGGAGTTTTAGGGGAGGGTTTGTACCTCTGCTGGGGGACACGTCGTGCACCTTCTGAGGTGGTTTGTCCACCTTTGGTCCCCACCCTGGCTCAGTCATGATATTCTTATTCTTAGTGTTATTCTTTACAATTTTCAGGCCACCTATGAACTACTTGCATAAAACAAAGATTCTTAGTCAATCTTATCCTTGAAAAATATCAACTGCAACACTTATTACTTTGCAACACTAGGATAAACCGGACCAGACAGCACACGTCCATTCTGCTTTAAACTCTCCAAACTTCCTTCTTAACAAATGCCTTCCATCAACGCTTTCTGCCGTTCCAATATACGGTTTGTAGGTGTTACTTTTGATAGTGGTTTAATCGTTAAAGGCAATGCTGAGGTTTAAAGGAATCTATTTGAAGAATTTGGTAAATGCAGACCCCCCAGCATAGCTGCCAAGTTATCCCCTTTTTTTAAGGGATTTTCCCTTATGCTGAATAGGCTTCCTCGCGAGAAAAGGGAAAACTTGGCAGCTATGCCCCCCCAGTTCCAAATTAAAAGAACCACACACCAGCCCCAAGGCTGGATTTAGGTTTGATGAGGCCCTAAGCTAATGAAGATAATGGGGCCCTTTATATGTCCAGCTGTCCTTTGTCAACAACGAATTGTTGCTGTTTTTTGTGTTGAATATATGCTATATGGTAATTTATGGACCTAATAGGTATCTAAAGCCATTTCCACAAAAGAAAATACACATTTTATCACATTAGTTTTATTTTATTTGTTTTTTATCATATATTTTGGAAATGTACATCCTGTTTTTTTCTTTAATTTTGTTGGGGGTGCCCAAGCGAGTGGGGCCCTAATCTATAGCTCAGGGGTCCCCAAACTAAGGCCCGGGGGCCAGATGCGGCCCAATAGCCTTCTAAATCCGGCCCGCAGACGGTCCAGGAATCAGCATGTTTTTACATGAGTAGAATGTGTGCTTTTATTTAAAATGCATCTCTGGTTTATTTGTGGGGCATAGGAATTCGTTCTTTCCCCCCCCCCAAAACATAGTCCGGCCCCCCACAAGGTCTGAGGGACAGTGGACCGGCCCCCTGCTGAAAAAGTTTGCTGACCCCTGCTATAGCTTGTTTAGCTTATACGTAAATCTGGCACTGGCCAGCCCAGTCTTAACGACTGCTTTTCAAATACCTCTTAATATGCCTCTCCACTTGCCTGATCATTTATTTATGCCAGCATGTGCCACTATATGAAGCTCATCAAAGATCATTACAGGCTCTTGTTTGTCTCAGTTCTGACCACAAGAAACAAGGTCTTGTCTTGTTAACTGTCAGCACTTGAGAAATATTGCAGGTGCCCATTTAGCAATTCAAACTGTGATATGTTCCCTCTCTCTCCCCCCCCCGACTTTTTCCTTCCAGCAGAAAAGCCACATATTAAAAATATTATCACTATCGTTATCCAAGCTGTGTTTATTTTTTCCTAGGATTAAGGAATCACAGGCAGCCACTTGAGCTTTCTCAAAAGAAACGGAATCCAAATAGTTCGATACAAAACAGCACGTTTTACCATACATTGGTGACTCAGAGTACCTGGACCGGTGGTATCTTATCTCCAAACTAGAGAGGGTGCATAAGAGATCAATGTAGTGGCCACGTGATAAACTGGGGCCATTGTTGCTGTTCAGTGGGCGGTAACCAACTACAGTGGTACCTCGACATCCGAATGACTCGACTTCCGAAGGTTTCGACTTCCGAAGTCGTCAAACCCGGAAGTCTTGTTGCTGCGCGCGTGTTCTGCGCCTGCGCAGAAGCGGCGCACGCAGTCCGCGCATGCGCAGAAGTGCAAAATCACGCTTCGCGCATGTGCAAAACATGCACTTCGACAACCGAAGACTTCAACTTACGAAGAGCGCCGTGGAACGGATCGTCTTCTTAAGTCAAGGTACCATTGTAAGTCGAACACAGAACAGACCCCACTGAAATCAATAGACATAAGTACAATTGATTTCAGGTTTGTCGCTTTTTGCTCTGACTAATGTCACCCAGTGTGCATCACAGTTGGTCCGTTGCTTCACCATCCAACTCAAATCCTTACTGAACACATGAGGAGCTGTGTGCTTTCAATTCAAAGTTCAATATTGGCAGGCAAGTGCATGCTGCTGCAATGCTGTGCAAATTAGTCCTCAGGCACCAGTGATTTTTCCAGAGAGAGAGAGAGAGGTCCCAGTCCACTGTTAGTTGTGCATTTTCGACAGCAGGTGCCAAGTGAGTCCTTCACCATACCTTGACCCTTCTCCCATTGGCTCTTTGATCACTTACGTAGGAATTGTGGAGAAAAGTGAAGAGTTAGAAGACAGTTTATATATGCCTATACACCAGGCATCCCCAAACTTCGGCCCTCCAGATGTTTTGGACTACAATTCCCATCTTCCCCGACCACTGGTCCTGTTAGCTAGGGATCATGGGAGTTGTAGGCCAAAACATCTGGAGGGCCGCAGTTTGGGGATGCCTGCTATACACACATACCTTGCTGACTCATACTGACTTTCCTTCCCAAGTGCTCTAACCATATATTCCCACACAGGTGCCTCTCTAACCATAAGCATGCCCATGCACAGACAACTAACCCTAACCAGGTGGTCTTGAGAGAAGCCAGCTAAAACATGGACATCACTGGAGCTGTCGTATTGTGCCCAATGTACCCGAAAGTTCATAAACCTGTTCCACTTTAAGCTATGTCCAAACCCTTTAGCATTTAATCTAACTTCTGTTACAGTGGTGTCTTTGCCCCACATATTCAGTCTCATTACCAACGGCTACTAGCCATAATGGCTATGTTCCACCTCCACTGTCAGAGGCTTCTGAGTACGAGTTGCTGGAATTCACAGGTGGTGAGGTATGTACTGGGTTAATATCCTGCTTGTAGGCTTCCCGTGAGCATCTGATGGGCCACTGTGAGAACAGAACGATTGGCTAGATGAGCCAATGGCCTGATCCAGCAGGCTATTCTTATGTTTGTAGTAGACTGCTGTGCATGAAGGAAGCAGACTCTGCAGTAAACAATTGACTCCCCCCCCATCCACTAGCAATTACCTGCAGCAGCAACCCCATATCCATAGTCAAACAAAAGCAGTGTTTGTGTACACAAATGCATGATGTTTACATATCCACCTCTGCAAAAAAACCAAAGACAGCTAAAACAGCTTCTCTAAACTTGACGCAGTGGACACCTATACAAAGCCTATTTCATCAAACATATAATAGATAATAAACCATGTGAAAAACAACTATGACAACACCCAAAGTAAGCATAAGCAGAACACCAATTTGAGAACAATTAGCTCAGATATACCTATCCGCTGGTTCTCTGTCAGACCGCCCTCTATCACTACTCCTCCAAAAGCCTTGCAAGTTGTACTTGTGCATGGCAGATGGAAGGTCCACAGGCCCTTTCTGGTGGGCCTTGATTTGGAAGGTACCATGTGGGAGAAAGTACTAAAGTTACTCTGGGACCGCAGGATGCTAGTAATTTGGTTTTGTATGCACCTTAAAGAACACAGAGCTTATACACAGAGCCCTACTTATGTCCCTACCTCTTTGTGCTAGTAACACAGATCTTGTTCCCAGAAAAGCAACTTCCCTCCTCCCACTTTTACTATTTCCTACCCATCCACTCATTATAGCTGCCAAGTTATCCCTTTTTTACAGGGATTTTCCCTTATGCTGAATAGGCTTCCTCGCGAGAAAAGCGAAAACTTGGCAGCTATGCCACTCATCCAGCTTTTGCAGGCTTATTTCTTGCACAAGACATTCATTTACCTAACTAGAGACAAATTTAAATTGATCTTACACTGTTTTCCCCGTCGGAGTGCATTTCACAAATATTATGTGTGTGGTTGCTGAACTAAAAATAACACCCCCTCACCCAGCCCTTTCTGAGCTGATATATTACCACTTTTGTTTTTCAGTCTCTTGACACATTCATATTTATGGAGATTAGTTCCCTTGGCTAGGTTTTCCTTTGGAGAATGACAAGAAAATCCTTGTGCTGTTTTGAGACAGGGCGGGCGGGAGGGTGGGGAGAGACCTAACAGGATAAACTCTGCTCTTGTCAAATCACAAGATCCTGGAGAAAGAGGATTATTAAAATAGAACACAATGTGAACTCAGACAAATAAACTGCAGGCTTAGTGACACATTGAGATGAAAAATGATAGCATGATATGACAGCCACCATCTTGGCTGAGGCACTAGAGATCAAAACTGAGACAAGAAGAAGTAAAAACTCATGTCATTACAATGTGAGGTAGATTAAAAACTGAAAAGACATTCTGACTTCGTAACCTCTGCAATGACTGCTCATATCTATTGGGAACATGGCAGCCCAATAGAGGGCAGGCAACCTACCATTTTACTTAATGTACAACAGCAACTGCAAGCCCTCTGTCAGTCGAACAGTTATAAACAGAAGCCATTATTGGATTAATTTCTGCTATTAATCAATTGACGGCATCTTAAAAGGTTGAAAACAGAGCTCTAATCACCACCTGGGTGCTTTGCTTCAGCTTTCGCCTCTTTTCTCCTCGTGCATTCAGTCTTGCTGAAGGGGCTGCTAGGAAGGAAGGCAAGAATGGGGGAATTCTAAGTCACTGGCAGAATGCGTTCCCTGCCTGCTGGCTTCATATAAATCACAAGTTCACATTGGTAGTGGTAATAATGATGATTATTGCCATGACCTCTTGGCAGAACTAGTGAGCAGGGAAGGAGGAATGCAGTAAGAGTGTGGAGCTAGATGCCAGGGAGAAACTAAGTAATGCAGAGTGTTGAGGTTGACACCAGGGAGGAGCAAAGCAGTCTGACAGAATATGTCCCCACCCAGATAGTGCTAGACATCCCAGCAGAAGAAGGAGAGCCAACTGAACCAGGCCCTGCCCCATCTCCTACTAGTTTGGTGTCCACAGCAACCAGGGAGATGCCTGAGCCTGGAATGGATAATGAACTGCTTGGGCAGACCCTACTACCCACCTCATCTCTAAGGGTGCATGGTCAGACATATTGTCGCAAGCTGATCCAACTTACTCGCAGGAGTGCCTACTCACTTGCCTAGTCCTGTCACTCGGGACCCAAAATGTCCAAAGACTGCCTGCCCTGCTCTTCCAATGGAAAGCTAAGGATTGTTTCAGGTGCTGAGACAAAATATTAGCATATGCCCAGCCATGTACCCTGGAACTTTGCTTTAAAACACTGACCCATGTAACCTGTAACCCAATTGATGTTTAGGCTGTGTAGTTGTTTTTGGAATAAAACCTTTGGTAACAACTGAGCCAAGATTCCAAGTACTGTACCATGTCCACAACTGGGAGCTAGGACAATGATGACGATCATGATATTGTGGTTCCCCTTTTCCTTGGCTTGGACTCATGCTTGTCTCTGCATCATGAGCCCAAGCCAAGGCAAAGGGGAAGCACATTGTCACTACTCAATAGAGCTGAACATGAGTGGGTCCTGACTGCAGTCAGGATCAAAGGTCTAGAAGAATGTAGGGGAAGAAGAAGGCGGGAGGAGGAAGACTGCAACTAATTGAGAGAACCCACTCACATGGCACCTATCCTTATTATCTAATCAGTCCAACCATTGGGTTATGAGGGGGAAATGTCCCTATTATTCATTTCTCCCCTTCCCTTTACATTGGCCTCATTTTCCCTCATGGTTACTGTGAAGAGCAGTGAGGGTACCTGCTTGAAATGGGTTCTGAATGATCCCTGAAATAAATAAAGACTCTTGGGGGAAAGGGGCTGACTCACGGTTAGAGGAGGCTCTGGACAAAGTGCTCTCTAGTGGGTCTTCTTATTGGTCAGAGGGTTCTAGTGGGCCCACCTGGTGGCAGTGCAGGGAGGCTGGAGTTAGCCACCTTTTAAATTTCCCACAATGCACCAGAGTGTTGCTACACCCTAGGTCAGGCATCCCCAAACTTCGGCGCTCCAGATGTTTTGGACTACAATTCCTATCTTCCCCGACCACTGGTCCTGTTAGCTAGGGATCATAGGAGTTGTAGGCAAAAACATCTGGAGGGCTGCAGTTTGGGGATGCCTGCCCTAGGTTTTAGGAAAGCTTCCATCTTCATGAAGGGGAGATTTCAGTCCAGTGCAAACAGCAGATGTGTGGGGCCCCAAATTGGACTGAAATTGCAGAGGCGGGGCAAAGGGTTTAAAACATCCTATGTTTCTCATCAGGATCCTAAACTGGGATGGAGTGGGTGGAGCATGCCTGCTACTTACACTTTAAAAACCATTCATGCAACTGTTAATTTAGTTGCTAATTTATTGTACTTTGGCCTTGAAAGTAAGTCTTTGGGTTGCTATCGAATGCTTCCTTCCCTCTTCCAGCTCATAATGCATTTTGCCTGTTTGTTTAAGTAAACCTCATAGCAAAGATGGGATGAGGATTAGCCCAGGTGACCACTGATCTTTGCTCCTTTTAGGCTCAGTCATCATCATGACTATAATGATTTGTTCCACGAACAATGCAAAGCAAACTTCCCTTCTAAAAGATGTGCTGTTCCTTTACTTATTAAGCTTATTGTGGTACATTTAAACATGGAGGTTCCCTGAAGATATGACCATGCATCCTTCAACATTCTTTTCCCAAATAATTTTCTAATAAGGTAAATGGTGAGCCAGGAGACACAGCAATCAGATGATTATATAACCCAATTTTTCTGGACCCTATCTCTTTGCCTAGTGACCTTCTGATTTGATCTCTATTTCAGTCAACTGTTTTCTTCAAACTGAGTCATTTTATAGGCTCAGAATACAGGATTAACATAATTATTGTTTTGGAAGATGGTATCAACAGAAGTAAGCACCCTTTGTCCCTTGAAAAGCAGGAAACTGAGGATCTTATTCATTATCAAATGTGAAGTGCAGAAACCTTTAAGGATTGTGTGTAATTTCTCTTTTCATGAATATTTCTTTTACTTAACTGCAAAAAAGAAGTTTATTTTCCAACCAGTTGATGGATGACCAACAATTTATGTTACTATATTTCTTTACCTTGGCCTATTCTAACAACTCCCTGTGGTATTAAGACTGGATGCTTTTTATGTTTATTTTTTCCCCTTTTGAAACGCAATGCTGCTAGATCTGGCAAGGTCTTATTGATTTTACATTTCAGTTAATAGCAGTAGCTGAGTAATCTATGCTTGACTGAGTATAAAATTCACAGCAAAATGAAAATCAAGGCTGTATTCTTAAACTCACTTACCAAGAAGCAGAGGAGTCTTGTTGAACACAGTGGGGTGTACTTCTTAGTAAACAATATTAGGTTTGTAGAGTATATATTTGAGAACCCATTAAGCTAACCTCATATCCTCTTGCAAAGTGGGATTTCTTTACTAGAGCAGGGAAACTAGCAAATGCATGAGTTTAGAAATACAGGTAGCTGTATTATAATGACCAAGTGAGACCACTAGTTCATAAGGATGGTGCCCACACTATACCTTTAAAACACATCTGAAGCATAGTCTTTCAAAAGGATTATGGGCACTGTAGTTTGCTGGGAATTGTAACTCTTTCATACAACAGTGAGCAAGGATTGAGTCCACTAGGTTGGATGTTAAGCCAAGTAGTTGGTGGGGAAGGTGATAAAAAGTCTGGCTTGGTGTTGAGGCTACAATGTCTACATTGGTCAAATGTTCATTTTTGTTGTGTTGTCTTAGAAGCGGCATGATTATGGTAGTATAGCTAGCTATGGAGGTTCTCATGAAGAATGCCTGTAACTTTACTACTGCATCACTGGTTCTTAGGCAACCAAACAGCATCACTGTGCACATGTTACAGCAACATAAGAGGTGGTGATGAACAGATGAAGTGAGCTCGGGTTTCAACATAGTGCCTGCAGGGTGTCTAGTAGCACAGGTAAACTCCACACAGTATTGAGGCATTTGCACAGGCTCACTTGCCACCATTTCCTGCCCCCATTGATGACAGTTCCAGGTAGGACTATAACCAGCAGTGCTTGACAAATAGGCACACAAGCTCCCTCCTGCTTCAGTTAACTCTGAGCATGCACAGAGTAATTTTGCCCCACCACTGAGTCAGTGTGTAGTGTATGGCATGTTAAGCTCATGCACTGACTCAGGCTGGATCTACATTGATTTGTAAAAACGTTGTTGAAAATAACGTTAAATATTGTTATATATGGCTCAATGCATTTTACCATTGCTGGTGTCTCACAGCTCTGCAGCACCCTCTGGTGCCAGATTTTTATAATGCATTTCTAATGTTATAACCGACCAGTGTAGATTAGTCCTCAGTGATAAATTGAAATAAACCTCCACACACTGGGAGCAGACAGGCTCTGCAGAAACCCTCAGAAAGCTACACCTCATTTTTGTGTGGAAAACCAAGCATGGCATTTAACTAGGTTTTACTCAGAGTAGTTCTGTTGCAATTAATGGACACAACTTAGTCATGTTCATTAATTTCCATGGGTTTACTCTGAGTAAAGCTTAGTTGAATGCTACCCCAGGAAAAGTAGATATTTAAACTAATTTTGGCATTACAGCAAGCTTATGCTCAAGCAAACCAAACTGACTCAACTTTTATTGAAACAGGAGTGCTGTGCTGCGGGCAATGTTCCATCTGCAGAAATTATTCATATATTTAAAGAGTTTTGAAAGTGTAACTCTTTATAACAGAAGGTTTTCCTTTGCTGTGCCCAAGGCAATACCATTGCTAGCCAAAAGAGTGGGGTTGGTTTTTTCTTTCCAAAAAATCATTTTCAAGTTTCTCAGCCCACTTAGCAAATGCCTCAGGATAACCAGCACAGCAGACTGGCTATAAAAATAATGGAGCAAGGCTATAGACAATATGCTACAGAATAAAATTCCATGCCAACGAAGTGTTCAGTTTTGTAGATGATTGATAAAGTTATTTTTACTACGAAAAGAAACATCCTGTCCAAGAAATTATTTTTATGAGTTTACCAAGAAACAGCAGGATGTTCCAAGTGGCAGAAATCTTCAACTTGACCGTCATACTGAAAACATTTTTCTTAGGGATTTATAAACTTCAAGTCTGGGGCAGGAAGTCTGTGGCCCTCCATTTGTTGGTGGACTCCAACTTCTATCACCCCCGGCCAGTACAGTCAATGGTCTGGGATGGTGGGAGGTGGAGTCCAACAACATCTGGAAGACCACAGATTCCCTGCCCCTGCTCCATGGCCGGGATCTAAAGAACCCCACAACTAGCTTTGCACCTGCCTACAAGACAGTTTTGATGCTTAGTTTCTGCAATAGCAATTCCCTCCTAGGCCCAGTGCTACATAGATTTTGCAGTCAGCTGCTGACGTTTTCTTCCGGGTGTCTCTGCCATTTGAAATAAGGCAGGTGGAAACCAGGAGGGCACTTCCAGTGGTGGCTGTTGCCCATTGGGGCTGGGAGGGCGGAAGGCAGAGAGACCAACAGTAGGCAGAGCTCAGAGCCAATGACAGGGGGAGCCAACTAGTGTCGTCCCTGTCCTCCTCCCTGCTGAGCTGTACAGTGTAAATGCTGAGACTAAGGCGAAGGGGGAAAGCTGACAGCCAGGATCAAACCCTGGGCTGATTGTAACTACAAAGGCTACAGCTGGCGGAGACCAGGCTGAGGATGGTGGGTCAACGCTCCATTTGCCCGAATTGACCAGCCTTTACAGGAAGGCTTGCTAGGTGCTTATGCTGCTATCTTTTCAGCTTCAGGAAAACAGTTTAAAAAAGCATTTTATGGTGAAGAGGCGGGGGAGAGGAGTCTGACGGCAGTTCAGCTGCTATATCGAGCTGACAGCAAAAAAAGTGAAGAGGGAGGAATGGTCTTGCATCTTTTCCCCCTGACTTTCCCCTCTCTGGTTTCAGGGTGTGCCAGGAGATTGGGGCAGCTTTGGAACCAAGCTCTTTCTTGGTCCTCCTTGGCATGCCCCTGGTACCCTGCCCCTGTGGTTCCACTGACAGGAGTTCCAGTGTGGATTGGGTGGTGACGAGGGGAGGCGGGGAGGCAGCTCTGCCTCCCACGTCAGAGCTCTGTTTACAGCACCAAAGTGGGGTGTCTGATCTATCCTATGGCTCTTGGGACGCCCACTTCCTCCACCACCCCTGACACCTTACGATTGCACCCTAAAGGACTTTCAGATCCAAATTATTTCTGTTTTAAAATGCTGCTTTTATTCCTCCTCCCCCAATTAGGACGACTCTTCTCACTGTATTTGGGACCTCCCCCCAAAAAATTAATAATAACAAAGCTGAAGCATAGTAGAGAAACCTCATAACAAATAAAATAACATCAAGGGAGTTGTGCAGTATTAATTTGTGACATGAGAGGGCGGAGGCTGCAGTTGAAAGGAAGCACATTTTTAAAAATCCGATGTGGTCCATTCAAAGATCTTGGGAGCACGTAAAAAAAGCTCTTTTTGAATTACTGCCTATAAAATTGACTTAATCATAGAATAGTAGAGTTGATGAAAAACTCCAGTTATCCTGGTTAGGAAGGATCTCCGCAGAGGGAATATTTTTCACTTCTGTTTTGTTCACCAAGTATCTTAGCTCTCTCTCTCTTATCTCTATCTCAGAACTCAAAAGAAAGGCAGAGACTGATGGTTCATTTTAATTAGGCTGGGAGTGGGCACCGAGGAGAGGAATCCGAAATTCATTTACAATGCTGCTGAAGGTAGCGATGCGCTATAGATCTAAGGGGAAGGGGTTAATGAGGTTGTGAAATGGAAAGATGTGATTGCACCACGAGATCTACCTTCTGCTCAAAACACTGCACCCGACTCATCCATTATTGCTGCGCTCTGTCAAGATGCCCACCACTGAAAAGCTTCCCTCATGTTCACAGAGCTGCACTTTAACAGCAGCAACTTCATGAACCACTTGCTTCAGGTAGTCACCTACCAAACCAGTATCAGAGGGTTCAGGTGGGAGGAATAGTTGGCATCTCAGGAGACAATGGAGGAGTGCACCTTTGGGGGATGAAGTCAAACTGTTGTAAGGTTACTGCTGTGGCTGTAGAGACCAATGTGGGAGAGACAAGTTTTGTTGCAGCTGGGGCAGATGAAGGAGTCAGGTTGTGCTGCTGCAGATGCAACCATCGTGTTTCTTCTCTCTGCGCTCCTCACGGCAGTCATTCCACTGGTCACTGCTGTGGATGCCCAAACTGACTGACTGTCTCCAGGCACTGAGGTCATCTTGAAGGGATTAAACCATGGGATTCATCAGTCCAGGCAGTTGCCATGTATGTGTGCTATAGCTGCAGTACAAAGCCTCAAGCCACGTAGGAGCAGTTTTGTAGCAGCTGCAAAAGCATTAACATCTTCAATCAGGCCTTGGGACCAAAAGCACATAGGGTGCATGGAAGAGGTGGGATCCTGCATCTGTTATTTGACACAATACAGAGATGTGGACTTCTCCACCCCTTTTTGCAGGATACATGAGTTCCTTCCTTTTATTCATTATTCATTTTCCCATCCAAACAGAGTTAAAACTTCTAGAAAAAAAGGGAGGTGGAAGAATGAATTCTTCTAAGAGCTTAAACTGAGGTTGGAGCAGGCTGTCTAAGACTCAAGAGTGCTCATTATTTAATGCTGACCTCAAAAAACCTTGTTTTGCTTCAATATTGGCTGCCGAAAGCCTTTCCATTGAGGTTGGATTTGGCCACAGGAGGGTCAATTTTTCACTTGCAGCAGCTGCTCCATGAACCTGGGCCAAACCGGTTTCCTATTGGCCTGATGACGTCACGTCAAACCACCACATTCCTTGTGGATGATAACCTACAATTAATCATCAGGAGTGACTAAAGCCGAAGTGTTGAATATCGACAAAGCTGGAAACAGAGCTCTCCTTCATTTTGTTCTGACAGAATAATGGAAAGCTCTGTGAGAGAACTTGGACAGCTCTTTCTGATATCCTGTTGATTTGGGCAACCACAACTTGTTCTGAGAAAACCCTCAAGGTGCATACCAGCATTCTCCTCTAACTTTGCCCCTCATATTATACATCTTCTACTTCTGGGTTCAGCTTTGATTTTCTCTTCCTCTTTGCCCCTTTTTCTTCCATTTCAGTTTCAGGCCTTTAAAACGGAATATAAAGTGCCTCCCATGTTTATTTGATTAAACCTTGTTCACTGCAAAGAGTGCGTATAAGTTTTAACAAACAGAACAAACTCGTCTTAGCATGGCTTTTGGGAGAGAGGCAGTTGCCTGATTGTCACAACAGCCAGCTTAATCAGGGTCATGCAACGCCCTTTGGGCTTCAGATGGGAAAGGATGGGTTTCCCCTGAATTCAATCCTTTGGAGAAATTATTACATCTGATCAAAACACAGTATGCATGCTTCCACAGCAGGTTCATAGCCCAGATTATGTACCGTACTTCTCAATACATCAGATGTTTAGGATGTTTTTCTTTTGATAAATGCATCAGTTCTGTCCCCTGCCAAGGAATGTCTGAGGCGAACGGAATGGGCTTGTGGTCATCTAGCAGAAGTAATATATGATGTCTATGTGCATATGCACCTTCCTAAAGTGAGCTCATTTATTATCACCCATACTCACATCAATCACTGCCAGGAAGCTGAATGAAACTATTGGTTCATGGTTGCCTCCTCATGCCATTTGTTGTCTATAGTGATGGGGCAAAATTTGATTTTGCTTGCATTTCAGTGAGAAACTACCCGATTCACACTTGTCAAAAACCAGTATGTAAACTGAAAAACAGCTGTCCAAAGTTTGCACTTCGAATTTTGTGATGCAGTTCTTTAACAATCCAATGTTATTAAGGGAAAGTGTATTTTATAAAATGCATGTTTTCATGAAAATAACATGATACCCCTTGATATACAACAGCATAACAGTCTTGGAATTTAATTATCTGATTCTTCCAGCTATCCAGTTCAATAGGTTTCTTCCAAACAACCACTTAACCATAATCCTCTGCTCTGTTTATTCAACTTGCTCATTAATTAAAAAAAAATTTTTTTGGATGTTGGAACCTTCTCCTATCCACTTGATCAAACGAACTTGTATTTATCAGAAGATGAATTATATCTGTGCATCTGCCCCTTTTGGGAGTTGGCACTGAACAGCTATTTTCTCATTTAGGCATGAACACAAGATGGAAGCTCATAGGAAAAGATGAAGAAAGTTAGAGACAGAGAACATAATGAAGCAGAATAAAAACAGGCACCAATAAGTTGTGAGAAATATTAGTGGTTTAGCTACATAAGACAGTCCATTCCTAGCAGAGGGCAAGTGGGGCTTTCTCCTCTCCTAAAATGGCCTGAGTGTTTGGTAATAACTCAGCCCAGTTTGCTGAACTAAGAGTTTCAGTTGTTTTTACTGTTCTGTTGGGGGGGTCACTTCTGTTTATATTACCTCTAGCTATGTTCTCATTTAAATTTTAGTGCTGTTTTAATATCTTATATAACACATATCTCAATGTTGTTTATAAGATTCTGCATCCCTATTGTTTCCTCATAAATATTGTTTAGTTTCTTATGCTATTCGGTCATGTTTTTTATGATCTATTTCTTAGGTCACAGGAAACTGCTTTATATTAGTTCAGTTGAATGAAGTTCATCAAGTTAGTTCAAAAATCTCTCTGAGTATTTCCCATAATTTCTGGGTGAACTAAAGGTGAATTACTGGTAAGTTCATTTTGAGGTAGAACTTTGAACAATTTCTAGTTCATTTTCACATTCATCCCAGCAACAACACCACTCCAACAGGCCTGGACTCAGTTTTCCTCGTTATTATTTTTATTATTTTTAAAAGCAAGTCAATTAGACATCTGTAAAGAAAGTTAGAAAGTAAAATGTGGAGGCAATGTTCATTACCGGTAGGCTTATTGAACTAAGGATGCTTAGTCACTTAATCTTTGTTGCTAAGCAATCAGAATGAATGAATGTGAGGCATTTCCTGTATCTCCCCTGCTGAAGAAATTCACAACAGGAGTAGCTTGCAGCAAGAAAGTAAAGGAACAAAGTGAATGATGCCTTATGCCTTTAACAGCTGTGTGGCTGGCACAAATTAAACAAGGCAAGCCTTTTCTATTATGGACATATAATTATGGGGAAAGCTTAACCTGTCAACATGGTGACTGTTAGACACGGTGTTACTGGTTTACTTTTTGACCCTATAGGTCAAGACAGCAGCTTGTATACTGGGGGGGGGGATGGAGGATTTCACCATTTGGATGAACTTGACTAGTTCATTTTGTAAAAGGACAAGCTCGGTCTGAAACTACCAGTAGTTCCTTTTTAGACAGCATGAATTTAAACGAGAATGAATTTCTTTTGAAAACAAACCTTCCAAGCATTGCTATGACGATTTGTCACAGTACTTCAGCCCAGTACTGCCAAGTCTGATTGGCAGCAGCTCCCCAGAATTTAATGCAGAGGTCTCTCCCTTCACCTGATACCTGTCTTTTTAAATTCGAGATTCCAGAAATTGAACCTGAGACTTTCCAGCTACAAAAATGTATGTTCCGCCACTGAGCTATGGAGCCTCCCTGTTCCTAGCATCTACCTATTACCTGAAGTACTGTTTAATGGCCAAAAACTTGAGGCCTTTATATCAAATCTGGGATTCTATATAATCTATATAATCTCATTCCAACCAGCCAAAGATATTAACTGAATTCAGAAGCATGTTTTTCCCCCCACAGGCTATTGCAAAGTGACTATTTACAGACCTCTTCCTTTAACTTCATTTCTCGCCTCACTGAATTTGTTGCTGTTTCATTCTGTCAGCTATGATCACTGTCAATAGTTTAGAAAAATATAAGTGAACTTCACTTGTATACACAGTTAGTTCCCCTAGTTTCCTTTGAGACATACAAATGGAGTTAATCAATGTCTTACTGTACCGTAGAGATAGGAAAACATTAGCAGCCATACTTAGAGGCAATGAAACACAAAATATGAAATACTGAGGCTGCAACATGACAGGTTCTGAGAATGAAGGAAACTACACACTACAGTGAAACAGTAACACATTATTCTATTAATATTCTTATTTATTAAAATATATGCTGTAGTGCCTTTCATACGCAGTCACAGAAGACACAGAAGTACTGTCAGAAGTACAATAAAATTACAATTCCAAATATAACAGAAGCTGTTCAGTCAACAACAAATAGGCTTAAAAGAAACCAACCTCGGGTCACAGCTGCTTCAGGTTGCGTCTTTTCGGGTTGCGCTCCATGCCGAACCTGGAAGTACCAGAACGGGTTACTTCCGGGTTTCGCCGTGCGCGCATGCACATAAGCGCTAAATCGTGTTTTGCACATGTGCAGAAGCACTGAATCATGACCCACGTGTGCTGCAAACGCTGTGGTTTGCGAACGTGCCTCCCGCACGGATCATGTTCGCAAACCGAGCGTCCACTGTAGTTGCCAGCAAGGCCTTAAAAAGAAAGAAGAAGAAAAGAGGGGGGGTGTCCCAACAAATCCTGAAATAGCATCAGTCTAGGACGGTATTTGCTGCAACTCAGAAGGGAGCTGAGTAAGTCATCCCTCTGGTCCATGCTAAACGAGCCTCTGCAGGTTGCTGCATTCCCAGGAAAGCCTCATCCAGTCAACTTAGTGACCAGGCAGGTTGATACATGAAAAGGTGGTTCTTCAGGTAAGCTGCTCTCAAGTTGTTTAATATTTTGTAGATCAAAACCAAAAACTTAAGGCTGTTCCAGTAGCATCAGAGGGCTTGTGAAGACATCACTTTTGATCAGGCTGACGCATAAATCCTTGTTATTTCCAAATTCCTGTTTTTATCAGTTCCTGCTTTTAGAATTCCTTCCAGCAGCACCTTAGAGACCAACACGGCTACCTACCTGCTTTTAGAATGCTTTTTTATTGGTTTTTGTGAACTGATTTATTGTTTTTATGTTATTTAGGTACACCACTTAGAGATTTTAAATATTAAGAGGTTTAAAAATGCTTTAAAAGAAATAATAGAAACAAATATTGGAAGCCAGGGCAGCTCATTTAAGAATGCTGTAAGATGTGCACAGTAAAATTTTGCGCTAGTTTCAGGCTTGTACCCTCACCTATTTTTTAAGAACTAACTCTGTCACTTGGAAGATTCCTACGTACTGTGTGATTAAGAACAAAACCACATGCTCATTGAAAATATTGGACCAGATAAACGAAGACCAAGGTTATCAGTCACCATGCTTGGCTAATGGTAAATAACTTTGCTGTGAGAAATGTCATAAGGCAACACCCATGTTTGTTCAATTTCACTTGTAAGTGTAAGCACTGAAACTTTGTGTTTGGACCATGGGCATTCTAATGTGAAAAATTCATTTTCCCATGACAGATTGACCTAATGGAAAATCATCCCTATTCAGCCAACATGCTCAAACTACAGGTAAGCATGGAACCTAGAGATCTTTCTGTAGACAGATGGTCATACTTAATTATTTTGGAAGAGAACACTTTTCACTGCCAGAATTCATGGGAAGACATTTGGGAAGCTCTTCATTTGTTTAACTGCAGTGATTCCAGCCCATAATGTTTCATACAACATAAACTTATGAGTCAGGGGACGTTTTTTGCTGGATGAAAGGCATGGTGATCTACGAAGCTTGGGTCCTCTTCCACCAACAGACCTTAACTATTGTACTCCCCCCCCCTTCTTATTTTCACATGTTAAAGACTCTGAGGCTCCAATACTTTGGCCACCTCATGAGAAGAGAAGAATCCTTGGAAAAGACCCTGATGTTGGGAAAGATTGAGGGCACTAGGAGAAGGGGACGACAGAGGACAAGATGGTTGGACAGTGTTCTCGAAGCTACGAACATGAGTTTGACCAAACTGCGGGAGGCAGTGCAAGACAGGAGTGCCTGGCGTGCTATGGTCCATGGGGTCACGAAGAGTCGGACACGACTAAACGACTAAACAACAACAACAACAAAGCTTTGTGCCAAACATTTGCAAGGTTTGACCAATACCTCCAATCTTAAACATTTTTCCATTATATCTTTAAAAAAAATTCCATTGTAGAATGACTAATTTTACTAAGTGTGCAAGAGAGAGGTGTGCTGTCTTTTAATCTCGGAAATGTATGGAACACACTATGAACAGTCAGGGCTGCTCTGTCTATTATTGCTTCACCAGTAAGGAACTTGCTTTTGGTACAGCAGCCATGGCTGATATATCTTGGTTATATCTGCCTGCAATACCAAATAGACCACCATTTTTTGTAGTGCTGCATGAGAACCTCAAGCAGGTGTTCGATGAGGAATCAAGCTTATTTTGAAACAGGTTTTGTTTTGTTGTTTTATTGTTTTTAAAGTTTTAAAATGCAATCAAGAACATTGAGTAGCCAGTAAAACTATATATAAAAGCCAACTTTTTCTAATTCTCTCTGGAAATTTGACATTTTCTGCAATTATATCTCTTCCCTTCAGCAGATTCAGAATTTATCCTGACAATTAGTTGCTCTTTCCATTGTTACCAACTCATCATATTATTCACATAACTCCTCCCATTTGCACCTCATCCATTTCATCATTATGTTCAAGGTCCAATCCCTCCACTGAAACTCATCTATTGGGCCTTTTTGTTAAGAATTGCCCAGTTTGATCGAGCTAAGTATTCTGGGTGGTGTTCAACTAATTTTATTCAGACTGGACCCATGAAATTAATGAGATGTCTAACTTAGGTCCATTAAATTTAGTGGGTCTGCTCTGAGCACAAGTTGGTTGAACACCACACAATATTTCCAGCAACATCCAGTTAGGCATTTCTTGATGCTCACAAGCCATCCTCCATTGTTCCTCCTCAGCATCTGATATGCAAACTTTCTTGTGCATGGATGTTACATTTTTGCCATCACGGCTAATAAAGGTAAAGGTAAAGGGGCCCCTGACCATCAGGTCCAGTCGTGTCTGACTCTGGGGTTGTGGCGCTCATCTTGCTCTATAGGCCGAGGGAGCCGGCGTTTGTCTGCAGACAGCTTCCGGGTCATGTGGCCAGCATGACAAAGCTGCTTCTTGCGTACCAGAGCAGCGCACGGAAACGCCGTTTACCTTCCCGCCGGAGCGGTCCCTATTTATCTACTTGCACTTTGACGTGCTTTCGAACTGCTAGGTGGGTAGGAGCTCACCCCGTTGCAGGGATTCAAACTGCCGACCTTCTGATCAGCAAGCCCTAGACTCTGTGGTTTAACCCACAGCGCCACCTAGGTCCCTATCACGGCTAATAGCTATTGATAAATCTAGGGCATTTCTAGATGGTTGCTCTTTTGTGGTGTGATTCAACTGCATACCAGCAAATTAAGGCTGCACAATTAAGATTGATTTGGTACTCTTGCACAACAAACTTGCTCCCCCCAAAATAGGAGGGGGGTGGTTTGTAAGGAAAGTGATGAGAAAATGCACTTAGAAGTATGGGATAGCCATTGTTTGACATGACATCATATAATAACCTCACCATAAACAAATTATAACCGATGCTCAGTAAACAGTGGACTGCTAAATAAATTCCCTGCAAACCTTATACAAACAAATCTGGTTTATTGCTCAATAAACAAGTTATCTGGAAGCAACAGTAGTCACCAAGTTCTTTTTTAAAGCTACATCAGCTAGCATTCCAATCTCCACCTCCCATTTCCATGTTTTTAGCTGCACTGCTCCCTGCAGGTTCCTTCCCCATCTCTCTTCTAAAGAAGCCAATTCTCTTTCAAGTCCTTCCTCAAAGCAACATCCTTCTACAACTTCATTTTGCTGTTCCTGACATTTGTGAGTCTGCTCTGTACACCTTTCCTTCTGTTCATTTGTCAGCCTACAACATTTTGCTTAATGTGAACTTTTGTTCGTCAAACATTGATTGTAAGCAGAGATCACATCCTTCCCCTATTTTACACAGTAGTTGTTGTGGTGGTGGTTCTTTAGTCGTTTAGTCGTGTCCGACTCTTTGTGACCCCATGGACCAGAGCACGCCAGGCACTCCTGTCTTGCACTGCCTCCCACAGTTTGGTCAGACTCATGTTGGTAGCTTCGAGAACACTGTCCAACCATCTCGTCCTCTGTCGTCCCCGTCTCCTTGTGCCCTCAATCTTTCCCAACATCAGGGTCTTTTCCAGGGAGTCTTCTCTTCTTATGAGGTGGCCAAACTATTGGAGCCTCAGCTTCACGATCTGTCCTTCCAGTGAGCACTCAGGGCTGATTTCCTTCAGAATGGATAGGTTTGATCTTCTTGCAGTTCATGGGACTCTCGAGTCTCCTCCAGCACCATAATTCAAAAGCATCTATTCTTCGGCCTTCTTTATGGTCCAGCTCTCGCTTCCATACATCACTACTGGGAAAACCATAGCTTTAACTATATGGACCTTTGTCGGCAAGGTGATGTCTCTGCTTTTCAAGATGCTATCTAGGTTTATCATTGCTTTTCTCCCAAGAAACAGGCATCTTTTAATTTTGTGACTGCTGTCACCATCTGCAGTGATCATGGAACCCAAGAAAGTAAAATCTCTCACTGCCTCCATTTCTTCCCCTTCTATTTGCCAAGAGGGATGGGACCAGTGGCCATGATCTTAGTTTTTTTTTTATGTTGAGCTTCAGACCATATTTTGCACTTTCCTCTTTCACCCTCATTAAAAGTTTCTTTAATTCCTCCTCACTTTCTGCCATCAAGGTTGTGTTATCAGCGTATCTGAGGTTGTTGATATTTCGTCTGGCAATCTTAATTCCGGCTTGGGATTCATCCAGTCCAGCCTTTCGCATGATGATTTCTGCATACAAGTTAAATAAGCAGGGAGACAATATACAGCCTTGTCGTACTCCTTTCCCAATTTTGAACCAATCAGTTATTCCATATCCAGTTCTAACTGTAGCTTCTTGTCCCACATAGAGACTTCTCAGGAGATAGAGATTTCTCAGGAGATTTTACACACTATTAAAGTGCAAATAGATAAGCAGGTACTGTTCCGGCGGGAAGGTAAACGGCGTTTCCATGCGCTGCTCTGTTTCACCAGAAGCGGCTTAGTCATGCTGGCCACATGTCCCGGAAGCTGTCTGCGGACAAACGCCAGCTCCCTCGGCCTATAGAGTGAGATGAGCGCCGCAACCCCAGAGTCATCTGCGACTGGACCTAATGGTCAGGGGTACCTTTACCTTTATGTAGATTGTAGCAACAAGCAGCTGTAGTATGAACAGGAGAAGCATCATTTTGAGTTCCCCAAATCAATGTAATACTCCATCCACAAACAAAATGTTCTCAGAGAGAGCAAAAGCTGTTTCGGATAACCTTAACCCCCACTTTTTTTTTCCTTTGGAAGCTCTGACAAACCATTTCTGCCGGGGGTTTTTTAGCACAAACTAGGGGGAAAGCTGCCCCCCCCCCGGCACCATTTGTGCTATGGCTGTCATGATGATACATGTCATACAAAATTCCTGGAGCAATTTGCTTGTGTGTGTGTGTGTGTGTGTGTGTGTGTGTGTGTGTGTAAAGCGAAGGATAATCACATAGACATTGTTGCCTATGTACAAAAAAAAGGAGAGTCAGTCTGATGCACAAGGGGATAGGTAAAACTCACTTTAGGCTCCTCCAGACAACCTGCTCATTGAGCGTTGTTTGCATAAAGCTTAGATGGAGGTTCTACAATGCTCACTCTTTATTGTGCATTTGTTCTGATTTGTTCCCAGGGAGGTTATACAATGAGCATCCATCCTGATTTGGGCAGAGCTTATTCATGTTCCTGTCAAATTGATAGTTACTGAAGCTTTTTAGTGCATTTCCCTGTCACTGCCTTAACTGCAAAATGTCTCGTTTATTTTATTTTGAAGTTGATTTGCTGCTCCAGAGAGCTTTTAATGGTTTTAATTGTGCAAACCTAACTTTCCAATATGCAGTTGAATCCCTTGCATGAAACACTGGCAAGACTACAGCAACCCCTGTGTTCATAGGGGTGGGGTGGGGATCAAACTCTGTCTGATGCACAACGGAAGTGGTAAAACTTGCTTCGAAATCCAGTGTTTAACTTGCTGGTGAGCATGTATGTGCCACAACACTGTGGGTGATGAACCTGCTGTGGCTGCTGAAACAATGCTTCATCTGTCTTCGCCTCTTGTTCATCTAAGCTTCTAATTATTCAAGTGCATTGGATGTAGTCCAAGTCATTCAGCTTGCCATGGCAGTACTGTTAAGCTTTCTCTAAATACTTAGCACACATTCTAAACAGATAGTGACAGCATTTATGACTTTCTATACAGTACCACAATTCAAAAATTGCCAACCAAATACAGAATATATATATATATATATATAAGCATACCCAAACAGTTTTTGGCTTAGCTACCCCCCCCCCATGCACACACACTAGACTGGTTGCTAAATTAACCCAGATGTCTCGGAGCAAATGTCAGGCTCACAGAGCAACAGTGTCATGCTCTTGGTTGCTAATAGCTACATGACTGGATCAACCACATAATACAATCAGCAACTCGCACAGGCATTTGCCAAACACACCCACAAACTGTAGTCACAGCAAAAATGCAAACATGCTAAAGCTGCTTAAAGCACACACCTGACAAGCATGCAGAAGTGAGCTGAGTGTACCGGTAGCAACGGTGTTATCTAATGGATTTACTGTCCTCAGATGGAAATACCAAAGATCTCTCCTTCCCACACATCTTGTAATCTGCTGCAGGCGGGAGGAAGCTGTTGTTCAGTATCAGCATTCAAGGACTTTTGCACAGCAGTTGTGAACCCACTGCATCCTCCTCCTTTGGAGCAATTGTCGGGAATCATGGTGCCAGAGCACACTGGGATGGAAGGAAATGGAAAAAGGAAGCTGTGTGTGCATTTTGATCCATTAGCACAGCAAGAATAAGTATCACTGGCCATGAAAAGAAGCCCGCCTTACAAGCCCAGAGGAAGTATCTGCTAATTGCCTGAAAAACGAGGACACTGACAACCCTCCAAAACAGCAGTTTTCAAAGTGAACACACACCAAAAACAAAAACAAAACAAAACAACTACTGGATTTCTTGGGAACTTATCTGGGGTTCTTTAATGAGAAAACCAATCACAGTAGAAAGGCTTCACTTTAAGTCAGCTTGCCCTCAATGACAGATCTTCTCCAATGTGGAGCTACAGGATGATATTCTGGGCTGGGCTGGCAGTTCACACAGGGAGAGAGAGAAAGCCTAATCAGTACTGTGGTTGAATTGAGAACAGTCCCTAGGAACACCCTACCACAATCCTCTGTAAGCTATGGGGCACATATGCTGGTGGAAATGGTCCCTGGTGGGGAAAGAGGAGCAAGCCACTTCCTCATTCATCTACCCTCCCATCTGCAGATCTGGAGAGTCCTCAGGTCCATTGCCACTGAGAACTAGAAGGGCTGGGATACTGGTACATGTGTTGAAACATATCATCATGAGAAGCTTTTGTGTAGCCAACATGAACACCTTGGTGATTGTGCAGTGTGATTACATTTGGTGAGAAGATAGTAGAGAGTGTTAGGAATGACCCTCAGGGAGGGAAAGTTGGAAAGTAAGAGGCACTTGAATAACAAGTGCTATAAAGGAAGACGAGCAATGAGTAGGAACTGCTACTTTGGGTAAAATGAATGTAGGCTTTTCTGAATTTGGTAAACAGAAATATTGAAAACAGTTTAGTTTTAGTTTATTCAAATGATTGCCTCTTGCTTTTCCATTAAAATAAGCTCCAAGGCAGCTTTCAGTAAACACAACAATGATATACCAAAACAATAACATAATATGCCCATAAAACAATAAACAATGAAACACGCAATATTAAAATTTCACCAACAACATCATAAAAACAGCAGATCACAGGTTAAAACTAGCTTGAATTTTGGCAAGGCTTTGCCATCTATTAAAAGACAGAAAGGGAGCTGGTGAATCTCTACCAAGACATAGTTCTGCACTCACAGTATTATTATTCATTAGATTTATTAGTCACTTGTTACTAATATATCCAAGCAACTTACATTTAAATACACAAAATATAAATATATGATGCCATTAAATATTCATATAAAACATTAACATTATCATACAACACCTATAATTCAAACACACACAAACACACCAACAGATGAGGTACCAACATCAAAAAGGCCCTGTCTAACTGCCGGAATGTGTGGGTGAGCAGGGCAGAGATCAAGGCCTCCAAGCCTGGACAGGTTCACATAGGAACAGAAGTTTCTGAGGCATTCCAGTCCTGAGCCTTTCAGGGTTTTAAAGGTCATTGCAGATTGAATACGATGCAACGTCTATGTGCCCATCTTCAAGCACTAGACAATAATCTGGCAGCAGTATTTCTCACCAGCTGAATTTTCCAGAGTGTTTGGCAGCTCTGCATCGAGAACATTGCAGGAATCTAGCCTGCAAGTAGCTAGGACATGGATATTGATGCCAGGTCCTCTCTTCTCAAGGAAGAACAGCAACTAGTAAATCAGATGAAACTGGTAAAAGGTACTCCTAGTCACTACTTCAGGAACAGTGCGTGCAACCCTGTTCAGAACTAGTTGAATATCACCCCTCAGTAGCAGAACAACAGTACAGTACTTGCATTTTATATTTGAGTTCTTTTTCAATTTCTTTAACTCAGTGCATTGCTGAATTCCTCTGTGCTACTGTCACTTGTGAAGGCTAGGGAACAGATAAGCATCATGTCAAAGATTGACCCTATCTACATTCTTACTACCGTAGTGGTACTTTAAATGAGGTTCAAGCACTGATTTATCACTTCTACTTCCTTCTTGGGATCAGAGGATGGAGATGAAAAGTATAGCTACAAGCCATCAGGGTACTTGATGGCACTTCAGCTGAAACCTCCGAAGGACTCTCCCAGTGGTTTCATGTAGATACCAATGATCACCGGAGACAGATAGAACCTAGTGGAAACTTAAAGGCCAAAGACCACAAGGTAAAACTGCCATCTCCCATGACAACTATCTTCAGAAATGATCAGAACTACTGCATAATAGTGCCCTTTAACCTCATCACTGTAAGGCAGGGGTGAGTAACCTTTAGCCCTCCAGGTGTTGTTGGGCTCCAACTCCCATCTGCTCCAGCCAACATGTACATGTTCACAGAGTATGGGAGCTGGAGCCCAGCAACATCTGAAAGGCCACAGATTGGCCACCATGGCTGTGAGACATCCTAAAGCCCACATGGTTAATAGTATTAAAAGAAAAATCAGCAAGGTTAAATTCTTCCAGTCCATCTTCCAGCACAGTTCCTCCACCAAGTTGACCAATGCAGTTTCCATCCCAAAACCAGTCCTGAAGCTAGACTGAAAAGGATCCAAATAATCATTGAAGCAAGATACTGCTTAATAACGGACTGGTATTTTTCATACTGAAATTGTGCATGAGCCAATTGCGTAGGTACTGTTTAGTCACGTAAACATCTAACAAGATGAATTATATTTTCAGAAACTATTTATTTAATGGTTTTCATTAAAAAGGAACTGACAAGTTCTTTTCATATTTGGAAAATATAATGAAGGAATTAATTTAGATATTTGAATTGTAAATGGATGAACATAAATATTTCATAGTGAATGTAGTTGTTTCTTAATATCACTTGATGAACACTAATATTAGTAGATGAAGTTTGTAATGTTCTTTAATGAACTGTGTTCATTGAATTTGGATACAATTGGGAGGTATTCATCATGAAGGGTATGTGTTAATTATATGAATTATCTGCAGATGAACTGAAATATCTGATTAGAAATCAAGCAGAATTTAGTTTATATAAATGGGGAAATGGTTCAATCACATAGAGGGGTATGGTTATGGAATGCTTTTCCCCCCCGCTGAGTGATGGAACAATTAAAAGTTGCACATGTAGATATCTTGAATAATACAGTTAAAACAAATGAAGATATGTTAGAACAGATGGCTATGATTTAATATATTTACAGAAAACTCATCTGAATCAAGGGAATTAATGTGTAATAAGCATTTTATTTACAGCAGAAAGATATATGTCCTCTGCAAAACTTAAATTGAAGGAATGGTGATGTTACATTCTAAAGTTAATTTTGCAGTGGTGGATAAATTAAAAGACAAAGATGGGGGGGGTGTTTTAAAGGGAGGAAGATTACCATAGAATCTATATGTGCTTCCAAACAGTGCATATCAAAATTAGTTATTCAGAAATTTAATATGAAAGTTGAATGATTTTATTAGATGAGATTTAGCTATGAAAGGGGGCTGCAATACAGTTACGAATTCAATTATGGATTACAGGAGGACAAACTTACAAAATGTGGCTGGTATCCTTAGTTAATTTAAAAGAAAGCTAAATGAAAAAGCGATTGGTGATGGCGATATACAGAGATTCTATCATTTGAATGTGAAAGATTACACTGCTTGCCATTACTCATACTCAATAATAGATTTACTTATTTATTTCCCCCTCAAGATTAGATAAAGTACTATGAAATGACTGATAACCTTATTAACTTCAGACTGTGCTTTGGTATATATTAAAGTGTGGGTGAGAATACAAAACAGAAATTGTATTTGCACAGAAATTACATCCACTTCTTCTGTGAGATGACAGCATAAAAGAGAAGGCACAAAACGACAGGTTTTCCCCCCACACCCTCCATTATTTAATGGGTGATTCGTATGGGAAACATTGCAAGCGTACATTAAGGGTCTAAAAAATAGAAAGCTTAGGTTGCCATCCTATACACACTTACCTGGAAGTAAGTCTTATTGATCACAGTTGGACTTAGTGCTCGGTAGACATGTATGGTATTCCAGAGAAAGAGGGCCACATTAGAAGGGATGCTAAATGAATCTCTCTGCAGGGGGATTCTATATTTGCAATGGAATCTCCTGTAGAGCTGGGCCAGAGCGTAGGACCCTCTAAGATGACCCAGCTATAATTAAGGCTACCTAGTGCCAGGAGCTTTAGGACTTTAAAGAACAGGCTGTATACCAAGGTTAGCCAATGCCGTGCCCTCCCAATACTGCAATGTCCATCAACCAAAGCCAGCATGGCCAATGGCCAGGGATGATGGGATTTGTAGTCTACGTAACCAGGGGGGCACCACATTGGCTACCCCCTGTTGTGTACTTGCATCCAGATCAACAGAACTCCCAACCAGCAACAGATTGAGAAACAGTAAATGTTCATGTAAGGGAACATGAAGAAAGAGATTCTGGGTTGGATAAGAGTGAATTAGAAGAGTTGGCTGTCAGTGATGGTATAGTAGTGGATGGGTGACTCTCACAACTAGGAACGGTCGATTTCGGTTTCTCTCTGTTTCATTTTGCTGTTCTCCAAATATCCACATCAGTTTGCAATTTTTTTTTAAGCCCCCATGAAAAACCATCTGTATTTTAGTGCAAATTTCTCCTAATATGCAGTTTTGCCTTGTATACCTTTTTTCCTGCAAATCAGTTTCAAAAATGCATTTTTGTATGTTGTCATTAGCAATCCGTGCATTTTCATGTGCCATGTGACCATAGTATGTGCATTTTTGCATGTGCACATTACTTGGCTGGACAACTGCATTGCAAAATTCAGAGAAGTGTGGATTTTTAAGATTGGCTGTTGATTCATTGTTAGTGTGAATCAGGTAGGTTTGCCTTTAAATGCAAACAAAATTGAATTTCTCCCCCATCCCTACTCAGAGCCTTTAAAATTAGAAAAGAAGCATGGCAAGGTTATCCCTCTTTCCCTTGGTTATTTACAGCTTTTAGCTATGTACAAATGAAATATTTGAGAAAATGAGGAGATGAAAGTAAGTAATAAGGTAGTCAATATATTTTACACAAATGATACAAGTGTCCAGTGGCACCACTGGGGAAACTGTTGGTTTTTTTAAAAAAAAAATAATAATTTCAACCCATATCTAGTTTTCAGTTCCTCCTCCACTTTTTCACTAAAATTAAAGCCTAATTTATTCCTCTGAGTTTTACATCCAGATACAACCTGTGAATCTTGGCATATATTTATCAGAGGATTTGAAGACACAGCTTGTGAATAAGCACGAGCCAAATAGTAAAGGTTCAAAAAGGCCTAGAGAATTGGGGATAATTAATATTATCACAGTTGGGGGGGATTGCTTATTTTTATTTAATGCCATTCCAATATGTTTTACTACATTTTGTATTATGAAACTGGCAGAGCTTATGGGGATATCTAGAATGTTTTAAAAGTAAAAAGGTAAAGGTAAAGGGGCCCCTGACCATCAGGTCCAGTCGTGTCCAACTCTGGGGTTGTGGCGCTCATCTCGCTCTATAGGCCGAGGGAGCCGGCGTTTGTCCGCAGACAGCTTCCGGGTCATGTGGCCAGCATGACAAAGCTGCTTCTGGCAAACCAGAGCAGCGCACGGAAACGCCATTTACCTTCCCACGGTCCCTATTTATCTACTTGCACTTTGATGTGCTTTCGAACTGCTAGGTTGGCAGGAGCTGGGACCGAACAACGGGAGCTCACCCCGTTGCAGGGATTCGAACCGCCGACCTTCTGATCAGCAAGCCCTAGACTCTGTGGTTTAACCCACAGTGCCACCTGCTTTTAAAAGTAATACATTTAAATACTTTTAGAATGGTGGATTAGCAGTTCCAAACATTACTTTGTGTTTGTGAGACAGTAGGATTAACATGGATATCCTTGTGGATTTATGTGGACAAAGATTCAGAACATCTTTATGTTTCCTTTTCTTTCCATGCTTGGTTATGGACAGATAAGTAGATTTTGAAAGTGGCTGGGAGGGAAAAGGTGATACAAAATCCAACTTTGATAAATATAAAAGGAGCGTTAATTCTGATATATAATTTCTAGAATAAAGATGGTGATGATTTCCATCGTAAGTCAACACCATTTTTCATTTAGAGCAGGAGTGGGGCTCTGCAGATGTTTTTGGACTGCAGCTGCCATCATCCCTGGTCATGCTGCCTGTGACCGATGAGAATTGTCCTCCAACAGCATCTAGAGAGTCACAGGCTCCCTATCCTGATATAGAGCAGGAGAACATTGAAAGATGGGGATTATTTATAGATGTGACAGAAAATAATAAATTATGTATGGGTGCACCAGAAGAGCATTGATGGGTTGTTGCTTTCTCTATGTGATACTTAACAACTTAAACAGGGAGATGGGAAACCAATAGTGAATAACTGATTCAGAGGAGTGCGAGTAGAGATATGTGCACACAGAGTGGCTTTCATCTCCTGTCACCCTACTGAAGCTTCCCTGGAAATCTGCTAAAGTCCAGGAAACCCTCCATTGGTGTCAGTGGGCAATTTGGGGTGCTGCTATTGTGCCGCCGCTGTGGCTGTGATGGCGCTGCTGCTTGCTGGGACCACGATCGGGTGGCAGCAGCAGTAGGTGCAACCACATATACCTCTCTGCACCCGCCACTGCTGCCAACCTGGTGCTTCTTCCACCCTCATCACTACACCGCTCCGTTCCATCCCAGCCTCAGCCAGTGGCAGGCAGGATGACAGTGCAGCTGCTGTGCATCACTTCGCAGGCCATGGCTGCCCTCCAGAATGGGGTGGGAAGGAGTATAAGAGGCAGCAGCAGGAAAGAGAGGAATTCGGAGTGCAGGGCACCTTGCACAAGCACAAGTACCTTTGTCCTTGCACATTGCACAAGGCTCCTTTGGATTCATGCAGTATAACAGCATATGTACAGAAGATTACAGGTTTTGTATCACCTTTCCTTTCTCCAATATTTCCAAGTGCAGCACAGTTCAGAAAATGAATGCAGGTTGAAACAAATCACTGCTACAACTAAGAAGAGAATAATATTATGGCATGTTGCTAGATTTAGATTGGTCAGATGTAGAGTCTAAGTTGAAATGAAATAGAGAAGGATTGTTAATATCAAAAGAGCTGGGGGAGAGAACCATATAATGCTGTTGGCAAATCGGTTGACTTTAAGTGCAGATTAAACTGATCCACCAGTGCTTTTTAATTCCCAAGAGACTGAGTAAAATGTTATCACCAAATGTATATGGATGTTATAAATGTAATTTGGTTAATGCAAATTTGCTGCACTTTTGGGGGACATGATTAATGGCATGAACACACCGAGGAATGTTTTTTGAAGTTATCAGCATTAAAACAGGGACCGCATTTAGGAAAAACAACAACCTCATTTAATGAGGACTCCCAGAAGATACTAGAAGAGATTTATTATGAACTTGTTAATGGCAGCAGAAAAAGCAATCCAATCCATGTCCACTCCAGGCTGAGGGAGCAGGGAGTTGTATTGAGTAGAAACATTCGCCTGCTCAGCTGCCGTCCCATTAGCCACCACTAACAAAAGTGGTGCAAACATCACTTCCATCAGGTGAATGGGTGGCTGGGAGGCCTGCTGGTGTTACGTATTCTCACAAGTGGAACCCAGCAGAAATCCCTGAAACAGAGCATTCTGAGGGCAAGGAGGGGTGGGGCTTAGCTGACCCACCTCAGGTTGCTACTTTAAAAAGTCCTCATGAAAATTTCCCAGCATTTTGTGTGCATTTTCCCTAATATACTCATTTTTTGCAAGCCATTTCCCTTACCTTAATGCACTTCTGCTATATTCTCTCATATGGGCATTTTAAGGCACCTTCTCCCAATAGTTGCATGCTTGAACATGCTATTTGGTTAGAGAGCTTCACTGGAAAATTTCAACAGATATTTCAAAGGATGACTGCATTCTGGTATGCGATTTTCGAAGGCTAGCTGCATGTAGGTTTGTGTGTCGTTTCGGGAAGTGCAAATTAGGTTGGTAGGGATTTCTGCCCCACCCCTAGTTACTGGTACGTGGAAGTAGTTGTGTGGTTTCTTGGATCTTAGCATAATTTCTAGGAGTGTTCAAATGACACCACCACCATCACCCCAAAGGCACATTCATCTTCAACGTGAAGGAGTGGGATTGCATCTGCCAGCCTCACACTCTGGTAGCCATACATTCAACATTCATATGAAGGGGCTCTCTCTGCATCCAGATGCACATGTGTAGAGGCTCCTTCACGTGAATAGAAATGCTGGTTCAATAGGGGGCATTGCCAGGGAGCATGCCGGCAGCAAGGCATGCCTACCAGGTGCAATCTTATAATAATGATTTGTTATTTATACCCCGCCCAACTGGCTGGGTTTCCCCAGCCACTCTGGGCAGCTCCCAACCAAATATTAAAAACACAATACAGCATTAAACATTAAAAACTTCCCTAAACAGGGCTGCCTTGAGATGTCTTTTAAAAGTCAGACAGTTGCTTATTGCCTTGACATCTAATGGGAGGGCGTTCCACAGGGCGGGTGCCACTACCAAGAAGGCCCTTTCTGCCTGGTTCCCTGTAACCTCACTTCTCGCAGTGAGGGAACTACTAGAAGGCCCTCGGAGCCGGACCACAGTGTCCGGGCTGAATGATGGGGTGGAGACTCTCCTTCAGATATACAGGACCGAGGCCGTTTAGGGCTTTAAAGGTCAGCACCAACCTCCTCACTTCATGAATTGGGCAAAGGTTGTGCGAACATCCCTCCTATCTTCAGTGGTGATGGACAAGAAGAGTTTCCCGAAGCCTGGAAATTTGAAAACCGCTGCTCTAAGCCCACATCTACATTACATTTCTGTAACTGGACGGCTGGGTGGATGTAAACGAGAAAACAGACTAGGCCACAAATTCACTGCAACCCACTGGGCAGCTATGCCACTGGTTGTTAAGCTGAAAGCGGTGCTTCAATTGCACAATTGTGCAGGAAAATAAAAAGTGTTCTGCTTTACCTTTAAAATTGTAGGCATAAAACTCCAGCCAAGTTCAGCCTGGTAAATTGATGGGAAGCTGTGTGTTTATATCAAGATGAATAACCATTAATATAAAACGCTGAAGTAAGATGAATGTTCTTTAATTTAAATGAACCAAAGCATTGTTGTTGTTTTTTCATTATTCATTTAAAGGAATGAGGGGCGGGAGGGATTTTGTACTGGTTCTACAGTGGCTATAGAAACAAATCCAAACTGGCAATTTATTTCAAAAAACCCATTTTGCAAGCAGCAGAATTTGGGCATGGCTTTGCTAGAAAAAAACACATTGCGGTATTTTGTCATTAGCACTTTCCCCCAGAGAAAACATTGTGTGGCGATGCCCCAAGCCCCCCCTGGAATAAATAAAGACACAGGACACATTGCATTAGGTTAATGGGCATAAAAGGCCACAACTTTATTGATTACGGATGTAGAGAGGTATTGGCTTAGGCATTGGATCTAACCTTCTATATCTGACTCCAGCCCGTTCTGCTGGCAGTCAGTGAAGGGTTAACCACCGTTGGGTGAGTCCTGCGATGCAGATCAACTAGGAACTCGCCCTGGGGCCACCACTAGGGGCCGTGCCTTAGGCCCTCACCTACCACGGCTTCGGACATGGCCATGCCCTGGACTCCTTAAGGGAGTACCCTTCAGCATTTTGGGGGAGGTGATGGCAGCAACCTCCCCCCCCCAACTGTAACCTTTCCGAGATAATCCAATGCCTACGGCCAAAACCAAAGTTGTGACGAGTTGCTATGAGGTAGGCGAAAACCACCAGGCCAGAGTCAATTTGCCAAGTGGGAAAATTCCTACCAGGCCCCTCAATGGTGACCAACCGATGTCCATAGCAATGTCAAGAGAGCCTTGCCTAAGGGAAGGGAGGGCGGGAAAAACGTTGCAGCGGGTGGTCAAAAGGAGAGGCTGTTTCCTGGACGCGGGCTTGCTTAAATCCGCAAGCCGCGCCCCCCTGGAATGTCCTGATTGGACGTGCCAAGGGTGCGCCGCATCCGGGAGCCAGCCAATGGGCTGGGGGGATGGTATTCATTCCCCCAGCACGAGGAGTGCTCATGACTGCCTACAACCTCCCCTCCTCCTATGGCGGAAGGGACTTTGTGATGAATCAGAAAGGGCAGAATTGCTGAGACAACAAAACACTTTTTTTCAGGAAATCTGAATTACCTAGCCTTTGTTATCTTTGAGGTGTTCCTTTATTGCTATAATCCGGGGGGGGGGGGGGGTTCTTGAAATTCCTGTTGCTAGGCTGATAGGCAACTTTGAAATTACATTTCTTATTCTTTTTCTCTCTTCAGCTGACAACTGCTTTAAAAAAACATAAATTAAACTTAAGAAATTAGCAAAGGATGCTGACCTGTCTCCCCTGTCCTCTTGAATAATATTGATTAAATGCATAATTATCATGGTTGGCTGTGTTTCTCATGGAAGAATGGAAGCATTTGTGACTTTGTAACCTCATTTACTGACTCAGTGCAATAAATAATTCAATCATCTCTGGGAGGAATTCTGCTTTCACGATCTACAACGCACAATGTGTGTTCACCAGGAATTCAACTGAAGCACTACCCATTACTGTATATTCCATACCTTAGCCATTGGTTTAGTTTTATTCAACAGTTTCCTTTAAAGGGGGGGGGAGAGTCACAACTTCCATCTTTAGAATTGCAAATGCTTTGTTCACATATCAAAGTGAATGATAAATTATACTTTGTTAGAGGAACCATGTTCTCACATACTCTGTAGGGATGGGGAAGAAATTTGATTCAGTTCTCATGTAAAGGTGAACTTACCTAAATCACACTTTCTGAAACAATACAAAAAATGGAAACACAGCCCTTGTTTGAAATTCTCAGACTTCTGCAGTGCAATTTTCCAAACATGTAATGTATGCAAAAATGCATATATTAGAGGCGAGTGTGTCTATAAAAGCAAATGTTGTTGAAAATAACATACCAAAATGTATTATACTGGGGTAATATGCTATGCAAAAATGTGCATATTAGGCAAATCCATGCATGTCAATGGATCAGGATGTAAGCAAGTGTCACAAGGAGAAAAACAAATATAATCAGAAGCTGCTCAATTAATGCAATTATCCCCTAACATCCTCTCACCTACACCCTGTCCTGACAGTTAAGAAGAGCTGCCATGTTTTTGCTATCAGTTCCTCTGTTGTATTGTAACTAATAGAGTTTAACAACCAGCCGACATTAAGATCTAATGAGCAAAATCTAACTCATGCCTATTTGGTAAATTAAGTAACCAAATGCAACCAATTATGATGAAAAATCCATAATTGAAAGCACAAATTTCCTGCCTGCTAATGGATAGAATAGCATAATATACAATTTTCCTTACAACCAGTCCAAAAACAGACAGTCATTTCTAAGAGCACTGAAAATGGATAGAGAAAGAATTAATTTCCTCTGGTATACACCCATATTACTTTTCTACCAACATTGCCTCTGATCAAACAGGTTTTGCTGGTTTTAAAAATGGTACAAAACCTGTAAATGTTGTTTATCAGATATGAAAGCAGTGATCCCTGCGTCATAACTCCTTCAGTTCTCCAAAACAAAAATAATCATCCGTCTCTAGTCTGGTTTACTTATTTATCATATTTGTTTCTATACCATCTTGCATCCATAAAATGTTACAGGGTGGTTTACAAAACTAAGGTAATACAAAAGCATAAAACACAATAAACTGAAACATTAAAAAACAAGATTGACCCCTGTGGGACCCCACAGAATAGCTCCCAGGAGGTGGAACAGAAATCATCCAATGCTAGTTTCTGAAATGGCCCTCAGAGATAGGAGCAGAACCTTCCGTCTCAGCAACTGCTTCATTGGGGCAGAGCTACCGTAGGTGAGTTGATGTGCTCATTAGGCCTGACACTCCTGTGTTGATTGTGTTTTTGCTAATAGAGAGTTAAACTCCAACTTGCACAGTGTGATTTATTGCTGGCTAACTCCTGACATACCCCAACCTCTAAAATTCCAAATGCAATCCAGAAGAATACAAAGGCCGATGGCATCAAAAGTCACTCCGAGGTCCAGGAGAATCAATTGAGTTGTGTTCTCCCTTTCTCTCTCCCAACAAGTAGGCCAATCAAGGGAGTTCCCGTCTCCAAATGGGGCTCAAAGCCTACATTATACTTCCGGGCAATGCTGCAAGCAATAGTTTACATCTATTGAATGCAACGGCTGTTTGGGCTGTCCACCAAATTGTTCAAATCTGTGCCAAGATTTCCAGTATCAAAATTCCATATAACTGGCATAAGATTAAAGGTCTTGAGACTCAAGCTTTGAGCAACTTGGGTCTTTGGAGGTGGTATTATGAGAATGGCAGATACAGTGGTACCTCTACTTACAGACGCGATCCATTCTGGGGTGCTGTTCGCACCTCGAAAGGTCCATAAGTAGAGTGCCGCTTCTGCGCGTGATGTGATAGAGGTCTCCTGCACGTGCGCAAAGCGCGCAGAGCACTCCTGCAGATGCGCAAAGCAACGAACCCGGAAGTAAACACTTCCGGGTTTGCCACGTTCATAACCAGAAAAAACGCAACATGAAGCAAATGCAACTCAAGGTGTTACTATACAGTATAAGTTTTCTCATTTAGGTGTCAAAAATAGTAACCAGAAATTCTAATCTCATGAAGCAAACTTAGTACTGGGGAAATGTTAATGGCACAAAGTCTCTCTGTTTCTTCTTGAAGTATCATGATTGCCTTGGTCAATGGGATAACTCCTCTGCCCATTTGTTGAAAGGATTTAGGCACATTTTTGAGAAAAATAGATTTTGCCTTGGGAAATACAGAAATATATCCCTTTAATGGGTTTTCTCCCTCTGTGTCCAGCACTTTCTGTTGAAGTGGCTTTCATTGGCATTTGGTTTCTTCGTTCTCATTTACAAGAGCAGCTCTGTCGCCTGATTAAACTGGAATCCATTTTATCCTGTCCCTTTCCAACTTGTTATTGAAGTCTGCACTTGAGAATATTTGCAGCTGCTGTGCAGGCTAGAAAATAAATGTCTCTCTCCATTTCACAATTAAGCTTTTCTCCCATGGAAATGCTTTGATTTTTGCAGCTCTCCCTCTGGATTATATGGTGTGCCTTCACTGCTACCACTAAACAACCTCAGAATCAACAATAAAGACTCTTGATTCAGAGTTCCAACATTGTTGGATTCACATATGACTGAATCCATTCTTTCAGTTTGATTATTGATTTTGGACCCTCTACAGAGGGTCCTGCACTTTGCGTATATCTTATGTAAACTAAAGTTTTAGAGAAAGAGTGAGCCTAGCTTTCTCTTAGGCTGTTTTCACATTCCTGTTTACTCTGTGCTTGTTAGGATTCCATTGATGGGCTTTTAATCCACATTCACACAATATTATCCTAAATGCATATGTAGCCTGTACTTTGATATAAAATACTACTTTTAGATGTGTTTTTCAAACCAGCTTCACAGCAATGCGAGTCCACAGAGCATTCCTAATCCTTCTTTAGCTAACACAACACCCCTCTGGCATATACACAAACAGAAACAAATCTATGACAAACTTAGTTGGTCTCTAAGGTGCTGCTGGAATGAATTTTTTTATTTTGTTTCGACCACGTCAGACCAACACAGCTACCTACCTGTAACTAGAAACAAATCTGATACTAAGGAAGTTGTGTTGTTGTTGTTGTTTAGTCGTTTAGTCATGTCCGACTCTTCGTGACCCCATGGACCATAGCACGCCAGGCACTCCTGTCTTGCACTGCCTCCCGCAGTTTGGTCGAACTCATGTTCGTAGCTTCGAGAACACTGTCCAACCATCTTGTCCTCTGACGTCCCCTTCTCCTAGTGCCCTCAATCTTTCCCAACATCAGGGTCTTTTCCAAGGATTCTTCTCTTCTCATGAGGTGGCCAAAGTATTGGAGCCTCAGCTTCACGATCTGTCCTTCCAATGAGCACTCCGGGCTGATTTCCTTAAGAATGGATAGGTTTGATCTTCTTGCAGTCCATGGGACTCTCAAGAGTCTCCTCCAGCACCATAATTCAAAAGCATCAATTCCCCTTCATGGATCAATGCCTTGTCGTGGCGAAGGGGCTTGAATAACTCAGAGAAGCTATGAGCTATGCCATGCAGGGCCACCCAAGATGGATAGGTCATAGTGGAGAGTTTTGACTAAACGTGATCCACCTGGAGAAGGAACTGGCAAGCCACTCCAGTATCCCTGCCAAGAAAACTCCATGGACAAAGACAACAGGCATATAAAAGTTATGACGCTGGAAGATGAGCCCCTCAGGTCGGAAGGCGTCCAACATGCTACTGAGGAAGAGCAGAGGACAAGTACAAGTAGATTCAGAGCTGATGAAGTGGCTGGGCCAAAGCCGAAAGGACGCTCAGTTGCGGATATGCCTGGAAGCGAAAGGAAAGTCCGATGCTGTAAAGAAAAATATTGCATAGGAACCTGGAATGTAAGAACCATGAATGGAGGTAAGCTGGATGTGGTCAAAAATGAGATGACAAGAATAAATATCGACATCCTGGGCATCAGTGAACTAAAATGGAAGGGAATGGGCGAATTCAGTTCGGGTGACTATCATATCTACTACTGTGGGCAAGAATCCCGTAGTAGAAATGGAGTGGCCCTCATAGTCAACAAAAGAGTGGCAAAAGCTGTAATGGGATGCAATCTCAAAAATGACAGAATGATCTCGATACGAATCCAAGGCAGACCTTTTAACATCACAGTAATCCAAGTTTATGCACCAACTACCGGAGCTGAAGAAAGTGAAATTGACCAATTCTATGAAGACCTACAACACCTTCTAGAAATGACACCAAAGAAGGATGTTCTTCTCATTACAGGGGACTGGAATGCTAAAGTAGGGAATCAAGAGATAAAAGGAACAACTGGCAAGTTTGGCCTGGGAGTTCAAAATGAAGCAGGGCAAAGGCTAATAGAGTTCTGTCAAGAGAACAAGCTGGTCATCACAAACACTCTCTTCCAACAACACAAGAGACGACTCTACACATGGATATCACCAAATGAGCAGCATCGAAATAAGATTGATTATATTCTCTGCAGCCAAAGATGGAGAAGCTCTATACAGTCAGCAAAAACAAGACCTGGAGCTGACTGTAACTCAGATCATCAGCTTCTTATAGCAAAATTCCAGCTTAAACTGAAGAAAGTAGGAAAAACCACTGGGCCAGTAAGATACAATCTGAATCAAATTCCTTATGAATACACAGTGGAAGTGAGGAACAGGTTTAAGGATTTAGATTTGGTGGACAGAGTGCCTGAAGAACTATGGATGGAGGCTCGTAACATTATACAGGAGGCAGCAACGAAAACCATCCCAAGGAAAAGGAAATGCAAGAAAGCAAAATGGCTGTCCAACGAGGCCTTACAAATAGCGGAGGAGAGGAGGCAAGCAAAATGCAAGGGAGAAAGGGAAAGATACAGGAAACTGAATGCAGATTTCCAAAAAACAGCAAGGAGAGACAAGAGGGTCTTCTTAAATGAGCAATGCAAAGAAATAGAGGAAAACAATAGAATGGGGAAAACCAGAGATCTGTTCAAGAAAATTGGAGACATGAAAGGAACATTTCGTACAAAGATTACCATAATCAAGGACAAAAGTGGTAAGGACCTAACAGAAGCAGAAGACATCAAGAAGAGGTGGCAAGAATACACAGAGGAATTATACCAGAAAGATATGGAGGTCTCGTACACCCCAGGTAGTGTGGTTGCTGACCTTGAGCCAGACATCTTGGAGAGTGAAGTCAAATGGGCCTTAGAAAGCACTGCTAATAACAAGGCCAGTGGGAGTGATGATATGTTAAGGTGCTACACCCAATATGCCAGCAAGTTTGGAAAACTCAGCAATGGCCAGAGGATTGGAGAAGATCAGTCTACATCCCAATTCCAAAGAAGGGCAGTGCCAAAGAATGCTCCAACTACCGCACAATTGCGCTCATTTCACACGCTAGCAAGGTTATGCTTAAAATTCTACAAGGCAGGCTTAAGCAGTATGTGGACCGAGAACTCCCAGAAGTGCAAGCTGGATTTCGAAAGGGCAGAGGAACCAGAGACCAAATAGCAAACATGCGCTGGATTATGGAGAAAGCTAGAGAGTTCCAGAAAAATGTCTACTTCTGCTTCATTGACTATGCAAAAGCCTTTGACTGTGTCGACCACAGCAAACTATGGCAAGTTCTTAAAGAAATGGGAGTGCCTGATCACCTCATCTGTCTCCTGAGAAATCTCTATGTGGGACAAGAAGCTACAGTTAGAACTGGATATGGAACAACTGATTGGTTCAAAATTGGGAAAGGAGTACGACAAGGTTGTATATTGTCTCCCTGCTTATTTAACTTATATGCAGAATTCATCATGCGAAAGGCTGGACTAGATGAATCCCAAGCCGGAATTAAGATTGCCGGAAGAAATATCAACAACCTCAGATATGCAGATGACACAACCTTGATGGCAGAAAGCGAGGAGGAATTAAAGAACCTTTAAATGAGGGTGAAAGAGGAGAGCGCAAAATATGGTCTGAAGCTCAACATCAAAAAAACCAAGATCATGGCCACTGGTCCCATCACCTCCTGGCAAATAGAAGGGGAAGAAATGGAGGCAGTGAGAGATTTCACCTTCTTGGGCTCCTTGATCACTGGAGATGGTGACAGCAGTCACGAAATTAAAAGACGCCTGCTTCTTGGGAGAAAAGCAATGACAAACCTAGACAGCATCTTAAAAAGCAGAGACATCACCTTGCCGACAAAGGTCCGTATAGTTAAAGCTATGGTTTTCCCAGTAGTGATGTATGGAAGTGAGAGCTGGACCATAAAGAAGGCTGATCGCCGAAGAATTGATGCTTTTGAAGGAAGTTGTGTTAAACCTCACCAAAATGCTGGAGAGGATGCACCTCCACAAGCACATACTTCCACATGTGGTGGGAATATCCCAAAATCCAACTCTTCTGGACATCAGTCCTACAAGAAATAACTAAACAATCAATGCTTTTAAAAAATGTTAAGGGTTAGTCTTATTCTGCTTGAGACTCAGGAAACACCATGACAGGAAATGAGGCTGCCATCAGGGGTGGCAATGGAACTGGCGATTCACAGTGCTAGAGAAGAAACTAAAAATTTAATTTTGTTTTAGTTTCTTCTCCCATTAGATTCACAAAATGTTTAGGGCTATGCATACTTCTGTGCCCCCCCCCCCCCAGAAAAAAGCACTGTAAACAAGTACAGTCGTACCTCGGGTTACGACCACCTCGGTTTGCAAACAGTTCGGGTTACGAACTGCGCAAACCCGGAAGTGTTTTCGCCGTGCGCGCGTGCGCAGAAGCGGCGCGCGTGCGATTGCGCGATCTGCGCATGCGCAAAGTGCGAAATGGATCGCGTTCGTAACCCGAGGTATTACTGTATTAGAACTCACTGGCCCTACTAAACTTCTTCCAAGATAATAATGCCGACGCACAATATAAAGAGCTCATAGCCCACCTACTCTCAACAGCCAGAAGCATCATAGCCAGACACTGGAGAGACCTGTCAGGAGTGAGCATGGACCAATGGTATCAAACAGTATGGGAAACAGCCTTGTTAGAAAAACTAACCAATAAACTGAAACTGACACGGGGACAAGTAGAAGAAGATGCCTTCACCCTAGTACGGTTCCCCTTTATCACATATGCAGCCCTACAATACAACAACAATAATCCACTGACAGCATATGAATCAAACTGGCTGACCTGATCCAAAAATACACAGACACACCCCCAACTCACACACAAGAATAAATCTCACTACAGCCAACCAAAGACAACCAACCACACCCTAGGCCACCCCCAACCTCTCTCACCACCAAGGAAATACAACAAGCGAATAGTAAGAGAACCCATACAAGTGACGCTGACACAAAACCCCACACATACACTAAGCAGAATAGAAGCATAACCACCTGATCCGACCCCACTCACCATTCCCCCTCCCCCTCTTCTCCCCTCTTTTCTTCCTAACCTAATACTGCATGCAACACTAATGTCTCACAACACATGAAACTGATCTGTAGAAAACACAACTTGAAAAAATAGACAATGCATGTATTTTTGTAGATGATGAAATCATATGTGCATAGCTGCCAAGTTATCCCCTTTTTTAAGGGATTTTCCCTTATGCTGAATAGGCTTCCTCGCGAGAAAAGGGAAAACTTGGCAGCTGTGTGTGTGTGTGTGTGTGTGTGTGTGTGTGTGAGAGAGAGAGAGAGAGAGAGAGAGAGAGAGAGAGAGAGAGAGAGCTAAGCCTGGAAGGTCAGCTTACTCTATGGTCTTAACCCCTTCATGCATTAATTAGACTGAAGCATATTGGTTATATGAGGCTGGTTATCCCACAGTACAGTCTCAAGGGGGCTGTACCATATGATTCTTTTGATGGTGTAGATCAGCCCTTATTCTGTCATAAGTACTTAGAATGCATGATGGAGCAGTGCAATGCTCCATACTAGTTATAACACTTCTATGGTCAAAATATACAAAAGGGTGTAAGAAGGTCAATGGTTTAGTGAAAGGAGAATAGGAGCAGAAGCAATATGCAAGGCAAGTATCAATGAGAATGTAATACGACTTCATTACTAATGGTTATTCATGGTGAGACAGAACCTCAGCTGTTTTCCATAGCCCAGCTTGAGTCGGAATGGCAGTGAACAAAGCTAAATTGTTTTAAAATGTGAGCAGAAAATAATCAATTCAGAAATGCTTCACCATTTAAAGGGGGCATTCCTTAGAAAGAACTATTGCAGCTGTGCAAATGAAAATGTTTATTAATAAGCAGTATTTTAAAGTATTTATACCAGATCAATATTTAATATTTTGGACAATATTTTTCCATGTATAATTTATCAAATGTATTATTTAGTTTTCTATTTATTAAAAATTTATTTGGCATTTTCCTCCCAAGTGTCAAGAGGCAATAAAATATTAAATTAACATTTGTTTCCTGAACACTATTTAAAGTGATTTCTTAACCAGTGTCTATTACTCTTCTTGTGGCCGTTCTTTCAACACTGGCCATTCTTTCAACACAATACCATTGTTATTGACACTCCGTAACTCCTCCCTGAGAGTGACTTTACATGAGCCAGTCCACCAAGAGGTTCTCCTGAGCAAACATGACCCAGTCTACCAAGAGGTTCTCCTGAGCAAACACCAGTGAAATTAAAGGCAGCTGAGAACTGAATGGAACATGTGTTCAAATCTCTCTTCACCCATCTCTTTAGCTCACTGAGTGGCTTTGTCCAAGCCCTATTCAGTTCCTCTAACACAGGAACTGAATCTTTCTGGGCACTGCTTCACCAGCATGTTTCCAGCAGGTTAGCAGAGGGTTCAGTCCTGCTCGGTTTGGCTGTACACTCCTGTTCCCCTGCTGGGAACAGGCACTGAAATATACTCGGAGTCGAGAGTGAATTTCATGCTCTTTATTCAGCTCATAGTCATCAAGGAGGAGAAGAGAAGACGAGTCCTCTTTTCCCAAAACCATCTGCTTATATACATTATTTACACAATGGGCCTTGCGTGATTGGCTACTTCAGGGCTACACCTGTGGGCCAATTATATTGTGGATTGACTTCTGCCTGCAGCCTGATTGGCTGCTCCTACAGGCCAATCAGGTAGCAGATTCACTTCTGCCAGCCGCCTGATTGGCTGCTCCAGCAGGCCAATCAGGTTGCGGATTCACTTCCACCTGGAGTTGGATTGGGTAGCTCCCGCTGATTCTGAATCCTATTGTTCTAGGATTCAGCTCAGTACATAACAGGCACACACAGCCAAAGCACAGTATGGGGCTGTTTGAAAGCCCTTTTGCAAACAGCCTATGGTATTCTTTAAACCTCCAGTTTTCAAAGGTTCAAAGAGCTGTTTGCAAAAGGGCTTTCATGGTTCTAGTATAATGGGAGAGGGGGGGAAACTATTCTCTGTCCACATTCTCCACATCATAAATAATTTTATAGACTCTTATTGTGATCCTTCAGGTTCATTTCCAAATAATAACACAGAAGCACAAAAGGGGAAACCTGAAAGGGAAAGCAAAAGAGTATAAATGAACTGGAGGGATTACTCTAATTGGCGTGAGGTGAGAACACTTGGGAGTTACAGGATTATAGGATTCATACCTATGTGATGTTAAGACCCACTGTGTAAAGTTGGGTGAGAGGCGTTATAAGGGCTCTCTAGTGCTAGGGCGAGGAGGACCTAAGACTGCATTTCAAAAGTAGGAATCACTCTATGCCTGAAAAGTGAAAGAGTCGAGGAGAAATTGCCCATAATGAGGTCTCTTACACTGCAAAAATAATGGTTTCTGAATGGAATGAATGGTGCTCCCATCACTTGAATCATTTTAATGCACTTGAAAATGTATGTCCATGTGGGAAATGGACAGGAAGACTAATTGGCATGCTTTGCTTGGCTCTTAGTAAATCAGAAATACAGAATATCACCTCTAAGTGGAAGAAAGTGGATGTGACAACCCGGTGGGGGGGGGGATGAATTCAGAGCTTCCACCTAATTGGTGAATAATGCCACCATATCTCTCTGTCATTGTACCAAGTTCAAGAGAGACAGAAGTGCAACTGATATAAATCTTGAATTTCTAGAAGCCGCTGAAATTGGTCAAGAAGTTTGAAAAGAGTGGACTTGCTGGGTATAAAGATGTAAGTGCCCTTGCTCCTGCATAGATCTTGTATTTGTGATTCTACAGGTATAATTCTACTGCTAATGGATGAGAATGCCTGTTAATTCAATGTGCATCCTTTTTAAACGACCAGAGAGCTGTGGGGTGTAGTAATTCATATGTCAAGTCAGAAGTAAGCCCTACTGAGTTAAATGGGATTTACACCCAGGTAGGTAAATCCCATTTACTTACTTACTTACTTACTTACTTACTTATCGCCGAATAATTGATGCTTTTGAATTATGGTGCTGGAGGAGACTCTTGAGAGTCCCACAGACTGCAAGAAGATCAAACCTATCTATTCTGAAGGAAATCAGCCCTGAGTGCTCACTGGAAGGACAGATCCTGAAGCTGAGGCTCCAATACTTTGGCCACCTCATGAGAAGAGAAGACTCCCTGGAAAAGACCCTGATGCTGGGAAAGATTGAGGGCAAAAGGAGAAGGGGATGACAGAGGATGAGATGGATGGGCAGTGTTCTCGAAGCTACCAATATGAGTCTGACCAAACTGTGGGAGACAATGGAAGACAGGAGTGCCTGGCGTGCTCTGGTCCATGGGGTCACAAAGAGTCGAACATGGCTAAATGACTAAACAACAACAAAGTAAATATATGATTTCATCCTAACCCACTGAAGAAATATTTGACGGAATCTCCTAAAAGTTTCCCAAAATCAAATTCTGCAATACCCTGCCCTACAACCAATGCTACCTGAGGGTATAGCTGAAACTTTGGTAAAAGGGAATGAAATTGCCATAGTAAGGCAGAAAAGAGTAAGTTATCAGGATAAAAAAGTGTGTGTGTGTGTGTGTTGATATGTGATTTCTACACATGTGTTTCTCCTGAATAATAGTGAAATATACTCGGAGTCAAGAGTGAATTTCATGCTCTTTATTCAGCTCATAGTCATCAAGGAGGAGAAGAGAAGACGAATGGCTCTTTTCCCAAAACCATCTGCTTATATACATTATTTACACAATGGGCCTTGCGTGATTGGCTACTTCAGGGCTACACCTGTGGGCCAATTATATTGTGGATTGACTTTTGCCTGCAGCCTGATTGGCTGCTCCTACAGGCCAATCAGGTAGCAGATTCACTTCTGCCAGCCGCCTGATTGGCTGCTCCAGCAGGCCAATCAGGTTGCGGATTCACTTCCACCTGGAGTTGGATTGGGTAGCTCCCGCTGATTCTGAATCCTATTGTTCTAGGATTCAGCTCAGTACATAACACCCCTCCCCTCTAAGTTCCAGTCCTGCCCGGGAAGTTGCATTCGTAGTCCCCAAGGTCTGCTGGCCGCCTCCGTGTGCGTTGTGGCCTGGGGTGTTCCTTGGTCAGGGGTTCTGGTTCTGGCTCGTGTTCCGAGGCTGCTGGCTGTGCCGGGGCTGTCTGGTCTGGCGCCACTGAACCACTAGGTTGTAGCTCTGGTTCCGGTGTCCTTCCAGCCTCAGGGCGCCCCTCTGTGCCTACTGCTTCTGCTTCCTCTGCCCACCCCTCTCGCTCTACAGGCCTCACTGCCCTGCTGTCCCCTTGGGACCCCTCTGTCCCGCTCTCCTCCCGGGTTCCTCCTGGGAATCGTCGCCGTATCTGGTCGCAGTGGCGGCGCCAACATTGCCCCCCTTCCGTTAGTACCTCGTACGACACGGGACCGGTCACCTTGGTGACTGTGGCGGGTACCCATGCTGGGCCTGCCCCAAAATTCTTTGCATACACTGGGTCCTGGGCCACAAATGTCCGGGGGTTCCTGCCTTTCCCCACCACTACCTCATCCTGAGCTCTGTCGGGGTGAAGTCGGTCCAGTCTAGTTGCAAGGCGCCGGCCCATTAGTAATTCAGCTGGGCTCCGGCCCGTCGTTGTGCTTGGGGTGCTGTGCTGTGCTAGAAGAAATGCGGCAAGGCGGTATTCCCAGTCCCCTTGTGTCATGCGGCGGAGGCTGTCCTTGGTGGTCCGCACCATGCGCTCCGCTTGGCCATTGGTGGCAGGGTGGAATGGTGCTGAGCGGATGTGGCGGATGGCGTTCTGCGCTGTGAAGGTCTGGAACTCCTCTGACGTGAATGCGGTTCCATTGTCCGAGACGAGGGTGTCAGGGAGCCCGTGGGTCGCAAACAGCTTACGTAGTACCCGGATGGCTGCCGCCGTAGAAGTGGATGGTACCAGTGCGACCTCCAGCCATTTGGTGTAGGAATCCACCACTATGAAGAATGTTTTTCCCTGGAAGGGGCCAGCGAAGTCCACGTGCAAGCGTGACCATGGATGTCGGGCGGACTCCCAGGGCTGGACTGGGGCCCTTGGGGGATCCGGGCGGGATTCTTGGCAGGTCTGGCAGTGTTGGACCCAGGCCTCTATCTCTCTGTCAATCCCCGGCCACCACACATAACTCCTGGCAAGGGCCTTCATCCTCACTACCCCTGGGTGTGTCTCGTGTAGGGCTGTGAGGACCCTTTTGCGGAGGGGCTGGGGAACAACAACCCTGCTTCCCCATAACAGGCACCCCTTGTGGGCCGACAGTTCATGTTTGCGGTTTGTGTAGCCAGCGAATTCTGGCCCGGGGCTGCTGCTGGGCCATCCTCGCCACACCCAGTCCAGGACCCGGGAGATGACCCTATCTTTTGTGGAATGGTGCGCAACTTCTTGTGCCTGAATGGGTCGGTCGGGAAGCAGCTCCAGGGTCATAACCTCTTGCGCAGGCGCTGGGTCGGGGCCTGTTTCTGGTAGTGGTAGCCTGCTGAGGGCGTCTGCGTGGCCCATCGCCTTCCCAGGGCGGTGGATTAGTGCATACTGGTAGCCGGCAAGGAAAATTGACCACCTGAGGACACGTGGAGACAACACTTGGGGGGTCTGCTTCTCAGGGGCAAACAGGCCAAGCAACGGCTTGTGGTCAGTCACTATGGTAAAGGGCCGCCCGTACAAGAAATCATGGAATTTTTTTACGCCCTTCACGATTGCCAGACCCTCCTTGTCAATCTGTGAGTAGTTTCGTTCGGCTGCAGCAAGCGTCTGGGAGAAGTATGCCACCGGCACCTCTCTTCCATCCGGGAGTTGGTGTCCCAGGACAGCACCGATGCCATAGGGAGAGGCGTCGCATGCCAGCACCACTGGCAGCCTCTCGTCGAAGTGTGCCAAGACCGAGTTCGAGACGAGCAAGTCCTTGACTGCCTGGAATGCGGCCCTTTGTCGCTGGCCCCACACCCAAGGGGCCCTTTTATCTAGGAGTCTGTGTAGGGGCTCTGCTACCGCTGCCTTATGGGGAAGGAAGGCATGGTAAAAGTTCAATAGTCCCAAGAATGACTGAAGTTCGGGCTTGCTCTTGGGCGCTGGGGCCTCACAAATGGCCCGTACCTTGTCACCGGTTGGATGGACCCCTTCTGCGTCCACCTTAAATCCCAGAAAGTCCACCTGCGGCACTCCCAGTAAACACTTTTCCCGCTTCACCTTGAGGCCCGCCATCTGGAAACGGTGCAGGACGGAGCGGAGGCGGTCCTCAAATTCCTCTGGTGTGGGCCCGGCGATCAGTACATCATCGAAGAAGGGGGTGACACCAGGAATCCCTTTAAGGAGAGAGTCCATTAGATTCTGGAATATGCCTGGTGCCACGCTAACGCCAAATTGCAGCCGCTTTACTCTGAATGCCCCTCTGTGCGTCACAATCGTCTGAGCCTCTGCTGTGGCTTCGTCCACAGGCAACTGTTGATACGCTTGGGCCAAGTCCAGTTTGCCAAAGATTTTTGACCCAGCCAGGGTGGCGAGGACATGGCTGACCACTGGCACTGGGTATGCATGGGCCCTGAGAGCCTTGTTTATGGTGCATTTGTAGTCTGCACAGATGCGGACCGAACCGTTAGGCTTGACGGGTGTGACAATTGGAGTTTCCCAGGGGGCGTTGGGCACCGGCTCCAGCACTCCTTGCTCCACGAGCCGGTCCAATTCCTCGTCTATGCGGGGTTTCAGGGCAAACGGGACCCGGCGGGCCTTGTGCCTGATGGGTCGTACAGCGGGGTCTAGCTGTAGGGCAATGGGGGGTCCTGTATATCGTCCCAATGCCCCATCGAAAACCCCTGGAAACTCTTTGCATATGGCGTCCACGTCCACTTGTAAGCTAGTGCGGTTCACCCCGGTAACGGCTAGCCCCAGAGGTCCAAACCATGCCAGTCCCAGTAAGCTAACGTAGGGGCCCTTAACTACCAGCAAGTCCAATTGTTGCTTTCGCCCTCGATATTGCACCCTGAAGGTCCCCACCCCCATAGTAGGGACCTTACGTTTCTGGAAGTCCCGGAGGGTGAATGGGGCCGGCCTTAGTTTGGGACCCCCATTAGGGCACAGTTCCCTTAATGTTCGGGCCGAGATTATGGATAGAGTTGAACCCGTGTCCAGCTCCATGCGGCATGGGGCTCCCTCTATCTGTACCTCTATATAAATTTTCTCTGTGCTGGGATGGGGCAACTGGAATACCTGGTAGTCCGTGATCTCCGTCGAGTTGCCTTGGTGCATGGTGCCGTGTGACCTGGGGCTCCTGGGTCGGTCATCTGATGCTTGTCGACGGGTGAGTCGAGCCCGACATACCCGGGCGATGTGTCCCAATTTTCTGCACTGCTTGCACTCTGCGTTGCGGAAACGACAGGTCCTCCTCTCGTGGTTCCCCCCGCAGCTTGCACAGTTCCCTCCTTCTCGTCGAGGCTGCTGTGGTGTGTGTGCTGCTTGAGTGCGCCGCTGTACTCGGTGTACTTCCTCCCTGTCAGATTCGGATTCGTCGGTGAGGTCTTCGTGGTAGACCCTCGGTTGGGATGGCGGGGCCGGTCGTGCCTCTTGCGTTGACCTCTCGGCGGCTTCGGTTGCCAGGGCTTCCTCCAGAGCAATCTGGAACGTGAGGTCTTTTTTGGCGTAGAGGCGTCGTTGCAACATCTCGTCCCTCAGGCCACCGATGAGGCGGTCACGAAGCATGTTCTCCAATTCTGAGAAGTTGCATAACCGGGCGGCTTGGCGGAGGGAGGTCACAAACCCAGTTATGGTTTCCCCCGGGGCTTGCCGTTTTGCGTAGAAGGCATTTCGGCAAGCTACCACCGAGGGCTGTGGTGAGAAGTGCTCCTTCAGCCGTTCCATTATTGTTTTGTAAGAGACGGTAGCGACATCTCTAGGTGCAAGGAGAGCCCGGGCGATTTCAAACGTCTCCTCTCCACAGACGCTGAAGAATGTCGCCCTCTTCATGGCATCGTTGGTGACTTCTTTCGCTTGCAGGAGGAAGTTGAAACGGGCGGCGTACCCTTCCCAGTCTCCTGATGCTGGTTTGAATGGCGAGAAGCTGCTGTCGGTTGCCATTCTGGGTTCCTTGAGTCCTGGAGCTGAAGCCTGGATGCACGGTGCGATGCAGCGGTGCAGCAGGTGGCGGTGCTGCGGTGCAGTGCGTGGTGGCGGTCAGCTCAGCAGGATCCCACCTTCGTCGCCAGTGAAATATACTCGGAGTCAAGAGTGAATTTTATGCTCTTTATTCAGCTCATAGTCATCAAGGAGGAGAAGAGAAGACGAATGGCTCTTTTCCCAAAACCATCTGCTTATATACATTATTTACACAATGGGCCTTGCGTGATTGGCTACTTCAGGGCTACACCTGTGGGCCAATTATATTGTGGATTGACTTTTGCCTGCAGCCTGATTGGCTGCTCCTACAGGCCAATCAGGTAGCAGATTCACTTCTGCCAGCCGCCTGATTGGCTGCTCCAGCAGGCCAATCAGGTTGCGGATTCACTTCCACCTGGAGTTGGATTGGGTAGCTCCCGCTGATTCTGAATCCTATTGTTCTAGGATTCAGCTCAGTACATAACAAATAGCTTGCTATTGTTTTCACTGACATACCCAAGTTTTCAAACGACACCACCTTTTTCAAGCTGGTAACATCTCACACAAATTATAGATTGTTCCATAAGGGTATCTCCAAACTGCTTATGTCGACAACAGAATGGCAGGTGAAACTCAACGAAAGGTCAAAGCGATGCATACTGGGATGAAAAATGTCTCACTCAGGAAAGGGATCTTGAGGTCATGCTAGGAAGGTTTCTGAAAATGTCAACTCAGTGTTCCACAGCAGAGAAGGGAAACAACTTCTGTGTTTGGAATTAAAAGGAAACAGCTCCGATCTTCTCATCCTCTAAAGAGGAAAGACACACAAACAGGCAACTAAGATGAACAGGAGCATGGGAGTGTCTTTCTTATAAATGAAAGGTTTTTTTGGAAGAAAGAACAAAAGCAAAGAGGACATGATACACAATGTATAAAATTATGTATAACATGGATTTTTTTATTAAAAAATTGTTTTAATTGAACAGCATAAATATACAAGAAATATAGAACAGGAACAGAACCACCAGCAAAGCCAAAATAACACTGTACTACTAACCCACAACAGAATTGTCAGTAATATTTAAAATTGTAATGTCATAAATCCACAATTTGTATCCAAGATGTATTTCCTAAACCTGTTACGCTGAATAAAATGCATCGGTTTCCTCCTAAACAAATGACTAGCATAGCACATTAGCAACCTTCTTGCTCCACAATTCTGCCTGAGACTGGCCTGCTTACAAAGCAGTGAGAATTGAATGCAACTTCCTCCATAACCTCTGTCAGCTGAGATTTCTGTGTGGGTCCTAACTGGCCCAGGAGACACAATACTCTCTGACTGCTTCCCAAAGAGCCACATGGACAGCTATGTGGGCTGCTTGTCATTCCTTCTTAGGTCTCCTGTGCTAATCATGTATGGAAGCGCTCCAACCACCAGAAAGCTTGAATTATGTACATGGGAGTCTTTCCAAGCCAATAACATATGTTAAGTGTTCTGAGCACTCAGAGAGCTGGTATACGCACTTTTAAATATTATTAAGCTCCCCACCTCTGTGTATGTGTAATTTTGATAAACTAAGGTTCATGCATGCAAAGACCATGTACCACTGATGGGACTGTGCTAACCACAATTTAATACAGAGGTAGAAATTAACAAAAAAATACAAAAGCAGAAAATCCATACAAGACTAAGAGAAGACTAGAAGAAGCAGAGACAACACACCACTTTCTAATATACATACAAAGAAGCATTTTGTCCTGGTAGATAATTAATGTAATCCATAATCCAATTTTGTGGCCAGATGTCTTTCCTCAGTAGCCTAATTCCAACTTCTGCAAAAATAATAATAGCAGTAATAATTGGCAGATACACTGCTTTGAGTGCTTGAAACATCAGCTTGATACCTTCATATCTATTTTATTCCACAGAGATCCAGAGCTAATGTGTGGTTGGCAAATGAGAGAAGTGATTTCTCTGGCTGCATTGAAGTTCAATCTCTTTCTTTTTCATTTCAGTTAACTGAGGTTGACTTTTGAATGAGGCGATCTGTCAAAGGAGATTTCTGAGAAAATGAGAGGTTCAGCCAGTGGCGCTCTTAGAGAAAGGGCAAAAATTAAAACACATTTCTATTGTACCACTCCAAGTCCAAAGGGCCTGGCAGAAACTCTTTGACAAGAATGAATCCATCTTGGCTGTGCTTGGCTTGGGCACATATTCCACGGAGTTGGATGCTTCCCATAATAATTAAACTGAAGGTGCATACCATCCAACTTTTTCAGACCTAAAACCAGGACGCTGTGCTACTGGGCAAGTCCTGTGACCCACACCTCACTCTCGCCACCGGGACTACACCTAGAGCCAGGCCTGAGCAGAAATAGAATCATTACAGCAGAACCATGACTGCACTTTGAGGAACAGGGTGATAGGAACCGTGAAACTGAACAAACTGTTCATAAAGCATCTCTGGGGATGAGAGCCTCCTGAGCTTGCCAGAGTAATAAGCTTACCAGTTGCCTCTGAGAAATAAGAGGCATTGGTGCTCTGAAAACACTTGGGACCCTTATAAAGAGGTCACATATGGCTTAGTGTTATGTGAGAACCCTGCTCAGAAGCTTAACTATGGTTTCTTTACTGCCAACAAACTACAATCTGAAGCTATGGTTTGTTGTTGGGTGTGAAGGTCCTCATCTTGAGCTTGACGTTTGGAAGCAAGAGGTGTGTAGTTATGCCCCAGGGGGGTGAACAGGGCAATATGATCCCATGCACCATTTGAATGCCTGATCAGAAACATGTCAGGGGTAGAAAAGAAGGAGCCTCTGGACTTAAACCTACACAAAGCAGTTCCATAGCTGCCAAGTTATCCCTTTTTTTTAAGGGAAATTCCCTTATGCTGAATAGGCTTCCTCGTGAGAAAAGTGAAAACTTGGCAGCTATGAGCAGTTCCCTAACCACTCACTCAGCCACAATCAGGCATGTCATGGGACATTTGTCTACCTTCAGCCTCCACACCAAACCTAATAATAGGAGCATGTGGCCCTTGTGGTGTGAAATAGCTTATATTTCACATGCAGGAGGTCTCAGGTTTGAATTCAGCATACAATCTCACACTAGAAAGCCTGAGGTGGGATGGGGTGGAACACCTGAGGAACACCAGGAACACCTGAGCCAAGCAAGAGGAGTGCTACAGGGGGAATAGCCTGACTCCTGCAATTGATAACTTGGCCCTGCATGGGATAGCTCACTCTCTCCCATTGGAAACATACATGACTTCTCTCTCACACACGCACGTACACACACACACACACAAACAAACACACAATTTTGCCCCATAGTCTGGTCCTAACACTTCTGGATATTTCTCATGTACATAAGTACCTTTAAAATGTACAACTAGTAGACCTAGAAGAAATATTTTAGCTCAATTATTGAATAATTTTCCATTTGCAGGTCATTTTTAAGATAGCTTTTTTTAAAAAAAAAAAAGTGATCACCCACTTGCAGTCTGAAATGAAGTCTTTTGCCACCTAATTCTGATGCATATGTAGACCAGGTCTTTTTTCTTCTTTTTTTACTCTGATGAGAGCCCTAAATTTTACTAATTTTTATTTCCCCTTCTCTTCCAGCCAGCATGGTTTAAAATCATGCCCTTTCTTATCTACATGGCATATCTAAAAGGTTAATCAAACTATGTTTTAAAAACAAGTCTTTTCAAACCCACTAAACGTCCCTCTTTTTGGATCCGGTGTTTGTCAGGACTAATTGTGCTTTCCAGATAAAGTCTTCATTTGTTTGGGGAAAGGTTAAAAGACTGGCTTCATCAAAGCATTGTAAGTAAAGAACAGTAACTAAAGTGTGAGGTGGTTAAACAACTGAAATGTCTTGGTAGCCAAATCTGAAAAGGAAATTGTCAAGGCCAATTGTCTTGTACCTTGAAGGCATGTATGCAGTCTGACAACTTGTGAAGTGAAAACCAAAATGAAACATGAAATGTCAGATTTAGAGAGAACTTCTAAAACTCAGCCAGTCCAAAAACATCCCTGTATGATTGTTAATGTGACTAAGGATTTTTAATGTACTTTTCATAAGTGTACTGCCTTGAGGCTACAGAAATTCCCAGAGCAAATATGAATTTTTAAGAGAGAAGAGACTGAATGTATCTACTGCCATTCCAAACAATAAAAAAAGACAAAAAGAAGCAACTTTCTGACTCATCACAGTGTTTTGTTTTGTTTTTCAGAGATGTTGTAAAAATAGTTACTCTGAAAACAAACATACATATCATTTTGTAGGACACAAAACTATACAAGATACAGACTAGACTGGATTAAATAGATGGCTTCTATACTGTATCCTTCTGCCAGACACAATCCATTCAACAACTTATGCGAATTATTACCATAGCTGTCACCCAGCTAAAGAAAAATGAGGTAAAAAATTGTATAAGTTTCAATCAACTGTATCTGCGTAAATGTGAATAGACATAAAACCAATCGTTCTGAAAGAAAAGAGCGTGCTTTCAGGGCCAAGTTTGGAGGAATAAAGCTCCAGTAAGAACAATGTGGGTTAAACCACAGAGCCTAGGGCTTGCCGATCAGAAGGTCGGTGGTTCAAATCCCTGCGACGGGGTGAGCGACGGGGTGAGCTCCTGTTGCTCAGTCCCTGCTCCTGCCAACCTAGCAGTTCGAAAGCATGTCAAAGTGCAAGTAGATAAATGGGTACCACTCTGGCGGGAAGGTAAATGGCATTTCCGTGTGCTGCTCTGGTTCGCCAGAAGCGGCTTTGTCATGCTGGCCACATGACCTGGAAGCTGTATGCCGGCTCCCTCAGCCAGTAAAGCAAGATGAGCACCGCAACCCCAGAGTCCTAACAGTCAGGGGTCCCTTTACCTTTTAAGAAGAATGAGGCTAACTCCCAAGGAAAATCGAGGGAACTGCAACCCCTTCCTCTTGCTCAAACTCTGGGGTTGAGGAAAGAAAATGACAGGTACGAACTCCTAAAAGGGGGAAACGAGAGAGCTTTTGCTTATTAATCAGACTGAACAACCAGCATGCAGTGCAATGTTCTCAGCCAAATATGAACTAAAATAAATAATCGTAAGCATCTTTGCTCAGAAAAAAGTCCTGTTTAAATCCAATGGTGCTTGCTCCCTAACAAGTGTACTTTAAGACTGCAGCTTGAAGCTTGAAGGTTGCAACCCAGTGTACCACAGAAACCACTTGGTTCACTATTCTAGAACAGTTGTGGCTTTGCATATGGCTGCAGTTCCGTGCTGTGTACCACTGATGTCGTCAACTGCCAATGCACCCGTTACATTAGTTGGACCGATCATATAGTACAGGGTGGTCCCACACGCAAAAGAGGGCCATTTCTTAGTCTAATAGCAGGGAGATCTTTCCTACTGCAAGATGCACACTACAGCTACGGTAGACCCCTTGCCTACATCCAGTATCTTTGCAATTTTCCCCACAGTGCGAGTCTCAAATGCCCAGGCAGAAATTCAAATTTATGTCTTACAGGAGATCCTGAGCTGGGTATGTCATTATTGCTTGGATTTAAACGCCTGGCTGAAGAAATTAATAGGCACCATGTATCTTACTCTGCCTTCATTCCTACTATCACAGTGCAGGAAATTATTTAACAAGAGCAGTTAGTACTAATTTGCAAGACTTCTGATACCAGAGGGCTGCTTCAGACATTATGATTTTCCTATTAAAATAAGAAAAGGGGGGCTTGCTGTGCCCTCACCATTACAACTCGCTCCCAAATCTCACTGTCCTCTCAAACAGTTCAACCCTTGGATGAATGAGTGTGCTGGGTGGACCGTGTGTTTGCTATATGTACACTTTATGTTAATTGGCTGTCTTAAAGGCTAAATGGAGGGGAGTTTTCAAGGGCTCTTTGCTTGCTGACTGGTGTGTGTATATGTGTCTCTGGATTTCACACCATAGCAAAATGCGGATTCAAGCCAGTCTGTCTCCCCACTAATGTAGGGACATCCATATGATGTCCTCCTCATCCCAGTATTATCCCAGATCTCCCCCCGCCTAAAACATATAATAATATTATTATTATAATAATTTATTATTTATACCCCGCCCATCTGGCTAGGTTTCCCCAGCCACTCTGGGCAGCTTACAACAGAAAAATGAAATAAAATAATTAAACATTAAAAGCCTCCCTAAACAGGGCTGCCTTCAGATGTCTTCTAAAAATCTGGTAGCTGTTTTTCTCTTTGACATCTGATGGGAGGGCGTTCCACAGGGCAGGCGCCACCACCGAGAAGGCCCTCTGCCTGGTTCCCTGCAACTTGGCTTCTCGCAACGAGGGAACCGTCAGAAGGCCCTCGGTACTGGACCTCAGTGTCTGGGCAGAACGATGGGGGTGGAGACGCTCCTTCAGGTATAATGTAATGTTTTGACGTTCCTTGGAAAGTCCAGAAATGGCCAAGATTGAAGGTGGAAAGGACTGGGACAGCACTGAGATGGAGTCCAGTGTGGATATGCCTTTTGACCTATGAAATAAAGCCTCTCGTCCTTTTCCAACAAGTCAAACTAGAACACCATCCGCAAATACATCTAACCCAGGGGTGGGGGAACCTGTAACTCTCCAGATGCTGTTGGACTCCACCCCTCCTCATCCCAAGCCAGCATGACCAATGGTCAGGGATGGTGGGAGTTGGGGAGTCCAGCAACATCTGGAGGGACACAAGGTCCCAAACCCTAATCTTAAGTCTGGTGCTGGGCGTGTGTGCATGCATTCAAATTCAGTGTCATATATTTGTCTAAGTCACTTTGCTTAGTGACGGAGCACATGCTGTGTTTACTAAAGGTCCCAGATGTCATATCCACTCCATACATTTAAAGCACATGACTTCCCCCAAAGAATCCTGGGAAATGCAGTTTATCTCCTGCAGAACTAGAGTTCCCAACACCTGTAACAAATAAAAGTTCCCAGGATTCTTTGGATTTGACCACTATTCCTTGCATCTCCATTAAAAAAAACAGCAACAATGCTCAGGTATAGGCTGGGAAGACTTCTGACTAACAACTTGGATATCCACTGGCAGTCAGAGAAGACAATATTGGTCTGTTGTTGTTGTTTAGTCGTTTAGTCGTGTCCGACTCTTCGTGACCCCATGGACCATAGCATGCCAGGCACTCCTGTCTTCCACTGCCTCCCACAATTTGGTCAAACTCATGTTGGTAGCTTCGAGAACACTGTCCAACCATCTTGTCCTCTGCCATTCCCTTCTCCTAGTGCCCTCAAACTTTCCCAGCATCAGGGTCTTTTCCAGGGAGCTTTCTCTTCTCATGAGGTGGCCAAAATATTGGTCTAGATGGAGTATCTGACTCAGCGCCAGGCAGCTTCATATGATCATCTGTATAAACCAGACTTCCCTAACCTGATGCCCTCCAGATGTTTTGGACTATGACTCCTATCAGCCCCAGCCAGCATGGCCAATGATCAGGGATGATGGGAGTTTTATCCAGCAACCTCTGAAGGGCACCAGGCTGGAGGAGGCTGATAGAAGCCAAACTTCATGACAGGCTTAACTTGCATCATAACATCAGGTTAGTGGTTTTAAAGTGCACTCCATTCCTGTATTGGATCCAGGCCATGAAGCATATGAGTTATTAAGGCGTTGGTGTGTCTTAATAATTGGATTGTACAACACCTAGTCCCTTTTGCTATAAGTGTGATTCTAGATAATAAATATGCAATTTGTCACTTCCGTGCCCAGAACAGATGTACCTCACAGGGACTTGAAAATGCTAGTTATTTCCTGCATTTTCATCTTGTTTCTTCTCAGGAGGTTAAGCAAGAGAACTACAGAATATTTTGTCAGGGAAACGAGTTGTGGAGAACCGAAAGCATGAACAAAATAAAAGCTGTGTGGAGAAGGGGAAAGTTAAATCAGGATTTTTTCGCCGTGTGCGTCAATGGTTGTACTATGTGACATCTTGCCAGATTTTGTATCCTTTTTCATACTGATTGGCATTTTGTTATAAAATGAATTGCATAGGAAAGAGGGTGAAAGGGATGGATATAGGGAAAGAAGAAGAGAGCAAGAAACTGAATGGCAAATAAATACAGATAAAAGATCCCACATTTGTTGTCCAGAGACAAAGACATGCTCAGTAGGATTTGTTCCTTAGTAAGAATATTTAGGATTACAGCTTTAATGAATTCTGTCTCCTCTTCTTATGAAGATGAAGATTGTAGTCTGGTAAGAGCAAGACTATGTATTCCAAAACTGTTTGGTCCTTAAAAGATTTACCAGGAAGATTTGCTAGGAAGCATCAGTTAATAAAGGGCATTAGGGGACAGCATTTTTGCCCCCCCCCTCACACACACACACTTCATGTTTGTTTTTAGTAATTTGATTAAAGAATAAAAGGAGAATTCCCTGGATGCTTAGATCCAGGTTTGGGGCAAGTACTCTTTAGTGAGAGAGCCCCAGCAGAGATTTAAAATCACAAAATGTGCATCAAAAGTAAAGCATGGAAATACAGGGTGTTGGACCTTTAAAATATCCCCTTCTAAGTCTCTTCCAAAATTACCGACTTCCCTTAGCATAGAAAGAGGCCACACATTTTGTAACTGGTTTACTTACAAACTATTCAAATGTCAGATTTGTGTGCTTTTCTATACAGCAGCAAGAAAAGACAGGGAGTTTAACTTACAAAAAGTGGTAAGTGTTTCTGTGTTACTTGTACAGAAACACAAAGATGGCTTGCTAAAGCCAAGCAGTCTGGGCTTGGAGCAACCAGACCCAGACCTCCTTCTTGGTAGGGTTACATGTTGGAAAGAGAAAGAACAAACATTTGGTAACCCTTCTTCCCAAGGTGAGGGGTTGTAGCCTAGCTAAGCCTTCAGGACAGCTTACTCTATAGTCTTAACCCCTTCGTGCATTAATTAGAGTAAAGCATGTTGGTTATATCAAGCTGAATCTAACCCACACTTCAGATCACATGTGATTAATCCTAATCAACCTATAAGCCATATACATTGAATGACTTTTAAAGGCTTATGTATGGTCATGAACCAACACTCGGATTCCTGTTTTAGAAATCGTCTTTGAAGTCCTTATCTCTTCAGAGCCATCATCACCAGAAATGACCATGAAAGCCAGTCCTCCTTCAGCCTGAGGAAGTACCGTATTTTTCGCTCCATAAGACACATTTTTCCCTCCTAAAAAGTAAGGGGACATGTCTGTGCATCTTATGGAGCGAATGCGTCTTATGGAGCAATTTTTTATTCATTTTTTCATTTTCTTTTGCATATTTTTCAACTGTTCGTATATGCTCTTTAAATGCTGGTTTCATATCTGAAGTCGGTTTTGTTCTGTAAGCTCTAGGGTTTTTGTTTTTTTTGCAATTCATGGTTTTCACTTTTCACCATAATCTTCGTTTTTTGCAATGCAAGAATTCAGTATTTTATTAAACACATAGTCAAAGTAGTACAATATGATTATAAATGTAAGTGACTTATATAGCATTGAACATGACATGTATAGCATTGAAAATGACATGTATATCTATGTATATTTGAAGGTATGCAAAAAAAAATGTATTCCCTTGGGATACAGTATATACAAGCTGCTGTATTTGAGGAGGGTGTGATTCAGAATATTTTTTTCTTGGTTTTCCTGCTCTAAAAACTAGGTGTGTCTTATGGTCAGGTGCGTCTAATGGGGCGAAAAATACGGTAGCTTCTGGGTTAGGTTAGCACGGGTGTCAGAGTCAAGGCCCGGGGGCCTAATCCGGCCCGGCAGACCTCGTGATGTGGCCCGCCCCCCGCCCAGGGCCGGAACGTTCACTTAGGCACGCCTGTGGTGGCTTTCTTTCCCCTGAGCTTATGGCGCGCTTTTGTTTTCTTTCTGAGGCTGCCGGGCTCGGGGCTGGGGAGGAGGGGAGAGGGGCGGGCTAGGCTAGCAAGGTGCCGCGTTATTGGCTGGCTGGCGTGGCGCTGACGCCCCCTCCTAACTGGCCCGCCCCTCGCCTCCCTGCTCCTAGAAGGCGTAGCATGGCGCTGCGCCTCTCAGCTGTTATTTTGCTTCTGGGGGGGGCAGCTGCGGGGGGGAGGAGGAGAGGTTTGACAGGGAGCAGGGAAGGCATGGGGGCTGCCCTTCCTCCTCCCAAGCCACCGCCAGCGTGCCACTGCAGCTGCCCCCCTAGAAGCAAAAAACAGCTGAGAGGGGCAGCAGCCGGAGGAGGAGCAGGAGAAGGTGGACAAGGTCGGGGCCTCTGCAGCGGCGGCGGCGGCTCCGCGTCCGGGCTCCCAGCCGTCCGGGCTCCCAGCCGGCCTCCTCGCCTTGCTCCTGGCCAAGACGCGCCCCTCCCTCCCTTGCCACCTCCTCGTCCCTCCTTCCTCCCCTTCCTCCGCAGGCTCCTCCTCGCGCCCTGCGCGCGGGCAACTCGGCGGCAGCTGCAGACACCGCTACTGCTGCGCTTGCAATTGCAAGCCGAGAGGGCTGCTAGCAACGCCTCTGCTTTTTTTCTCCACCGCCCCCTCCCTTCCAGGAGCCCGGGTCAGGATCCAAGCGCCACCCAAGACTTTTCTCCCTCTTTGCTGCTTTCGGGTGAGCACGGAGGATGGCTCCACCTCCTTCCCTCCAAAGCAGCTCCGCTCCGGGAAAAGCGAGCCTGCCCCTCCTCCCCTGCTCTGTGAAGCATCTCTGCCGCTTGCAAAAGCCTGCTTTTACAAGCTGCGGTGGAGGGGGAGAAGTTTGACAGGGAGCAGGGAAGGCACAGGGGCTGCCTTCACGAAGAGGAGGGGGGCAGCCCTTAACGATGCTGCTCTTCTTCCTCCCAAGCTACTGCCAGCGTGCTCCGCTTTTGCGGTGGGGGGGGGAGGAACGAGCAGCCCACCCGCGTTAGCAGCCGCGGCGACAGGAAGAAAGTCTCTTCACTCAGCTGCTCTTTGTTGAACGGGGCGAGGGGAAGAGAGGGCTGCTCCAACCCCAACATACACACACAGAGCCCTTAAGCTTCTCTTCAACACCTCTTTACTTGCCCACACACAAATACACACCCTCTGGCTTGCTTCAACACACACACACACACACACACACACAACACTTGAGTTTGTTCAACACCCCCACACCTTTATTTGATTCAACACCCCCTACAAACACACGCGCACACACCTTGATATGGAAGATGGAGCAAGTTTGTTTTATCCTGCTCTGGAGGGCAGGACTCAAATGAATGGCTTCAAGTTAAAAGAAAGGAGATTCCAAACCCCTGGGTTACTGCAACCTATTATACTGTACATGGGGCTGCCTTTGAGGTTTGGAAAGTGTAGCTGATGCAGAACTCAACAGCCAGATTGCTGACCAGGACAAGATGGTTTGAGAACATATCATATATAGCATCTATTCCAGGCATCCCCAAACTTCGGCCCTCCAGATGTTTTGGACTACAATTCCCATCATCCCTGACCACTGGTCCTGTTAGCTAGGGATCATGAGAGTTGTAGTCCAAAACATCTGGAGGGCCGCAGTTTGGGGATGCCTGATCTATTCTGACTCAACCTCACTGGCTACCAATTAGTTTCCAGGCTCAATTTAGTATCACTAAAGTGTGGGGTTTTTTTTGGGGGGGGGGGTTGAGCCATTCTTGCCAGCCATGATCACACAATGATTTCTTACTTAACACAAGACCATAAATTTACTTCCTTCCTTCATCAAACCTATGATCATGGGCTAAGACGTGTTTCCAAAAATGTCTTAGTGCAGCGGTTTCTGGTTGAAAATTAATTCATTTCGAATGTCTACTGCCAGTGCTGTTAACGGCACATGTGTCGCACAATGGCATTCTCTGTATGGAGTCTGGGTTTAAAATGTTCATCACAAATTGAACAAATATCTCCCCAAATATGTAAACCTATCTGAAGGCCTAATGCAAAATACATATTTGTAAAAGCTCATTTGACATCCCTGAGAACTTAAATTATTCATTAACAGCATTCATTTTCAGAAAATGCTGCTCATTTCCTCTTGAGGCTGGCATTAAAAGGGGAAGAAAATATAAAAATGCAGCAAAGCAGGAGGTGGTACTGCAAATATTATAAGAAGAGATACCGGTAGCAGAGGGAGAAACTGGTTCTCAAAAGTGCCAGCTGCTGATGTTTAGTGTAACTCAATGCATTTTGGAACTGAAGTAGGAAGAATTGAGTCTTCCTCCTGGTTTCAGACAGACAGACCAACATTTGTGCGAGTTGCTTCAGAAAGTCTGATCTTGCTCCTGAAGAAGCGACCTCCATTCCAAAATATGTTGAGTTACAATAATATTGGTAGTGGTTGGGCACTTCTGAGAACTACTTTTGCCTACTATTCCTCTTTTTAGACTTTGTACACACCACAGATTCAAGGCACATCCCCCCTCCCCGAGAAAGGAATCATGGGAACTACAGTTTGTTAAGGGTGCTGAGAATTGTAGCCCCATGGCAGGTAAACTACAGTTCCTAGGATTCTTGGCAAGGAGGTGTGCTTTACAGGTGAAACTCAGAAAATTAGAATATCGTCGAAAAGTGCATTTATTTCAGTAATGCAACTTATTATATTATTATTATTTTATGTTTATTTTTACAAATGCTTTCTTTTGGAAATTCCACAGTAATACAACAAATAGTTACAACAAAACAAAAATAAACATCGCTATAACATTTCATTAATTACATTCCATTTATAATTGACCCGCCTAATGACAAATAATTACAATTACAACAAATAAAGGCTTGACATATCTTGCTTTGCATGTCATGCATCTATCTCATATATTGGTTTCACCTTTTAAGTTGCATTACTGAAATAAATACACTTTTTGATGATATTCTAATTTTCCGAGTTTCACCTGTAAATGTAGGAAGCTTATGCAGCATTTCGGTGCCTGTCTTCTGGTGTGGGTGGATGTACTTCAAATATTATCGCCAAAAAAAAGAGAACAAGCTTGGTCTAAGTTGATTGCATGCATACTCACTACACAAGCAAGCTGATTTCTGCTCGGGAGATATGAGGCTGCAATGCTCAGAACATTTTTTTTTAAGGACTCATCAGGGATATATTTCATAATAGCATCATTTCGTAAATGGGTATGAAGGCTTGTTCCTAAGAAGAGCGGGCACATTTTAGTGACACTTGCAAACCACCTGCAGGCTGATGATAACTTTGAATACTGACCATCAAGGAATCTTTTTTGCCATAGGATATATGTTCATAGCCCTTTTTCTGTAGCTCACATATATGGTTTCAGCAACCTACTCTCCCTCCCCCCCCCAAAAAAAAAATCTTTAAAATTTTTTGTGTCACAGTTGCCTGTTCAAAAAACAGATAAAAACATGCATTTGGATTTGAAATGCATACAAAAAATGTATATTTTGTGAAAACAGTATTTCAAAAATAATGCATCTAAAAAAATAAAATTGGAAGTCTGTGGGAGTGATTCTGGGGTTGATGTCGGCAAGCCGCATCAAGCCTGGCAGGAGAGCTGTCAAATGTAAAAGGTTATCGCGTGCAATGCTGGCAAGCCACATTGTACGTCGGTATTAGCATACACGCATCTATGGGTTAGGTCATTGGGACAGAGCAGGTCACCACAGGACTGGGCAGAGGTGGGGAGAACAGGATGGAACTGGTTTGGGCAAGTTATAACAAGGGAAGCAGGTCCAAGCCAGAGAGGTTGAACCCAGGTCAGGGGGAAAACAATGGAATGGGGAGGAGGTTTTGGGAGGCTAGCAGCAGTCACAAGATTGAGGGGAGGGGGATGTGTAAAGAGCGCACATGTGACAAGGAGGTGTTTGAGGGATACGTGAGGATCAGGCACTTCCCTTATGGAGGGAAAACTGGGTGTTGGCAGGATGTGACACATGGGGAAGTTCCACCTTTTCTGGGATGTCCTGGCTGTCATTGGAGGAAGACTGCACTGGTTGTTAATGATTTACTTGGTTACAAAATCTCAATAAAAGGCTCCTGCTTTTGCTCTGGGTCACCCCCGGAATATACTACCTTTGTGTTGCGTCTGTTTGCCACCTCAACATTGGTGGTGACCCGGACGTGATCGCCCTATTCATAAGAGACTGAGATAGTCTGGATCCTCAGCGCAGCGCGCTCAACGTGAGTATGGGACAACAGGAATCAGCTCAGCGACTGCAGCACGCGGAAGAGTTGAAGGGGCTTATAGAAGCCTCTGGTCAGGTAGTGCATAGTGTGGAATCACTAGTGGAATTATTGGAGGATATAGAGAGCTATTGCCCATCCTACCCGGAAGCGGGCTCTTTAAATCTGCGGGATTGGGAGAGAATAGGGATGGTGTTGTTGACCTCCCCCCGTGCGTCCATAGCGACTGTGTTGTTGTGGCAAAGGTGTAGAGACGCGATAGCAAAGGTAGGGATTGCATTGGGATCTAACGGAAAGAGATCAGTAACCAGCAATCAGGGACCATCCCTGCCCGATTCTCGGCTCCAAGGGGAGAAGGTTAAAACTTCTCCAGTTTCAGCCCCTAAGGCAAAGACAGCTACAGTATCTGCTAATGCAGATACAGCAGGGGTTCAGGATGTTGATTCTGTAGGCTCTCCATTGGCCTCTGAAAAGCCGATGGTGAGCGCAGTGTGTAAAGGATTTCAGATGGAGAGAGATAAGGGAGCGTTGTCTAGCGAAGAGTTAGAAGCGGGAATGCAAGCTTTCCCTGTAACTCAGGTTGTTAAGGTCCAGGGACAGGTTCAGTACAATTGGTCTTCTTTGTCGTATCAGATTATGAGGGAATTTAGAAAGAGTCTGAAAGAGACTGGGTTATGCTCCACTTTTGCATTGGGGTTGCTTGAAAGTTCTAATGACTTGATACCCCAGGACTGGAAGGAACAGCAGAAAGGAACTTTGGCAGGACTTCCTGCCTTCCTCCTCGGTGCTTACTTAAATGTCTTCCGTGCCTCAAACTGTGTTGCCAGCTCCTGTGCTGTAGAGCATGCTGGAGACTGGGTGATTTTGAGTGAGCTGAAAAGGGCTCTCTTTGCGAAGGCCAACAGCATTAAGCTCACAATGCCTGAGCAAATGTTTCCTTTTAATCCAGGAAGGTGAGAAGCTTTGATCTGCTTTCCTTTCCTTGAGGTAGTTTAAATGGTTAATAGATATCTGGCTGTGTCTTCTCAAATTGCTTAAGGCTCTCTTTAAAAACAGAGGAGCCTGCCTATTGTCATTCTGCAGTTTTTCAGTCTGCTTAAAGTAGCCAGTTCAGACTGAAAACCTAAAATATCTGCAGCTGATTGTTTCTGAAGAAAATACCTTTTTTCTCCTCACTAATGTGAATGAAGGATTATGTTTTCTCTCCCCATGCCAGCTTTATTGTCTTTTCTGAAGGGTTCAGTGCAAATCATTCTGCTTGCTTGTTGGTTGTACTGTACTACAAATTCTTTCCCCTCCTTTTCAAATGCATGGTTGCCCTATACCCACTTAGGTATTAATAGGTTTAGATTTGGTTAAAGAATGGGGATTGCTGGAAAACTCACTGTTTACATTTGTTTTCAAGTGCCACCCAATTCATTACCAGTAGCCCAATTCCAGAGGATTTCACTGCTTGCATTAAATGAGTCTCCAATTGTAGAATTGGTAGTTGATTTCCCATTTATAGGTGTGAACATGGAAATCTTACCTCTTCTTCTGTGTAGTCTAGTTAAATCTGATTTCTATTTCTGTGTAAGAAATTTACTTCTGATTACTCCTTATAGAATTTTTCCTTTTCAGGTTCTGATTGAAATTCATTTTCAGTAGGAATTCCAGGAATACTGCATTTGTTAGATGAATGTTTTTCCCCTCCAAGACTTATTTCTTTATTTTAGCACTGGGTGAGCTTTTATCATATCTGGAGATGTGTTTAAATCCTATTCTCTGTGTGTGAGAGTTGGCTCATTGTTTTCCTTTCGCAGGTTTGCCCTCTGCACATGCTCAAGCGAGTACCAGTTAACTGTGATTTTTCTCTGAAGGAAGTTCCAGGAACAAGCTTGTTTGATTAATAATATTTCTTACCTACAGGAGTCATTGTCTCGTGATGTTTATTTCTTTTGATTGTACGATTTTTCTTTTATCAGCTATCAAACACCTAACTATTTTATGTTTCCTTCTTTCTAAGATGGTTGGATTTTTCTTAGATACAGCAGGTTCTAGGCCTTTACATGAACATTCTTAATTCAGTTGTAGTTTGGGATTAAATTGGTGCAGATAGTGGATTTTCTGTGTTGACTTGACAGTATTCATTTCTTCCTTATTGGCTGAAGTATATAGATGCAGCTTAGCCAAACAGTTTATAAGGTATTTTTCAGTTCATTTCTGTAGGGTATGTGAATGCATAACAACCTATTAACATTTTTCTTCAACTTAGCACTTTTTGCATACTTTATTTTAATTGTATCCTCTCATCATTTTGAAAGGCATGGGACCTCTGCTTTGATTTCTCCTTTGTGTATTTTCTTGGGATTCGTCCTGCAATAGTGCTTGGGTTTTCTTTTTCTCTTAAAGGTTAGATTCTTGGACTTTCCTATGATCTTCCAGGCCTCAAATTCTATTGAAGATTAAACAGCACTGTTTAACTTTTCTACAGAGAATGCGTGTACCATTCCAACGATGGTTTTCTCGTTTCTCTGACCTACATCAGTCCATTCAAAAGCATGGATGCTCTTCATTTGAATATCTTTTGTACTTTATTGCCTATTTCTTTGGTTCTGCTTTTAAGAATTTGCTCAACAGAGAGTTTGGTATTCTGCAGCCAGGATAACCTGTAATTGGAGTCTTTCAGCATTTAAGAATACTTATATTTTTCATTGCCTCTTTCCAGACTTCCCTCTGCTTTTTAATGTTTATAGAGGCAGGAATTCACTAGCCCAAACTGTATCTCAACATCTTAGCATAAGGTTCTGTGGGGACTGCAAAACACAGGAGCATTGCAGGATTACATGCTATTGTTGCTATGCACAGTCTCAGGGCTTTGTCTCTTAGAGTGAGTCTCTTGCCAAACACAAACAAAAAAGGAGGAATACCTATGGGTCTTCGGTATTATTTGGGTCTTCAGTATTATTTATATTAAATCACATTTCACATTAAATTTAAATTATTTTGAATATTTAAAAACACATGGGGGAGGGGTTTCGCAGCTGTGTTTGATTCCACAGGAAAAGCGATTTGGGTCCCTGCAAGGTGTGTCAAGCCCTGGAAAGATGGCGTGGCGACAAGGTCTGAATCCACCGCTGTCCAGTCTTCAGGATCCAGTTCCGGACTTGGCGTCACTCCAGATTCAGGATGCGCACAGGGATCGGGACCGGGCTCCGCGACAGCATCATCAGCCGACGTGGGGGACAATTAAAGCGCTGTCCTCGCAAGCTGTCATTCTGCTCCAGGCACATGGCATGGACCTTACGCCAGACAATCTTTTGCTCGCTGCCTTTTCCTGTCTTGCTGCAAACTCCGAGAGACTGCGCACTAGTAATGATCCGCGGGCACAATAAGGACAGTGAGAACTCTGATTAAAAGTTTGCATAAGAAGTCTTCCTTCCGTTGAAGGATACAGTTAATTTCGTTTCAACGTTTGAAAAGGATTTTTATGCTATTGAGCCCTCGCAAGGTGAGAGACTGAACCTTCTTGCAGCTGCTACATTTAAAAGACTGTTACAGTATTCTATTTAAGTTACTTGTAATCTTTTCTACGATAGGAAGGTTGGATACAATGTTATTTATGTTTTATGCTAAGGTTTACATGTTGCAAGGTGTGGAATGTTTACTGCTAAGAGGTTTTGGTTTTGACAGCCCATGCCCATAAAAGCGGCAACTGTTTAATTCTTTGGAAAGGTGGATGCAGTATGCACAAGCACACACTCACCCCATTAGTCCCAGTTGTACATTTTAATAAAACTAAGAAAGGGGAGATGTGGGAGTGATTCTGGGGTTGATGTCGGCAAGCCGCATCAAGCCTGGCAGGAGAGCTGTCAAATGTAAAAGGTTATCGCGTGCAATGCTGGCAAGCCACATTGTACGTCGGTATTAGCATACACGCATCTATGGGTTAGGTCATTGGGACAGAGCAGGTCACCACAGGACTGGGCAGAGGTGGGGAGAACAGGATGGAACTGGTTTGGGCAAGTTATAACAAGGGAAGCAGGTCCAAGCCAGAGAGGTTGAACCCAGGTCAGGGGGAAAACAATGGAATGGGGAGGAGGTTTTGGGAGGCTAGCAGCAGTCACAAGATTGAGGGGAGGGGGATGTGTAAAGAGCGCACATGTGACAAGGAGGTGTTTGAGGGATACGTGAGGATCAGGCACTTCCCTTATGGAGGGAAAACTGGGTGTTGGCAGGATGTGACACATGGGGAAGTTCCACCTTTTCTGGGATGTCCTGGCTGTCATTGGAGGAAGACTGCACTGGTTGTTAATGATTTACTTGGTTACAAAATCTCAATAAAAGGGGGCTCCTGCTTTTGCTCTGGGTCACCCCCGGAATATACTACCTTTGTGTTGCGTCTGTTTGCCACCTCAACAGAAGTCGAAACAACATGGAATGGATTTTGGAATGAACACAGATGAAACCGCCATAGACTGCAATTAGGCATATCCGCCCCTCTCTACTGTTGATGAACCTGGCTAGGCCTTAGATGGCGCTGTGGTCTAAACCACTGAGCCTCTTGGGCTTGCCGATCAGAAGGTTGGCAGATCGAATCACCACGACAGGGTGAGCTCCTGTTGCTCTGCCCTAGCTCCTGCCTACCTAGCAGTTTCAAACCACACCAGTGCCAGTAGATAAATAGGTACCGCTGTGGCAGGAAGGTAAACAGTGTTTCCGTGCACTCTAGCTTCCGTCATGATGTTCTGCAGCACCAGAAGCAGTTTAGTCATGCTGGCCACATGACCCAGAAAGCTGTCTGCATACAAACACCAGCTTCCTCGGCCTGAAAGCGTGATGAGCGCTGCAACCCCACAGTCGCCTTTGACTGGACTTAACCGTCCAGGGGTCCTTTACCTTTTACCTTTAGGTGTCCCTACAAAGAACTGAGTAAGGGTATTAAAATGACTTCCTGTAGCTGGGTGGAGCTTGTGATTGGCCATGGGCAGGTAGACCAATCTTCAACAGGCAGCCAGCCTGGAGGTGTTAGCTCATAGCGGGATGCAACATCACATTATGACAAACGTTCCATTTGCACCAGCAAGCATTTCAGCTTCCTAGATGGGACAATTCTCCCCCTTCTCTCCCTCCCACCCCGGGCTGTTCTAGATGTTCTCCCAACTTCCCCAAAGCCAGTTTCAGGATATGTGGGCAGAAGTGGGTGAGGGAGCCCAGTTGGTGCAGGGCTGATAGGGCTTGTTTTAGGAATCCCGCTTCATATATTTTCTCTCCTTGGTAAAGCTTTTGCCTTGTTCATAAATCTATGTGGTCACAGCTTCTTTTAAATGCCCTCAAGCATTAAAGCCATAAAGCAGTACCAGTTGGTTGATAAAGGGCAGCATAGTAATAAAATTCTCTCTTTATCTGGTGGCAGCAAGTTCTTAAGCAGAGAGGAAGGGGGTGTAGACAGACCCAGGGGTGGCTGGCAGGTGGCCATCACATAATCTTTATTATGTGACATTGTGACCCCTCCAAATGAAAGGTCACTTGCAATATAAGGCAACTGTACGTTACATATTATTTCTGTGCATAAAGCAAGGCAGCTCAAAGTTCATACATAATTTTCTTTTAAAAGCAGGGAATGGGATAAAGCCAGCTTTATCTATTTTGTATTTACAAAGCATTCATTCTTACTCACAGAGAAGCAACGTTGCTGGTGCTGTTAATTTGTGCGACCTGACTGTCCAAAATGGCAGATAGTTCATCATTATTTTTCCCCCAATTCCATTTACAGTATGACATTTAATAAAATTGTTGTGATTCAGCCTTCTTCTTCTCTTAATTAACAGTGCTAATCTCGCATCTTCATAACACTTCACAACCGTTAATGAGTTCATTTCCCCAACACTCCAGTGCTTTAGATAAGGGTAGTTACTAGTAATTATTTCTAACAAATGTACAGCTTTAGAGTCGGGCACTTTGAGCAAGGTTAGCTTAGCAACAGCTGATGCCTAAGACTCTGTCTGAACCCGAACACTGAGCCTATTTATGCAAAAAGCATAATAAATGAGAGGCTGGTGAACAAATCTGGGGGTGGGGGGGAGGTTCTTTTACAACACAACACCTCCCACAATCTGCTTTTCAGACTCACAAACTTCCAAGCATAGGTTGCCCTCGGGGACCCCTGCTATTAGATTGCCAGCAGCCAACCAAATGGACAGATTTGGGATACTCCAAAGATTTTACTCCTTGAAACAAATTAGTTAAGGTTCCCATCCAAACTTGAGATGACTTCTGCAATTGCAAGAACGGCGCAGGAGACCTGTAAGGCCTACAAGAAGCTCACAGGCAGGACTGACTGCAACAGCACTATTCTACCACCTGCGATGCTCAGAGCTTATTCCTCAGCTGGTATTCAGAAGCATACTGCCTGCAACACTGAATGTAGAACATGGCTAGCAGCAGTGCTCCCCCCCCCCCGAAATGAGGTGCATGAACTAATACCTTTCTGGGATGGACAACTCTAAGTTGCTGAGCTTTTTTTGTAAGGAACATCAAAGCTTTCAGCACCTTAGACGCCGTCACCCTACAACGCCAGCAGCGACTCTAAAGAAATACCATTTTCAAGACTGTATACAGCCATAACTTGGGTTAAGTACGCTTCAGGATGAGTACTTTCAAGTTAAGTACTCCGTGGACCCGTCTGGAACAGATTAATCCACTTTCCATTACTTTAAATGGGAAAGTTCGCTTCAGGTTAAGTACACTTCAGGTTAAGTACAGACTTCCAGAACCAATTAAGTACTTAACCTGAGGTACCACTGTACATTGATTATTGCCTTCATTTTATGGATCAATGGTTTCATTGGACAGTAAGATTCGTATTAAATTGCTGTTTGTTAAGGGTGCTGGGATCGTAGGTGGGGGGGGGACTACAGTTCCCAGGATAATTTGAGGAAGGTGCTTTCAATGTATGTTGTGTATTGCAGCAGGGCTGGCCGAAGACATGGGATCTGCTGCCTCTCTCTGTGGATCCTGCCCCCTAAGGCAATCGCTTCACCTTGCCTCACGGGTGGGCTGACCCTGCTATGGCAGCCTTCATGTTTTTTCCATGTTCTTAATGTTTTTTCCATTTCCCCCCTCACTTATATATTCCTCGACTTGATCGTTTGCCACACTCGGCTCCTTTGGGATAGAGAGTGGTTCCCAAACTCACCACCACCATCACCAGCACTTAAAATTTCCTGAGGGTCTTTTCTATCTGTTGTAGCAAAATGGAATAATGCAGTGGGCTGGGTGCCATGAAATTTTTAATTGTATTTTTATAGACTTGCTGTGGACCGCTGGCATGAAGCTCACAGTCCACCAGCAGACCACAGACCACAATTTGGGGAACCCTGGGGCAGAGGAAAGGAGGGGTAGAAAATTAATTAATAATGCTTGTGTTGGTTCTGCATATTTAAATCATGGTGGTACCTTCCACATTTTTCTCCACAGAGGATCATACTGAGTAAAGCTGTGTCAAAAAGCTACCTAAAGCACCAAGCCTCAGCTACAAAAGCTATTCATTTCGAAATAAGTTCTTCTGGGGCATGCTAACAGTGCATATGAAGGCAAAGTTGCCTTTGAGTCATTCATCATCTCAGATGCTAGATGTCAACTGTTCGAAGGCTCTTTTTTTTCCCCTGTTTTCTTTTTTGACAAAGGTTACCACACGCAATCTCTTTCCCCCTAAATTGGTTCTCTGGTTACAGCAAGAGAGATGTGTCAGGGCTGCACTTTCGTTTTTATTAAACTTTCTGCCAAATGTGACAAGCTGGGGAAAAGTTCTGGATGCAGCTGCACAGTCAACTGATTTTATTTTTTTATCTCCTCCTCTTCCCCCTCTCCCTCCTCTTTAAACCTCCATCTCTAGATGAAAGATTTCTGTGTTTGTCATTTAGAAGGAAAAAGAATAAAGAACTCCATTTCAGATAGCCCACTTAAAACCTACTGATGTCTCCAGCTTTCAGCCCAAACTCAACTCTTCACCTACATTCAGGTGTCAGGTGGTTTTAAACTTTTTTAATATATCAAAAATCTACTAAGAGCAGTCAGTCTGTCAGGGCCGTCTTAAGCATATCGGGCGCCCGGGCGCCGTGGTGCGATGATCGCTCCGGCGCCCGCCCCACCGCCCCGTTTTTCACCGCGGCTGTCTGGCAGGTGCAGCGCCGCTGCAGCGGGCACAGCGCCCCCCTGGCGGCCCGCCGCCCTGCGCCACCCAGGCTTGCCTTAGAGCCGGCCCTGCAGTCTGTATCAAATCACAAAATAAAGACCACGGTTTGCTTCCTGCTAGTTCATAGGAACTAGCTGTCCTTCCATCAAATTCTATAGTCTCCAACATAATAGAATTGTTATAGGCTTGGGGGAGGACCTCCCTAACCCTTAGAAATTAATAAATGGTAGGATTTTGATGATTTGGAATGTGAAGGGAGAGATACAAACTGCAGAGGGCTTTCTGGGCTAGCCTATGCAAAATGACCTAGCCAAGGTAGGGCCATTAAGAAACAATAGAGGGCTACTGAGTCTAGTGCCAGCTCTGTTTCAACCAGACATCCCTTCAGAGCGTGGCCCTTTGTAAAGTAGGACCTTATTCTTCCTACACTGCAGATACATCCATCATCACAGCCCAGTATGATCTGAAGATACTGTATGTATGATCTGAAGATACTGTATATGATGTAACAACTTTGTTGAAGCAGTTCTGCGTATGGTCAGTACCTGAATGGAAGATCACCTGGGAATCTGATCAAGCACAACTTGAGGAAAGGTGACATACAAATAACTGATATAATAACTTTACATCCATATGCTAATGAAGTATACGAGATATCTTATTAAGAAGGAGGCTTTATGATGCAACCAAACGGAAACCTAATTACTCAGAATCTGATTCAATTTCATTGTAGGTTTCAAATTCAAATTGACGTTTTGCTTTCAGGTAAACCCTGATAATTTGGAAGCGGGGAGGGAGGGGAGAGAAAGAGAAGTTGTCAGTGGAAATGATCCGATTTAAAGTGTTATCAAAAATCAGAACAAAAGTACGAGAAGCGTTCTCACAGGGGCTCAGTGACCCAACAGACTCTTCACACTATGATATCTGTGATTCTACTTTCCCCCCCTTTTGTCGCTTATAAAGCGACCTTTAAGAAATCATTCCAAAGCAAAGGTGCTAAGGATTTATGATCAAATAAAATGGCATGCTTTGAATTTTGCCCTCCCTTCTGGCTGCATCCTAGCATAAGTGAAAGCAAAAACAATGCCGTCTAATTGGCTGCAGGTGTAAACAAAATGAATCCAGACCATTCTGTGCTTTTCAATCACCTATGCAACTCAAATTGCCAGAAGCTACATTCCTTTTATGTTTCCATAGCAACAACCCATCCTGCAATTGTCAGTAATTAAAATTAGCTCCACAATTTAGCATAATTCCACAAGGCTCTGCTATATCATATAAAGGTAGTGGAGATGATGCCCGATTTGCAAGTCTAACAAAAAACAATTCGATCTCCTTCTTTAGTACCTCTGTTTAAGTCAACTGAACATCAAGTATAAGAAGTATAAGAAGCTCTGGGTGATATTAGCAGCTCTGGAGGAACTGTTCAAAATATTACTTGAGATGTTAATCTAAGCGTTGGGGTAATCCTTTGGTTGAAATACTATGCAAGTGGATACCTTTAAGGGCCAAATAATAATAATGATAGACTGGACACATGTATGCACTTAATGTGTCTGATTTTTGTTATTTATAGAGCAATCACTGGTGGGGGTTGCAGTCTCAGGACTGTGGCTGCACCAATGAGAGGGTTAATTATTTCCTCTGCTCCACAGTCCTGATTAAAATCAATGCCTCCCCCCCAGCTGCTATTAATGCCAGCACTAGGAGGGAAGCTTCCATTGGCACTAAGGAATGAACTTGATGCCAATGGAAGTTGCCAGTTGCCTTCTGGGGCAAATAGCAGCTGGCAGGGGTATATTATTATTATTATTATTATTATTATTATTATTATTATTATTATTAGGACCCTGCTGTGGCCAAAAAGTCTTAAATCCCATGGTCTTGATCCTGTGCCCTGAGTTTGCCTTTTAAACAGCCAAGATCAGACATATTAAGTGCATCACATTTGACCCTAAGTTACCACTGACACAACCTATGCTTTTTGCTAATGGGATCATTGCAGGCAACTGTAAGCAGGGTATTATTAAACAGCAGCTCCAACACCACCTCCAACCTCCAAAGGTCGTTCTTTGTGCGCAGAGCCAGCAGTGTCTGTGCAATCTATAACCTCCAAAACTGGAGTCTACGTGGCAGAGGCCCACATGCTCACAGCCACCTGCTTTATTCAGAATAAATGCTCAGAGAGTGAGGGTGGGCTCCACAGGTATGGTGCATGCATTGATTGTATCCTATCGTCAGTCATTTGCACAGGGCCATTGAGTATTTCATCGTTTTTAACCTCTCTCTCGTTGCAAGTTTCCCCCATGGAACGGAATTATGGACAACAGCCAATTCAGCTTATTGTTCATCTTCCAGTGAGGAGCAAGCTTGCCAGCCAATTTAAAGAGGCTACGAATGCTTCTGAAGAGCAAAAGGAGCAGCTGGAGACCTGGAAAGGTTTCACTGGTCTGATCCCAACTGGACATATGTTCCTGCTGCCTAAGGGCTTCTCCAGATGACTCGTTTATTGAGCATTCATCCTGATTTGCTTGCACAGGCTTACATGGTACAGTGGTACCTCAGGTTAAGTACTTAATTGGTTCTGGAAGTCCGTTCTTAACCTGAAGCGAACTTTCCCATTGAAAGTAATGGAAAGTGGATTAATCCTTTCTAGACGATGTAAAACACCCCCTAAAACAGCAATTTAACATGAATTTTACTAGTTACAGGTAGGTAGCCGTGTTGGTCTGACGTAGTTGAAACAAAAAATAAAAAAATTTCCTTTCCCGTAGCACCTTAGAGACCAACTAAGTTTGTTATTGGTATGAGCTTTGTCATACCTATGACAAACTTAGTTGATCTCTAAGGTGCTACTGGAATGAATTTTTATTTTATTTTATGAATTTTACTGTCTAATGAGACCATTGATCCATAAAATGAAGGCAATAATCAATGTAAAATAAATAAGACAGTATTGTAGATGAAAAAATTAACCTTTACAGTGGTACCTCGGGCTAAGTACTTAATTAGTTCCAGGGTGCCATTTGCACCCCGAAAAGTACTTAACCCGAGCGGCGATAGTGCGCAGCACCAATAGAGCGCTTCTGCACATGCGCGAAGCACACAGATCGCTTCTGTGCATGCGCCGGAACCTTTTTTTCTGTTTTTAAACGGAGTACTTAACCTGAAAGTACTCAACCTGAAGCGTATTTAACCCGAGGTATGACTGTACTTAGGCTGTATCACGACTTTATTGAGCTGTGGTTCTGATTTGTTTACAGGGTAATTCTAGTCCATCCATCCATTGATTTTATAAAATTAAGAAAGTAAAAAGAGCCTGCTGGGTCAGGCCAATGGCCAATCCAGTCCAGCATCCTGTTCTCACAGTGGCCTAACAGATGCCTCTAGGAAACCTGCAAGCAGAACCCAAGCAGAAGAGCATTGTCTCCTTCCATAGTTTCTAGCAACTGGTATTCAGAAGAATTGCTGCTTCTGACCACAGAGGCAGTACACCATTTAAGAGAGACAGAGAGGGATGGTATATCACATTATTATTATTTTAAACCCTCAAATAAATTTACAAATTTATATATAAAACAATGAAATTACTAGTAAAAGTATTTAAAACATTCAAATATAATTAAAATCAACATATAAGCTAAAAACAAATCAACATTTAGCTTCCCTAAACAAAAATGCTCAAAGGACAGTTAGCATTTATCCTGATTTTCCTGCAGAGTGTTTACATGCCTCCCTGTTAATCATTTGTTTATACCACATTTTCAATGTATTTCCCTGTCACTTTCCAAACTGCAAAAACATCTATTTTTTAAAAAAAAGGTGGAATTGTTGTGCTAGCACAACAGAGCACATTAATCAAGTTTAATTTCACAAACCGGTACAGTAGTTCTTGCATGTGCTTGAAACCATCCTGTGAAATACTGCCAGTGTTGAGGCACCCTAATGATTTGTTTCTTTACTTAATCCGTAGCATTTATATAGTGTATTTCAAGTGTCCATAATACTGCCTTTCCATTATCTTAATAATGCTCACAAAAGCCCTGTGTTCAGCACAATCTGCATTATTACCTTTATTTTGCAGGTGCTTAGATTGAAAGAATGGTGCTTTGCGGGAGGCTACCTGGTGAATTTGTGATACTTATTGATCCCGGTTCATCAGCTAAATTAAGAAAAGCCTGGATCATGGTATGAAAGCCATCTCAATGTGGCGAACACCTAAATATGCTCAGGAGTCCCTAACCTTCCTCTGCGTAGCCTGTTGATGTTTAGCAATAAAATGGGGGGGGGGGTGATGTTCTTCTTCCTGCAAATTCCTAGACAGTACCTTTCCTTGTCAAAGCATCTCAATTTGCATACAAAGCCATTTTCACAGCAAACTGGAGCCATTCTCCTCTCTTCTCCATATACAGAAAAAGGACATAGAAAAATAAACCTACCTTGAATTGTAGAGAAAGTCAAGTAGTGGTAGAAAACTAGACATTCTTAATGCCTTGGATCCAACAACATTAAAGAAAGCCTAGCAGAAATAAAACTAAAGTGCGTTGAAAATGACCTTTTAAATGTTATGTTACTCATCTGGTCGATGTAATTAAATTGAGTGTAGCTGTTGATACATTAATCAAATGCTTCCTGATTTAAAAGCCTGCCATTTTCAGAGTGCCAGCTAGACTGGCTGAAACCCCTCTACCCTCTTATTCCACAGCATCCCCAAGATACAATTACAAAAAGACAATTCCACAGTAAGGCCTAGGGCTTGGGGCCAATGTGTATCCAAGGAGGTGCATTTCATTGCTCAGACAATGACTTGTGGCCTCATTCATCTTAGATGTCTACCAGCTTGCAACTTAATGAATTTTAGAGCTTCTGTTTTTCTAACAGCTTTGGTATGGAAGATTAAAGATCATATTCATAAAGCATTTTTGTTGCGCATGCTGTATGAGAGGTACTGGCATATGACATCAAATTATGTCATTATTTTTTAAACTTTTTTTAAAGGGGGGTATAAATTGCAGTCTGGTGACTAGAAGACCAAAGTGGCTACAATATTAAAATATATTTCCTTTTGACAGCCAGATACAGTGTTTTTTTTCTTTTAAAAAAAGTGTTTAGGGCTACTCTCATTTTCCTACTCATATTTAAATACTGCCCCTCAATGAGGCCAAACTTAGATTCACAAAATGTTTAGGGGTATGTGTCCCCCTGTGTTCTCCCAGAAAAAAAGCACTGGATAGATAGATGATAGATAGATAGATAGATAGATAGATAGATGAGAAGAAGCAGCAGCTATTCCAGTCACCTTGCTTCTAGTGATTTACGTTCTTTTACCCCCTGCCCCTTGCCACAAACACGTTGATAAAATATGAAGAGAGCTTTTTTAAATTAAAAAATATGAATTTATATACCGCCCTATACCCGGGGGTATCAGGGCAGTTCACAGAATAAAATCAATATAAAAAACAGGGGTAGGCAACCTAAGGCCCACGGGCCGGATGCAACCCAATCGCCTTCTCAATCCAGCCCACGGACAGTCCGGGAATCAGCATGTTTTTACATGAGTAGAATGGGTCCTTTTATTAAAAATGCATCTCTGGATTATTTGTGGGGCATAAGAATTCGTTCATTTTCCCCGATAGCTATAGATAGATAGATAGATAGATAGATAGATAGATAGATAGATAGATAGATAGATAGATGGATAGATAGATAGATAGATAGATAGATAGATAGATAGATAGATAGATAGATAGTCCGGCCCACCACATGGTCTGAGGGACGGTGGACCGGCCCGCAGCTTCCCCTGATATAAAACTACAAAATACCTAATAAAAATAAAAACAACAACCCAATAGCCCCCCCCCAAAAAAGACACACACATTTTAAAAGGGCATAGGATATAAATCAGATCAACCAAAGGCCTGGTTAAAGAGGAAAGTTTTTGCCCGGTGCCTAAAGGTGTATAATGAAGGTGCCAGGTGAACTTCCCTGGGGAGAGCATTCCACAGATGGGGAGCCACTTCAGAGAAGGCCTGTTTTCATGTTGCCACCCTCCAAACCTCTCAAGGAGGGGGCACATGAAGGAGGACCTCAGAAGATGATCTCAGGGTCCAGGTAGGTTCATATGGAAAGAGGCGGGCCTTTCATCATTATTTGATTAACGCAGTTGACTTATGGGCTGATTTAGGGAGTGGTGGTCTGTAAACCACCACTAACCTGACCTCTGCTTGGTCATGTTGCTGCTGCTTACCAGGAGGTAGAGTGGGAGGCACGAGGCAAAGGCAAAATCAGTCCAGTGAAAATGCACCAGCGCAGCCAATCTGGGTGCATCGTTCACTGGGTTTGCACCACATCTACCTTGCCTTAAGCAGCAATGCAACCAACCAGAGTGTGGCTGTTTCACCACTGCATCTTCTGCTGTCAGTAACGTATGGATTCCAGGCCATGAAGTATTTTAAATGTGCTGTACCTTCAATAAGATCAGGAGCACAGTGTCAGCCTGTGTAAATGATGAAGAACAGTTTGAACAGAGCCATATGTCCCAATATTTATAAGAGGTCAGGCAACCACATTTTGCAGTAAACGGAAGTTCCCAGGCCATCTTCAAGGGCGGTTCCGCTTAGAGTATATTGTCGTAGTCTATCTACAAAAGAAGTGGGTTTGCTGTACAAGAGTTCCTGGTCGACTTTTAGTTGTGCAGCCTGAATTTGCTGGTATGTGACAGAATCCCACCCAAAAATTAGCAATAGTATAGAAGCCCCATATGCAATTGAAGACAAAGACCAAACCATTTTTTTAATGCTACTACAAAATTCCTTTTAAAATACAGTGGTGCCTCACTAGACGAAGTTAATTCGTTCCACGGGTCTTTTCTTATAACAAAAAATTCCTCTAGCGAATCCCATAGGAATGCATTGAATTTTTTTTAATTTTTTTTTGCCCATAGGAACGCATTAATTGAATTTCAATGCATTCCTATGGAAAACTGCGATTCGCTAGATGAATTTTTCATAAAACAAATTCGTCTAGCGAGGCAACCTCCGCTCGAAAAATCCTTTCGTTAAGTGGAAATTTCGTTAAGCAGGGCATTCGTTAAGCGAGGCACCACTCTATATATATTCCAAGATAAAGATTGATCAAAGTGTCATGAAATGAAATGATACAGGGATGTTGGTGTACACAAAGCTGAGAAAGTCATTTTGAAATATACATCACTATTCAAGTAAAGCATGTCACATTTGTTGTGTATTGAACAACAACATTCACAGTTTTTTTAAAAAAATATAATCATACTGTACCTAATTCATAAATGAAATTTACTACACAATAAAATAACATCAAGCTCCAGTTCATAAATGTGTGAGCTAGTCTCTCCAAGAACTGGTTCAAACCGAAAAATGAATGTGTGGCTAAACCCATCCTCTCCCAAGCTTTGATTTTCTTTTTTAAGTTAACGATTCAGTTCATTGCAAGAGGCTGAATTTTCTGGAGCTTTTAAGATTAGCAAGAGCTTGGAACTCATCCATTACATAAGCAACAATCTCTCAGTTTTGTTTACTGCCCAACAAATGGGGCATTTTTCTTTCCTATGTACAAAGCCAATTGAAAAGCATTCAATAATAATAATAATATGCTAATGCATGGCTATCATGGTCTCTCCATCGTACATTTATCCTGAGCTGACCTCTCTCTGCTTCCACAGCAAGCTATGCATTAAGCACTTGTATCTAATCCTCTAATTCTTTTTTATTATGTGGCCAGGTGCAGCCTCTTTTGATATGGCAGTTGCTTAATGAACTGTACAATGTTAACAAAAATGGTGCCTGATGCCAAGTGGCGTTCTTTCAAAGAGTCAAGGAATTGTGTAAAGTGCTCACCGTTTCCCCACTGCCAAGACAGGATATATTATCTAACAAAGAGCGACACTAAACAGGGGAGACGGAGGGAAAAAGCTTTTCAAAGGCATTTTATGTAAAAAGAGAGAGAGAGACAAAGTCACATTGCAGATTGAGTCTGCATTACCCTGCAGTGTGTCCATTTGAAATCAGATGTTCATATCTCCAGCAATGGGTGATGTATCTCTATGTGCCCAATGATGTTGTGGGTGGGAATATACACCATCTCAATTACCACTTCCTTCTTCATTCACTTGGGGCATGTGAAGGGATGAAAAGCTGTGCATGAACTAATCAAGGAGTGGGTTTTGAAATGTGTATCAAGTAACTACACACACACACCTTGTGGATGGCATGGTCTAGAAGAGGCACCCCCAAACTGCATCCCTCCAGATGTTTTGGCCTACAAACTCCCATGGTTCGTAGCTAACAGGACCAGTGGTCGAGGAAGATAGGAATTGTAGTGTAAAACATCTGGAGGGCCAAAGTATGGGGATGCCTGGTCTAGAATCAACCTAGACTGAAAGCAACATGTTGATGACAAGCATGAACAATTCCAGATTTAGAAAAACTACAAGTTAGCATGTAATCAGCCTTAAAAGTAAAGGTACCCCTGACCATAAGGTCCAGTCGTGGATGACTCTGGGGTTGTGCGCTCATCTCACTCTATAGGCCGAGGGAGCCGGCTTTTGTCCGCAGACAGCTTCCAGGTCATGTGGCCAGCATGACTAAGCCACTTCTGGCAAACCAGAGCGGTGCACGGAAACACCGTTTACCTTCCCGCTGGAGCCTATTTATCTACTTGCACTTTGACGTACTTTCGAACTGCTAGGTGGGCAGGAGCTGGGATTGAACAACGGGAGCTCCCCCCGTCGCAGGGATTCGAACTGCCGACCTTCCGATCGGCAAGCCCTAGGCTCTGTGGTTTAGACCACAGCGCCACCCGCATCCCTGTAAGCAGCCTTAGTCATGCTTTAATCTGACTGAAATTCATACGAGAGGTAAGTTGCGGCTGATTTATATCCCATTAACTTCAGTGGCACTCTAGGGAAACTAGCCTTTTTATTTTATTATTATTATTCAGGACAAGGAGCTGTGTTGCCCCAGAGCTTTCAACTATGCTTACTGATTTGAACAACATATATGTTAGCACTGAACTTTTACGATGTTCCACTACAGTTCCAGAAGTGGGTTTTACGTCATGTGAAAACTAAAATGCTGTTACAAAAGTTGGGTGCCTCCCCCTCTCTCTGCCGAGTGGTGGCAAGAGCCCATGGGGTTCCAAGCACTCACCCAGGGTCTGTGTTCCTTTGGAGAACTGAGACACGGCGGAGACAGTCGTAGCTTTAAGAAATATGGTTTATGCACCTATTTACACCTTCAGTCTGCATGGAGGGAGCCCAGATCTTATAGCATGGTCATTTCAAGAGAGAGTTGTCCCCCACAGCAGTGCAGCCATGGAGTCCAAGGCATCTCTTCCAGCCAGCCTTCAGCCAGCCTGCCCAACATGGATTTCAGCCCTTCTTCTTCCTTCTCCTTCCCAGAACTCCTTGCTATAAGACTCCTTTTTTCCTGTCACCTCAAACACAGTTACCCTGGTAACCTTCCAAACCCCCCAGTCTCTGTTCACACCTCAGGGCGGGGGGGGGGGGAGGACAGTTTTCTTGCATTGCCAATGGCCCTCAGTGGCCCTGTATTGTTTCTTAATGGTCCTAGCTTGGTCAAGCTATTTTGCATAGGCTAGCAGAGGAATATCCCAACTAAGCAGAATCCTAACACTTATTCATTTCTAGGGTTAGGGAGGTCACACCTTCAAAGCTATAACACTATAATATGGAACTTAACAGTTAGGGAAAAGTCATAAAAACGGAATAAACTACCATGTGAATGCAGCCCAAATCTGTACCAGGCTGGTATAGATTTGCTTTCACAGTTTGAGCATGAGGCTGAAATCAGTTCCTGCTTCAGTTTGTTTGTAATGTAACTGTATAACTTTGGTAAGCATGTTCGTTCACACATGATGAGTACCCTCTCTCCTTCCTTTCTCACATTATGATCAAATGATCACACAATTAGCATAAGAGAAGCTCAAAAAAGCTATAGAAGCCTCATAGTTGAGAACATTCTCTGACTTGATATGTGGATTAGGCAAGTGTCTTTTGCCTGAAATATACACGATACAGATCAAATAAATAATAATAAATAAAAGGAACCTGACAATCCAAAAGGAGGCCCTTTGTTCTCTGTTTTCCCATTACGTTTGAAAACAACTTCAGACACTAGATAGCAGACATAGATATCAACAGAACTAGCCTGAGGAAATCAACAACACAGAATCTTGTGTCCCCTTAAAGACTAACAAATTTATAACGCCATAAGCTTTCATGGACTCCACAGCCCGCAAAGTTGATGCCATAATAAATTTGTTACATTTAAATTTATTAGTCTTATTTTATATTTATTTATTTATTTATTTGTTGTTTAGTCGTTTAGTCGTGTCCGACTCTTCGTGACCCCATGGACCATAGCACACCAGGCACTCCTGTCCCGCAGTTTGGTCAAACTCATGTTCGTAGCTTCGAGAATACTGTCCAACCATTGCCTGGAGGGGAGTGCTGCATGAGTTGTGAGCATTCAGTACAGCCTATTTAGTTAACAAGCTTTACATGTCAGTAGTAAAAACCCTAAGAAGTTTACAAGAAATATTAATATTACGAATAAAAATATAAAAAACATTTTAAAAATAATTACAATTTATAGTAAAAGAAATTAAAACACATATACATATAATGCACATATAAATGCACATTTTTCCATGAGTGAGTGTTTGCATAAAAGTAGTTTACAGATTTGCTTAGATGCCTATAAACTTTCTTACCATGTTGGGTACCAACTAAATGTATATTTTTATCAGCATTCTCAAATTTTATTAGTCGAGACATCTGAGCCAGAGTAAACACAGTTATAGATTAAATGTCAGAACAAAGTTCATCCTGATCGTTGTTCACCCAGATGAACACTGCAGCCTTATAAATTTGTCATTATCCACATATAGGCAAGGGTGGCTTTTGAATCCCTTCCCAAGCAGAATATCTGTTCCCTAGCAGGAGGTCTTAAACAGGCCACCAAAAGCAGAAATTGCTCTTGGCAAAATGGAGTTTACTTTAGCCAAAGAAAGTGAAAGAATATAGATTACAAAGCAAGCATTATCTGTGTTTGCTGCAACACAGTTTCTGAACATCCTTGGAATTAATACCATCTTATGCCCGAGGTGAATGACTCTTCTTTCCAGTGGATATAGATTTCTCAAACAGAGCGTGTTTTCATTCTCATCTCCTTCCTATCTTTGCTGTAGGCCTTAATTAAGACAACCAGTTTAGCTCCTCGGTTATTGTTCCATGGCATTGGAGGCTAGTCCATTAGGCTGAACGGGGCATTGCCCCACCAACCTTTATCTGTCTTCAGTCAGCCCTCAACTGTCTACCTTCTGGTTTACAACCAGCTCGGAGCCTGTCATTGGCTCTAGTTCCACCAGTTATTGTTGGCCTCCCAGCCTTCTGCTCCATCAGTTCCTATGGGCAGCAGCCACCGCTGCCAACACCCATCTCAAACCCCAAACATCTGCAGGTCTGCCCAGAAGTTTGCCCTATGTGAGGGATTTCTTCCTAAGGAAATCATCCACAGAATCTTTTGGTAGTATAACAGACCAACACAGCAACTGTTCTGCAAAGCAAGAGACCCCCTTCTCTCTTTCTCTTATATAAGTGGTAGACGTCTACCAATCTGTTCTCAGATAAGAGAGAGAGAGAGAGAGAGAGAGAGTAATCCTTCCTCCCAAACCATTTGATCAGGCAAAAAAACAAAAACCGAAAAAGCACCACCAATTTAACAACATAAATTAATTGCATAAAATTCCCTTTCTAATTGTTCTGAACTACACAGAAAGAGAGGTAAGGAGAAACCCTTCAAAAAAGCTCAGAGGGAAGTACACCACAATCTATTCTGAGCAAACAGAAAAAGTTTAACACTTGGTTGTTGTTCATCAGTTATTTAAAAATCCAGAGCTACAACAGATCCCAGCAGATTTTCAGACTCATTGGTATAGTGATACGCATTTTTAAAAAGTTCTCTTAAATGTGACTACTATGTCAGGAGGCACTTTTAGAAATGGTTAAAAATATTTCATACATTGTTACGCATTTTCAGTGAACTTAGCCTTTTCAGCAACAAAGACCATTTTGTCTAGCCATGATGCCAGAGAACAACAAGCAGCTTTGGGAAACGTGCCCACACTAATGTATAGGTAAAGACAGAATTGCATTGGCTTGTGGGTTTCAATCACTGTGAAGCGAGTCTGGGGGGGGGGGAAACATTTCAACCAAATTCTTTCTTCATCAAGGAATAGAATGTACACGTGTTGCTGAAAATGCCACGTGAACACAGATGTACAGCATTGGAAATTCAGGGCGTGCACATTAAATGTAAGTGTGAACATTCCCTGACACTGAGAACAGAATTAATCCCTTAAGCTAAAACTGAATGATCCCGGCTGCTGCACTATATGGACAACCCCAAAGCATGCTGAAACCAGCTGTTAAAAAAATCACATTTTCTCCAAACAACCCTCTTGGAGCTTGTTTCTTTGTAAGAAAAGTGACTTTGTGGCTGTGCAGCAGAATAATTAAACTTCCAGCTTCTGTTAAAAAGAAAAAGAGTAATGTGTTTTGAACGACTGCACTATATGGGGTATAATCAGCAGTCCCATATTTAGCAGCAAAGACAATGAACATCACTTAAGAAAAAAATAGCTTTCTCAGTTATCTCTCTGGCTAGGCAATCCAAGTTACTCTCGTGCTTAGGAGGTAGGTATTGCCACAGAGCTGGGTTAATAGCACATGATGAAGCACAGTGTAGTGAAACAGAAAAGTAAGATTATTCAGTAAGGCTGAAACTTAAGACTTCTTTCCTAGCACAGGGACCTATTTAAACAAAAATGCAAACACCATGGCCTCTGCAAGTCAACACAGAGGACAAGAATACAGCAGCATTTAAGCATGAAGTCTGTGGCTGTTGAAAAGAACGAATCTTATTTCTCCAAGGCAAACAGCAAGCATTATGGTGGGAGCCAAGAAGGAAAACTTGAGTAAGAGGTCAGCACACTGAAGCTGAAGTTGCCAGCGATAAGCTTACAGGAACATCTGGCAATTAAATTTGATTGTTTGACAGGTCTGCACATTTATGAGGTGTAGGAACAAAGTAGTCCGTGAGATGTAAGCAAAGAAAGCTTGTCAACTGGTCTGTTTTGCAAATGTACGCATCTGCCTTATGCTATTTTTAGACTATACCTTCAGGGAAGGCACAGACTTTTTCAATTTCCCCAGTGCTTGGACGTAACCCCAACTACAATGTGCCACAAAGATAAACAGAAGAGAAAAACTCAATTTGCAGTCTCTCGTCGCTTTACAGTGAGAGGTTGCACTTTTCCAGATGCTGCTATTGGAGAGGATCTTTGAACGGCACACATGTCTTTAGACAATGGATCAGCAGGTTTTCATGGTATCCCTATGTAAAGAACGGAAATTATAATTCACTTTTGAGTTGTGGCTGTTATTCACCATGCCACCTAGAGGTGGCCTATGGAATTTGCTGCAGAAGCCTTTCACACACTGTTCTGGGGCTGCACCTGAACATGCAAAGCATGAATATTCCATTGCACATATATGTTCTGCAAAGACCTGGAACTGGCAGCTTGCCACTCTGCAGCTGACCTGAGCCAGCTGGTACATCTTTGCATGAGATGCTTATTCAGATGTTCCATTACTAGAGGAATACTTTTCATTCTACTATTTCATACAGGCCCACACCCATATAGGAGTGCAAGAATGGCTTTGCCTATTACCCTTTTGACTATGACATGTTTGGCACAGTTTAGCTGCCACTGTATTGCTTCTTCCAGCCAAGAGGCTGTGATAGTTAGCACCCACAGTGGTCGTTCTCCAGTGAGAACTCTCTCCTAATCTTCAAGGCCATGCGATACAGCAGCTGTGTACTCTTTCCAGTCAAAGAATGAGCTCTGTGGAACAATTGGGTTATCTTCTGGCCTCAGGAGGGGTTGCCTGAACTCTATCTGGAGGGAGGGAGGGAAGGAGGGTGGTGTGGCTGGTAATCCCCTTGCAAGGCTGCCTTTGACTAGTGCAGAAATCCAAGTCCCAACACCCATATTTGCATTGGGATGCTTAGAGATACCTTCACTAATGAGATGTTCCAACCAAGTATCTACCCAAAGTTTCACCAAATAGCTTGATACTAATGAGGTGGCAGTTTTGTTGCAGTGAACCTGGCATCATGCTGCTGAAGTAAGGAACAAAACCATAAATTACCTTGCAGCAATTCCCTGGCAACCTGAACCACAAGATTCACAATGTAGTTCAACTCCAAATTGTCTCCTAATTGTGTTCCTCCCTCGCAAGCCAGGAGTATACATCAAAGAGCAAAGCAGGTTACTCTGTCAACCATCATTTAGCTGATACACCAGGACTCCAAGGGGGTGATTAGCCAGCAACTAGCTTGATTTAGAGTTGTGGGTCAGAATGTACCAAAACATTCTTAATGCTGCTAGCACAAGTGTTCCTTTTGTCAGGGTGGCATTTTCAAGAGGATGTTTATTGGCTGCAGGACGTTTTTCCAGATGCAGCTGTTACCATGGCAGGTTCACTGGAAGAAAAGCTAATGAAAAGACATTAACAAAAAAAATTAAAGGTAGCTGAGAGCAACACTGTGTTCAATTTATTTGGAAATTCTTAGAGGGGGGAATCTTGGTGAAGTGTGTGTGCTTTTTAAATGGATTAACAGTGCAATCATCACCATTTCTGCTACTGGGATGTCCCACTGAGTTCAATAGTGCTTACTCCCACATTAGTGGGATCAAGATTGCAGCCCGACTTGGTTAACACTGCAGAAATGCATTAAAATGTCAAAACATAAGTGCACAGAATTAGATTAACCATACCCATAGAATAACCTAAATATTCAACCCCCAATCTAACCCTTCTCTATTAGCATTTGGAGAACTGGTGACAGAGACTGTCTTTTTTCAGCAAGTTTTTACTGTTGACTAGCATTTTCCCCTTGTTTAGCAAAACCCTGTCCTGCTCTGTGGTTGGCTATGATTTTGTGCTATTCAAGTTTGTACTGTGTTTACTATTACTTTTTATTGTATTTTACTTATTTTATGCATTACATTTATATCAATTTTCATTTAGACCCATTTCCTCTTTCAAAGAGGGTTAGTCAGGGATTCCTGCTTATTCTGCTTTTTTTTTAATGATTATGGGAAACATTACAAGGCAAGTCTTCCAGTTAAAATATCATCCCAGCCTGTTGGACAAGAGAATGTAAACACATGCAACCATTGTCTCCTTTAACTGAGTCACTTCACTAAAAAATTTAGTGTTAGCATGCCAAGGATCTGCTGCATTAACACTCCACCTCTGCACAGGTAATACCGGTAGGTAAGACAGTTTACGGTAATCAAGATCCTAAATAGGTAAGTTCTTTTTTTGGTCTCCTGGTATCAAATTCGGCCTCAGGTAAAAGGTGTGTGGAGGGTAAGTACAAACTATTTCTATCTTAGGGGAAATAAAAATAATAATAATAAATTGTCTAGTAGCACCTTATAGACCAGCTAAGTTTGTTCTGGTATAAGCTTTTGTGTGCAAGCACACTTCTTCAGATACCTGAAGGGGACAGACATTCAATAAATGGCTTTGAATACTCAAAGGAGTTTTAGTGCCACAAAATGAAATCAAACGGGATTCTAACATATAAGAATCCTATCAAAGCAACATTTGTTTTCATTAAAATAGGCAGCAGTATAAACATTGTGGAACTTGCTGGAATTCAGTACAAATTGTGTGTGTGTCAGAGTCTATGGTGTGAGCAACAGGAGAAGGGGAGGGGAACCAAAATATGCCTTTGCATTCTCTCAAGCTAAAATGATGTGGCGACTGGAGAATTAAAAGATTGTTGGAATAAAGTGCACATTGATTCGAAACAACAGAGTAAATCCCAGCAGTCAAATCAAAGTACGGCCCATTGCCTCTTGAAAGAACACTGTTGATATTAACCAAACAAGAAATTACAGCATCAATAGAACATTTGTTACGCCTAATGTCTCCTTCCACTGTTATGATTTGCATATAGAGAGGAATCAGCGTACCAATCCATCTGCAATAAAGTATGACATTCCAGGCCTTTCGTGGGCTGAACCATCCCAAGGGCTGCTAAGCAAACTTGCCCTACCGTGGGTGTGGAAAGACCCCCAAGTTTTGACTGGGAGGCAGGCACAGCAGGCTGTCAAGCCATCATTTAACATAAATAATCTGATGACACGTGAAGCTTGTCCCCAAATGACTCACAAAACAGAACTTAAGACAAACTTTTGGCCAGACGTGACATGCTGCAGTGCATAGACAAATGTGACGGACATGTCTTATTCTTAGAGTCTCTAGGGATAATCTCATTCCTGGTTTGTGATAGTCAGGGTTTCTCAAACTCCGACTATTGTGCTCAGGATCATAAACCAAAGTGTTATATCCAAGATAACTGTTGTCTGGCTCCTCAATACCTGGTACAGATTGACTGACCAGCTGAGCCATTCATTGTGGAGAATGTTTCATGTTTTATGTCTACCTTCTCTTTCTGATCCTCGTCACTGGCTAGTGTGGGATAGATTCCGTCAGATGGAAGACAGGAGAATAGTTTGGTCTGCCTGGAATAATCAATTTGGGGAATATAGCTAACAATAATAAAATTGAAATTTCTAAAAAATGGTTCTTTGTAGATTGGAAGACGCCTGAATTTTAAAGTTGTGCTTAGCAGAATATTATAGAAGAATCCTATAATGCATCTCACCTGCATTCTCTAAGCTCAGTAAAATCATATACTAATAATCTTCTCTGAACCATTGTAAAATCAACCCTGGAAAGGTATCTAAGCATGTCTACTTGGAAGCAGAGCTTATTGCCCTCAACTAGATTCACTTATGATTAGACATGCATTAGATCAGGCTGTTAGGGTACCACAACCACCATGATTACTATTTTTGTATTTTAAAAATTGTGCATAATTATGCTTGTCTCTGGGATAAATATTACGCTTCCTGATTTTGTTAAGCCAATCTGGCAAATCACCAGTACGCTCTGAATGTGGAACCAGCCACTCTAGAAATGCAAACATGTTTTTACGGACCTGGATTCCTTAGAAACATACATTGTGTTCCCAAAAGAAAGGCTGATAAAATGACTGGCTGAAAAGCAAGGCCTGAAAATTTTACCAACTCAATGCTGAAAGGCTACTTGATATTGAAGAGTTAGCACACTGTTAATGAGGAGGAACATTCAGTTCCATTTAGCCTTATTCATCAGAATCTACAGCTCCTTTGCTCATTACGACTTTGGTCTTTTGTTTTTGCTGTTAGCGGAGGCAGGGTTCTCTGAATTTTGCTCACAGCAACCCATATGAAGTTGCATCCTGGAAGCAGCCCACGGACAGTGCCAGATTTATGTATAAGATAAACAAGCTATAGCTTAGGGCCCCACTCTCTTGGGGGCCCGCAAAAAATGTAAAGGAATATAAGACAAAAAACAAATAAAATAAAACCTACATATCTATTAGGTCCATAAATTACCATATAGCATATATTCAACACAAAAAACAGAGACAATTTGTTGTTGACAAAGCACAGCTGGACATATAAAGGACAGCTGGACATATAAAGGGCCCCATTACCTTCAGTAGCTTAGGGCCCCATCAAACCTAAATCCTGCCCTGCCCATGGGTCTCTAGAACCAATCTCCTGTCAAAATGCAGGTATTCCCCCCCAGTTAATTTCTCACTGGCCAACCAAGTTTTGTATTCCAAATAGTACTGTATTGATAATGTACCTGTGAAAAACCCGAATAGCTTCAATAAAATTCTGCAGAAATCCCATTTGCCATTGGTAATTAACTGGTGATATTGTCTTCAGAGTAGCTTGGAGACATCTCCAGAAGCCTGTACGTGGGAATACCACTTGGGGAATCTCAGGGTTGATGGAGGTTTTTTGTTGACCTATCCACCAACATTAAACAGGAGGGGTCATTTCCATCATATCCAAGAGCACGTGTGCTAGAGGATGGCAGAGTTCAATGAATGTGCAACAAAGGAATCCAATGCAACTGTTGTGCTAGCTAAAGTTTTTTATGGATCAGATCGTTCTTGTTGTGCAATCTGTTGCACAACAATCTCTGGTAAAATACTTGTGTTTTCCCCTGCACAACTATGTTCCACCTGTGCAACAAGTACACCACTGAATGACTGTGACTTAGCGCTACGCTGGATACAATGCAATCAGTTTAGTTACTTGTGGCTGGGGGAGAAAGGGCTGGCCCTTGCCGCTCTGCATCTCTGGCAGCTTCCTAAGTCCTGAGGTCTCAGTTAAAGAAAATGGCATTCAAATCACTCCTTCTCTTCCTTCCTGGGCTCTCTGGCAGGTCTTAGGAGCTCTGGGAATTCTTTCTTTCATTTATTTATTAACAAGACTTTTCGACATCTTTTTATTACAAAAGAATCACAGAGCGGGGGTTCCAAAAACACTATAAAAGTATGATACAATAAAACAACAAAAAGGATCGGTCATTTATAAAACCATCACAGATTAAGAGCAGCTGTTCAGCATATGCTAAGACCTTGAACAGCCTAGATTTCATTCACCAAACGTCCTGGAGAACAAATATGGAACAACTAGCACTGGAATTCTATCCCATGCCTCCAGGGAGAGAGAATCCCACAGTCAGAGTGTCTTTACAGAGAAGGCTCGATCCCATGTTAACCCCTGGCATGCAACAGCTGACGGAGGGATGACAAGTAGCTCCCCTAACCATAAAGCCCATGCTTTTTGACATATTCTTCTCCTCACCCTTGCCCTCCTGAATCTTTGTGGGCAACTTTCTTGCCAAGGCTGACCTCTGCCCACTTCATATGAAAGGAAGAATGGGAAGTATCCAACACATCTGTTCTGACTTTTGGCTGTGCAATGGAACTTTCCCTCCCTCTCCTCGGTTCCAAGCGTTCCCCCAATTCTCCAGAGCCGATTTGAGGGAAGTGCAAGGGGGCAGTAAAATTCCAGGAGGCCAATGGAAATCCATGACCTAACAGAATGAATGCATGAGGTGCCCCCCACGGCCTTGAGGTAGCATGGGGAAATAATTGTTCCAGGCCATGCTGTCCCATCATGTGTCAGTGCTTCCTTGGGATTTTGCCCTGCCTCTTGCATGACAGGATGGACCTAGTTGTCACCATGGCAACCAGGTTTGGTTTTCCCAGCACAGGTGGAGAAACTAAAGCTTTAACTGATGAATCAGTGGAGACCATCTTTAGCTGCAGTGTGTTGAGTTAATGACAGACTTGTTTGCATTTTGAGGCCACAGTGGTTTTGAGCCATTGTAACTGGACATGAAAAATAAAATGTTTCCTCCTAATAAGGCACAGTGGCTTTTGCTTATTTATCTGTATGTTACCCTACTCCTGTTTCAGTATCCATGAAAGGCTCCTGTACTGAGGTTTTGCACACGCACACACACACACACACACACACACACACACACACACAAATGTTTGTTTTTCTAATGATTCCCTGATCAGTTGAAAAGTAGATTATTCATCAACCAAAATCATTAATCAGTTGACAGCCCTAATGACAGAGGAGTCTCTCTGACTGCAGCACTGGCTGAAATGAAAGAAAAATTGCAATCTGTAATAAGTTAGCATATCACACAAGACACCAGACTTCAGTCTTTAGTGCTAATGAGGGTTGCCAGACCTCCAGGTCTGACTTGAAGTCTCCAAGGTTGCCTGGTTCCCTCCAGGTGGCAGGTGCAGGACATGAATCTCTAGGTGGGCGAGAGTGCCTCTAATAATAATACTAAGAAGAAAGAATAATTAAGAAGACTCCAGCCTGGCAGGAGCTGGCTGCAAATTATAGCACAGACACTCTGGGAGGTCTGCCCTCCTTCGCTCCCCTCTTCCAATCACCCGGGACCTCCTCCATGACATCACCAGGCACCGCCCCAAGTCTCAGGTTTGGGACCTTAAAACTCAGCATCTGGTATGCTCCTGACCTGGCAACTCTCATACTAATCCATTTCTCCTAAAATAGAGCAGGCTATATTATTTAACAAAAAGGCATTGCTCTGATTTTTCATCAAGCAGCTTCATCTCCTTAGAGAAGAGAACATCTTTGCATGATAAATGATACAGCTCCACCAAAGCATAATATATTTATGCCACCTACACATTTAGCATTCAGGTAACAAGCTGGGCCATGAGAAAATGAATCCAAGAGAAGGGAATGTAAAGGCTCTGTGGGAGGCCACAGATGGGCCTGAAATGACAACAGTAATGGTTTTAACAGTTACAGTTTTCCTCCGAGAGAGCAACAGTTGACCTTGCATTTTGTTTAGCAACTTTTTATTTCATTCATTTTGCATTTCTCTCTGTTCCTCAAGCCAAGAAATCACAGGGAAAACATCCCCCGTTTCAACGTAATATATAGCCCTTGCAATCATGCCAAGTATCCTCCGCAGAGACAAATACTTCATTGAGGATCTTTGGCTTTGCTTTTGAAGTAGGCCAGAAAGGAATTAATGCATGAAGCATACCAACCCAACCCAGACAAACTCAGAACATACAAGTCCGAAGTTCCAATCTCACGAAGTCTAACAAACTCTGTTAGCCCTAGCCCTTCCCCTCCCTTCCTCCCCTGGCTCTTATCAGTCCAAAACTTCTGCAAATGTTAAATGTGCATGTTCACTTCAAAAACTGGGGGTTTGGCCTGGCAAAAGTGTTGCTCCTTACATGTGGAGGTGACGGGAAATAACATTTGTTGCACTGAGCTGCAAGGATACGTCTGGGTTAGGTCAGCTGCAATAGGTTTTTTGTTTTTTTAATTGGTCCCATCCATCTGCCAGCCCACACAGTCTCTGCCTAGCAAGTTAATAAATAATAAAGTGAGTGAGCTAGACAGGAAGCTAATTCACTGCACTTTGGGCCAAGAGCAGAGCTCTTAATCATCTTTCCAGCAGGACAGTGATGAAAGGAGGATGGCTCTCTCAAAAAGTATCCTGTAAAATTTAATGCCTCAAGGGCCTTACTCTGAAAGATGCCCAACATCACCCTTGACCTAAAGTGATACGACGATAAGGAGTCCAGGATGGTGGTCCATGAGTAAGACACAAAGGAAAAGCTCCAGATTAAGTGCTTTGTTGTGAACAGTGCAGAAACCTCCGTCCTAAATTATTGCTGAAGCCAAGCATGTAACACCGTGACCTTGTTAGTCAGCGTCCCTCCCGCTTCCTCAAAGCTATTGCTGCTGCCTTGTTGGTACTTTCCCCTCGTCTCTAGTTGGATTTGTTTCCTTTTTCTTAAAGTTTGGTGACTTTAGTCTATGCCAGGCATCCCCAAACCTTGGCCGTCCAGGTGTTTTGGATTGCAATTCCCATCTTCCCCGACCACTGGTCCTGTTAGCTAGGGATCATGGGAGTTGTAGGCCAAAACATCTGGAGGGCCGCAGTTTGGGGGTGCCTGGTCTATGCTATCCAATCTCTGGACTCCTAACACCCACAAAGAGGACTAACAGGTAAACCTGAACAAGGGTCCAAGTTCACTAACTATTATTAAATTGACAAACTTTCAGAAACAGGATCAAGGGGTTAGCCTCACAAGAGTCAATGTTATTTGGGAGGAAATGGCTTTTCTGACTTTGCCCAGGGTGGCAGATGTTATGTCTGGCTAGCCAAACCACTTTTCATGTGATTTGTACCCAAACGCATTGCAAGTATTTTGTGCAATTCATTTCATTCCTCAGCCAGTACCCCATCCTGTTTAGTGTTCCACTTCCAGCTTGGGTTTGAATGCATTGATTATGCTAAAAACCAATAGATTTAATGTTAGGAAGGCAGACTGCAACAGTGCCCAAGAAACACCTAGACTAGGAGGTGTCTAGACAATAATTATGTCACCTCCTTACCTCCTTGGCATCAGATGCTAAACAGGTGCCCAAGTCAGGATAAAGCTGTTCTCCAGGTAACACACCCAGCACACACCAACTTTTTCATATTAAAGCATGAGAACTTGCAAATGAAGTTCCATTTCAATTTATCTATGCAGGTTGAGGAACCGGGATGTCCATCTGATTAACTAGTTACAGAGACCGAAAGGACTATGGGCTTATCAAGAAACCCTAAAAAAGAGTCTCTGACATTTACTGTGAGTCATGCAAAATGACCTTTCCAAAGCCAATTTGAATTCTTACATCTTTTATGCACCCTCATCTTCACTGTGACTGTCAGCTCCTCTCTTCCACCTCCTTCTACTGTCAATAAACAGCAGCTCACTCTGGATCACACGGCAAATGTGCTCTCAGGATATGACTGAACCAGCAATCCGTTGTTACAGCTCATAATGTTTCCTTTTGTTTGAGTTTCTCTACCATTTCCCCTCATCGTATGTCTATTGCTCTTTACATATTTCCAATATAATCAGTCTTCTGGTCTTTGGGTTAGGTGATTAAAAATGAAAGAAAGCTGAATACATAAAATGACAGCTATATCCCTGTGATGAGCTTGCCCTATATTAACACTGCTTGCATCTATTTTAAAGGTTCAAAATTCAATTTTCAGGCCTGCTGAGTGCAGAACATCAGTCTCACTTGTGAGAGTCGTCCATTACCTAATAAGTAAAACCTAACTGTCCCTCCTGCTTCCATGCTGTATTAACCAGAGTTAAAGTTTCTTCATTCACCACCTTAAGTATGCTAAATGTGCTAGAAGAATTTATCTATTTCTGCTCAGATTAAAAAAGGGATATATAATTTTTCCCCTGCACCCATTAACTGGAATTAACACCAGAACCTGATATTTACATGGACTTTCCAGGCTAGACCTCTACAGACAGGGTCACCAAGGACAGGTTTGGGCCACGGTGAAAAAACATTTCCAGCACCCGGATTTAGGGGTCGCAGTCCCCTAAATCCGCCACTGTTCCTGTTCCCAACCATCTTGCATTCAGAGGCATCCTGCTGCACAGAGCAGTTGTGACAGAGGATGAACTCTAAAACCACAGAATATGCAAAAGGGAGGCAGATCTGTTTGGTAGGCACAGTAGTTTAATCCTCCACGCAGAAGTAATTCCAACAGAGTTCAATGGGAGTTACTTACGGAAGTATATGCAGGAGTGCAGCTTCAGAAACATAACCCACCCACCCCCAGACTATCATTAGACTGCTTGCATTTTAATTATATTTTCCTTTCGCTTGTATCTTTTTGTGTTTGTTTGTTTTTTGGTCTTCCAACTCAAATGGAAAGCTGAAGCATGGAGGCCAAGGGGGGCCTCCCCCCCAGATCAAGTAAAACAATAGAAATACTTAACTGACCAACTGACCAATCATGTTGGTTTTGCCCTGCCTAACAAAGGCCTCCCCCCCAAACAAAAAAATCCTGGCTACGCCCATGAGCTGAAGTGCTAATGCATGTAATAAATATATAAAATGGCAAAACACATTTCAAATTCAAAAGGTGAACAGTTTCAATAATGTTTTCAGCACTGAGGATTTCAGTCACCCCCACCTAACTCTTGACTAAGACTACTTGATCCCTTTGGCTTCGAGATTCAAAATGGGCTGTCCTATCCTATAGCCCAGCTATATTGGCAGCCAGTTATACCAGTGCAAGGGGCTGAGTAGCCGTTTATACTCATCCAACAGGCATAGTTCAAGGACAGACTTGTGCTATAAGCCGGAAAGAAGAATCACAGGTAGCTCAGTGGTAGAGAATCGGTATTGCATGCAGAAGGTCCCAGGTTCAATCCCCGGCAGCTGCCCATAGGACTGGGAAAGACACAAGCTGGCCAATGGCCATAGACAATACTCAGCTAAATGGGCCAATGGTCAAACTTGATACAAGGCAGCTTTCCTTTGATGCTATGCAACACTAAAGAGGAGCTTGAGCAGTTCATAGGAAGGTAACCTTTGCTTGGGTATTCACAGGATCTCCAGAGGTATTACATAGATATTTTAAATAATACTTCAGAGACACTTTGACTCGTACAAGAAATATTTCTTAACAGAAAGTGGAGAAGATGGGTGTTATCATGGACTGAATGTCTTCAATACTGGTTTCTTTCTCCCTTTTTATGTAGCTGGCAGATGAAAATGTCAGTCTCCCAGGGTGAGAGGCTGGAAGGAGAAAGGAAAGATCCCAGGTGAGAGCTGGGAGGGGCTACTAAATTTTGTGGGTGGTAAGGGCCAATATATATATATATATATATATATATATATATATATATATATATATATATACTACACACACACACACACACACACACACACACACACACACATATATATATATATATATATATATATAAGCATTTTTGTCACTGTTGTCTAATTGTAGTATGAAAAAGTTTCATAAAATCTTACTGTGCAATGGGGGGGGCAGGGCCGTCTTAAGCGCCCTTGGCGCCGTGGTGCGCCGGATCCTTCCGGCGCCCTCTTGCACCGTTTTCCAGCGCGGTGGGCGGGTGGGCGCCGCGTGCAGCACGGCTGCCACAGGTGCTGCTGCGCGGCAGGCGGGCGGGCAGGCGCAGCGTGGTTGCCGTTGGCGCAGCTACGCGCCGGACCGGCCGGCTGGCCAGCGGGTAGGCACAGCTCACGGCGCCCTCCTGGCGGGCCGGTGCCGTGGTGCCCTGCGCCACCCAGCCAGCACGTAGGGCCAGCCCTGGGCGGGGGCGGGGGCAGACAGTATACTTTGTCAGTGACAGCAATACCTTAGATTAGCTCCAACACCAGATGGTAAAAATCTAGCTAGGGGCACGAGTGGTGCTGTGGTCTAAACCACTGAGCCTCTTGGGCTTGCCGATTGGAAGGTCGGCAGTTCGAATCCCTGCGACAGGGTGAGTTCCCGTTGCTTGGTCCCAGCTCCTGCCAACCTAGCAGTTCGAAAGCACACCAGTGCAAGTAGATAAATAGGTACCACTGTGGCAGGCAGGTAAACGGTGTTTCCATGTGCTCTGGCTTCCGTCACAGTGTTTCGTTGTGCCAGAAGCGGTTTAGTCATGCTGGCCAGATGACCTGGAAAACTGCTGTGGAGAAACACCGGCTCCCTCGGCCTGAAAGCGAGATGAGTGCCACAACCACATAGTTGACTTTGACTGGACTTAACCGTCCAGGGGTCCTTTACCTTTTTTATTAAAAAAACAAACACCAGATGGATGTGGCATTATGGCCTTGGAAAGAGGATCTGAAATTTGTGTTTAAAACACACCCGCGTGCACACACAAAAAACCAGACAGGCTTATTGACCAAAGCACACAAACATCAGGGTTAAAGAGAGTGCCCTGAATCTGCCTGTTTGGGGCTTTTCAAATATTGGCACAGAATATGGCTTTTTCTCCTAAGTACACTGACCATGAAATTGAATGTATTGAACTTAAAAGTTTGACTTTACCAAGGAGAATGAGTTGAAGTGCCAGCTCTCAAGGCTGCCTTGTTCTGTGCTTACTTCAAATGCAAATATTTAAGAAAACTAAGGGTTTGTCCACACTTATCTTTCACCCCGTTCTTTCCAGGCAGAGGTCTGCACTTTAGTGCTCTGCATCTTCGAATTTATAGGGAGGGGTCAGCAAACATTTTCAGCAGGGGGCTGGTCCACTGTCCCTCAGACCTTGTGGGGGGCCGGACTATTCTCATCTTTTGGTTTCACAAATTTAGTTACCCCCCCTTCCTTAAGTGTACTATGAAAATATTAGATTCTGTGTATAAAAAGGTTCCAGTTTAAAACAATTTGAAATATGTGTACACAGCTCAGTGGTATTGATTTTAATGAATTTTGTTCATTGGTTTGCATGAATTCAGAAATCAAATCCCTCCTTTCCAAAAGAGAGAGAGAATGAATATGATTTAATTGATTCAAGTCTGGCAGATGTTTTTGATGTGCACATTGCCTGTGTTAGGATAACACAGATTTAAACAATGCAAACATTGCAACCATTTGCACAAGACTAATCAGTCAACTCCAAAAGCATCTAATTTGTGGGAATTAATTACAAAACACAACCATATGTCTTTCTAATTCTAACAAAGTTGGTGGGGGTGGGAAAGTCTGGCTACATCACAGCACAGTGGAAAAAAATATTATTCAGATCCTTTTAACCACTGCTCTTTATGTGTGACAGAACTCACTGGTATGGAGCAACATCACTTACTTACCTTTTAGTGACCACGGAAGCCATTTTGTGCTGGCATCCACAACACTTTTACTAAGATATGAGTACTGGCCCCTCACTCCATTAAAAAGTATTGAAAAGGGGATGTGGACCTTAGAAATGTGAGAGCTTGTTCAAAAATTCCAGATGACTAAACTGCCGGCAACAGTGTTTTGTTTTGTTTTGTTTTGTTTTGTTTTGTTTTGTTTTGTTTTGTTTTACCAACAAAGCACTGTTGCCGGCAGTTTAGTCATCTGGAATTCTTGAACAAGCTCTCACATTTCTAAGGTCCACATCCCCTTTTCAATACTTTTTAACGGAGTGTTCTTTATGGCTCATGGTAGTTCCCTGCCCCAACTCCCTCAATAAAACTTACTGGGTATAGGTGGACTTGTCCCCGAGTAAAGAGCTTCTGGGATAAGATTTATAATGAGTTGAAGAAGGTGTTTAAAAACACGTTCGTTAAGAAACCAGAAGCCTTTTTACTCAGAATTACAAGGAAAGAATTGCCAAAGAAAGATGTTACTTTTTTTCTGTATGCCACAGCAGCAGCTAGGATTGTATTAGCAAGGAACTGGAAATCCAAAGATCTACCCACTGTGGACGACTGGCAGATGAAGCTGATAGAATTTATGGAACTGTCTGAACTGACTGGGAGAATCCGAGATTGGGGAGAGGAGACGGTGGAAGAAGATTGGAAGAAATTCAAGATTTATTTGGAGAAGAAATATAAGATTAAATAAATGGACAATAAGGGAAGTGGAAGTACAAAGAGGCTGAAGAAGCAAATAGTTATAGTAAGGAGGAATTAAGACTAAATGTAAAATAATTATGATTTTTAGATCCAAACGATATTTTGAAATATTGGAAATTTGTGGTTAAAACGGATTTATAATGAGTATTTTAGAAGAAGCAGTGATGTAAGAAGTAGAGAGTGCTATATTAGATATAAATAGAAACGTGGAAGGGGGGGAAGGAGGAAGTCGACAGAGTAAGAAAGTATATTGGAATATTATATTGTTAAGAAAATGTTTGTTTTTCTTTGCATTTTTTGTTTTTGTTTTTGTCTTTTTTCTTTTTCTTTTATCTATGTTTTTATATATTTTTGTATTTGTTATAAAACCAATAAATATATATATATATTTAAAAAAACTTGCTGGGTATACAGACCAAATATGGAGAGAGATTTTCTAATGTGACAGAAGACTGTAATGGAGTGGGTTTAACAATGTCCCCTAATGAAAATGTGTGATGGGTGGAAAGACTGGCTATCCCAACAGAACAGAGAAAACCACTTTTATTAATGGGCCCTCTATTTCAGACTTCCATTATCGTTAACATTTGTTTGGGGAAGATTGCAATCTGCACTCTTGTGAATGAGAAAGATAATACTCCCCACCCAATATATACTTAAAACTGGGTTTCTCTACCACCTGACATATCTTGCTATTTATGCTCAATAAACACTGAACCAAGCAGTATGACAAAGCTATCTAAATCAAACAATCAATCACCCACTATTTGAAAAGTTCATATTACATCATATCAAATACCATACCGGCTTCAAATCATTTCAAGCCCTGTGGCAAGACTTTCACTCAAAGTAGCTCACATTTTACCAGGAATTACAACTTCCATTTACCATCAATTTAGCTATTAACAACATGCAAAATAATATTCAGAACATCTGCCTCTTCTATGTATTGTGACCACTGACTGGTAATCAACTAAAATGATAAGCTAGAAGCTAGATGAGCCCTGCCCAGGGATTTTCTTCTCAAAGGTAGGACCTTTGCCTAACTATTGGTGTCTTGTTTGTTTGTTTGTTTGTTTGTGTTTGTTTGTTTGTTTGTTTTTAGACTAGCGAATATGGATCATCAATGCACATTTGCAAACCTTTCAATGCAGGAAACACAGATATTCTACAGCCCCCACTCCCAGTTCCTAAACTGGGGTTAGGGAAACACGTTTTTGAGCAGAGCCACATTCCCTTGGGGGCAGGCCCCCCCAATGTTTTGGGACTACAACTCCCATCATCCCTAGCTAACAGGACCAGTGGTCAAGGATGATGGGAATTGTAGTCCCAAAACATCTGGGGGGCCAAGTTTGGGGATGCCTGCTCTGGGGTGATCTGTTGGGAGCTGTATGCTGGCGGTGGGCAGAGACAGAGACAAAAGTGTTCTCTAGTAAATAGCAGCAAAGATGGGGAGTGTGAAAATAGGAAGGTTTTGTAAGAGCACAGAGAAAGGCTACAATGATTGTGCTCTCCATCCACCAACCTAGGCACTATGCTTTTGAATACCAGTTCTTGGAAACCACAGGAGTGCTCTTGCGATGCTCCTTGCTATTTTCCCCATCCGATTAGTGACTGTGAGAACAGGATGCTGGCCTACATGGGCCACTGGTCTGATCCAGCAGGAACTTCTTGAGCTTGTAAGACACCCTTCAGACCTTTAAACTAAGTTGCATCTGAGGGAGAACCTGGGGTCGCTACTGCCCCAAGGTGAGAATATGAGATTGCAGAACAACACGGCAGCTGTGTTTCACTGCAAGCAGTTTCTCAGGGTGAAGTGGCTTATGATGCTACTCTGGGAGAAAAAGGAGGAGTGAAAAGTGAGGAGGGTATACCACAACCCCCGTATGAACATTCTGAATAGCATGCTTTGTATATCAGAAAATGAAATAATTACTTCTGCATTTGCTGGATTGGTTTTGTTGTTGTTGTTCTGTTATATACTTGCAGCCAAGGAAATTTTGCACATCTGAATGTTTATCAAGTCCAACTGAGGATTACAGAAGCAGAGCATCTGCCCTTTTCGCTCCACACAATGGATCACCTCATCAACCCACCACTCCACAAACTCCTTTATTTCTTGTCTGGCAGATAGAAATCAATGGTCTGTGCCTTTGAGTGCTCAGTGCACAAAGTTCAAGTAAAAAGCTCTTCACAGAAATACATACTGTGGAAGGAGGTCATTGAACAAGGACCTGGTATAGCCCAAAGAGGATTATAGATATTGCTTTCACTTGCTAAGTTATAAATTCTACCCAAGCTACCATGGCTTAATATTGCTTTTCTCTGTTTGATGACGGAAAGAACAGAAAAGGGAACAAAGAAAAAAGTCACTCTAGCCTTGTGTAACTTTTCTCAAAGAAATCAATTAATACTTATGTTCCATGGGTCTGGGGATTAATGTCTCAAGCATGTACTTGGGCCATATCTGGAAGTTAGGCATACCAGTTGAAAGCATTGATCTAGTAAAGAATTGCTGCCAGAGCGTGGGAGAAACAGCTGCAATGTTGTGGTCAGAAGGGGCTGGAGTTATGAAAGGCTTGTTCTGGGGCTAGCTTTGGAAGGTATATAGACCTGTTGATCTGTTCTAAGACACAGTAACCATTTGTGCAAGTCTAAGGTCTCTTCCAGATCATTGCTATTTTCAGGTGAGATTCAATCAGATACTGGTCAATTAGGTGTGTCCAATTAAAACTGATTTGGAGCTCTTGTAGAACACACACACACACACAATCAGTATTTTTGCTGTAAGAAATATGACTGGAATGTACTGGAAAGTGCCTGATACAACATTGTATAACCTCACTGCGAAGGAATCAGGATGAATGCTCAGTAAACAGGCCATCTGGAAGTGACCTAAGTCAACTCCAAAAGCCTCCAAGGCTGAAACTCCTGTGCACACCTACCAGGACGGGCAGCAGACTTCTACAAAACATACACAGCAGTGTAAGTTTGTGTAAGTCAATTATTTATCTGCGAAAAATCAATCCAAGTTAAATAGAAACCAGTCTTCAGATTTGTATTGAATGACTGTTTGTCATCTTTGCAACCAACTCTAACCAATCATAGCTTGAAAACAAGCTTGACACGGCATACTTTGCTTCCTTTTCATCAAAGGAGTCAAGATGAGAATATTGTTGTTTGTTCTTCACTTCCACAAGCAATGAGATGTTCCATAGCAGGGCTGGTCTCCAGGAGATGAGTGAGCAGGAGAGACATACAATGCTTTGTAATATTTCCTTTATTTATAAATATAGAAATAGAGCTTAAATGGAAGAATAGCAGGCACTCTTAGAGGGTTACGGATTTGACACCATTACATCAGATCCACAGAGAAAGTGCCAACAGCTAAGGAAAGGGGAGAAATTCTGTTTGGTTCATATCTGAACACAAGCCTCCCTTATTTGTTCTACCCAAAATAACAATAAGTGAACATAGCAATATTTGGAAATTCACACTTCTCTGAATTTTGCAATGCAGTTCTCCAACTAAAATGTATACAAAAATTATTACATTGCGGGAAAGTGTGCATAAAAATCCATATACTCATGAACCTAAAATTTTAAAAATGCCTTAAATAAGGGGAAATTGCTTGCAAAAAAAGTACATATTAGGTGGTATGTACACTAAAATGTGGGCATTTTTTGGAGAGGATATTTTTTAAAAAACAACAACTTGCAAACTGATGTGAAAATGTGGTGAACTGAACTTTAATTGCAAAAATAAGAAGCTGAGGCTGACAGATTCACCCATCCCTATTAACAATTCTATTTTTCCCTCCCCGAACTACAGTGTATCCTCCAATACAAAGTGGTCCAAAACCAGGATACCCTCTTCCAGGGCCGGACTCCTACATGAGTCACATCACCCATGCAAGATCGTGGCCCCAAAATGGTGCTGGAGGGGGGGCACAATTATAACTCAAAATCATGTGAGATTGTGGCGGCCATCTGGGCTGCCATGCTCTCGCAAGGAAAAAATGGAATGTTGAGGTGTGCTACTGTTGATTCACATTCATGCACACATTTTACATTCACCTCTTTCCAACAGCTGGGAAGGGGAACACTCTAATGAGTGTCTCATTTAAATATGGAGAGAGTTCCAGCTCACCATTAGCTCCAATCAGTAGATCATTTGGCTTAACAATGAGCAATCTAGCAAACAAAGCAATGAGCAGACAACAGCTAAAGTGTTAGTGTTAAACACTAAACTGGACTCGACAAGGATAAAATCTGATATTCTAAAGCAAAAGTAATCCTAAACATCATAGCATGAGGAATAGGAAGCCAATAATTACAGCATTCGATTGCCATGGTGACAGGTGAAGCCACTGCTAACAGCTGACTGATCATTTTAATTCACTAACTCCTCCAGCTACAGCAGTAAGGGTGGGGTGTGGGGGTGTATATATAATACAAAACTTCAGGGTATAATTTTGGAATATTTAGCTGGACCATGCCACCTAACCCCTGGTGAAGGCACAGCAATATATGAAGAAAAAGTACTTTAATTATGATGAATTACTACAAACAAAGGCAACCTTTTTTTAAAAAAAAAGTATATATTTTTATTGAACCAATTTATCAAAATTTATCAATCAAAGATGACCCCAAGTATAAGACGCCCCCTTTTTTTTGGGACTCCAAATTAAGAAAACACCCCTCAGCACTACCCGTGTATAAGACGAGCCCCAATTTTAAACCTAATTTTTTGGTTAAAAAACCTAGTCATATACACGGAAAAATACGGTACACCCCCCTTTTATACTCTCCCATCCCTCCCTCTCCCACCCTCCAGAGACTTCCTTCAGCTTCCCCCTCTAATTTGTTTACACATATTATTCTCTGCATGTTATAAAGTTGTACATATCATTGCCTTATCTATCCTATGTTTTACTAATAAATTGTGGGTGTTTATTCAAAACCTGCCAAGGAGTCCAAGTCCTTTTGTTGTCTTTTTAAATAGTTCGTAAAAAGTTCCTATTCATCCTGTTCTATTAGATCTTTGTATCTCTCCCATACTCTCATTAATGATCTCCTAATTAAATGATTATAGAATCCTTTATGTACTTTCCCTTTCCCATAAGTATGCATGCAATCTGTATCTGTTATCATGGCCTTCTAAATCTAATGCTTCTTCCTTTTCCAGTTTTATCCAGTCCCTAATCCAAACCAAACATGCAGCCTCGTAGTACAGTTTAAAGTCTGGGAGGGCAAAGCCGCCTCTTTCTTTTGTATCTGTAAGTATCTTATGTTAAATTTGCGCCCTCTCCCCCCCCCACAAACTTAGAAATATCCTTTTGCCATCTTTTGAGGCAGTCATCCTTAACCATTACTGGGACTGTCTGAAGAAGGAAGAGCATCTTCAGCAGCACATTCATTTTAATCGCAGCAAGCTTAACTGGAATGGGTTTACCAGCAAAGAAAAGTTATGTCGAAAGAGCAATTTGGGATTTTTCTCTACTATGAAAAGTTGCTTAAAAGGAATTGCCGGTTTTGGGGCTTTGCACCACAGGGTGCCAGATGCTCTCTTTTGCTAGCTGTTAAGGCAGGAAATGTCTGAAGGTCAGCTAACACAAACCAAGGTCAGGTGCTCTGTTTTCAAATCTAATAAACAAGCCGGCATCATCCATATTGTCACAATATGATAGAAGCAGAGATCAAAGGGCAAAACAAATCATGCCAGGGAAGTACAAAGGCTTTACAAACAAAAATTTCTAAACAGAATTCAAAAATTGGAAGAACATAGCTAACTTTTCAAGAACAATGAGGGGGGGGGGAGTCGTTTTTATAAAAACTGATGCATATGCAGAAGCAGCATCTGAAAATGATGTTTTTTTAATAGAGTAACCCTGTGCAGCCTCAAGCATCTATTCACACCAATATGATTACGTAGGTTGTGGCACAATTAGAACCTAATAATTTGCTGATCTTAGCATTGTGGCTATCTGCAGTGGCCAAACAAGTACCAAATGGCACTTGAGAGATAGGGGTTGATGACGACATCCCTCTTTTACTGGCACATGGTGATCAGAGATGTATTGTTTCTGAAAACAGAAGCTGCACTCTTAGCTACCTGGACTAGTAAATACTGACAGCTATCCTTCATGTACTTGTGTGTGTGTGTGTGTGTGTGTGTGTGTGTGTGTGTGTACAAAAAGAAAAACACACATCAATATTTCAATTTCAGAAAGGGGCAAGATTAGACATGGATGCACAAAGCATTTTTAATTTTAAAAATATCGAGACTCCTTGTGCTCTGCTCCGCTCCCCATTTCTTCCCACCCAGGGCAGCCTTGCCCTCTGCCTGCCCCTCAGAGCCAGCGTGTCACATGGACTTGGTGGCAGAAGCCTCTCCTCCTCTTCACCTGCTCTCCAGCAGCAGCTACGAGCTGCCCAAGGGAGGAGGCAAGTAGCAGCCGTGGAGAGGCCATGGGGTGCTCCCTTGCAGCAGCAGCTGCTGCCGCCACCACATCTCAAGACAAACACCAGCTCACTCTCCTTCCCAAGCTGGGTGACAGCAGCACTGGGTGGGGGATCAAATCAGAAGCCGGGGTGGCTTTCGTAATTCTGGGACTGAGGGCATGAACTTAAAATCAGGAACTTGAAGGGAGGGGCAAAAAATTGACATGAATCCAGAAATACGAAATGGGTGGCAAGTGATCCATGCGACGGTCACCTCCAGGCTTGATTATTGTAACTCACTCTACGCAGGGCTGCCCTTGAAGCTGACCCAGAAACTCCAGCGGGTGTAGAATGCCACGGCGAGGCTCCTTACGGAATCCCAGCCGCGGGATCACATTCATCCAGTGCTTTACCAGCTGCACTGGCTCCCAGTGGAGTACAGGATCACGTTTAAGGTGCTGGTTTTGACCTTTAAATCCCTATGCAGCTTGGGACTCTTGTACCTACGGGACCGCCTCTCCTGGTATGCCCCGCGGAGGCCCACAAACAACAATATTCTGGAGATCCCGAGCCATAAGGTGGCTAGATTGGCCAGGGCCTTTTCAGTATTGGCGTCAGCGTCAGCCCCTGCCCCCTCCCACACAGCGCGGCTGTGATGACAGGCGCCTCAGGCGCCGCACGGCTCGGGAGTCGGGCGCAACTGCCGCAGGCGCCGGACGACTGCCGCGGGCGCAGCGGCTCGGCGCCCCTGGCAGCCCGGCACCCTGGTGCATTGCGGGCGACAATCGCCCTTCTTGTCACCGCACGTCGCGGCACACCAGCCAGCGTCTCGCGGCACACTAGTGTGCCGCGGAACAGCGGTTGAGAAACGCTGTTTTAATCTGTATTTTAATTAATTGCTTTTTATGTTTTATTGTAATTTTATTGGTGTTAGCCGCCCTGAGCCCGGTTTTGACTGGGGAGAGCGGGGTATAAATAAAAATTTATTAGTAGTAGTAATAGTAGTAGTATGGCCATGCCTACCTGTCAGGGGTAAGCATGGATCAATGGTACCAAATAGTATGGGGAAGAGCCTTATTGGAAAAACTAACCAATAAACTGAAACTGACACAGGGACAAATGGAAGAAGGCGCCTTCACCCCGGTATGGCTCCCCTTTATCACAGACACAGCCCAACAAGACAATGACGAGAATCCACCGGCAGCATACAAATCAATATGGCTAACCTGATTCAAAAACACCCACCTACCCCACTCACACATGAAAACAAAGTTCACCACAGCCAATCACAAACAGACAACCACACCCTAGAGGAACCCCCAACCTTTCTCACCACCAAAGGAACACAAGGAAATAGTAAAGAGAACCCGCACAAGCGATGCTGACACAAAACCCCACACATACATTAAGTAGAATAGGAACATCGCCACCCAACTCCACCCCCACTCACCATTTCCCCCCCCCACACACCTCTTTCCCCCTTTTCTTCCTAATGTAACACTGATGTCTCAACAAATGAAACTGATCTGTAGAAAATGTAACTTGGAAAAAGAGACATTGCACATATTTTTTATTAAAGATTTATCGATTTACAAAAGTATGCTTTTTAATAAAAAAAAAAATGGCCATTGCCTGCATTTGCTTAGGTTGGGTTGCATTCAGACGAAAAACTATGAATATTAATAGGCATTTCTTGTGGGTTATTCTGGGATAGGTGCCTTATTGCATACTGATCTCACCTTTTTAAAATATAAATCCCCAGATTAAAATTTGAAAATATCAAAGAGAAGAAACATGCAGTACGGCATTTTACACAAATTGTGATGGAGCATATTAAAACAATCGATACCAAAACCTTTCCGCAACTTTGTACTTCTCAAACTACATGAAGAGCAAAGTACGCCCTTCAAAGTCATAAGGAGAACACTCGAAAGTCAAAAATGTAGGTGGCTCTTTTTCCCCCTCTTTTTTTTTTTTTAGAGAGAGAGAACCAGAAATGTTAGCAGTAACTCTGTTCCTAGCCTTGCCTTTTTGGAGCTGCTTGACATGAAAGTGTCATTCATTAGCTCAAACCTGCACAGTGCTACGTCTCTAAGGATTGAAAGCCTGCATGAAAGGGTGTCATTCCCTCCGGCAGCTCTTTTCAAGGCCAGAATGTCTTGCTCTTATTTTCCTGATGACATGAGAACATTGATCTGCACAGTGAAGAGTGCCGCCACAAGGAATCCATTCTTTTTCGATGCTTATACCTTCTCACCTAGCCATAGATGGGGATCAAACAAAAGTGCCAATTCCATTCAAAATCGACATCCTCCTACGGTAGAATCCAGGCAGACAACAGTTTTTGCATAGTGGTGATAGTGCTTTGAGAGGCACTGTGTCTCTGTTCCAATATTTCTTTTGTCACCTCTAGTCCAAACAGGTGGCACAAGTTTTTTTGAAGCAACTGAAATAACCTGCAAAAACCTTTCTGACCAGAGATGAAGGACAAGTGACGGTGAGTGCACTTGGACCACAGTCACTGCTCCTCTGGGATCAGGGCCGGAGTGTCCATAGAGGCGAGCTAGGCAACTGCCTAGAGTGCCGTCATGGGGGGGCGCTGCCAGCCTGCCCCCGCCCGCCGCTCGCCGCTTCCCCTCCTGCTGCTGCTTGCTGCAGAGGTGCTTCCCTGCAATGCCCTGCAGGGGGGCGCAGGGCCGCGCCACACGACAGAGCAGGTGGGGAAACCTGAGCGAGCGCGGCGCCCAGCACGGCAGCAACGGCGCCACTCGGCTGAGCGCCATGAGGCCCGCTCCCCGACGGGGCGAACCCCGCATGCGGAGCAACGCTCCCCTTTGTGCAAGGCGCGCCCCAGGAAGAAGCGCACCCCGCGGCCCCAGGCACCGGCGCCCTTCGCCCCTCCCCCGGGCGCTGCGGCTTACGCCGAAAGGAGGTGAGCCAAGGGGGCGGCGGTGGCCCCTCCCTCTCCAGTCACCATGGTGGCGATGACGGGCCGGGTGTTGTCCAAGCGCAGCCTCGCCCTCTTTGCCAAAGACAGCCCCACAAGGGCGCACGAGGTGGGCCAGGCAGAGGCGCAGCACGGGGGGGCTCTGCAGTGGATGTGGCAGGCTCAGCTGCACGCCTCCAGCTCTGCAGCCTGCTGCTCGTCTCCAAACCCCGGGTCCTGTCCTTGCTGTCAGCTGCAGAGGTGGCGGGAGAGGGACGAATGCGAGAAAGTTTCTCACCGCTGCCTGGTCCCCCCCGCCGCCCATCCTCTCTCGCAAAAACCGCCGTCTAGGCCGGGGGGCGGGCGCCAGAAGGTGATTTCGCCTAGGGCGCAAAAAAACCCTAGCACCGGCCCTGTCTGGATGAGGGTGAGTAAGGTGGTTACCTTCGCAGGACGAATGCCTCACGCTACAAAAAACTCACAAGACGAATACATCTTGCGATTCTATGGGTGGACTCACAAGACAAATTCATTTTGCGAAAAATTCATCTTGCGAATCACGGTTTCCCATAGGAATGCATTGAAATTTAATTAATGTGTTTCCTATGGACAAAAAAAAGAAATTTCAATGCATTCCTATGGGAAACCGTGATTCGCAAGACGAATTTTTCGCAAAATGAATTGACTCGCGGAACGAATTAAATTCGTCTTGCAAGGTACCGCACCGCACTGTAAGCGAATTATGTTGCTTGGTAATGTTATGTGGAAGTAAAAGGTAAAGGTAAAGGGACCCCTGACCATTAGGTCCAGTCGTGACCAGACTCTGGGGGTTGCACGCTCATTCTCGCATTATTGGCCCGAGGGAGCCGGCGTATAGCTTCCAGGTCATGTGGCCAGCATGACAAAAACCGCTTCTGGCAAAACCAGAGCAGCACATGGAAAACGCCGTTTACCTTCCCGCTGTAGCGGTTCCTATTTATCTACTTGCATTTTGACGTGCTTTCGAACTGCTAGGTTGAGCAGGAGCTGGGACCAAAGCGACGGGAGCTCACCCCGTCACAGGGATTCGAACCGCCGACCTTCTGATCAGCAAGCCCTAAGCTCAGTTGTTTAACCACAGCGCCACCTGGGTCCCTTATGTGTAAGTATCGGGAGTTAAAAGAAACGCAGACAGCAGCCAAGGAAGCAATTGTAAGGTTGCTAAATTCTCTCAGTGCCCCCGCTTGCTAAGCAGAGGCATATTGGAGAAGTTTTTCCAGATTTAAAAAAAATCCCGCAGAAGACTAAAATGGGATTTTCTGATGGCTTAATAATAATAATTTTATTATTTATATGGACTATATTTCC